>NC_051046.1:4450446-5117946 GCF_904848185.1 Acanthopagrus latus | reverse complement strand
CGCCTGCCTTATCATCCTGGAGTGAGTTATTGCTACTAAAATGTCAATGTCATTGTTCTCCTTGTTACATCAGGCTCGCAATTAAACCTCACAGTTCCTGAGTTTAATCACTTTGTGGTTGCAATTAAAATCCCCTCGAGTTTATTTAGAATTGTAAAACTGGCAGTCAGTTTGTCAGAATTGACTCTCAAAATAGACACAAAGTGTAATTAAATGGGAATGTTTTAAAAAAAAATATTTCAAGAATCATCAACATTTGCAAATAATCAGAAGTGATGGCAATGTCAGTATTAATCTACAAAGTAAGAGGAGGACTCAGGGGGAAATGACACACAATGTCAAAAACAAAAAATAATCTTTATCTTTCTAAATTGTACAAATTATGGACATATCTTCTGCTGCTTCTGCTCCCTGAAAACGTAACTTTTAGAAAATGCTGTTTTCCGTTTTTATGTGTAAACAGATTTTTATGTGTTGCCTCCTTTGTTTGGGAAGCTTCTGATTGGCCGACGTGGCCGCAGATAGAGCTTATATCGCCACCTGTTGCTTTGACATGTGCTTGACAACCTGCTCTCGTGTTTTCATACCATTGTTGTGGAATTAAAAAAAGGATAATAAGAAATACCCATATATATGTGGACTAGGTCTTTTTTTTTCATTTTTTAGGTCCTTACGGAACACTTCTGCATTAGTTAATAACATACGCTGTAACTTAATGCTTGCTCTGCCAAGCATCCATAACTGTTTCCTTTGTAACGTCCTCAGTGAGCTGCCTAAGGAACCTTTGGGTACTTTACAGTTTTCTGAAATTTCTGCTCAGAACATTCAGGAGGAGTTGGAGTTAGTATCTTAAACACTGAACAGTTTAAGACACTTTATTTCCGGGAAAAACCCAAAGATTTCGCCCTTGAAGGGTTTTTGTGTTAATGTTTTTGAAATACCTAGTTAAGTCTGTAACAGTTGACGTAGAAGAAAAAGAAAATTAATAAAAACTGTTCGGGAGAAAGCTGAGGCAGTGAAATTGAGTAGTTCTGCATTTTGCGTGAAGATGTTCAGAAGTTTCGACTTCTACCTTAGTTCCACACACTTGAAAAGCAGGGAGAGTTCTCAAGTGTTGGCCTCGCTGAATTCTGACGTAATTAAAAAAAGTTTTGAATTTGGACTCTTGAGAATTTTGGATTTCAATCCCCTCACCTCTGAGTGAACTTCTTGTTTTATTGAAATGCATTTTACTTTCTCACTGCTTGGTGTCCCACAAGATTAGAAAAAAAGGTGGCATTATCTAGTTACATCGTCAAATTTAACTTGCTAGGTCTAAATAAGAAGATTCAAATCCATGTTTGAAACAGCTGGGGTCATTTACATTTTAGGCCATTTATCAGATGCTTTTGTCCAAAGTGACTTACAGTAATTCATACATACATTCGTACACTGATGGTGGACACTTTGACATGCAGCGAGGGGGAGCCGGGATTGGAACCAGTGAGCTACAGCCCCCAAGTCCCTGAAGCTCCAGATATGATGTGTTATTTTCTGTAGCTTCTTAAAACATTAAGACTGATCATGAAAAGAAGGTTGAGCAATGGACTACTGTTTTCAACCATGAATATTCATTCATCTCCTTAAAATAGCCTCAAAAAAACAACAGTGACACCAACATCATTTCTGTCTTATGCATTTCTTTTGCTGTTTTGCTGCAATAAACAAGAAGTGGGATGTTTAGTATAAAAAGGATATTTTAGGCGCCTGTGTGCATTTCATCTGAAGTTTGCTTAAGCACTCATTTCTCTCCCCCCAAAGAAAAACATTTAGTCATCTCTTCAGGTTTGAAAGCTGGGGATACTTCAGAAGGTGGCATTAAACCCGATAACCCACAGAGCTTTGTAGTCAAAGAGAATCCAATCTTTCAGCAACATGTTTGCAGCAGTACACGAATAAATGGCACAATTATATAAATAAATAAATGAGACATATTCCACGGTGAATTAAACTTCTATCAGAAGCCTCAGACCGCAGCTTTTTTTATTTCCGCACACATTATGGCCGTCACATCTCTGGGATTACTGCCATTATTTATTTATTTACCTTTATAGAAAGCAGTCATCAATCCTCTGTGACAAACATACAGTGTAGTCAGCTCCCCTAAGGCTCCATGTCTAATGAAATATACCATATACCTGTCCTCAGCTGCTTTTCCCTCTGCTCTGACAGCCAGTGGCCATTTGCAAGTGCTCGGGGTATAGCGAAATCATTCAAATATACACTTGAGCCATTTAGTATGTTTTCATGGCCCAAGTTAGCCCCCCCTCTGTGTGCATGACTCAAATGCTAGCATATTTACTGTCAAGCTTGAGATTAATCAGCTTTAGTGGCGTACAAACGCCAACATGCTGTTATCACTGTGAAGCCGACGGGAAACCGAAGAGGGACAGTTGCTGTGTGGGCAGTTCAAATGTTAACTTACCTTGTAATACAATACTCTGTCAGCGAATCAAGGCTTAACGGTGCTTCATTTTTTTTTTTAGGTCAAAAAGAGACAAATCCTTGTGTTTAATGGAGACACTTCTGTG
This sequence comes from Acanthopagrus latus, assembly GCF_904848185.1. Classification (NCBI taxonomy): domain Eukaryota; kingdom Metazoa; phylum Chordata; class Actinopteri; order Spariformes; family Sparidae; genus Acanthopagrus; species Acanthopagrus latus. Next base: position 5,115,376 of record NC_051046.1, on the reverse strand, counting down.
TCTGAGACAATGTTGCTGCAGTTCATTGAAGTTACAACCAGAGTGGCTCGCTTCACCGCAGGACGACGACTGTCACGGTCTCGTCTTTCAGCTCACAAAGACAGAAGGAGCCTGAAAATCCAGGTGGCCCGTTTGTACCACGTCTTCTAACATTTCAGAATAGCTTACCTCACCAGCATTATGTGAACCAAACCAAAATTTGAATGAGACGATTTTCTTTTCTGTCATCCTTGATATTTACCGGCTGTTCAATAGATTAGTGAAACATGCCCTACTTACCTTTTTGTTTTCTATCATTTAATTAAACAACTTCAAAACCTGATTTCAACTGCAGGATTTTAACCGGAGTGACCATCAACTATCACTGAAAGCTTTAACACACCACGTACAAAGTATAATTATGAAGTATTTGCAACATATCAGCAGTGTTTTGACGTATTTCTTTTCTTGTGGTAGTCCAGAGAAAAATATAAAATAAGAAATTCTTGTACCAGAGAATGCTCCAAAAGCCAGGAGCATCAGAATAAAATACAAAACATAATATCTACTAATAGAAATGCTTAAAAAGAGTTAAGTGCTGACAGCAGTGCCTAATAGAATAGCAATTAGAAACATATTATAAATATAATGATATAAATATAAGAGTTATTATATATAATTGAAATTGAGGATAAAATAATGAGATGTCTTGATGCACACAGTACATCAACACATATGGGACGAGAATATCCAAATAAACAATAAACAAAAGAAAACCACTGCAGAACAGCAGGCAGCCTCTGCAGCGTTTCCTTTCAAGAGTGCATCTTAGAAGCATTTTACAATGACAGGCTGCACAGTCGAGCTGGTCGGGTAGTTAATGATTTGACTGAAACCTGAACTGACCCACCATATCCACATCAGAGATGCCCTCAGGTCGAGCTGGACCGTTGAAGGAGGACACAGGATGACTGTGGATGTCTGAGGGGTTTCACATCGTGAATGAGAGGCGCTCTTCAAACATCAACAGAACCGCCGCCCGGGCCCTTGCCTCTGCGTTTCTGAATGCACCAGTCTCTGGAGGAGATGCACTCTGAGTTGTTTACTTTGTTTTTCTACTCACAAACATTCAGCAGCCGCGCTGATATTTTTTAGTCATACAGTGCTGCAGGAAATCAGGAAAAATATACAGTACATCCTGTAAAACCAAAAAAAGTACATCACCCTTTGAAAAGTAGGCTCAGCCTTTTCTTGTTTTTACATTCCCCGCTTGCTCTGTCACCACGTGAAGTTAGAGCCCCACAGAAGTCATGTTGTTGTTGTTGATTGTTGAGCTGACAGCCAGTACGACTAACATGCACAAAATAAAATAGTGTGACAGTTAGGGCTGCAACTAATCATTGTTTTCATTATTGATACATCTACTGATCTCACAATTAATCAACTAAACTTTTAGTCTATGAAATGTCCAAAAAGAAAAATTGTGAAAGCTGCTCATCACAATTTTCAAGAAGCCAAACTGACTTCTACGACAGTCCAAAAGCCAAAACTCTTCATTTACAATCATAAAGGGCAAAGACAGGCGGTGAATCCTCACAATTAAGAAGCTAGAATGAACAAATATTTGACTTTTTTTCCTTTTTTTTTTTTAGAAAAGATGAAAAATGTATCAGATTATAAAATGGACGCATTTTCAGCCAACGTCAAATCAATTAATTGAAGAATTGTTGCAGCTCTAGTGCCATTATGACAAATCCAGATAACTAGTTACCTTTTAATGACAGTGTGGTATATATGTAGACATGTTTATGGTATTGTAACATAATGAGTTACTTTTAAAAGTAATATTACCCAACACTGTTTGTCACCATGTTTCTGTTTATTGACGAAAAGTAATCACCCTGTTTTCAAAGTTTCAAACTCACGGAATTGGTGAATGCACAAAGAAACTAATTGTTCATTTTGTTCACTTGTGTCCCTTTAAAGTCCCATCTAGTAGTAAGAGATGCTTTCATCTTATAAAATGTCCCACCCAGCTCTCTGCAGGCAGTGTTAAAGGTTCTTTGCCCCATCCAGCCATGATCAAAATGACAACTCTGCCATAAGTTGAATTCATTTGTGGGTTTCAGTGGAGCCGGCACAGCAATTGAGTATGAAGAATGGGGGCTATAACCATTCCCCATGTTCCCTCGTCCACCTCATCACCTGCCATCTATGTAACTGTCCATCTATTGTCCCCATGGGAATCCATTTCATCATTGCTGGTAATGGCTTTCAGGTTGTCCAGATAATAGCTCAGCTGAGGTTGGGTTGCAACTTGTCGACCATGTTGGGGGGCAATTAGCAGGTCTTAAACTACACAGAACAGACACATGTATTTACATTGTTTTAACTGATGAGCCAAAAAGCATCTTTCTGTTTGAATTTGTACATATTCAACAAAACAAATCCTTTAAAGCTTCTCAGACTCTTCCATATATTAAGTCAAGCTGTGGAGACTGAGTTCCACTTTGCTAATCGAAGAGTAATCTGTTGACCAAAAAAAAAAACCCACACAGACTCTGTCTTGGTTAAACTTGAGCTGAAAATCAATATTGCAACCACATAATGGAATCGGACAGATCATGAAGAGACCATTAAGGTAATATCAACTGAGTGCTTTTTAACCTTTTCCTTTTCACAGAGGGAACTATCTCCTTTTGTAATCTCACTTCAAAAGCTTTGCATACACAGTCATGACACACAAAGCACTCTACAGTCTTTAAGTGTTGCCATAGAGCCTACTATTTTCAAAGACGCTGATATCTGAGTCTTCCTACATGGTGCACATAAAGCGAGAAATGGCTGGAATAAATCTACAACACAACCATAAAACACTCCTTCCCACAGCAGCAGACCCATTAGATTAGATCAGCTATGCGGCCTTCAACCATGCTAAGCACCAATTATAACATGTTGGTCTTGTTACAAAACCATTTGTGAGTCTGGGATACTAGACCTATACCCTCTGAATTCAAGGACAGTATATGCTGAAGGACAGCACTCAGAATCACTTAAAGTGACATAAAACCCAATTAGTGTTTCCTGCATGTCCCTGATTGAATTTCTTTAGGGGACCAGACAGGAACTCCCATCTGGCATGAACATTGCTAAAGTGCAAGGTAAAATAATGTACATATGATTATATTAAAGAGTACATGGTACTATCTGATCTTCTCCATGTGACCAGTATGTGGTAAATTATTATCATTATTTTTTTTTGTATGTGTCCAAACTGCTGTCTAAATGGTGTTGACTGCTCCCATATGCACCCGAAAACAGATAGACAGGTTTGTTTTATTCTTTGTTTGACTGCAGGTGGCATTTTGTTTCTCTATAAGGGCTGTCATTCTGTCATGTTGCGAGAGGAACAGCAGAATGGAAAAATGGTGCTGTGGTGCATGCTGCAAATATTGGACACAGGCAGAAGGAGGGCGGCAAAACTGAGAATAAACACACATGTTGAAGGACATCTGTCCAAGGGAACCAAATTGGCACATTGGACGATGCACACTGGTTGTAGCAAAATCTTCCTGGTACAGTTTGTAATATCTGTTTTAAGAAGGAATTCAGAATTCAATCTTGGGCGCGTAAGTTATTCTGGCAGTGACGCCCAGAGAGGTTTTACAATTGGTCCTGAAGGAGCACTGAAAATCTTGGGGTGGCCACCAAAACGCCTTTATTAAGCCTGTCCATTCATCACATTCTCATTTCATCAGGCCAGTTGAAATGGTTGAATGGCCGCCTCTCTGTCTAACTGTATATGTGCCTCCTATCCTCTGCTATGCCAATGCGCTCTTCTTGAGCTCATTACTAGCTCGCCCAATATGTCCCAATCCTAACATGCTAGCTTGACAGTGGTGAGTACTAACAATGGCAATGATTGTTGTTGATGTGAATGAGACCTAAAGTAGTTGCATACGGTTGGCGCTGACAGCGATACACTGCACTTACAGCACACAGCCCTTGCAGCTGCAGCCACAGACTCGATCAGCAGCTAACCCTGTTCACACTCACAGCAGTCAGCATGAACTACCAGGCCGGGTTGACTTACTCGACTGCCGTACATTCACAAGGGCTTTTTTTGCTAGTGCTCAATTGAATAGTCTGATAAATACATTGAAAAAAAAATACTTTGAGAAACCTAAGACAGCTTGTTGAACATAGCCGATTAGCTGCTCACGCAAATGTCAAACAAGACCGTCAGTTTGATGTTGTATTCTGTGTGTTTTGGAGGACTAAATTTGGAGAGGGGTCTGACAGGAAGAGATGGAATTCTTTTGGTTGGTTGGATACTTTTAAATTCTAGCTCTATCTTGCTCATTTCCACAATCTTAGCAACCCGGGCTTAAATGCAACTTCAGAGAATAACTGTGTGGGAGAGTGTGCACAGTTCGGCACATAAAGTATAGAGTACAAGTAAGTGTGCATGCCACAAATCTATTTATGCCTATGCATTTATGTGCTATATTTATCTGCCTTAAGAGCTGAAAACAGCTGTTCAGTGGCGATTGTAGATATATACGTGGCTAAAGGGAGGCTACACAGAAGCATTGTTTTATTGGTTAATGTGAAGCCATTAAGTTTTCAGTGATAGTTGTTAAAATCAAGGCACTGAAAATGGCTCATTAGGCAGTGACGTCCACAATAGATATTCAACACCGACATGTGGTGACCAGGTCTGAGATTAAGTCATCATGCTGAAGGCATCAGTGTAGAAGTTGATAAACAAGGCATACATAATACGCAACATCAAGTCACACAATACAATACAGTAAACTATATATCATACTCTGATTTGTCTTCATTTCAAACAAAAATGAAAGCAGGGGTTCACTAACTTTATTTCACTTGGAAAATTAAAGATGGCCACACCTCAATTGACCAGATATACAGGAGCTTCTATGCCCGCACTGGAGCCAACAACAGCCAAGGAGTCATCGTGTAGACCGGAGACCCACTCTCTTATATGGTTATATTGTTTTATATGCACAAGGTTAGTGTGAATTAGGAAATAAAGTACTATGATGAGCTTATGCTTCTGTTACTCTCAAGCAGGGCTATTTTGAGATCATAAAATGTCTTCTTTTTTTTTTAAACTTGACCATGTAAAGCTATATGACGTGGACCCATTGTGTTTTCCACATAATAGGGGTTAAAGGTCATCTGCAGGCTTACAGCAAGCACTTACAGAGCTTCTGACAAAAATAAAAAATAAAAAATTCAAATCCATGTCTGCACTCCAAATGGCTCAACAATGGCTTTGAATTTACCTGGGGCTAGACTGATGGAGGCTTTCAGGGTATTTTTACGTGTATTTCAGGAGTGGAAATTAGCACATATCCTTAGGTTGGATATAGGTTGAATTAATTGTTTAATATGTATGATTGTGAAGTTAATAGATGCAGTACAATAATGTACATGACACAAACAGACTGTTCTAAACTTAACTGTGCTGGGATTCACAGGGGAATAAAAGTATAATAATAAGAACAATAACCAGATAAGAGGATAATGACTGCATCATCAGATTTAATCTTTTCATGAACATCTTTATCAAACTTAATACTGATGAAATTCTGAATGATGACCAGATGTATATTTAAACTGCCAGCATCTGACATGACATTGACTAATAATTAAAGCAGACTAAAGCACAACAGACTGCGTCTATCTGTGTATCTGCAGCAATCGCGTAGTTTTATCAAAGAGGGAAGCAAGTGGTCGTAGCAAAGTTCATGTTCCATAACCGCAATAAAGACAAAATATTAATAGATTGGAAACAATGTGAGAGAACAGCAATGTGCTGTGACGTCTGGATGATGGTAGATGACCAGCACCTGATGCTGTGTTGAATGGCTGGGAGCGACCAGGACAAAGGCCTCTAAATGTTCATGGCATTTGATATACAGGATAAGAGGAAGATGGGTGGACTCAATAGTATGTAGATTATCGTCCAAAGCTGAAAGAAATAGCAATATTAAATAGTAGTCCATAAAAGATATTATAGAGTTGCAGCTGCCACACTGCACTATTTGGCTGTGAGATGCCAAGCCCAGACTGAGAGCTAAAATTGTTCCAGGATTCGCTGGACAAACTCAAGTCAGCGTGGGACACAAGCAGGTGCTGACAAATGTATTCTGCAACATATTTTTTAACTTACCTGCTGTATATAAAATGTGTGTGACTCAACTTTTTCCCTGGACGACCAGCACGGTGTGAATTAGTCTATTCAAGTCACGCACGGCCATGAGAATGTTTCAGCCTTCCACTGATTCAGCTCAATTAACACATCATTAAAACTGAGCTTTAATATGCAGCTCAGATCATATTTAACACGGAACACTTAGTTTTCTCAATAACGCAACTTAATGGTTCAAAACCCGGAAGCCGATCTCAGGCCTGAGACAGCTGGACGAGTATTGACTCCTGTATCAATATCTCGTTGGCAGAGCTGACTAAAGCTTTCACACCGTTTTTGCATCTCTGCTGATCACTGAACCTGCTCGCAAAAAAAAAAAATTAAAAAATGAAAACACCACGAAAATGTTGCAGGAACAAGCTTACAATAACTGCAAGAGCATCTCTGTAAAGATGAGAACTGGCTTCAGAATTAACTTTCAGAGCAAATAATAGAGACAGCATCTGCTTCTTTTGTGTAGCGGTGGTATGTGTGTGTGTGTTTGTGAGGGAGTGGAGGGAGACACAACCAGCATAAAGCGATAAAGAGAGGCATAAACTAATAGATAGGGCAACTACAGTGAGGCATAAGAAAGGGTTTTTTGTACTGCAGGGGAATCGTCGTGGCGCAAAACTGATTGTTCGATAAGAAAGATGACAGAATCACACAGAAAAACGTAAACTAGAGTCGACGCAACAACACGGAGTGCTTGGGAGGAATCCCGTTACTGCCTTTGTGAGATTGCTGAGCATGTATACGTGCAGATTGAAAACGGTGAGTCGTGTGGGGCTGGAACTGGCCTACAGAAAACACCACAGTGGTGGTCCTCACGCTGAAACCTCCTGGTCCGAGCGGTCGTGGCGAGTCCCCTGTGAGTGGCCTAAAAGCTAGTTAAATCATCGTCCTCTTTCTGTCTGTGCTGCTGGATGAGATGTTATATAATGACACTGCTGTGTGAGAGCGCCTGGGATGAATAGGAGGATTATAGGAGCAGTGAATAAGTTGCAGTTATGAAAACATCTGACGTAGGACCACGAGTAACACATTTTCATGCCTTTCTTTATGTCTCCCCCAAAACAACCTTTTTAACCCTGGAGCAGGGACTTTATAAGCATGTGAGCTTCGAATTTGACAAGATCTATGGTCTGAACATTCGGAAAAGGCAGTTTATGTGCATATAATATGATACTAGTATACCATACAGTATATTTCACAGTATGGTGCTGTGTTCTCCTCCTCCAGAAGAGGGCAATGAGGCTATACACTGCTTATTCCTTGATGTTTTGTCAACAGCAAGGTTAGATCCTGCAAGGTAGAATTGTATTTTGTCTGCCCTGATTGATCAATTATCGCATAACCTCTTTTTTCTCTTAACCACAGTGAAAAAAACATACTGTGTTTTGTCCCTTTGTCAGGTCAAGGCACTTATTTATGCAGCCAGTATTTAAAAAAATGAACCATGGCTCAAATGTGCTCATAAATACACAAACTATAAAATGTGAAAAAAGAGAAATGCTGATGTATTCACACTAGCATGCTCTTCTAAATATTAATATGTGAGATCAAAGAGAAACAACAACAATTGGTGAACCTTCCATAACCTAACAACACTGTTAACTAAACTGGATCTGCACAAGCCATCTCTTCCTCATGTTTACTGCAATCCAGCCTTGCATCCAAACATAATTAGGCAGGATTAGAGGAAGCCCTTTCTCATTATCTCTTTAGAGTGTCTCGGGCTCATAGAGGTTTTAATTGTGTTTGACTGGCAGGACCTCGGTGCCCCCTCGCAAGCATTTGATCTTCAAAGAGTCCCCTCCGTGTCACAGCACAAAGAGTCCTCCACGATCCCCACTCACCTCTCCATTTCTGAGGTGTTGTCGCTGCCAGGGGCCGGCTCTTTTATTCCCATCCATGTAGCAAGCTGTGTACACTTCACGGCAAGGTTACGCAAGTAGATCGTTATGCTCAGCGTGTCGACTGTACACACCAACTGTGAGCGTGTAACACAGAAAAAGCGAACGCAGCTAGAGAACACACAGAAGGAAGAGTCGCAGACTTGTGATGTACGGCTTTTTCGGACATGCTCAGGCGGATATCAGTCAAAATGGCAGCATTCTCTCGAGCAAACTGCCTCAGACTACGGGGAGGAACAGCGTTACGACTGAGGCGTCCTTCACTTGAAGATCAGACAAGGCGGCGTTTGACAAAACAGTCTCAGAGAAACAGCATCAGAGCAAAAAGGCCTTAGACAAAACAATATCCGACAAAATGGTATCAGACAAACCAAGCGGAGATAAACGGTATCAGGGCAGACCACCGCAGACCAAACAGCCTCGGGCGGGATCCGGTGACTGTCTCTGAACACTTATACACTTTTCCTCTTTGGATGTCTGCCCTTCAAAATAAAACTGCGGGGATTTGAAGTGTTCTTGTAATTTAAGACAGATTAGTGTTCAGTCGCGACGTGCAATCATTTAAAATTAGTATGACAGTGGGAAAAACACACTACTAACATAATATGAATACAAAATACCAGACATGTATAAATGTTGCACAGTAAAGATAGAAAGATAGACAATTCATCCTAAACAATATAAATAAATGTTCAGTGCTAACTTATCTTTGCTTTTGCAGGATGGCAGTTAGCTAACAAAAACTCTGGTGGTTGGGTTGGATATTGTTGGTCAGCTAAAAATCTGTTCACACAGTTAAGGGTTAGGGTACTACAGAAGTCCTGTCTGCACAACAAAGCTGCAGTTTTACACACATTCAAATGCATTTATTACACAATTTAATACCACTTTTACCAAAATTAGCATCTCTAGCAGATTTTTAAGAATTTTTTTTTAGAATAAAAGTGATGGAGCATTTATGGGATCATTAACTGGGATGTAATTATTGAATTGCAAACTGTAACCACATACACTAAAACAAGGAACGGCATTGGACTGACTTTCATGACTTCTGTTGTTTGACCAGTGTTACAGGAAGCATATGTCACTGCGAGTGCAACACAGACGTGTTGGAAGCGGGCCATCGCCGCCTCACCTGAGGCTGTTTGTCTGGATAGTGGTTTGTCAGAGGCCACCGAGCCGGATGTTCAGTTGACAGTGTTTTTCCTGTGACCTGAAGCCTTTTTGGCCTGGGGAATGATTTCTGACACGGACCTAAAATTTACGCACTTTGTGTTTTCAGTTTGTGCAGCTTGTCGTCTGAAGAAGTGACGAATTCTTCTCTCCCCTCTCTCATTTGACTGGCGTCTGCCTCCCATCCACCCCAGTGTTTCGGTGCCTCGCTCACTTTTTTTCCGCCACCATTTCCTCTTTCAGTTGGCTTTCTCTGTGACATGAAGCAAGCCGTGAGTGACAGCCTGAGTGTGAGCGAGTGAACAGCCTGAGCAAGGAAACTGCAGTGCCACACCCGTGGGTACTGGCGGCGAGTGCTGTGACACCTCTCCCGCGAGAGGGAACTTTGTCTGTGAGAGGGATATTGCAGTTCGCAAGCAGAAGCCCCGTGTTTATACACACAACATGAGGGTGGTGAGCAAAGTTCATTCACTGCACCCAATTACTGTGAGTACTCCAAGCCATTTTTCTGTGCTCGCATTTAATTTACTTTTGATAGTCGGCGCCCGGGCTTATCACAATGCCCTTTATAAATCATATTTTTTTCGGTCTAGGTTGGGACCGTCACCGACTATGACGTTTGGCATATGGTTGCCTATCCCTCTTACTGCCAATTCTAAAATAAATTCAAAATATCAATCCATAGCCTCACTACATTTATATGTTGGCAAAAGCATGGAGAACACTTCAGGCTCCGAGGGTTTTTCTGTAAACTGGTATTAGAACACACAATCCTTCTCTAAGTGACATTTATTTGTTTTTCCCTTTGTTCTGCTTCCTGAGTGAAAGATTATGACCTTGGGCGGCGAGACCTACCACATTTTACTCAGCTGCCCTCTTTATCACGATCCATCACCAAGGGTTCAACGAGGATGGTGCTGAACTGAATAAATCATTTTGCATATGCATCCTCAGTGAGGTGTACAGTGTCGACATACATAATACAAAAAAGGAAAAATGCCTGGAATATTAGTGAGCTCTCTCATGTGGTGCCCTGAGAAAATTGCCTTAGGTGGAGACAGAGACCTCCTCTCGTTGAGAAGCTCAGACTTGGACAGGTTGTTTCTCCATTCATGATTTCGGGGGGTAAGATCATGCATACTGTGAAAGTGTATTTTTGACAACAGAGAATTTAGTATTCCACACTGGCCTCGTACTGTCACGCGTGTGAGCATGTTAGCCTGCACAGGTAGACCTTTAAGCCCATCCTGCAGGCGGTCAAAGAGAGGACATTCAAGGAGACAGTGAAATGGGTAGAAACTAGGTGGTTTAAGGGAAATGTAACAGCCACTGCGAAAATAGTCATGAATAAAATTTGTTTGGGGTATTTTCAGCATAACTTGAAATTTCTGAAATGACTTTTTTTTTTTTTTCCCCAATGCCTTCACAGAAAAGTGGTGCTTTTTCCAATTCAAATCCACCTGCTGTTGTAACTCACTACATGCTGCAAAAAGACTGCGCTGAAGATAACCTCACCGACCTATTCACTTTAATATGAAGCAATTTACTCCACAATTACTTGGCTCTACCTGACTGCTGTCAAACTTGTTTATTCATTACTGTTGTTGGTCACATTGAGCTATTCTGTTATGTGTCAGTATTCAGAATGAGCCAAACACTCTTTCCAACATTTTCACTCACATCATTTTTACATTTTTTTTTTTTTTTTTTTTGTATTTCTTATCTTTACTGCTCCATCCATGTTCAAACCTTGGATGAACAGTGCATTCATATGGCAATCCGCTGGATCTCAGGCCGGGCTCTCCGGGCCAAGTGGCACCCTCGCTGCTTGAAGGGAGTCCAGAACATCTCTTTTGGAAACACTGTGAGCCAGTACAGAGAAACATGGTTCCAGGAGAGGAAGGACGAGGAATAAAAACATCACGCAGATACGGTCGTAAGCCTCCGTTGCTGGCTTTTACTCAGCTGCATATGAGGTTGTTGTTGATCACAACTAACTCACTGCAAGCATTAAGTTATGGAGTGTCTTGAGTATTGGCAGAAAATATCCACAAATATTGCTTTGTGACATGATCAGATATATAGCCTGAGCACCAGTGGCTTAACATTTTGCTTGTACTGCTCAAAGTAGTTGTTTAGAAAACACAGTGTAAGAAAAATGGAAGAAATAAGACTAGCTATCAGACAGCCCTGTGCTTGTTTCCTGTCTGAAGTGATGTTTTAAAGGTTGAATGTGTAAGATAGTCGATTGTTGAGTCTTATTCCCAACTCGTCAAATACTGAAGCTTCGGGTTGGTTGCTTGGTTGGCTGTCTGACCTCCCAACTCAAAGCATTGTTGGGTCAGGCAAGTTGGGAATTAGACTCAACAATCAACTATCTTACCCATTTGACCTTTAACCATGTTGTTCACGGAGTACAGCGAAGACAACTAAGCCTAAAAGCCAGAAAAGTAGTATGCATAATTGGATTGCAGGTAAAGTTTCTGAGTGAGTCTCAGTTCCTGGTGTCCAGTAGTTTCCAACAGCCATCAGAAACATTTCAAAGCTTACACAGCTGTCAGCGCCAATGCAAGAGGCAGACCTTTGCATACAGAGTGAGATCATCATATCATTGCACAGACCCCCTCTGTCTTCCTTTTGACTTGAACCCAGATTCTTGTGATTTAGTCACCGGACCAGTCAACACACCGGCAACGGAACAGAACATTGTTGACAGCTGCAACTGTGCTGTCAGTAGCGTGTTATTTTTTGGAGACTTTGACAGGTGTAACATCACCTCACTGGGTGTCAGTCTGGAACAGCATGTGGAATTTCATACCAGACTAAACAAATCACTGTGCCCATGTTTGAAACTAGTCCCAGTGCCGTTGCTTCCACGGACCATGCCATCCTTTGGACCCCAGCAGATGGTGCCAGCATTTGAGGGAAAACATGTTTTTCTCACATGGAATGTTTGATTTGGTAATCTCTGCCCCAGAACAAGCGTCATTAGCTACCATTATGTTGTGGAACTTCATACTTTTTTCCGCAGCCGTAACACAACACAAACATCAATTTACAGTACTGTACTGCTCAAATAAACACGTCTACAATGTACAGCCACGATACATGATTTTCATTCACATTCAAAATGGATGCTTTCAGCTCCCTTGAACATATTTATCGATCACTTCATGTTAAATCGTCATCCATCAAAGCATTGCCATTAATCACGTCTTGGTTATATGATAAATATTCTTAAATTTGGATCATCTATTTCTGTGAAATAGGAAACAGCTGACCACAGAGCCCACAGTTTATCTGAGTTACTGTTTGCTTATCCAGTATCTAATTAAAACAGGAAGTACTTCCCTTGCGGCCTGTGCAATTGAAAAACAACCCCAGAGAAGCTGGTCGCTCGGAGCCACAATAATGTATCACCAAATGTTTGTAAGCCAATACTTCCATTAATTCTCACAGCAGCATTAACATCTCCCTTGCTGACTTAAGCAGAAATGCATTAGTCCCTGGCAAGATGAATTCTCGGTGACTCTATGTATCTTTTTGCCCCTCGTTCGCTGTGATCGGCTGCGTGTGCATTTACATAGTAAGCGTTTGTGATTATGTGAGTAATGTGAACTTTAGTGTTGGCGCCCCCGAGAGAACTCCTGACAATAACAGAACGCAATGGACAACGAAAAGAGAAGGGGTAGGTAGAAGTGGAGCTGGCCGTGGTTTACAATAAGTGAAATGACAACACTACCTTGGGGGGGCCGAGGTTACAAACATGGAGAGGGTGTTATGCAAAGGCAGTAGAGCATGGCCCCGTATTACAGGTCGGATTAGATAAGTGTGGTGCTTCAGTTGACTGGCAGATTCAATTTGCTTAGCTGTACTGCAGACGAGGCCTGTCTCAAGAATAAGGGTGTGGAGCAGGTGAGAATTGAATATGTTTGGCAGAACACTGAGGTATTATACACTGCAGCTGGTGAGGACAGGTTGGAGGCCAATAAACTATGTTGAAAAAAGAAAAAAAAAACACAATTCAATTTCCGTTGTTTAGAAATACACAAACAATCATTATGCAGTTCCTTGGAACAATAATAGAGCTTATTAGCCTAATGCTTTTAAGGCATTATGTGCAGTAGTCAGTGGCTTGTCGCCAGTTTTTGATTCCTGTAAACACGCTGGCATTGCGAGGAACTGGATTAAAACTATTGCTCTGGGGGAAAATGTTAATTTTGGAATAACAAATGTGTGCTCTGCTTCTGGACATTGTCACTGTGTTGTGCGTGCTTGGAGAAGCTGCCGTCCCTCATTGAGCCGAGTAAAAACGACACACTTGTGCATGCCTAAAAGATGAAGAGGTAAGAGAATGATTACAGAGTCTGTCTCACCCTCCGGAGTGTTTTCAAGAGAGACTTGAGGGTGTCCTTCCAGGAGATTGTCAGAGAGAGAATCATTTGCTCCCTAGCCAATGCCTTTTAGTTGACACATGATTGTGAAGCAGCACAACACAACAACAGATTGTCAAATCTGCAGTGTTTCATGACCGTGTTGTTACTTGTTTTGTAACAGGAAGCAAAACTTATGAGCACCAAATTATTCAACCAATATTTTAGCCACATAAGCAGCATTGCTCAAGGGATTTTGGCTGGATGGATGGTGGGCCAAAGCAATATCTAAAAAACAAACAACAGAAAAAAACTATTGGAACTGGGGTATTATCCACTTCCTTGGCATTTTCCCCGACACAACTACAGCAACAACTAAAACAACCTCTGAGCTTGCAACCGACACTCTGAAATGGCAAGTTACCCTAACCCTAGGGTGTGAATGCAACACCCAGATATTATCTTGCTAGCTTGTAACTACTTTTAATGAGATTTTGTCATTTTGGAGTCGTTAGGGACTAGAAAATCGGGTGATTTTAATGAGAGCTCAGTGCAACATATCTTTGACAAAAAGCTGGAACATCTCCAACTATGTTTGGAGCAACATGATCTTTTCCTCACTCTGTGAAGTGTTTGTGCGTAAACCACATTAGGAGCATAATAACAGTGTTGTCACAAGCTCAAATTGAAAATTTAACCAAAAAGAACATAATGTGTAACTTGTCAGCATATCAGTGGTTTGCAGAATGTACTTTGCCAATAGTTGGTTGCAAAGTCTTGTATCAAAACATCAAAATAAATGGAAAAAAATGAAACTACAACAAGGGGAGAAATAAGAATCATCTTCACCACTGACCAACACTCCTCCTGTCTTCTCTTTTCCTCTGAAACATGTGTATGAATTCTCCTGATGCTCTGGGACACACAAAAAGAGAACAGCCCATTATTCCTGAAGCCCATTAGCAAGAACCGTGCTTATTTTAACTCAGCGGGATCTTTTCCTGAACACAATCAAATCATCTTGATGTGTAAGCCAAACCAAACTATGACGGTTTCCCAACATTAAGCACATTTCGTAGTGCTACCACGATGCAGGTCCGTAGACGAAGGTCACCTGATTTTGTCCTTTGCATAACCAAATATACCACAACATTAATCGCAAAGAGCTCCATGGACAATGTGTGTTTCCTCAAGCTTGCAACGTAAATGGTCGTGACATCCTACACACTGTTGACGGACAACAATTTATTACACAGAGCCCTGTTAGCTCTAGTAACTGCAGTATCCCCAGCAAGAGGATGCCCTGTGCTATGCTAAATAATTACCTATTTTAAAGCATTACAGTAGAAATGTAAACACATCCACACACACACTGCACTGCAACTCATCTCCAGGCATAGCCTGAGGTGGTGTCCACTCATTTAAAAGATTCCAGAAAAAAAACACTAGTAACCAAACAGATCATTATGGATAGATACGGGGTAAAAGGTCTGTTGGAGCTCAGGGCATGCCCTGTGGCAAAAACTGGATATAATTGTCTCGACCTGAATTGAGATCTCAAATCTCTGACAGACTAGTGTACAGCAGATAAACACAGGAGAGCGGGATAAAAGAAAACAAGCCGGCGAGTGGAGAGGGAACGTATCAAGGTGTTGCACAACATTATTTAGTGCAGTGAACTGAAAAGGCAACTAATGGCAGGTAATGATATGTAAAACGCGGCATACATTTGTCGAATGCAGTCTGCAAAGTGAGACGTGAAACATCGTCTTGGCTTCGGCGAGCAACACATCATGACAGGAGCGAAGCAATACATATGTGAGATGTATTGTTGAAAGTCATTTCTAATCGCATTTTAATCACTCAATTATACAGCGACATTTGAGATTTGGAGTGACACGGCTAATGGCTAATCATTAGCCAAGTGAGGTAAATGCAGGCCAGAGGATAACAAAAGTCAAGACACGAGTGTACAGAATCCCCACAGGCATGCATTATACAGCCATCTGTATCTGTACATCAATCTAATGGAATGACATACAGGACGTCTGTGAAGGAGACATTTAATGCCTTGTCAAAACATTACCCCTGTGACTGTTCTCCCTAACTTTGACAGACTACCTTGTCAAGGCATGGAGCGTTTTATGTCTCCCATCTGCCTCGTCCTGCTGACAGGTGGCTGAGTCAGAAAGTCTGGCCTGAGAATGGATGCTTAGTGCCACACTCAAACACACACACACACACACACACACACACACACACACACACACACACACACACACACACACACACACACACTCGCTGACCCATTTACCTTTTATTTGTTCACTTCCACAACGTGCAGCTCATGTGATGTATCACTTTTGTGCATTATCAATCTGTTTGCTTGCAAAGTCTGTCATGAAAACTATGATTATAGGGCTGCGGTCACAGTCTTAATCGATTTGGGGCTTCATGAGGCATGACAAATTAGTCTGACTTGAAATTTAAAAGGGAACTATGGAACAACTTGTTCTCTGTAGCCGGTAAGCTCTAAACACTGGTATGACACATCCCACTCTGGGCTTGAAAGATAGGCTCTGATGTTTTCAAGCTGGTATTTTGAGCACAACACCCATATGCTGTATGTCTTGAGAGTTATTGATGCTGTAATCACTCCTCCTGTCCACTCTGGTCATGAAGAGATGCAGTCTGAACACAACTTGAGGTCGGCCATGACTCATTTTTTCCAGCCACTTGGGAGCCGTGGGAGTAAGCTATTAGCAAAATACTGACATATATTCACCTCGCAAGTTAACATAATGAACTTGCAAACGCTTACTTACACACAGAGAACTAAGAAAACAATTCATTATGAGTTTTTCTACCTCCTCTTTTTGCTCTGCTTTGGTCTCCACCACCTCTTCAGCTACTAAATGCACCACTGTGTCCAGCAGCTCATCTTCAGAACTTTGTCTGCCCGCTGTTTGGAGTTGAGTGGGTAGTGAACTCCTTCGAGCTTTCTGTTGAATACAGCTGCCTGCTGTGGAACCCCAGTCACCACAGTAAATGTTAGCTAAGTATTTTTCTGCAAAAAAAACAATGGATAAGATTGAAAAAAATGTTTCTTTATGTTGCAACTGCCTGTCTACTGTCACAACGCTGTGCTCTGGTTAGGTTCATGCCCCAAACATGACTCGTTTAGGGTTAGGAACATTTCACTGGTTGGCTTAAAATACCTGTTTTGGTTGCCATGATTACAAATGGAGATGGTCCAATTTTATGCAAAATATAGCCACCTTTGGTCGCCACAATCACAGCTGGAAATGTCCTCAGAGCTCCTTAGAATAACATCCGCCACAAAGAAAAAAGAAAAATGTGAATGTCTCCAGGTCTCGTAAAAAATATCCCCTCTTGTGACTTGGATTGTAGGCCTTATTTGCTTTGCTGTAACAACAGCACCACTGTCCCCTCCACCTCATGATGTGAAAATCAGCTAATAAGCATATAATGTCAAAGTGATATGCCACATTTGATACAAATGTCAACCCTGGACGTGTCTGCGGTATCATGGGGACTGGGCTGGCTGTGGCCTAAAAATGAGGATATGAGAACGGTGAGTTTGAATCCAACCGTTGAAGTTGTGAGCCAGACAGCTAAATATTTATCCAAAACTTGTTTTTATGAGTTCTATAAATCCAAGGGGAACTGGATTATTCTCTGGTTTAATCACTAAATGGACTCCTTTCACAATTGTCACATGGTTTTCACACTGTCACTTGATAGAAGGTTGTAAAAATATCCTTCAAAGTCCTTTTAAAAGGTGAAATTTGACCGCCCGACCATTTGTAAAGTCTGTGTTTATTCGCCCCAAACATAAAATGTACCGACTGTGTGGATGATGTAAGCTAACAAGCTATACGCGGTGGGTGCATGACCTCAGTGTGTTTGTGCGGTCACTCAATCTCTGGCCGATCTCATAACGCACGAGGAACCCTGATTCTTTTTGTCATTATCCATTCAATCCATCCTTATTTCCCCTCTCATCTCTTTATGTTTATTAAGTAATGGCAGATTCATGAAGTCCTCGGAGAAGAGCAATTTTTTAGGCCCCGAAGTTGAAACATTTTCAATTCAGCTCAGTTCGCGCTGCCTGGGTGTTATTATGTCTCTTCTCATTCGTGTCTCATTTCCATTGGCTTCATACGCAAATGCACTGCTTCTAAAAAAAAATGTCCTGCGCATCCAATTCCTCCATAGATTATCAAGTTGAGTCAGGATATTCCCTTTTTCATTGAGGGTATTTATCTCAGACCATGTAAGGCAACAGGAAGCCGGAGGTGGCACACGTCCCATGGGACACATGTCCCACACCCTGCTATTTGTATGGCTGCCCTGACAAAGTGAATTATGGTCATTGGACAGACACCAGGAATATTGCAGGGCAATCAGGAAATATGCATGTATCAGACGTCTATCTTAATTAATGCATTGTAATTACGCCACCACCAACACAAGGACACACATATTTATAACATCATGTTCAAGCTCTCATTTGAGTTACCCCACATTTTTATGTTTAAGCCTTCCCTGTCAATTTCTTTTCTCAGGGTTTTTAGACCGGGAGTACATGCATAGGCCTCTGACTCCATTCTCCAAGCAAATAAAACACAGTTCAAGCAATTAACCCTCTTCTGTTTTGATTTGGTTCCAGGGTAATTTCTTTGTTCCCCCGAAATTTGTTGACATTTGTAAGTTTTTGATTTGAATAATGAAACATGGCAGGTCCCACCTGAGGGGTGACGGTATCAAACAGACGTGAGGGTAAAAAAACACGTGCCAAGTAAACCCGAAGACACAGAACCTACACTTTTTGAGTGCTTTCCAGAGACGATGAAGAAACGTCCGCGGCACTAATATTAAATGACTTGAAACCACTCCTTCAAATAAAAGAGCTATATTGTCTATTAGCACCGAACTAGGCAGAAATTAGCAGTCAGAAAGCCAGTACTCTGACTCTATTACCTGTCTGTGTTTGCTGGTAATTTTAAATTTGATGAATGCCTTTTTGTTTACTATTCCTCATGTTGTGTACAGAGAGAAAAAAAAAAAAACAATTAACTGTGTCTCCTAATGAATGAGGACTGCCGTTTTCTCCACCCATTTTTCGTGAAAAGCAATTTTGTCGAGGCAAATAAGGTGGAGGAGATCACAAATCACTCTGATGGCCGTGGCTGACATGTGCTTTGTGAGCATGTGTTAATCATCAGACATATAATTAATGTGAATTAGAATCGAGTTTGAATAGACAGGAATGACAAACATGGGTGATGTAAATGCACTGTGTACAAAGTGTGGTTAAAGATAAAAGGCGTTGCTTAATTGTATTTACTATCTCCTTTAATCTGTCACCACGGGGGAGCGGGGGCCGTGTGGCGGGGCCACCACTCGGCGATGCCTCGGCCTGCTCAGCCGTCCTCTTCATGTGTTTTATATAATTTCCTTGGATCAGATATTCTCTCAGTGAAACATGAAAACTGTGATTTTGCTGTTTTGTTCTGTCAATGCTGTTACAGTTTTATGAGGCTCAGTTTTTGGACACCAAAAGCAGTTTAAAGGATTTTATTAAAGTTGCTCAGGTTCCCGGAGTAGTGGAGGAAGGTTTTGTGATCCTGGAGCATGGTGGCTGAGGTGAAGGTGGAGGCTCAGGTGAGTGTGAAGTGGTTGATGTTTCCCAGGAGGAAGTATGGCTGGTGGCTGAGTTGCAGGATGCTGGTCAGGCAGCAGAGCTGGAGCTCGGACTAGCGACAAGAGGCAATTGATAAACTCAAAGGATCATAAGGTAAATTGACAAGAGAAGTCACTAGAAGTAACACTACTGCGAAGCCATCAATACCAAGGCGGAAACAATCATGCAGCCATTGAAGGGGGTTTTGAGCTGTTGCTGGGCTGCAGCCAGTCAAGGAAGCCACACCCAGCTTCTGCAAGACACCCCAGAGAAACACAGACCAAATCCAAAACACTGAGAAAATACCACAGAGAGTCCATAATCATCACACATGGAACTTATATGCAATCCTCTGCTGTGGCTCTTCCTGAGGTGTCTTCCAATAGTTTTTTTTCATTATTGTTTTTTTTTTTTATTATTATTATTGCAAGTTTTTTTCCTGCTTAAATTAAGGGGTTGGTCACTGTACAGACTGTAAAGCCAACTGAGGCAATATGATTGTGATTTTGGGCCATATAATATCAATAAAATGTACTTGATTTGATTTATCAATATTCAGAACTTACTGATGATTACTGCCTTCCCCATATACTGCATCCAAAACAATGATATTGTTTTATCCTATTAAACGTTTGTGTCAAAATTGATCATCATTATTATATGACTTCTTCAAAATGTGCCTCTGAATTCATCAGTTCATCTGATAGTGGACATTTTTATCGAATTTTTAAGAAATTCCCTCAGTACATTTCTGAGATATCTGGTTCAGGGGAGCGGGATGCCATTAGGTCAGAATGACTGTGACCTTTGGCTATCAAAATCTAATCATTTCATCCTTGTGTCCGAGTGAACATTTGAACCAAATTTGAAGAAAATGCCTCAAGAGGTCCATGAGCTATCGCCTTCACAAGAAGGGCAGTGTTAGGGTTAGCACAGGCGGATGGACAGAAAACCTGAAAACATTCGGCATCTCGGAGGCCTGATAAGAACATTCCCCAAAGTTGTATTATTTACACAATATCAAAATATAAACATAGCTCTATATTTCTCCTGCTTGGGGAAAATTGGTTTTTAACATTCTGCCATAAGCCTGAAAACAGATGGACGCACACACAAAGGACTTACAGACGTGCTTTAGTGTAGAGTTGTCGGTCCACAGAACCGACACTCCAAGCAGTGGTTTGATTTCCTTGATGAAGTGCTGTAGACATTTTGGTCACGCTTATTCTCGCATAATGCCGTCCTGCCACAACACCCTCTAGAGGACTCTACTGGAGTGAAAACACACCGCGGGTCGTTCTTGACTCTCCATGCCAGCGAGCTGCTGTTAGTGAAATAACCTCTTGTCAACCACTCCTGAATGGGCTCGGCGAGTTCATGATTTGTCATTGAAATCAAATGAATCCAGGTTAGTGCTGAAATTAAAAAAAAAAAAAAAAAAAAAAAGTGGTGGTAATGATAGTGATTATAATGTTCAGTGGAATACCGCAGTAGCAAGAACATGAACTAGAAATTACACTATAATTTCATGTGTCAGTATCGCTGCTGCTCCGCTTCAGCAGAATGGCAGATTTAGGTGAGAAATTGCGATAACAGCAAGCCTTCACGGAGCTGGAATTATAGCACACTTTCTATATTACGTCTTAAGGTTTAAAAAAAAAGAATGTGATTTGTAGCGCTGGATGCCTGGCCCTCTATGGTAAGTAGGAGATAATGCTACAGGCACATGGGAAGGCTGAAGGACAGGAGCTCTCAGGACTGTCAACCTCAGAGCACAGCCAGGTCCACTGGGATGATGAGCTAATGCAATCTCTCTCCTCGCCGTCCTCTGCCTCTGATCCTCTCCCCATCCTACCCCACACTTTACTCACCCTCCTTATTTCCTTCCCTCAGTGTCTTATCCTCCTCACTCGCCCCTATCTCTTTTCCCTTCCTTTGGTTTTTTCTTCTTCTTCTTCTTCTTTCTCCTCCATAAGCCTTTCTCCTCCACCCTCTTATCCTCCTCCTTCTGTGTCTCTCTTGCCTTCCTCGCCGCTCGCTTTGTATTGTAGCTGCCAGGAAATGAGAAAGGCACTCAATTACTGTGCTCATTGAATCATTAATGTCAAGGTTGTTGCGTGTTCTGTCGGCCAACAGGCAATGGTGAACGGACGAGTGTGCCTTGTAGCAAATCTTCTGCTGTATGTCCCAGCAAGACAGACGTGGTTTGATATGGGTCTCACTGATAACAAAGCCTTGGATGGAAATCATGGCGGACAGAATGATAAGAGCAGCATTAATGACGGACCTGGCTCGCCCTGTATACACAATGATTGCATGATCTGGCTCCTAACAGGAGCAAAAATAACATATCAGATGAGAGAAGGGCCTGGCTAAGAGAATCAGCGCGACGTAACCTTGTAAACCTGCCTCGTCTGTGAACATGACAGACCTTTTTAGACGACTTAAATACACATGCAGGATTATCTGCTGGTAGCATGAGGTGGGTGCTGTGTGCACAAAGGGCTGGTGCCTTGACGACAGGTATTGCGGTTACAATCATTGATCTTATGTTGACAATGGAACGCCTGTAACCTATGCACAAGGACAGCATCCTTCAGCTCAACATTCAGGTTTTTGTCCACAAAAGGCAGCAGGGAAATTATTCAAAACCCACCGTGTGCCAGCTTCTCAGCATCAGACAAAGTACTCGAGGAACTGGTTAATGCAGTGGAGTATTAAGCAGTTAAATAAAACTAATACTTCCCTCATAGGTGGGAAGAAAATCCTCCATCATCTGATGGTAATCATACTAAATTTCCTCCTTTCTGCTAGCAACTCCTTTGAGAACGCGGATCTATTTCTGCTCAGTTTAATTTGGCTCACCGTTACCAAAACATAACGCGCCGTGCTCTTACATGAGATTATTTACCACCTGTGCCAACACAAAGAATTTCTATTTCAGGAATAATGCGAGCAGTCTTCGCAGAGATCTGCTGGTCTTTCAGGTAACGCTCTTGCTCACTACCATGCGAATGTAGGCACAGTGTCAGGTCTTTGGCTCCAAGCTCCTATTCCCCACCACCTACAGATATACAGTAAGGAGAGGTTAACTGGGCGGAGGTCTGGGCCCATTGTCCTCACTAAATCTCTGCTGGCTCCCTTTGCCTCTTGAACTGCCGTCAACCCCGAGCCTGCTCAGTCACCTCTCAGTACGCTGGATGAGTAACACAAAGTAGTACTGCTGAAATCGGCTCCCTACCTATTACCCAAGTTTCTCACCTATGAGTTATGCGCATATTTAAGTGATTTGCAGTATCATTGTATATTCACTGGCTACATTTTGTGCACAGCATGATTATAGGTGCGTGTAAAGAAAGAAAGAAAGCAGAGGAGCGGGTAACAAATGTTCTCGACTTTGCAAACATATAAATTGGAAGTCGTATCTTGCCCATGATGTTTCCCCAATCTTAACGAAACCGTAACTTTTTTTTTAAGATCATGCTTTATTTCCTACAAACGTAAAACTCTCAACATCAAACATTGTCTCTGTCGCATTACGTTCAAAGTTGTCAGGTCCACAGCAGTGACATGCAGCGATGTGGTCATTATTAAAGTTTCAGTAGTAATAAACCTTGATGTTGACATCACTCATCTCATATTATATTCATGTTAAGCACAGCTCAGGACTCTCAAACATAGGAATTTCCGCTCTCTCTCCAGCCACTGAGCATCCATCGTGGGGTGCCGAGGTCTCACCGAGGGCTGGAAATTCTCAGTACAAGAGATCGCTTTGAATTCAGAGGCTAACTCCTCCAGCAGTCATATGATTTGAACGTCTTTACATGCACGAGGCCTTTGAATCGCTGCTTTTGTGCTAGCTACTGTAGAAGAGTTGTCCAGCAATTATCATGGGCTTAAAAAATAGCAACTTATTCAAGATGTTCTTTGCCTTTTTTAACCACAGATGTCCCTGAAATAATGAAGCATGAAACAACTGACAACTGAAAAAGTTCCCCACATTATATCATTGTAATTATTGGTGATAACGGTATAAAGTTGGTTAAGAATTATTTCTGCGCACAGAAGAGACTCCCGCTGTTTTGTGTGGGTGCACCAAGACCACCCAATATAATGCTGATAGCCAAGAATCCTGCCTGGAAACAGGGAAGAACACATAAATGGCTTCAGACTTGCAATGCATGCTTGGGCTCTGTTCTCCAGCCGAGCTTGGCCTATTATTTCTCAAAAGTTGCCATATGTTGGCTTTTTCTCCTCCGACTCCCTCCGTTCATGAGCAACCTGTGACACAACATACAGAATCACTAACCATTTGTATTTTAAAATCAGGCTTCAACCTATGTAATTTGTGCTATTGCCAGTCTCCTCTTCTGTGCTACATGACCTTGTTCTCCTCCCCTCAGGCCGTGACATTAGTTGAGCCCTCTCGCGCCATCCACAGCACCCAACTGAAATTAAACATTTAGACCGAAATGAAACTACTGGATTCCAGTGACTCACTCTTGGCACGAGTTTCTCCATGTTCTCTCTCCACCTCTTTTGGCCCCGCTCAACTCGTGCCCTTGTCTGCGTGCCTCCCTAAATTGATGCATTTCACATTCCTCCTGTTTTCCCTCCAGCCTCCAGGGAGCAATACACCCTCATCTGTGAGCCCCCCTTCAGCCCCACTCAGGGCTGCACTCTGCGTCTTCTGGGTGTGTTGCTCCTCCATCCTTGTACTAACCTTTGACCACCTGGCTGCAATTCCTCCATGTCCTAGCTCTCTAATGACACCTTATCCCCACAGCAAGGGCTGCAGAGCCACTACAGACGTGCCATCATAGTATGAAAACCCATCTCTTCACAGAGAACTCGTTCCCCAGCCAAACATTATTTTCTAGCAAGTACAAAAATGTGAGTCTTTCATTCACTTCCTTGCACAATACAGTGCATTCCCTCATAATCATCCATCCAAGGATTATGTGTACTTCAGCCTGTATATATGTATAGATAGATAGATAGATGGATAGATGGATAGATGGATGGATAGATAGATAGATAGATAGATAGATAGATGTTCAGTGTATTGCATGTTATGATTAGCAAACACAATGGCAATAAATGGACTATTAACCCTTGCAGTTTGCCTTCTACACTCCAGATTAGTTTGATGACACTAACAGCTACAATTTGAATTAAAGTAAGTCATTTTTGTGTACATGTTGGACTAATGTGTTAAAAAGTCTGGATTCTTTTAACTCTCTGCTTCTATTCTCTGGTCTCCATTTTTGAAGCTCAGAAGTTAGACGTCGACACCTCCAGGAAAAACCGTGTTAAAACAATTAGTTGAAGGTTGAATGTTTTGTTCGTACACATACAAAAGCAACATGCTCACAGATACCGTATTGTGTAACTGATTCAATAGTGATTCATACCGTTGATGCACCGAGCAGCCGTCTTTGATTTTAAAGTTGGGGTTGGTGAGGTTCCTTTGGGATTTTCTGGTCAGAATGTCTTGGAACTTGGAATTTCTGACCATGTTCCCGTCAGATGGTTGGCTGGGTTCGTCTTCAAGCTCCCAAGACCCAACCCAGCAACAAACACACTTGCTGGCCTCCATCAGTCGGAGGCTATGTTTAGTCCCAGTGTTGTGTCCGACTGTGTTTACTTGAAGCAATTACAGTGTGTGTTACCACCCAATGGATGTACGTCCCGCTCGACTGGCAATGGACATGTGCGACTCTTAACAGAGATGAGAAGGAAGCGAGACACCAACCAGTCCAAACCGCACCATCAAGATAATGAATCATGACACTGTTACAAAAGCATTTGACAGTGTGATAGTAGTTAATGAGATTGTAATGACAAGTACAAATTGTACCATTGTAAGTCAAGAAAAATATTCTTGACACAGTTATGATGGTCTCATGACAGCCAGTGTCAAAACTGATCACATGTGACTGTGAATGCGTTGACAGACAAAGGTAAACAGTTTGATAATCATTGCGGTTATGACATGTTTATATATTGTCATGGACTCCTTCATGTTCAAACTGGTGTAATGACATGGTTAACACAGTGTCATGTCAGTTGTATGCACATCCCTTGAAATAAATAAATAAATACATTTTCCTCTATTTCTTCAGTCATATTTTCTGGAGAAGCATCCAGGTTTCTAAACCAAACAAAATAAATCTTTTCCATTCCCGGTCTGAAATGGCTTCTCTTTCATTTACAAAAATGGAGCAAAATAAACAGCAATTAATGGGGCCTGAATGGAAACTGGCATGAGGGAGATGTGAGGCAATGATTCCTGCTTTGAAGGAGGGCTTCTAAGAGCCCTCAGCTCCTTTCATGTATAATAGAGTAATAAAGCAGGCACTCTCTCGAGCAGGTATGTATTTCATTACCATTCCCTCCTGGGCTAATCAGCATGCCCCCAGGAATGATTCCCCCATGTTTATCCAAAGATTGCCAAATAAAAATGACAGACACTGTGATAAAAAGGGTAAAAAAATTGTTGAGATTAGAAGAGGATTCGAGTGTGTCATTGATTTCTTTTCCTGTGTGAAATTCTTTCATCATGCCTTTTAAGCTAATTTTAAAACCAATGTCTCTGTGGCTGTTTTCTCAATTTAAGGTATTTATTAGCCTGTGCTGTTTCTCTAGTATTGAGAGAAATACTGAGATTTTTTATTTTTTTCCTCCGGGAGGAAATCAATAAGACAATTCAAGTACAAGGTGTACAAGCCTAGTATACTAAAGAAAGTGATTACAAGTCTGTCAGCTGATGATGGTGCCACATACCAGGGGATGCTGTAGAACTTCACTATGGTACTGACTGGCCTATGGGGTTCTGTTTCATTGATTTAAACATGTGACTTGTGGGAATAAGACATCTCAGCAATTCAATCTGGCCTCAGGTTTGAAATTACCGCATGCCAGTGCCTGTCTTATCATCAGAGGAAATATGGTAAATGGTACAAACAGCATTTATCTGTATGTTACATAAAGAATAAACACGTGCTGTTCTTTTTTTCCCTCAGCAAATCAAAACGGCATTATTGTCTTGTTTGGAAACATACCTCAGGTGTTAGACTGTATAAAAGAAGTGGATGTGGCCACCATGACATAATCATTTTTGAAGTCTTGTTTTCGTGTCTTTATTTTTAACCCAGAAGTGACCATATTCGAACAGGGGGAAGGATACACATTGCTATTCTTCTACCATGATTAGCAGGTCCTAGCTACTAGTGGTACCCTGCACACCCTGGCTTATACATTAAGTAAGTAGGGTCATTTTCTCATAGACTCATCTGACTTTTTTTTTTTGTTGCAACCGGTGGATTTACCCCCTGCTGTCCTATGGCAATAATGCAGGTTTAAGGTGCTTCCACAGTGACTTGTCTGCTTCTTTGATATAGTAACTAGATTCATTAGATATGTGTCAACTTGACCATCATTTTTCCGAAACCTGCTTTAGTAATTTGTAATGACAGTTGGTCCTATCTAAATTAATGGCTACTGGCAGCAGGGAGCTCAGGTAGAGCTTGAGACACAGTCGGCAAAGTGATGAGTACATTCATCTTAATGTAAGCAATCTTCAATACAAGATAAGACTTCTTTTTTTAGTTAAAAAATGAATTACTAAAATGATTCAGAAAATAGTGAAATTAGAGAAAAAGTTATATTACAGCAGAGTTTCTGGGGTACCTTATGGGACCAGTATAAGAACTGATTGTGCATGAACTCTGTGAATTTCTAAAATGAAAATCTCTATTGCTGCAAATCTCAAAAACATAAATTGCTCTTGTGCGATTTGCTACTTTTGAATTGCCGTGTTCACATTACCATTGTTGACATCTCCACAAATTGCCACAGACAGGCTCCATTAACATTAGGAAGTTGAACTCACCTCAAACTTGTTATGCAGTGTGGTGCTTAATCTCCCAAACAGGACTACTTCATAGTAAGACAATCAAAAGTTTTTCTATTAACCATGAGTTGGATGGCAAATGTTTACATTGTTTCTACCATGAACTTGCAGTAAATTGCTCGTACATTGTGCATGTCTGTAAGCTGTAACCATGGTAACGTCTGTGAGACCCTGAATTTTGAACTAACTGCTTAGCGGACAACTTTACCGCAAGTAG
The DNA here is from genome assembly GCF_904848185.1 of Acanthopagrus latus. Classification (NCBI taxonomy): domain Eukaryota; kingdom Metazoa; phylum Chordata; class Actinopteri; order Spariformes; family Sparidae; genus Acanthopagrus; species Acanthopagrus latus. Next base: position 5,087,876 of record NC_051046.1, on the reverse strand, counting down.
TTGAGAGTTTCAATTCTTCTCAAATAATTGGAGTGAGAATGTTTTTTTTTTTTTTTTTTTGCCAGGGTCAAACCAGGTTGAGGTATGTAATACACAGTGCGCCAGTTGAGTTTCTGTTGGTTTTGGTCAATACTCTCCGGGACTTGGTTGCGTTTGGACAGAAAAACATGGCCTGACCTGCACTCTGAATGAGACTCAGAGAGAGAGGGGAAGATTTTAAATATGTGCTTTGGGATATGTAAAAAAAAACCAAAACACATATAGAGGTTGACTGCTTACCTTTCTACTTTACGTCCACCTTAATTCTTGGTGTTGAACCTTGATATTTTATTCAATGTGTTATTTTCTCCTGGGCTATCATGACACACATTAATTTGCATGCAGTGAAGCCTGTTATTTTGGCTTTGAACATTTTAACATCTTCTGCCATCAGAAATATTGCGCTAACCCTCATAATCCATGCACTTTGCCCTTCATGATTCTTTTTTGGGTCTTTAACACCCCGTTGCACATCAGTTATACTGCAGATGGCTTGAGAGGGCTTTTCAGACGATGACAGACGGATTTGGTTTGAAGTACGGGCTGTCTGATTAGGAGACAGTTCCAATTAATAAAGACTTTATGAACTGTGTTCAGTTAATGCTGTCATTAACAGAGCACGGGTGATTGACTGGCCACCTTTATCCATGAACCTTTGCTCCCTTTGCAGTTAGTCTTGTTAGTGAAATTGCTAACCTCCTGTTAAATATTAATCTTTCCATATTGTAGGTTTCAGTGTGTAGTTGTCTATGATGTCATTACTTGTTTACAATTTATGGGTGTGTGCCAGGGTGCCCACTATATGCATTGGGGTCCTTCACACTGAGCTAATGTGGGAAGGGGTGGTTTCCTCCATGATGAACTGCTTCAAAACTGATCCCATTATTTCCAGGCCTGTGCCTGGCAGCGGCTGTAAAAGACATAAAGTCTTGGCGCTTAATCCTGTTAGTGCTGCAAACCTGACACTGCTTATTGGCTCTGTGGTAGTGTGTGAACATTCAGGACCTAACTGTTTGCCCTCTAAATATACTGTACGGAATTAAATTATTTCAGTCATACTTTACCACCATTACAGTGATAGGGCCTGTCTGCTGTAAGACGAACAACACGTGTGTTCAGAAATAAGTTTGTGTGGCACTTGTGTTGTCTGGTGCATGGTGCATTCGCATTCATCACTATGTACATCAATCGTAACACTCAAAAATATTATAAATGAATGACACACAAATGATGTTCCCTGAATGTCATGATCACTGAGGAAGCGGTGAATGTTTTAACATGTCTATTTCAGTTCTCCTTGATAGAGGGCGGTTGCCGATGACAAACGGAGTAAAGTTACTCTGCAGGTGAAGATGGATTGGCTTGTCAGCCTGCGGGATCAGAAGTAGCTCTGGTTTTGGCAGGTCTTTGTCAGGACTGGGATCAAGGGACCACGCCTAGAGGAGGGACACCGATGCTTTAAGGTGGTAGCCGAGTGGAAATAGGACAATAATATTCACTGTGGCGTAGAGACCACATACTATGAGTGCTGAAATGGCTATTTGTCAAACGTGGAAGCTTGAAAGACAAAGCCGAGGTCGGTCAGCGCTCACTTTGAAACACTATCAAGGTCCTGTAAAGACAGATTATCGCTGTTACTGTACAAACTTGCTAAAAATTGCACACACACACACACACACACACACACACACACACACAGAAAAAAAAATCAGGGCAGAGGGTTGTTTATTAATTGAAATAGAAGGGGAAGTGATTGTATGGTTAGAGGCAACAGGGACATTCTTGACCAAAAGTTTTGAAGCCGGCACACTCCAATACAGAAAATCACAACATCTCACTTGAAAATAAGTGTCCTACTGCAGAGGATAATGGACCAATCTGCATGGTAATGGATATATTTAGAACGGTAAGTGAGGACTTAGACAAAGCTGAAATGGGCTGTCATGGTTTGGTAATTGTGCTGGGGAAGGCATACAATTGCTTCACATGGAAAGATGAATATAGCATTCAAGAGCGGGGGGGGGGGGGACTCTCAAAGACAAAAGAGACGTACCTGAGAATATTGACTCTCGGATAAATCAAGGTGGAGAACCGAACAGTTAGCATGTGGTATTGCCAACACTTGTGGCCATAAAAGGGAAGCAAAAAAAAAACAAAAAACAACACTCTTTTGTAAAATTATGACTGTAAATGGAGAAAAACGCCTATCAGGTTAAAACAATAGATTAAAATGATTTGTATTAATATGCTGTTAATAAAGTTATTATGACAGATTCAGCCTATATGCTTTAATTGTATATTTTTTCCAATTCTGTTTTGGAAATTTCAATTCAATAATGTGATCACTGATATATATGTATACACATCACTTTCCAGGATCCATACACCAGGTAACTGCACACATGTTGTAAATATGTTAACAAATTGACTTTCGTTTATTTGAGGGCTTAATTAAAGCAGTAAATCAAAATGTGTGTTATTCAAATGGAATAGATAACATGTGTCGCTATGATGCGGAGGTTTAAATTGGTATGTGCATTGTATGTCATGGTGTTAAGCAGTGTTTCATGCTCAAGCTGCTATCAGTATGACATTTAATCCCCATAATAATGTGTTTAACAATACATGACCCATACCCGTCAGTGGGTCTTGGGAACAAACCTTGAGGCTTAAAATCCCACCAGAGACGGCAGAACAAGAATCTAATCTTTTAGTAATGTTACATTTCAAGGGGGCAATTTGCAGCTTAAATAAGAGATGCATGTGTGTATGTGTGTGTGTGTGTGTGTGTGTGTGTGTTAAATTCTAGTCTTGCTGAAATAATACATTCCAGCTGGCGTGTCATGCCGACCCTCAAGTAGACACTCGTACACTTGGTGCTATGGTCTTTTTAAATAATCTTTTACGTGGCCAACGGTTGAGGATATATTGCGTCTTGTCTTTCTTTTTTGACTCCGACTCATCAACAAGAACAACAACAACACAACAACAGTGAAAAGGCCCACAAGACAAAACAGACTCGGATGAGATTCAGTCATAACAGAATGATGTGCTTTTATTTACATTTTCATTTGTTGATGCACTGCTGTTTAGCATTTTGTTTCAAATGGCAAAAAAAACCAAACAAACAAACAAAAAAAAAACAGAGAAGAAGACAGAAATGTAGCTCAGTTACTTTCATGGAACCAGTCTCTCCCCTGTATCAGTCGCCGCTGTACCTCAGTGTTTGAACCATCCCCTGCTCGCCTGTTGAATCTTTTTCATGCTGTTTGTCTGTGTCCTTCTTCACATTCCAACTGTAATCCTCTCATAAGACCAAGAAACCTGCCTTTCTTCTCTCTCTATCTGCCTTGGCCTTGGGGGGAAGGGCTGTGCCTGTATCTACGCTCGGCACACAGGCGTCACACTTCCTGCACGGAAGCAAAAGTTGCATTTCATACTTTTTAGCAGATGAGTAAGCTGTGAACTTTAAAGCGAGACTCTCGCCAAAATGCAACCTAGGCTTTTTTTGTGAATGTACCCGAGTCAAACCTTTTGTGTAAAAGCATAATTACAACGAAAAAGGCATTTTTAAGATTTACCATATTTTCGTTTTTGGGTCAAACTCATTCTCAGTGGGAGTGCTACGGGCACTTTAACAATAGCATCACAATTTCTATTTTTAAAACACTAAGAAGGCTCGACACAACATGAAACTTTGCTCATAGTATCACCAGGGTCTCTACACGTGAGCACCAGCATTGAGAACATTGTTTGTGTACACAGAGTTTACTAAAAAGAAAGTTTTTGAACAACTCACGTTAGCAGTCGCTTGCTCTACTAGCAGCCGTCATGGCAGCTGAGAAGTATCGATCTCCAAATGCGACGTAACCTGGAGGACAGTTAAGGTGGAACTACTGTCGTCCGGCAACAACTATCCACGTGATATCTCGTGTGACTTTTCCGGCTTTTGATTTCAGTATTGTTTCTTGTATGAGGCTCCTTTTTGAACTTCAAGCTCAATATTGTTTTTCACTAACAACAAGACAACAAATTATCCGTGCATTTATATGGAACTCAGCTTTAGGAGCGTTCCACCTTAAGTGTCCTCCAGGTTATGTTGCATTCAAAGATCGATACTTCTCGACTGGCAGGACGGCGTAATTATGCTTTTACACAAAGGTTTGACTCGGGTACATTCACAGTAAAACCTAGGCTGCATTTTGGTGAGAGCTTTGCTTTGAGGGTTGTGGGGAACATTCGCAGTACTGTAGAGGGCTGATTGTGATTACAGTTGGGAATGTGTTGCTGTCTGTTGTCACTGATGGTGCTGGACACATTGTCATTACTGTGTCATCTGAATGAATTGGTTGACTGAAAGTGACAAGTGTGCACTGTGCAGCTCTAAAATCACACATTGTGTATCATGCATCTGAAAAATGAGACATGTCTGTTTTTTGTTGATGAGCACAATTTATTATTGGATTCATGATGGTCAAATTCAGACCTGCATGTATGTGTTTTGAACCAAACATGCAGCCCTAGTTTGTATGAAGTGGGTTCAGACCCATCTAATCATTTTGCTATTGCTTCTTTACTTTTTTGTGCAAATGAAGAAGTGTTATTAATTGATTAGATATTTGAATCTGAGCATCAAAAGTATCCAAATTCCAATTAAAAACAACTGAGTTTCATTGAATATTTTGTTTTCATTTTCAAACTGAATGTTCATGTTTCATTTAATTTGTGGTGAAAAAGTTTCCCGGTAAATTATTAATGTAATGAGTTGCTGATTTGCTGTCGAATCTAATCAAACAGGATCTCACTAAACATTCATATATGCTCTCTTAATTAGGTTGAATGTTCCTGCTGAGTGATAACCTGTTTCATCATCATAGGTCCTGGTTCGCTGTAGGCGTCCACCGCACAGTCTCACCCGAGCTGTGTTCAGTGCTGCCTGGCTTGTTGACGGATACTTTTTCCAACAGACCAGCGGGTGCATTTTGCTGATGATACTTACAGAATTTTACTTACGCATGACTACCAAACTTTTCCTTCAGAACAATATATATATTTTTAAAGTAAAGGATCGGAATGCTCAGTAATGGAGTAATGGAGAGCCAAGTTTATTGATCCAGCATTCAGAACCAAGGCGATTCAAGGAGCTATACAGGAGGTGTTATGTATTATAAAATGTACTGTAAAGCCACAGTAAAGAATCATTTTATACCCTGACTGACATGAGCTGAAAGTTTCAGCAGACCTCTGGTACTGAGGAAAACTAGATGTGAATTTTTGGGTGAAATCCTGTTACTCACAAATAACAGGATTTTAAAATTGAACTTAAGGCCCTTTTTTTTTTTTTTAATTTTTTTTTTTTTACAAAACCTCAATACATTTAGTATTGTATTTCAGAATGTGTCTTTTTGTGTTTCACAAGAATACTCACCTCATCAACTTTGATTAATGCAATCGCACTCTTTGCGGAGGTACTTTACCCGTTTTATGGGTTTTGGAAAATAGTAATTCCCGCCCTGCTTCCAAAAAATTGAAGGAAAAGTGACGACAGACAAACAACTAAAAATAGTTTCGCTCCATGTATGTAAAGACAGAGTCAGTGACAATGTAGTTGCAGCTCCAGCTGTGAGTGGGAAGCAGCGCTCGGCTGGCTAGACCAGCAGTGGATTGTCTCTTGGAGCCGTGAGAGAGCCAGAGCATGCCGCCGCCACATCCGGCGGACATTGGAGGTTAAGTTTAATACAGGCAGCTCATTTACACGTGTCAAGTTTAATAAATCCAATTTTAAGGAGTTTTGGCAGGGCTTGGCCCCGTCATTTGAATTCCTGCTGAACGAATGGCACAGTAAAGCCCAATACGTTGGTACACATTGATCACAGTTACTCTCGATGTACTGTACACACTGCATTTATGCTAACTGTAATCAGCGCTGAAAAGAAATGACACCAACATCCTGGGAGCGCACAAATTCTTTACTGGAGCAGTGAATTTTAATTGATAACAGATGAATCGTTACCGTCCTTAGCTCTCTGGTAAATGGAGCGGGCAACACCGACTATACTTTGTATGTGGAAACACTTTCACTGTTAAACAAATGCCGTACATAATATTAATAATGTCACCTACAGATCTGCAGTATTTGCAGACTACTGCAGTTGCTGAAACATTGGCTGCAGGTGCCTGACAGAGGGATTGCCATAGTAACTGTTAAGATAATCCGTTTTAATATCAGGCATCAGAACAAATCCATATTCTCCACGCTGCCAGAACGCTTCCCGCGTGTGCTGGTTGAACTCTTACATATAACAAATGTCGTTTCATTGCTCAGCTGTGCAGGTTTGCAAACACATCAGACTGTCATGCTGCAAAATGTGAAAAGCAAACAAAAACATGACAAACTGCAGAGGGGCTTCTATCTATACATCTGCGTCGGTTCGTCTTGATCTGTTTTTTTTTTTGTTTTGTTTTGTTTTTTTAAAGCAGAGAGGCAGGGAGAGTGGACTGGTTCCAGCCTGTAATTAATGCACTCAGAGAATACACTACAGTGCATGCGATCTGAGGATGTTATTGGAAACTAATCACACACACACACAGCTTTTTTCTGTTTGGGGCTAGATGCAGCTTCTCATCTCTCTCTCTCTCTCTCTCTCTCTCTCTCTCTCTCTCTCTCTCGCTCTCTCGCTCTCTCTCTCGCTCCAACCCTAATTACTCTTTACTTTACAAACAGAGCATCGTAAATAGCACTCACCCATTATTTCTCATAATAACCGTGGTCTCCCACTCTTCAGGCCCCCAAAACAGGTCAGCCCTTGCAATTACAGGGAAATCAATGAACTTAATCATTGTGGTGGAGGGTATTCTTATGAGATTGTTAAGGTTTGGACATTACAATAAGTGAATGTGAAAGGTGTGGTGCACATTCTCGCCTAACCTTACATCACTATCAAACAGCCTGGAGTACTATGCACGGCAAAACAAGAGCATTAGCTGCATCAGGAAGTAATTATGTGTTTAAACGAGTGTGAGTTTTTCCATAAAGACAGAATTAAATCACAGTGGCAACTGTTGATCACTGATTCTCTTGATGTGCAAAATATCAGTTAAACTTGTTTTGTAAAAAAGAAAATGTAATCTCACAGTACTTGAGCGTAGGTGAGGTGAAAGACTATAAAGACAGGATTCGACAAGAAAACATTTAAATGCTATCGCCAAAGTACTGACAAAAAGATTGAACTTAAACGTATTCTGTTATTTGGCATGAAACAACGTGAAATTGGCAGAATGAACTTGGGTAGACCTGATTCAAGCGACACGTGAGAGACGCCTGAAAATTGGCCTTTTGCAAGCATCTCAGACACGGGTTTGCGCTAATCCGGGTTACCGCGGTAAAAATAAGCATCCTCTCAGGGTAGGACATGGCTTCCTGGACACAGGCTAATCAGAATTACAGCGGCCGTGTTGGTATTGTACTCCTTCAGTCCTTTTCTCTGCTACAGAGTTACATTTCTTTGCCTGGTCAAATTGATGTCCTGTGATACTTTGGCACAAATGACAGGAAGCCTCCAAACCATTCTGAGCCCGGTTGCTAAAAAGGTCTATTCTCATAATCTTTGTATCAAAATGTTTTCCTCCCTTTGACTAATGGGTACAGCATTCTGAGTCCTAATTCACAGTGCTTAATGTTGAAGCCAAGGGGCATATCCTCCAATTAAGTGCTGTTTTGTGTGTCTAATATAGACGGACAGAGTTCCCAGGCTCTTATTCTCTGTCCTCTAAAGCAAGGGAATGGAAAGGTCGTTGAGTTCAGCCCCCTCTATCTGTCAAATGAGCAGTGCGAGCCAGACGACTGGAGCTGAACGGCCGCTGCTACCGCCGCCGCTATAGGTGCTCACTCTTGTTTGCAGCCGTCGTGCCCCGCCAAAAAAGCTGCAGACACAAGCTGTTTTCAAGCCTGATGAGCAGCGGGGAGGCCTTTCTGTGACACACAGATCAAGTGGCGTAGGGACGCACAGGGGACCGGCGGAAATGACCCGAGCTCTACCAACATTTTTACAAAGTTAATGAGCTGATACATGAGGGCACAAAGCATAAAAGGACATGCAGAATATTGGCAGCAAGATTCGCTCAGGTAGTCTTGATGGATTTTAATTGTAGGTACCATTCTGTCACAAGGGCATTAAGATGGATATCCTGAGCCTAGGGCTTGTATTTTATCCAAATCTCCCCCTGAAACACACTTTTTTTTCTCTCTCACTCTGAAATATATATTTTTTTCCTGAAGAGAAAGGTGTGTATTGTATAGTCTTGCAGATATTGCAGTGTATTAAGACGGATAATACATCGATTTTGTAGCACTTTGTAAAACAAGTCGTAAATTGCTTTGCAGAGTCTCATAAAAGGGGTAAAACTGTACAATATGAGGCAAAGTAAAAGGAAACGATAACCCATTAACAAGAGCAAATATGTAATGAAACAATCTATTAAACTGATTTAGTATTCTGGACCAGTCCACCTGGGAGTAGATCCCCCAGGCAGACCCAGAACACACTGGTGGGATTACATAGTCAGTCTGGCCTCGGGATATCCCAGGAAGAGCTGGAGGAGGTGTCTGGGGAGAAGTTAGCTTTGTTTAGTCTATGACCTGGACTCAGACAGGAGGCAGAATATTATTTCAAGTATATTAATGCTTCTTAAATTAAACTCTTTCATTGCTTCTCTTTGTTGTGTAGTTTCTGGGCTGTCTTCCTCAAAGGTGTCGGCGTGTAGTTTGATGATAAAAGAATTCTGCGGAGGCAAGGCTGGGTGGAATGATAGGGCAATCTTTATTGAAACAGATCTCAAGCCTGCGTCCGAACCAGGGCGACTGCTCCCTGGTGTTCTCAAATCAAAGACAAAGTAATCCCAAGTGCCTTGAACACAAGCTTCAGAAAACATTGTTTGTGTACAGAGTTTGCTAAAAAGAAACAACTTTTGAACAACTCACCTTAGCAGTAGCTTGTTCCGCTAGCCGTCATCATGGCAGCCAAGACGTACTTGGGGATCGACAGAGCAAACTCTGTGTACACAAACAATGTTCTCAGTGCTCGTGTTCATGTGTAGAGACCCTGGTGAAACTACGAGCAAAGTTTCATGTTGTGTCGAGCCTTCTTAGTGTTTTAAAAACAGCGATTTTGACGCTAGTGTAAAAGTGCTCCATGCTCTCCCATTGAAAATGAGTTTGAGCCGAAAACAAAAATATGGCAGATCTTAAAAGTGACTGTTTCATCGTAATTATGCTTTTACACAAAGGTTTGACTCATATAAATTCACCATAAAAGCCTAGCAAAAGCCTTGCATTTTGGCGAGAGTTTCGCTTTAATGGCTCTGAACTCTTGGACATTAAAATTCCCCACTGGCTACATTTCTTACTTCACCATAAGGAAAAACAAATTGTCGCAGTTAAGTCTTAGCCTGAAATGTGTAACTGTGCAGACACCTCAGTTGCACTGTTTTGCTGTCGTCCCACGTTGTTTCAGTGCCAATTTTTAGACTCTTTCAATCATGTTATGAGCCGAGATCTGACTCCATGCTGTGCACAGCGCGAGCAGTTTTCCACGCAACAGCAGGACATAGTGGAGTTGGTTACCCCGAGGAGTTGGAGGTGTGTGCAGCCTGTCGCCTGCAACTCTTCATCTAACAGCTTGCTGCGTCTGCTCCGTTTGTGTTCCATTAGTCCCGCATTTACAACTGATTTGCTGTCAAAAAATAACCCAAACGCCTGTTGCTTTGTTTTCTATATCCAGTTCTGATGAACGATCACAGTCAGCAATAACCTTAGTGACATAATTTGTGGAAGTTCCTTTGGCTGCTTCAAAATAAAAGCTTTGTGTGCTTTCCCAGTTGGCCACTTTAATGTGAAGCAGCAACAGTATGAAATATGAACTGTGAGGCTGATATCAATGAGATACAATTAAAACAGTAACACAGATTTCATACACAGATCATTTTGATTGTTTATCTATTATATGTGAAGGCAATTTCAGTCCAAGACTGGAGTGGTGGATTCAAAAACTCAAAGTAAGAATTAATTATACAGAATGTACATTGAATGACCATTTCTTGCCATAAATAGCATCTAAAACATGGTTAGAGTTCATGAAAATCCTCGAAATATAACTTCAAAGATGACAAAGAGTAGATGTAGTATGAGTGTTTCTGTTCCCGTAAATCACTTGAAGGCATATCAGAGAGCAGTGCACCTGCAAGATGAGATGAACACAATTTCAGGTGATGGGGTAAAAATGATAATATTCAGAAACAGCTGGAATACAATCCTGATAGAGACTGCAGTATGTGCAATTACTGTTACACATTAGAATATTATAGAATATCAATGTCCTCTGTAGAGACTGAATGCACAATGAATGTTTTCATAATTTGAGCTCCCGACTATCTTACTTTTGTGCTTTATTCAGTGTTGAGAAATGGCAAATATTCCAGTTATACCTGACTGAACTGATCTTAATATCTGCAAACACGTGACTTCATTCATGTGACCAGTTCAGCAGTGGTTTCCAACGTGAGGCGGATCTGTGCCCTATTTGTTGCACCCTAAATCTAAGCGCGGTTACTGTTGGGGAGAAAAGTCATCTATTACCCACGTCACATCACATTATTAAAGCAAAAAAAAAACAAAACAAAACAAAAAAAGAGGTAAGATGAATTTTCTTGTGTCACTTTTCATTCTGATAACATCTGTATGAAGGTGTAAATCTCAAACGAGGGCAGCTAAAGTACAGTGGAGCAGCTAAAAACAAAGGCGATGACAGTAAACAAAGATTAATGTCACGAGAAGTACGATTATACAAGATAGGAGGCTTATCTATAATACAGTTCCCTCTGTGTTGTGCATTAAGGTTAGTGCGAGACAGGTTGACACAGGCGAGGATTGTAGAGAATGTGTAGATGTTTCATAATTTATAACTCGTCTGATGCATAAATCATCCGCTAAAGTTGTAACATTACATCAAGTAGGTGGTGTTTTGATTTCAGGCAGCCCGGTCTGCCAAGTGATAAAATTCAAGCTTAATTTTGCGTGATGAACTATAGCCTCGCTCTCAGATCTTTCTCCCCAAATAAACTTGGCATAGAGTATGAATCCCTCTCTTTCACTTAAGTGCTAATGGAAGGGCTGAGTAAATCAATAATGCAACTAAGTATTTAAGATAATCCAATTCTAGGCGCTACTTTGAGCCAGCGTCTTCTTTGAGAGGCAGCAAAGCCTACAACAAAAGCAGGGAGATATTTTTCGTTTTATATTACCACTTCAGTGCAGAGCCTTGCTGAATAGAGCATAAGGAAGATTGGAAGTTTTAAAATTGACTTAAACGCAAGGTCTTCCAAACTTTATAAAAATGCACTTCTGACAAAAATGTGTAAAACACAACTTTGTAGAGGAGGGTGACTGCCGTGTTGTCACGCAAGACACTGATTTTACTGTTAAAGGAGACTACTAGAATAGGTTTACATGCTCTAATGCTCAAAAACAGATCAGTGTTCTCATTCTATCCACTGCTGCAGGACTGTATTCACACTCTGTCTGAAACGCTGTCTCTTTAAGGCGAATATCCCGAATATCCTCTCTGCTCTGATTGGTCAGCTTGCACATGCCTGAGCCAGCATTGCTAAAAAGCAGCTTCACTAATTTAATCCTTACATTGAATCATAAAACTGTCTACTATTATGCAACATGGTGACTACATAGTGTGATGTCACAAAGTCACAGAATTAAAGCCGAGAATACTGACGCGGCATTTCAGGAGCACTATTTCCTGTGGGAGAGAGGAGCTTCTGTTGGTGAGGGGATCTTTTACATTACATGCATAAGAATGTATATAAAACACTGTTATACCTTGCTCTTTTCTGCTATGTTGACGTCTCAGTCACTGAAAAATCATTAAATTTCATTAGTGTATTGTGCGTAGATTATTCAGAAAATATAATTTGGTGAAAATATGTTGATACTGAGTCACTTACACAAAGATTCCATTTGTACTTGGCTGCATGCTCCCCCCCTCCCGCGACATGAACAAGTGTTGAGCATCATGTTGCATTATCACAAATCCTAACTTCATTATCATAATGCATTTGTAATTCAGGCAAATGTCTCATTAATGCACATATTTGTTTCCGAGAGAGGAAAAAAAAAGAGCTCTTGCATTTATAATCGTCTTTCTCTGCATGATTGAGTATTAGACGAGGCCTCGGGGTCAACGCCTGGTGCCATCCGGGGACAGGGATCTGTGAAACAGAGGAGACCAAACACAACAGAAGAACTTTGAAAGGTCACGGTCGCCTCTGTGGCTGTTTACACAACACTACACCCCATGGCAAATGGTCAGATCCCAATCTCCCCATTCTCCAGCTTCCGAGGATGAATGCATCAATGAATGCTGAACGGATTTCTCCTTTACAACGTTAATCATCACATGCAAAACAGACCTATGTGGATTGCTCGGCTGTACAGTGTATATGGAAAAGCGAGAGAAGCTTTGTACTATTGGAATTGGGTTTAAAAGTGTTCAGTGAAACGGCTCGCTGCTTTCACACTCTGTCTCCCAAGCGTATAGAAGAACAACATCAGTTAAAGGCTTTTCATTGAAAGGCTGGTCATGAACAGCATTAGAGAATCAGTCGAAGCCATTAAAATAAAGAGCACTACTTAAGCCTAAATGAAATCTTGGCAGATCCATGGATCTTTTAACCAGTGTGTTTGGTTGAAAATACCTTAAAACCGAACCTATATGAGCGCCTCGATCACCCAAAGCATTAATGAATGGCAATGGCCATTTTTCCTAAACAGCAATCCCCGGATTTAGCCAGCACTTGTGCATGATGGCATGCCGAGGGAGCAGCGAGGCAAAAGCGATATTTCACTAAAAGATCAAGAATCATGGTCTGCACAATTGAGCAAGAATCTCCCACTATAGACTGAGCTGAAATCATGCATCCAGTTTTAAATGGTGACATTAAAGCTTTAACAGTGGTACGACTGCGCCAGTACTCTGACTGCATCTTCCTCTGCTGCTGCTGGACACTTCAGAGATACGTCTGCTGACAGTGCCTTGATTTGATGCGAAAGCTTCGCTGAGATGCATAGAATTGTGGATATATGTCAGATTTCTGTGTGGGCAGCACGTCACTATGACACATCGTATCTTAACCTTGTGAATAATTACACTCAGTGTGGATCTGTTTTCCTACGGAAAATGCCCTGTACTGCTCTGACAAAATGGAATATTAACATTACATAGTAATCAGACCTGCTAATCATATTGGATGAAATATTGGCTGTCATATATACAGCTCTCCCCCGCCTCTTGCACTGTCAGTCAAGTGGCTCTATATTTCCTGTCAGTGATGTTAAAATATGTAAGAATCTTATTTGGAACTTGCACTTCTTTACAGGAGGATCGAAAACACAAATCAAACGTCCCTTTCTATGCGTGCTTACCCAACGCTCGTTTGACCCTACAGTTTAACGTCACGTCACGTCACGTGTAGACGTGACCATAGTATGGACATGACTCGAGCAAGAGCAGATGAGCGAAAGACGAAGAAAACAAGGAAGGACAGTAGAGGCGGCAGAATGGAAACTTGTAGATAGAAAAGAAAAAAATCAGACGGTGAAATATTAGCTGTGCCCGGGGCAGACACAGCTATCCACCGCTGCCACAACCTCTAACCTGACTAAGCACCTGCAGCGGTAACATGCTAGCATGAAGCTAGTGGCTGCTAAATATCGGACTGAGAGTGATGCCGAAGAGAAGATACTGCCGAGTCCGACACCAACAAAACTGGCAAGGCTTGACTTTGAGCAATATATTGTGGAGGAAATGGTGGCTGTTTCCATGATGGAATTGCTGTCTTTTCGAATCATACTGAGCAAAATACACATATTGCGGAGCGGATGCCCGCCATCAGACAGGAAAACCTTTCTAAGCTATGGTGCATCTCAGGTGATGTCATGGAGTAATCTAAAAGTAATAGTAGTAGTGTAACTAATAACTTTAAGCAGCGAGTAACAAAGTAAAGTAAGGCATAACTTTTTAAAAAGTAGCTAGTAATGTGTAATGGATAACCTTTTTTTCAGTAACTACCCCAACACTGCTCACTGGTGATTTCCTGATCCCTTTTTTGGAGTATGATTTCAAGAGCTTCCTTATGTATCATAACTTTAGTGACTTTAAAAAAGGTAACTTTGTTTTTCCAAGTGTGAAAGTATACTTAAAAAAAAACAAGTGCAGGTCTACACTAAATTAAACTGTATTCATAGCTTCTGATTTAGAAACATCCTTAATTATGAATTTGCAGATCATTTTCAATGTTTTGACCCAAAAGACAAGCCAACAGTGGAGGCTCACATCAAAGATAATGATAATTGATTAGATTTTTATTTTTACATTTTGCGTGCATTTAAACCAAAATTTAAAGTATTTACGAGATGGTTTTTATCTCTTTCAGGTGCCTCACTTTGATTCAAGCTCCATGTGATCGCACACACATTCAGATGAGGTTGTGCGTGTGTGTCTTTATGCGGCCACACACGAGGGTGCTAAGGAAACTGATGGGTGAGTCAGCCCCAGAGACCAGTCAGGCATGATTAGATGATGTGAAGCTCAGGTCAAGGTCAAAGTCTTTTATCAGACGTGGTTTAAATTGCAGTGGAACCCTCCGCCAGTCTCTGCCAACGTGGAGTAAACCCCTCCGCTCCATCCCCCTAACACGACCTTGGTTTCATCAATTTTTCATGAGACCGAATGGCTGAGTGAGGAGGGCACGCCATTCTCACAATAATTAGTCAGCAAAATCAAGGCAATTTTTACCCCTGTTTTATGCCCACCTACTTCTTTTGGAGCTAAGTGAGGTGGTACGTTCACAGTATCAAAGAAAGGCCTGTGTTAGAAAATAGAAAATAAGAGCAAATTTGCATACATGAATTTCAATATCAATGCACTCGAGTCTGTATGCTTATTTTTAACATTCCAGATTTTTTCGCTCTGCTGTTCTGTATGAAAATTAGCAGCAATTTGCGAGAGAGACAGGAAAAAAAAAGTGGAGTGGGATGCTTTTGTATGAGCAAGAGACAGGGAGAGAGTAAGAGAGGGACCCACACACAAGGTCTTTGCAAAGCAGAAGCTGTCAACCAGGGATTAGCAGAATGAGCAGAAAACTGACAATAGGCAGCAGCTTATATACTTTAGAAGACAGGATTTCAATTTTAATCCACTATAAATGAGGGGGAAAAAAGCATAAAATACAATCACCACTAGTAGGCCTAAATATCCACACTCAGGAAGCTTATATTAAAAAAAAAAATGAGCAAGATGTACTAAACAATTGAAAGAGGAAAGGAGGAAACAGGAGATTGAATGTGTAAAAAAAAAAAAACCTTGGTTAACACAAGATATAACTTGACACAGGTATGGCTTCTGTTTGCAGGCTGGCAGGTGGGATGGGCAAATTAACAACAATTACTGACCGACTAAGTAACATCACTCGAAAGAGTCTTTACTTGGTGAGAGTGATTACAGTGTCCTAAAGCATGTCCAGCAAACCTAATATCCAAGACTTCATTCTAACATTATGTTGAAAACCAAAAAATGCACAATACACAGCTTCTTGCAAATGCTTCCAGTTACTGGAAAAATAAAAACTCAGGAGGCCAACAGAGAATCATAGGTCTAAATATATTTTATATTCTACATGGCCCAAACACATTCCCCTTTCCCGTTTCAAAATCACAAGTCAAGCCACCTCATATCCCTGCATAATTTTATTTTATTTTTTTTCACGTCGGCCATTGGCTCAATTAGCCTTTTGTTCTTAGATAATAACCTTATACCACTGCCATCTGCTCATTGGCCTACTAATTCACGGAGAGCAGAG
The DNA here is from genome assembly GCF_904848185.1 of Acanthopagrus latus. Taxonomy (NCBI): domain Eukaryota; kingdom Metazoa; phylum Chordata; class Actinopteri; order Spariformes; family Sparidae; genus Acanthopagrus; species Acanthopagrus latus. The sequence goes on along the minus strand of NC_051046.1, from coordinate 5,071,913 downwards.
ACAATACCAAAAAACCTTGGCAACCTAGGTAACAAAAAAGCGTGGGGAGGAAAACAGTAGAAGGACGGTCGCACAAGAGGAAATGTTATTAAATATGGACATACACTAAAAATAAATACTATGTGGTATTAAATCTGTCTTAGATGTATCAAACCTTTAGTAGTATTAACATGATATGTTCCCTAGTTTGATACAAGGAGTGGAGAGCATTAAACATAGCACAGTTCACCTGTTTCTCCTCACTCACTTCACTCACCATATGTACATAGACATGGATGATACAAGTGGAACACAGCTATCCAGGAATTAGAAATATATGTGGGCCATGGGCAGAGAGTTGGGCGCCCAATCCCAACGCCTTGCTGTAATCCACACCCATCTTCAACCTCCGCCTTCATTTTGACCCCAAATGCATAAAATTTGTCCACAGACATACAGAAGGTGTCTTTGGGACCAGATTATGCCAAGATCACACACACTCATACAACCCTACATACCAACAGTGGACTCTTATTCCATACTGACAAAAAGTGGACACCTGTCTCTAGTCATTTTGAAAAACAAAAATAACTTGACTTTTCCCATGATATTGCCACAATCAATCCTTCATTAATCAAAGTGGGGAATTAATGTAGTGCAGTGGAGCTTTCTGTACCCGTTCTTTTACTGTTTCTGTAACAGTTTGTTTGCTAAAAGTTTAACTTTTTTTGTTTCTTTCGAAAGTTGATCATTTTAACTTAATGTTGTCAATATTCAATGTGTGTAACAATGCCAAGGTCCACTGTTAGATAGATTGGTACACACACATATGCACACACACACTATGTAAAAACAATAGCAGACTTGCTGTCGCATTTGGTCGTATGAATATATGGATAAGGCTGCTTTTCTTGATTTAAATATGTACATATTGTGTAACTCTCCCATTCACCACTCATCCTAAAAAAAATAAAACCTGAACTACCTCATCAGGAGAGGAGCAGGTGGCCATCACCACCAGCCTAGCATGACAAGGTGATGTAATGTCTAGTCCTGCAGCGATGGGTGAGTCAAACCTGTTTCTGCCCATGCTGGGAAACAGAGTACGCATGTAAGGTTGAATGTTTTCATGTTTTTTCCACATTTTCCCCATGAACACAATCAGTATCAAAGTGCTTCACTGTGGGAGAAAGTCACATCCTATTTAATGCAATTTACTCTGCACTTAACCAAGTCAAGTGGACCTGAACTTCCCAGGGAAAATACACATGATACAAGACGTATCTGTAACCCTGAGCCTGTTTCAGGGCCCCCTTCCAGCTCTATGCCTCTGAGCCATTCAGGGTTGTTTTTTACTGTAGGAAAGTAAAGCCAAAAAAAAAAAAAAACACATTTCAAAACTGTATTTCCTCCCCAAATAGCTTCATAGCCCCATAAGGTAAAGCACAGCCTCAGAATGCTTCTGTTATGACAGCATGACATCAAGGCTTATAGCGCTGACATGGAAAACAACCTCGCTTTCAACTAAAATTTGTTTTCTGACACAAGTCAGCTTTAGCATGCACGTACTGGTTTTCTCAGCACAGCCGGGCATATCAGGTTCCATTAACGTCACTGTGATTGCTAAACCACTTACTCATTCCTCGCCGATTTGCCTCGGAATTTTGTAAAAGTGCTCCAGCCTTGCTTTTAGAGTCTCAGTGTGAGGGCAACTGTGACAGATCGAGTCTGATAGCGACTTTTAAGTAGTTCTGTCCTGAAATAGCAGTCTTCGGCTTTTTTTTCTTTTTGATCAATGTTCAAGAAGAATCCTGTCCTGTTGCTCAGATATGAAGATTTACTTTTTTACCCCGGCTTCAAGCTAGTCTTTTGTGTGGCTACAAACTATTGGGAGTAAAAAATATGAAACTACACTGTGAACAGATTAAAGTTTGTGAACAATCACAAAAAAATCAGGGTAGGATGACCCTGTTTGCCCAGCCCCAGTAAAACGAGGTGCATCCCTGTCGATTTCAGCCCTGTTGCTCGTACCAGATGCATCTGATCAACCCAGCTGATCGTTACCAACCGATGCCGTCACAGTTGGTGATAATTAAATAGAAAATCAGAAAAGCTCCCTCTCTAGTATTCTTTATGCTTGTGGACACTCTTCTGTACACCACCATCATGTGCACATGCCTGGTTTTCATATGTACAGATTTTGAGACTAATTAAACTAATAGCTCATACAGAACACTGGAGTGCTGTGTTCAACTCTCAAACATACATCCCAGTGTTTAATTTAGGTGCCGGCTGATTAAGAATTTAAAGTCAGTCGAATTATAGTTGCTAATATTTTCTTTAGTGCAGACGATGAGAGATATTTCACATCTTTAAGCATTCAGCACCTTCTTCACACAGACCAGGTTTAGTTAGCACATGTATTTTTAGCGCGAACATTGAAGAGCATGCGTCTGACAACGGGTCGACCGACATAGAGAGGAGAGCTGTGGCTAATGGTACATTAGACCTTGGCCAAAGTAAAAGAAGCTAAATCACATCTGGCCCTTTTAGAGGTTGGCTTAAAGTCCCGAGCATCACGGAGGGAAGGGAAAGTGAGAGCAAGTTGAGCATTATTATTAAGAACTGAGATAGAAGACGTGGAGGACAGGTTAATTCCTGTTCAGCCCAGCCTACAGATGGCACACATTACAAGGGTGCACTCTAAACAGATGAAAGACAAATTGAATTCAAACTTCCATCTTTCAATAAGTCACCTCACTGGGCTTTTCACCTGCTATATAAATCACCTGGACCTGTATGGAGAGGAATGAGCAGACACTTATGGTTTTCCTTTTATAAAGAGTGATTGTGGTGTACAAAATAAGTGCTGAAACCTGAATCCTGTATCTGTTAGAAGGGTTTTCAGAGCAAAGAGTCTCATGAATCTCCCTGTGACTCACTCAGTCACTTACAAACTCATGTTAGTGGTTTCAGATTTCCTTTATGCTTTCTAACTACTGTCTTTTCACTCTGTTCTCATATTTTGGTGACTTGGTCTTGCTCACACAGTTCGAAAGACGTTAAATCCAAAAGCAAATTGAGAGAAAAGCATGTGAGGAGGTTTATTGTCTCCCTTTAATTGGTTCAAACAAAACATCTTATTGAGAAAGGTTTGTGAGTGTTTTTCGTAGTGTGTCTATAATGTCTGTGCTGTGATAAGCTCACTTCAGCCTAGCCTATCAGTCGCAGGAAGCTTTTTGCTTTCAGTATCAGTGTCGAGCATCCAGTTTGACTATAGTTGAAAATAAACCATCGATGCATGCGTTGTGTTTTATAGCAAATATGTGCCATGACAGTGTCCTCCTGGCTCCAAGAGTCAGATATTTCCCTCAGGAGACCGTAAGAGAACTAAAAGCAATTGAATTTTGCACTTAGACTCAATTCCAATAAACACTTTGCCCCTCACATTTAGCCCTACTCTTCTTTTTTGCATGGTCACATGTCGAGAAAGGTTGTCCTGATTCTTTTCTTACAAAATATCTTCTATTTTTTTGCCTGAGTCACATCAGACAAATATTTTTCAGCAATGGAGGTTGTTTAACGTTGACGACATCAACTGTAATGATCCCACAAAACTTCACGGCATCATCACACTATGTCATTTGTTTTAATTGTTTTGAATGAGAGACAATACCAAACTTATTGTACTGAAGATTAAGTATCAGCAAATGCAGCAGCAGATAAGGTATGAAAACATAACGTAATGTACAGTATTGTGTGTATTCAAAACCACAGTGACATTCAGAACTCTCTTGAGCTGAGCTCCCTTCAGGCTTCAAAATGGATTCTATGGCGTTTTACTGTTATACTTACTGAATACTGTCTACTGTCACCAACAGCAGCTATGGGAGTGCTGTATGTTCAAGGGATATTTCCACATTGATGGTCCGGGTTGACACAAATAACTGCTCAATATTAAAAGATAGTGTCTGAGCGGCCAGTTACTGCTTTCATTACGAGTAACCTTTGTTGCTAGGCACACATTTCTCCAATCAGGACCTGACAGTTTAAGTGCATTTGCTTTCTCAGCAGCATGCAATATGTCAATATGTTCCATTTTCTTAAGCTAAAATGTGATTCAGCAGGGCTGATATTGCTGATAGCGTAGCCCTAAAGCTGTGGCTGATGGTCTATTATAAAGAGACAGCCTCCCCGAGGAATCTACAGAACATAACCAAGCAACTTGACCGTGTGCCCGAGGTCGCTCATCCCGCGAGAGGGAGAGAAAATGCAATCGTAAGTCTATTCGGTGATGTCTGATTTTTTTTTTTTTTTCTTTTTCTTGCCTACAACAGATGTGTTTTCTGCTTCACCATATATGACAGCATGAAACGACATGCCAATAGGTGGCCCTGCTGCAGGCGTTTTTTTCCTTTTCATTTTCAGTATTGATTTCTGCACAAGATGGAGTACAAAGAGGAAGGTCTTACCTGTGCTACCAAGGCCAACGGGCCAATGGCAGAATGGTAAAACATAAGACGTCTAAGCGTTCTTTACCCAAAGGAATATTATGTCTGTTCTGTACCGTATTAAATTATGTAATGCATTGATTCCTAGAACATAGGAGTAGGAGCTGATTCACACAAAGTTTTTTTTTTTTTTTTTTTTTAAAGTGTTAAATGTAATTCTCAAATATAACAGTATAATGAATACAAACTGTGGAGACAAAAGAGCAACCTCAGTCTGAGCCACAGAGGAAAGATCCCTCCCCCAGGTATCAGAATATATGCTGATTTTGAGAAAGAAAGATAGAGAGTACAGCTATAAGAAGATATGAGCAGACGTGAGCAATGATCCATGCGGGGGCCATAAGGGGTATGACGATCCAGATCTGGGCATAACAGAGTGTCCAGAAGGATGCTAGTCAGTAAAAAGTCATGTAACAGCCTTTTTGGAGTTTATAAAAAGGCACAGGGAACTAACAACTGCCATCCAAAGTGCCGTTTGTGATGCATTTAGATGTATCTCTGCCCTGGATGGCAGTGTCAGCATAAACCTATGGCAAGTAAGGAGGAGGTAAGGTATCAGCAGGCAGCAGGAATCTAGATATGGGGAAAAAAACAGATCTATATTCTGTCCAAAATGAAACAATTGTTTGTTTGGACATAAACTTAAGTTGACTCTGGGGATTCTGTATGAAACAGGTAGCAGTGTTAAATTAACTCATAATTATGAACATTTTCCAGTTTTTCCTCTTGAATTAAATATTTACTCAAGGGCTTGAATGTTTAATTAAATCAGACCTTTCATTGTTCCATATTCAGTAAATTATTAAGTTTTCAAAAACCTGTTGCCTTGTCTTTTACGGGCAAACAGAATCTCACAGTGCTTTGAACGAGAGGAAGGGAGCACAGGATAAAAACCTCAGGCTCAGTCTCAGGTCAAGAAAGCGTAGGTAACACTTCATCACAGCAAGCAATTTACAGTGTAGTGTTAGGGTGTAAATCAATATTGCAGCACACTAGAGGATACATACACATACACTTACATTTATAAGAACAAGGAGCAAACTATGCATTTTCCCATTTTCACTCAGCGCTCTTTTGTATTTTTTATGTAATTGTTAATGAAATAGTGTCAATCGTATCCTAGTACGAGCTGGAGCATCGATTAATTTGTCCACTGTGGTTTACCAGCTACCAGCTGCACCCGGGAGAGAATCACTGCAGTGCACAGGGTGTCTTTAGTTTCTTATCATACTCAAAATATTTTGTACAGCAAATTTACAAGAAATTACACAAGCAGGAAGTAGCAAATGTTATGTTTAGGAAGGATCCGTAAGTAAAGAATCATTATAAGTAAAGTATAAAAAAAAAATTCAAAATGTCTGTTTGGGTACCAAGTTAGCATTTTATTGAAACCCTTGCTAATATTTGTTGAGTTTTTTTTAATGCATACTTAAAGCATTCAAATGCAAATATTTTTACGTATACTGAAATGTATAAATCTCTACATAAGCTCAAGTCTTTGTATAACTATCTTTCACATTTGTCCTTCGTTTGGTGCATAGAAAATTGTACTGACTGATGAAAAGACGTTCCCATATGTTATTTTCTTTCTATGAGAACTTGTTTTTCAAAGAATATAAGAATCCATACAATGCTTTTGTCACAGTTTTTACTGCCATTAGTATGCCCACATACTTTGACCCTCTAACTGCTTGCTTATACAACCAAACACGTCATATGAAGCAACACTTATATAGCTGGACTTGAGTCCAGGTGGGCTACAGGATTACTCATTTTTCAAGGAGCCATTCAACACTCTCTCTGAATAACTGAAAGACTGGTGGAGACATTAATATAAATAGTGTTTACCTATGTTTAATGAGTGCCGGTGTACTGAGGTGATTATAGAAGTGTACTAACAAGTGTTACTACTCTGTCTTGCACTTGTTAATTTGTATACATTAAAAACGCTCATGCTGTCCTGCAGCGGATCACGGTTTCCTCGCACAAGCACTGTGCAGCCATCAACCCACCGCCCACTCCTGCGAGGCAGAGCTAAAAACAAACAAACCTTCCTCTGCCCTGAAAGCAGCACACACATTGACTGGTGCATATTCTGTGGCACAGGCAGACAAAACAGTAGTTAGACAAGCACGGACATCTTACAACATCTGAAACATGCTGCATCAAAGACAAATATTTCGTCAAATTGTTTTCTTTGTCAGTTTGGTCCTAGTAGACTCCAGCAAAACATAAATGTTTTACACCTTGTTGCAAGTTTAATTCTGAACAGAACTCCATTCGTACTCCCGACATTTGTTCCCTTTTTATTTCTATAGTCAACTCTAAAAGCTTACACAACACCATTCTAGGAATGCATCAAAAACATCCTTTCATCGCTAGGAGACGGCGAGATGACATGTGCAGGATGAGCTCTGATTTTTTCTTTGAAACCTTCCAGGTTTAATGGAAAATGAGAATCAAGCAAAACAGTGTGATTGTACAACTTTACCAACCCCATCAGACGCACAGATGCAAAATGATCTTGGCTTCATGATGGAGGACGTAATGGTGATTTTGGGAGAAAACACAGTGTGATAGAAATGCCTGTATGTAAGGTAAACAAACTGCATTTTTACACATTCAGCTGACACATGTGACAAACACTTTGCACACACACAACTTAGAGAGGCTGAACTGAGCTAAAGACAGCATACAGGTTATCAATATGTTTTCTTTGTCTTCCTGTTACACTATTTCTATCAAAAATGACTGAACGCGTTGGTCAGCCAACCGGTTAACAACCCGCCCGCCTGTTTACCCACGCCAAGATCTTTTAGGGTGTTTTATTAGAGCAGACTCTGCAGGTTCATGGTATTTCTCATCTGCAGACACAGGTACCATCTCATTACAGCCAGGGCTCCAGCCAGTGTAAAAATTCCCCCCGGGGAGGGAGGCACTGAAGCAGAGGCCAGACAAGCTCAAGATATTATTGGTTGAATAAAGACCCTGTAGCTCTGGGATCGTCATGTAACAAGATATTTTATGCCCTCATTAAAAAAAGACAAAAAAAAGAGTGCCATGTTTGAAATAGATCAATATTTTTATTCTTTGTTGCTCACTTATTTCCTCTCAGCGTTGTGTTTTGTAAAACTTAAAAGGGTTCAAAATGACTCCACTGAACAATGTGGTGTGTCACTCTGTAGATTTACTGTTTTATGCTGCATAACTTGAATCGTAATCATTTAACCAGAATGGGGGGACAGGTGGACCCCCACCTCTTACCTTGTGAGGCAGATAGCGAGATTGTGTGATCTCAATAATTCATCTTGCTGGACATAAAGCTATGCATTCGTTCTTGAACCACTAATCACTAGTTGGCCTAGCTCAACCAATCAGCATCCTAGGACTGGCAGCCATGGGCGAGGTTTAGATGTGAACATGTGTAGAGGTGTGTCCCAATTTAGTACCACTGAGTAAGTATTATTTAAAGGACTATACTGTACATCTGAAAGAAATAACAACATCATTTAAAGGTTACGTTCACCCAAAAGCAAACTGTAGTCATTATCTACTAACCCCCATGTTGGTGGAAAGTCGAGTAAAGATGCACCGTCCACAAAACTTTTCTGGAGCTTCACAGCAAAACAGCTTCGCAGAATTCTACAAATATTGTGCAATTGTTTGAAACGAGGAAGTCGTCCTGCTGACAGAGCTGTCAAAACAGTATTTATTTCTAACGATAAAAGTTTAGCCACGATGTTCGCTGATGCACATTGCACTGATGTTCCTAGTGTGCATGGGAAGGTTTAAAATGACTGAAAGCTGCTTCTCTAAGGTCCGAGCGCTGTGAACCCGCTTACAGGCGCAGCTTACTATCTGAATGATGCGCCCTTGAAATAGCTGGGCCTGAAAATGACACCTGAGTCATCAGCCGTTTTTATACTGGGCAGCAAGCTGCCAATTTGGCCATCCTTTTAGCGGATAGGTCCGCAGATTTAGAGAGAGGGCGGCAAATTAGGGGTCTGTTTTGTCAGTCAGTATGACGCCTCGGAGGTATACTTTTTTCCGCCTCCATTGCTATGTAAATCAGAGCCATCGATGTTCCGGCAATTGTGTGAGATGGGCGGAGGTGCACTGTTGTGTGACCTACAGCTGGGAAGTTTTAAAACCAGGACACAACTGATCACAGCAGTCAGTCCATCACTTCATCCACGGATGTCAAGATAAGCAACTGGACAGCCGCTGAGATCCGGGAGATGCAGCGTCTCCCCGGTCCCTGTAGCTGTCTACTTGTTGTTGTAGCGGCAAGCTACTAACGGTCGCTACTTTCGAATTAGCCCTCCTGCTAAGACAAATTCGACTTGCTTCTCACGCCAAACTTCGTGCTTCACGTCACATTACATGTTAACGCCTACCCCAGTGGTGGCTTTTTGGAAAAGAAGGAATATTACACCTCCCTTTTAGATAGACAAGGCTGCACATTGCAGCCTTTACCTGGCTGCAAATGCGCCACCTTTTCTATCTAATCTCTCTGCACTGCAGATCATCCTCCAACAAGCAGTAACGCACACATTCAACATGTGTATCAGTGATTTTACCTGCAGCCGATCTGTGAGTGATCAACTGTGCATGATGTCAGGAGGAGTTGTAGTTCATTGTGTTGGGCACCATAGTTAAATGCTCTGTTTTTAAGTGCACGCTCTATTGTCTGCATCTGTATGATTTGTATCTCTTTGCTTTGAAACAAGTTCAACTTCAGAGGAGCATTTAATGTGCGACAAATCCCTCATCACTGCATTCAATCCAAAACAGTCCAACTGAGCAGTTGCTCACATTAGTAAAGACAAAGAGGTTTGACCCCCCAGGCAGTTGCGTCCTATTTAACAGACACGCTGACGGGGCATAAATGGTGACAAATGCTATTTATTTCTCAGCTGGAGACTCTAAAGGTGTTACATCATCATCTTAAGAGACGAAAGAGAAGTGTTTTTTAAAAGGAGACGTCCTTAGAGAATTCCCATTTCAGGTTTTCTGACTGAAACAAGATGATGATTGCTATTTAAAAACACCAGAAAACAGTCACTTTGTGTCTTTCGATACAAAGGAACTTCAGATAACGCATTTGTTTTGATAATTTTGTCTTGCTTCACCAGACAACAGCAGAAATCTCAAGCGTGTGAGACCAAGAACAAAGAAGCACGTGCGCCTACTAACTGATTCTTGAAAATAAGTCTCTATAAGTCGATATTAAAATAAATCATTTTGCTGAAGGGTTTGCCCGAGTGAGAACATTCCGGGCTTTTACAGCATCCTGCAAGAAAACCTTAATGCTTTAAATCTGTATTAGAATTACGGTCACTGTCTGAAGCTAATGTCTGTAATAATCCTCCAAAATAGAATATCTACTATTTCTTTTTACAACAAGTTGTAACAGATTCAATTTGGTATCCTTGAGTGTGAAATTTGAAAAAAAAACAAAAACATATAGTCGGACTCTAAAGGGAACTGAAACACCATATTCATTGCTTTGCTCGAAAGCCAAGTGCTTATAGAGCCAAATGGCCAGCGGAGCTAGACAAATGTGCCCCGGGGCTGACCTCAGGCCGGCTGGAAATGATCTACCAAGGGGTACCAGGGACCTAAATGTCACCGACAGTCATGGGTCATGGGCGCTGTCACTAGACACGAGAGGCTGCCTCTTCTTCATATTAACAACCGTTCCCCCAACGTGTCAATCGGGTGGTGGAGAGAGGGCGCTTTCACTTTGTAAACCGGCCCTGCCACAGGTTTTTGTGATCTTCGTGTGGCTGCTGGGATGAAGCACAATGCAAGAAAATAAAGTATCATTCCACTGTCAGATAAAACTGGAATTGAGGGGTAGCTTAGATGTGACACATGAAAAGACAATGGCACACTAGGGGACAGTAACCTGTCTTGTCCCACGTCCGGTTTCTGAATTCATTTTCCAAAACTACACCTTCTGCACAATGAGTAAAATATAGATTCAGAATTGTCGTGCTGAGATGTTGACGGGGCTTAAAGGAGGCAACAGTGATGAATGTCGTGTTTGGATATCGTCATTTGTCTTGAGTTCGTGCTTTGATGGAGATCTGCATGTTTTCCAGGCCTGCCTATAATGTGCACATTCCATATTTATCACGTGTAGCCGGAGCTGCCGTCACATTAAAAATTAATACGCAAATCAATACAAACAAGTAATCTGTGATAATCACTGTCATACATCAAAATTATCCCTGAGCAGATGATGACTGATAATGACTTTGAAGCATTAAGCAATGCAAAAACATAATGGGGCAGTAATTCATTTGGACTGAAGGGAGCCAACGCCTTGGAAAAAAATCCTCCGACATGAGATTACAACTAACGACATGCAGTGTTTAATCGGTGCATTTGGTTGCATGTTTGTAATATTTTATATTTGTTAATGTCTATAAATCTCTATAAATATATGTCTGGATGTGCTTAATTATACACAGCATCTTGCACTTTTTGATTGTGGTATAAAATCAGCACTTCTGAGATCATTAAGTATTTGTGTCGCCATACAAATACCCATCAATCTCAATCATGTATATGGTATTCCAATCAGGAGAGGCTTTATTCTGGATGAATCGATATCTGTATTGCAACGGCATGTGTCTTTGGCAAATAGGGCCAAAGACTCATGTCCATAATAATGAAGGTGAAGCTGTGAGTAGTTTGAGAAACCCCCCTTATGGAGCACTGGTGATGGTGGTGGTGGTGGTGATGGGATGAAGACGAATGGCTGAAGATCTTGATGTGATGAGGTGGAGCCTGGTGATCCCAGCCCGGGCTCTGGATATGATGAACTGGAGGTGAATGGGGTGGAGGAGGGTCGAAATGATATTGCAATGAAACGACAGCTGACAACAACAGGGAGGAGAACGCATTCAAAGTTTCTCAGCAACGAGGCTCGTTCAGTCTTGGACTAAATAGCCAACAGTCAAGGTCGATTCATAATCACTTTTTGAAAACACAGGGGTTTAAAATGAGTCCTTTGTGCCACATCTATTTTATAAAATGGAGTTCTGAGGATGAGCTGAGGAGTCTCACAGGAGAAAGAGGCTGTTAGAAGTCTGGTGGCATGGCAGCGAATATTTCTGTACCTTTTTTTCCAGATAGCAGCCATGAAATTGTTCAAGCATGTTAGTGAAGTAGATTTGTAATTTCTTTTTAACATTTTGGTAATAACACAGATGATATAACTCATCAGTCAGTGATGGTATATCACTCTTGTCATTAAAATCTTGACGATAAAGACAGCAAGTGTGTTTTTCCTTTAATTACTGAGTAGAAGTTCCTAATAAGTGCTTTTAACAAGCTGTACATTTTGAATAATAATGCATTCACACACATGTGACATTTTGCACTCAGTACAAACACCTGTAGACTAAATTAAACACTTCACTTGCCGGTGTTAATGCAGCTCACTTTATCATCAAATGTTCTGCCTGATAGCAGAAGCTCATAACTACACACAGGACGCCGGGCTCGCCTGATATGTGCAAAAAAAAGGGCCCGCATTAAAATTCCAGCCACACTCGGGGCACAGACACGACTACATCATCAGGCCATGGGAGAGAAATTGTCCTTTCTCCGGTAAATGTTGGAGGGGAGCTTCCATCTCCTCTGAGCACAGACGGAGGACTGAGGGATGTACATGGAGCACCAGAACACATAGTGGATTAGTGAAAGAAAAACAATAAAGCGTCTTCTCACGTAGACGTTAACACTGGTTTAGCCATTGGCCCTAATCTCAATCAGACCGCCGCGTTGACGATGGATTGATTAATTTGTGAGAGCAACAGTGATGGATTGGCCGCCACGAGAGCTCGCACATTCAGAGAGGCTCCTTGTCTGACTCTTTGCAGGTCTCTCTCCTTTTTCTTTCCTTTTTTTTTTTTCTAAAAGCTGAATTCTTTGCTCTGAGTCACCTTCCTCTCTCTTTCCTGCCTCCGCCCCCACACGCAGTAAGTCAGCAGTCGAAAAACAGCATCTGTCCGAGATGCAGAAATATGCCAAACAGTCCCCGGTGTAGGCACAACAAGTGAAAAGGCTGTTTGAATAATAAAAATTGCAAACAGGATGCATCAATGTTTGATGATGTTCTGTGCACAGGGTGGTGTAGATGTTGTATTTACATATGAAGTGTTGAAATAATACTACAGCTCAGAAATTACACTAATTGCTCAAGTATATTTAATTAATTGGATAATATGAGGGCAAATGGGACGATTTTTAAGCCCTAGGATCTCTGTTACTGGAGAGACTTGACATTTTTTGCCACAGATAAGAGGGAGAAAAGTCAAACTGCTGCCATAATGTAATATTTATACCAATTAAGCCCCTGAAATGCAGACCCCCTCAGAGAACTGGCAGTTTGCTGTGACCACCCGTCATGCAGCCGATTGATTGAGTCAAAAAGTGGTGAGAAGGGAGAGGTGTAGTGGACCGGATTACACCTCGGTGCTTATGAATAAGAGCAGACATACAGTGTGTTCTTGAATCAATCTAAGAGATCTAAACATTAATTTGATGGCTAAGTGGTTCGTCCTTGGTCAAGACAAGATACACGATGCTTTGAAATCATTTCCACTCTACAGTGAACTGCAGCACATCCTTCCTCAATGGTTCTTTGATGCGCTGTCTTTGGGCCTCTTTCTTTCATTACAAGTCCTTACAAATCTGCCCTCCTCTGACATCAAGGGGAGAGAAAAAAAAAAACAAGAGTGAAAATATTAAACGTGTCCAGCGGAAAGGATGTAAAGTCTTATAGGCCCTGTAGTCTAATTCCAGATATAACTAAGGAACTGAGAAAATCAATCACAGATACTGTTAACCAGCAGCAATGACATTATTGTCTTGCTGACACTGCAGTCACTTTGGTGTCCTGCTGACAGAGGCAGCAGCTGACGCCTAATAGAGCCGTCTTCCAATCTAGATCGTAACAATGTGGCACCGGCTTGAATTGGCAAAAGCAATCATTTAGACGATACTTTATCATATCTATTTAATGCTTCATTACAGAGCACTATCAATATAACACACATAAAGTTTTCCTCTGTCCTTCTGTCAGTTTTAAAATGTTTCACACAAGGAAAAGATGTGGCACTTTGTGTTGAAAATGGTGAGGAATCGCATCTTGTATTACATCATAACCAGTGTTGCCACAGTTACCTTGAAAGTAACTTAGTTATCTTTAAAGAGTAACTAAGTTAGATTACAAGTTACTTTATTAGTTACATTCAATACGGGCTGAATGTAACTGATAATGTAACACACCTGCACATAAACATTCAGCGTGGTGATGATGTTACTTTCTCTCCAGCACAGAGTGTGCAACGAACCTCAGTGCTCTCACATTTAGCTGAAACAAACTCAAAATAATTACTGTATTTCCAGCTAGAAAATGCGCATCTCTCTCCTCCCTCCATAGCTGTTTGTGTAAATGCGTGGTGTAACACGTGAGTTGTCCTCGTGCTGAAAACGTGACTTGTTGTGTAAGTGTCATCACTCCCCGAGATGCAAGAGGAAAGCAAAAATATAGGTTTTACTAAGGAAAATGACAAAATTAATAGCAACACACAGTGACTTTGAATAAGTAACTTTAATCTGATTTCTGCTTTGGAAATATTAACACATTAGCTTACTTTTTACTGAAAAAAGTCGTCAGATTAGAGTATCTATCTGGCATCACTGGTCATAACTTACAAAACATCTGCTGTAACATCTTACCAAATCACTGCTCAATGTCATTTTCACAAACTAATCAATTGGCTTACTTTGTTAATTTGTAATATATTATTATGATGTATAGGAAAGCACTTACGAGCTTGACCTATCATCAACAAAGTGTTAAGCAGGTTTTTTTTTCCACCATCTGCATATAAGAGACCCGACGGTATATCAAACAGAGCTGACACAGTTGTTGACACTGTGTAACCTTTGTACCACTTATACCACAAACAAAGACCCCAGTGAGCATTTCCAGTCTAATATGTTACCCCCCCCCCCCCCCCCCCATGCATCCACTCACTTCCTAATCGGTCTTCAATAAGGTATGAAAAATTAATAACACAATGTAATTAGCTTTGGTTTCTAAAAAAAGAAGTACTCAATACAGATGATTGGGTGAAGTCATTATGTTGAAGTGATTTTAGTTCTACATTATTCATTTGATTATTATTTTCTTGTCATTGGAAAAAAATACTGGATTCATTAATGATACATGCCATCAATCGTATTATACCGCATATGCATGGCAATTTACAATATATTTCATATATGATTCAAGAACAATCAATAAGTGTGAAGCTTCATCAAAGCACCTGACAGGCAATTTATGGAATCAGTCAAATGTTTGGTTTCTCAGCTTTAAAATGGTATTATACTCCCTAATGTCTGATGTCGTGTAGCATACTGTAGTATGCACGGAGTGATAATTTAATCATAAAAAGTGAATCCATTATTGAGAAACAATTGGATCAAGACAAGATGATAAAAAGGAGCAAACTGAAAGCTGAGACATTTGAATAAAGTTAGAATGATAATGAACACGTCTGTAGCCACACTAATGGCTCTGTGAGGCGTGATGATAATTCGAAAGTAAATTGAATTGTTAAATAAGGTTTTTGGCAACGTCTGCAAAACTTGTCTTGCGAAACTTGTAAAGGCGGACAAGTCTCAGCCTAGAATATATTCCAATAACTTTTGTTGACACAGAAGAGATTTTCGTTAATATCTCAGTGAATTATACATGGATCTTGAGGACGATAAAGGGGACCGTTTGGCCTTGGCGGAGGTATGCACTCTACTTAGTGCCAATCTAGATTGTAATGTGTTTCATGATAATGCTAACAAAGGCCACAAACTGTTGGTCCAACATTGAAGTTGTTCCATATACTACAAGTGTTGCTGGAGTTTTGCCCCCTTTGTACCAAAAGCCACAACGCCCTATTCTGTCAGATCGACCATGATATCGATAGTACCACTATCATATCCAGAGCTGCTATTGGATCTCAAAAAAAAGCACACACATTTAATTTAATTATGAAATACTGTTTATGTGACAGGTTAACTTTTTAGTGTACATTCCATACGTACAACGCAAATAATGCTCTGTCACGACCTCAGACTCAGACCGAGTGTTTGACAACTGCACTCACGTCTTTTGCAAAGCATGGAGGAAATGATGATCTGATTCCCGTATAGGCAGAAAAACTCAGAACAATTTCAAGAGGTTCCACAATCTGTTTTAGCTTGAAAAAGAGCGCAGTCAGCAGGCGCATCTTGACCACTTGGCGTGCATACCTTAGAAGCTCCCGACAGGCAGATCAGGGTCGGATATAACAAGCTGTCATGGACCTGACACTGACATGCCTGTTGTACGCTGTCAGCTCGGCCTCTTGTCATATCAGACGCTCCAACGTGACTTTACTGTCAAGCATATAAACAAAAATAAATATAAAACAACATCATGGAAAGAAGCTGCAAGATTCTGTAATTAATTGCCAGCTCTGCAAAGTATCATACATCTGACTCTGGTACTTTTAGCGGTGCCAGCTACAATAAAGTACACAACAAAGTGAGTAGTTACTGAGAAGTGAGTAAGTAATGAATCAGGAATGACTTGATAGTTAATGAGTAATTAATCAATAACTGTGATTCAAGGATAATGATTAGTTACTGGAGAACCGGGAGATACTTTACATTAATGAATCTTAATGTAATAGTTGGTTCATAGATATCAGTGAATCGACATCTGACCGCTTTCGTCATGAGTTGTTCCTGATTACTTAGAAATCACCCACTGATACAAACTGTTGATGACACATTAGTTACTGGTTCATTAGTTACTCTTATCTTCATAAAGTACTTCCTAAAAATACTACTCTTTTTAAAGTAAAGTGAGACATCATTCTGAGTAATATCCAATAGACTCATTCATTACTAATCAATGTATTAGTTTTCCTGGGAGTTCATAATTAGTTCTATGATAACAAACCAGGAAATATCAGTAAAAGATAATTATTTGTTTAACACTTTCCATCGCTGTCCAGCTGGTGTCCCTATCTCATCGTTTTATTTTACTACTGTTAAGCCGCACGCAATATTCTTTATTTTATAAACATCAGAACTGTGACAATTTGTGTTGGCATACTTCATAGTTGAGTGTGTCTGGGGTGTTTGTTAGCATGGATTTACATCACCTGAGGAAAGCTTTAAAGCCAGTGCCCACCTCTCAGTTAGTACCGCTGTGTAAGTAGGTCATTGTAAGTAGAGTCATCCAGTCCAATAGCCCTGTAATAAAAACTCCCCATTCGCAGCATATAATGAGCTTAGTGTTGCATAATAATGATCATTCTTGAGAATGGAGCACAGTGGCGATGCATTGTTGTATGTACTGTAAGCTACTTGCTGTTGATTTAGATTGCATTGCCAGATGTTGTGCAGGTGTTCATTTTATCATGTCCACCTCCTGTATTTCATCCTCATTCACAGCTGCTTCCCATTGGGCCTCCTAGCTGGCATATTTCCTCTAATGAAGAACCAGTGAAAGAGTTAGAGAATACTTTTTGTTGGAATGTAAATCAGTTTCAGTGAACCAGATCCACTCAGCTTTTAATTACTTTCTTTCACCATGTGAGAGAAAGGGTTTCCGTCACCATTTCTTTCTTTTTTTTTTTCTTTTGTCCAATTACTCCATTTGTATGGTCTCTGTGAAAACTGGCACATTTCCAGACCCATTTATCAACCAGGGCAGTATACTGCCTTTAATTAGGTTGAACAGTGAAGGTTACTCATGTTAACACTAGTTCTGTGGACAGAGGCAGATTATGACAGAGGAGTTTCCTCGAAGCCAGGTCCTGCTGTTTGTGGTCACTTAATGCCTGTTTGTGGTAGTTTGGGGTCTCCTTGTGGTCTCGTTATGCATCTTTGAGGTCATTTTTTGAGATCTGTGGTTGTTTTGCATCTCTTTGTGGTGGTTTTGTGTCATGTTGTGGTTGTGTTGTGTCTCTCTGTTTAGTTTGCAAGTCTTTGTAATTGTTTTTCATCTCTTTGTTGTTGTTTTAAGTGTACTTGTGATCTCTTTGTTGTAGTTGTGTCTTTATGGTCGTTTTTATGTCCATTCGCGGTGGTTTTGTGTATCTTTGTGGTGGTTTTACGTCAGTGTGTTTAATTAGCATCTCTTCGTGGTTGTTTTTCATCTCTTTATTATTATTTTGAGGCTCCTTGTGTTGGTTTGGTACTCTATGTTGTAGTTGTGTGTCTGTGGTTGTTTTTCTCTTTACGGCCATTTTTCATGTCTCTGTTGTTGTTTTTTAAGTCCCCTTGTGATCTCTTTTGTCGCAGTTGTGTGTATTTTTGATGGTTTTGCAGCCCTTTGTGATAGTTTTGTGTCTGTGTGGTTGTTTGACTTTTCGACAACAAAGACAGTGGCTCTTGTCCTGGTGCCCTGACAGGGGCTTTAGGGGGTGTTATTGCCTCTGGCCCCAGTATCGAGCCCGGCACCCTTTGAACAAACTGTGCCAAAGACCATACAATCAGAGTCCTATTTGTTTGTTCATCTATGCCGTCACTGTCTGGTTTCCCTTCTCCCCTAACACATCTTTGCCAGTTGGCTGAGTGTCTTCATCCATTTCCAGCATATTGTTGAGTCTCCTCTTGAGCTCACCGGACATCAAGTGCACTGGTCATGCATGTGTTTTCCCATCCCATCATGTAAATGCACATGGACATGTCCTGCAGGAGTAGACTCTCATAACTGTCGACCCATGTGTTCATTTCATTCCATTGATGCTGCACACCCTACTAGATGCATAGGTTTTTTTTCCCCCAGATTACCCAAGGGCCCTGGACGGTCATGTCAAAGTGGCATTGCAAATGTTGTCAGGACCGTGACGGATAGCAGCAGTTTGTTTAGGGCCCTAGGGAGGCAAGAGTTGGCTCTGATGACAGTGATAAAAGTCTGTATCATTTTCTGTTCTATTCGTCTGTAGATCCAGGTCAATTGTTCCCCGTCAGAAAACGATCTTTCCCTTGCCTACTGGAATAATGTTATTTATTTAGACCTAAATGTATTGTGCTCTGTGCAGTATTTAAGGCTGATGTTAACAAACATTCATAATAGCCGCCCTGGTTGTGTATTATGTGCAGCTCATTAACATGCATTACAGCAGCAGCACTCAACACACACTGGGGTTGGTAAGATGGTGAAATAGGACAACAGATGAACAGAATTTTATGGGAGTATGTTTCATGTATGTAGTTTTTAGAGCATCACATTAATGTAGATGACACCAAGATACAGTTCTTGCTGTGTGGCTCCTCTGTTTTTAATAGCAGACCTGTGACATAAGATGGCATACACTGAAGAAATGAAAAAAAAAAAGAGAAGGTAAATCTCAGAGACAGGGTCAAAATGGATCAGAAACTCACTGGTGCATTGTGTCATTGCATAGAGTCCCAGTCCCCAAATGTAATCCTTAGAGGTTCCATATCAGAGGCTGGCATCTGTTAAAGTAAGTAGCGTAGAAATGTTACTATTATGGATCCCATCCATTCAGAAATGTGACATGGGAGAGCACTATTAAAGGGATATGTCCCAGGTAGGGCTTCAAAACGAGGGGTTGCAGCTGTGTCAGGACAAAATCGATGAGCATTGGGGGAATAAATGGGCCAATCACTCAGACGGTCAGCCATATTGAGTGGGTGGCAACAGGCCACAGGCTCATAACAGTTAAGAGACACATGAGGGAAGGCACACTGTATGAAATATTAGACCATGATTGCCACTGTACATTACAGGTATGTGTCCGAGGCTGCGTGCCACACGGGAGTTGTGCTTCCATGAGAAGGAACTGATTTACTGTCATCCTTCACGGACAGTTTCATAAATTGGCTACTCGCTTGCACTGTGAAATGTCTTATATGTGTTTACAGAAGTAATTCTTAACATATTATATAGTTAAATCCATCAAGGTTGAATGTTTGAAACGTGAGTCGAGGAGTGATTAATCTAACTGCCAGGTTAATCACAGGCTTAAGAAAAGAGCTTGTTCAAGCTTTGACCTTCTAGAGTCCAGGGTGACTCCTTAATCGTTACGTTAGTGGATTACCTGCATTATGATTTCCCTTTGCTCACAACAGCACTGTCACTTAGAAGGACCAGACCTGGGAAACCAATTAAATCACATCGTATACACAAATGTTGCCCGTAAGAGACCAGGTGATATGTGTGTTTGTTATTATCCTGATTATGAAGGCGGGTTTTGGGGCAGACTGAATGTTGGGGCTGTTGATAACCGACCGGATGCACTATGCCACTCCACTGTCCTAGTTCCTGTCTGGCTCAATCTGTTCAGTGCAGACTGATGCGGTTGCAGTCCACCTCCGTCAATAATAAACTTGCATCCGAAAATAAACTTATGGCAGACAA
The DNA here is from genome assembly GCF_904848185.1 of Acanthopagrus latus. Taxonomy (NCBI): domain Eukaryota; kingdom Metazoa; phylum Chordata; class Actinopteri; order Spariformes; family Sparidae; genus Acanthopagrus; species Acanthopagrus latus. Next base: position 5,051,960 of record NC_051046.1, on the reverse strand, counting down.
GGGCAGCGAGCTTTACTTTGGGAAGCTGTTGAAATGTCCTGTGGCACAGCCGGAGGAAGAATGGGCATCGCCTAGAGCGGCTGCCATCAGCCGTGACAATAGCATTGTATTGCGCTGTTCTGTTACCGTGGAAAATGGTGATTCTGGTTAGATTTTAAATGTAAGTAGGTAGTAAAAGGTAGCTAATATGTATGTATTACATTGATGGACTCGACATGCCCATAAGTTGTGTCAAGAATTTGCGCAAGGTGTTACAGTGTTAAACTGATATAACAACAAACTGACTGAGGAAGACGCCGAGCACACTGATGTTGTTGTTTCTGTTACATATGCAGTGTATATATTTTTGGGGGTCTGGAAGGCCTGTCCAGTATATTGCAGAATTTATTGAAGCGGATGATAACTCAGTGCTATGTAGAAAACTGTTTATTTGATGTATTTAAAAAAGTTTCAGCTTCCATAAGTACAGCTAGAAATCCAGACTGATCTTTCCACCACAAGCAAGTGTTCGTATATCCCCTTTTCCTGCCTACGTGTCTTGTCTCCCAAAACAAGATGCCATAAACCGGCTCCTTCAGACAACTGGCATTTATCTGCAAAGATCTACAGTAGCATGCGCCGATGCATACAGATTGAGATCATTGCTAGCAGTGCGTTGTGAGTACACAGTGTGTCAGGTTTGCAAATGTGCTGCACAGCTTTCAGAGGAGGCCACGGAATCATGGGACACCTGTGTGGGATTGAGAAAGTTGCTGCTTCGTCAGACATTAGCCTGCTGAGGCTCAGCTTTTCTGGCTGACAGACAGGAGATCATTATGCTGTGGTCTATATGTTTAGCAAATTTATCTCACGATGCATTTTCTAGAGATTTGTGGACAAACAAAAGATTTGGCAGATATCTAAAAGTTCTGTTGTGTTTATATTTGATGAGACTTATGCATGATATTGATGAATGTTCTATGGTAAACTAAAACTGTTTTGCTGATTCCTCTAACAACAGTTGAGAATGAACAACCAGTAGCAGACTGAACTGGGGGTATCGTACTGCTTCTTATCGTCGGATTTTTAAAATTCTTTTTTTTTTTTCCCATCTTAACCCTCAACCCACTTTTCCCCATAAAAAAAGTTCTGTGAAACAGGACTACAATACATCCCACAGACCAGAGCTCATAAACCCATAGCTGTGTGCCCAACAAGAGTGAAATAAAGACCAGAAATGACAGAGTCATGGATCAGCAGATGTTCTCATTTCGGGTCGTCTCTGTAGATCTGAAAACTAGACCAGCAAGTGCCATGTGAGCGAAGGATCACCTCCGCACCATCATCCACCACTGCAGGAAATCACTGATGCCCACTCCGGGGAGGACAGCGCTGATGGCTTTTGGTGCTGAATCCTCCAAAGCCACATTTTGAATATGAATATGTCACAAAGAGCTGAAAAAACCCCGTCCCACTCCAAAAGGCTCCTTCAAGTGTAGCTGAGGAGTACAGCCTTCTTTTGTCAGAATTTAAAGGACACAGTCACATTTCGCCACGAGTGAAGAACGATGGTAAATATCACATGCGCATGTTGCATTTGCCGCATGCTTACATTCAGATGGTCACCAGCAAATATGTCAAAAACTAAACTGATGAAGAAACAGCATGTAACTCATGGAAGCCAGGCATTCTTCAGTGTTTGTTCTTGTTTGCAGCCTTCTGTTAATCTGGAGTTACATACTGGAAATTATGACTCGGAGCATGTGGTCTGTCATGTGTGGAGCTTCTAGTAAACTGCCACTTTCCTACCAACTAATGGTAACTATTTAGTTATGAACACTGAAATATGCACAGGTGCAGCTTTAATATGCCATTTACTTACATATATATATATATATATATATATATACATATATATATATATATATATATATATATATATATATATATATATATATATATATATATTTATATATGTATATATTTATATATTTATATATATATATATATTTATATATATATATTTATATATTTATATATATATTTTTATATATTTGTTTTCTTCTTGTTTCATATTTGCAGCCTCACAGTCTATCAAAATAAGACTAAAACAAAAGTGACGTGTCCTGGAAAAGAAACTGTGAATTTTAATTTCATGAATTTCAACATAAAAATATGATTTCTCTGTCTTACATGTTCTATACTTGACAGCTCTGTGCTTTTCTACTTGATAAGAAAATGACAAATTCTTCGTATATTACTGTAGGTATAGTGGGATCTACAAGTATTATTGAGTTGAAGAAGCCAGAATCCAACATACACCACTGAGAAGTCAATGACTGATTTTTTTTCTTGCTGTATCCGATCTCCCACAACTGGAAAAGCTGAGCTTAATATCTTTCTATTCTGCCTCCTCAAACATTGAAAAAATAATGCCTGAATTGGGGGAAGTACTCCCAAACAAACCCTCTCAGGTTTATCCAGCTGGAGGGGAAAAAAAAAGAACCAGCAGACAGAACACCATCTGACTGGGCTTTTATAATAGAACAGGACAGAGTGTAGTGACAGCACACTGATTCTGTCTGCCAACCAGCGCTGTCAGTTCATTTTGCCTAAAAATCCATTTCAAAGCCAATAATCTGTCGTAAATCCCAATAAACAAACTAACAAATTACAGGAAATGCTTGTTTTGTAGTCAATACTTTTGTAGAAACGGAGACACATTTTATATATATAAAATGTATATATTCTGCTGTTTTGAGCACGGCTTGCTTTAAAGTGGCCAAGAATATACATTTATGTCGTGGTTACACAAAAATAGGACCCAAATGCAGACAAACAAAAAGTGCAAATAATTAAAAACAGGAAACAAAAGGCTGGCAAAGGAAAATACCAAAGATTAAAAACTAAACAAAAGTGATACAAAACTTGAGGACAGGGAAACAGGCACAGGAGACACACTGAAGGAAACAGGATCCAATATGATATCCAATCAGAACAGGAAAAACATGGTTGGCTTGTACAACATTCATCAGGCCTCAGTTTGAGTTTGAAAAAAAAAAAGAAAGAATTTTTAAATCTTTTAAATGGAAATTGAAACTGATCAGTGTTACATAGACACTGGTTGATTTATAGTCGCCGTCACTTGTCATCAGCCACATTCTTGTCTTCTTTGAGCAATGAAACTGTGATGACAGTAATGAGAGATGGGAGGGTTGATCACCGGAAACAAGGGAAGAGTGAAGGAAGGAGAGGGGCAGAAGCCAGTGGCAAGTGGCAATTAAACGGCTCCTCAAACGTGCATTTCTGGTAGAAAAAGGATTGACGTACAGAAAGCAAAAATATAGAGACAAATTATTAACAAGCAGGGCCCACACACGTTTACGATGTTTTGGTAATCCTGCCTCTCCAAATCCTGGCATGAAGGATTTGAGACTCTCTCTAAACACAACACATTGAATTCCAACACATCTCTGATTGACATCGTAGGCGGGAGCTCTTGATGACTTAATTGTTTCTGTTTTGTGCCGTGCAAAAAACATCACATCAAGGTATAGACATGCGGAAGTGACACTGATATGCTGGAGAGTTGTGGATTCAACCATTTACTTATACAGACCACACATACAGGAATAACATGTACTTATAATTCTTTGCATTAGTTAGTGAAAAGGCATTCAAGTTAATGGGGCTGACATACAAGTTGATCAATGTCCGACCACGACGAAAGCCTTGAGTGATTAGTCATAACAGGTCTTCTACTGAACTGTTTTCCATTGCAATAATCAGAATGCTTACAGTCAGATTTCACATTTGATGTCCTAACATAACGATGATGCTCATATTGTAATTGTCTTAATCGATACATGCATACTTTAGAGTCTTAAGGTAATATGTGGCCCATTATACACCATGAATATTAATTCACTTTTTATGTGAATATATTTGCTGCCAGCAGCAACACTGGGGGCAGCGCATGAGTACATCAGTGGGGTTGAGTTCAGCTATTATTGGGACTTTTCTACCCATTCAATATTATTAAATTAGGGGTATTGAAACATTATGCTCATCCCTCATAATGATGGACATGCTGCCTTTTTATATGGTCTAATCTAATTTATTTTGTGTGAAACTGTTTTTTGGAATATCACTGGAACATTATATGGTGAAATACAGACAACAACAGAGCACAATTCTTACATATCATATCTGTAATTGGCATGTTGAGTAATCAGGTGTTGATTAATAATTAACAGATCTTAACACTGAGCAGTTATGTCACAAGAGAATGAACTAACCTTGATATATCAGAAAGAAACAAGTTCTGAAGTGAAAAGGATTCAGAAAAAAAAAATGAAATTATCAGTATACCCAAAGGCTTGGGACAGTTTTGCAGTAACAAATGCCTTATTAGCAAATGAGAAAATCGAAGGTATCTCTTCAGCTGGTGGTGACAGGAAACAGCAGGGCAAAATCTGTGGTCTGTCTGGAGTCTCCCATGTGTCCATCTGGGCTCCACCTGTTTGACTGATAGTGCAGTAATCCTGACAGCAGAGCGTGGGCTGCAGTCAGTCAGAGGCACTCCTACAGATCCCACACTCAGCTGTATAGGACGTGAGGAACACATGGTACTTTCTGTGATTCCAGCACAAGCCACACTGCAATATATGTTTTTAAGTACTTTGTAGATGCACAGACAGGCAGGACTGATCACACAGGACGGGTTCTTTAAATTGGCTGCCAAGCAATAGAGGAAAAAAAAAGGGCAAGTTCAATGCTCACAAAGCTTCAGGCTTTAACAAGAGGATAAGCAGTGGAGTGCTTTACTTTTTAAAATGCCTGTTAAGGAGTCCATATAGACGAGGTCTGCGATATCCAGCCAGATTTTTTTTTTTTTTTTTTTTTTTTAATAGGAGTCAACCTGGTGAAAAGCACAAGTACGTTCTCGGATGGTGTTTCAATGACTTTGATATGGCCAGTAATAGTTTTCATCGGAGAGAGAATTACAGCCATGGAGGCCTCCTGCTTTGCTGGACAATGAAATGGTTACATCATGTTTGTTGTATGATCTCTTTGACCTACTTTGACCAGCAATTATGATACTGGAAGTGGCCAGGGGTTGTAACTCCCATAACAAATCTCTGTTTCGGCTCCGTTATTCACAGATTTCTGAGCTGTAAAATCCTTCTGGAAGTCCCCAACAAAGTAAGAGTGCTAACTTGTCGCATAAGATCAGAGTTTTTAAATCCTGGTTCTGCACGTGCCTGCAGTAAAGGAGACTGCAATTTAAGGGCTGGAGTTCTGGGTCCACAGTTCTGACTGGGACCCTGGGGTTTTGTGTTTCCACCACCTACATATATGGATGACCAACTATTGAGCAAGATTTAGCAAGAACATTTAGTGAGGGTGTTTTACAATCATGTTAAAGGCATGTATGTGTTTGATCTATTTCTGATGTCAGTCTTTTAAACCAAGTACTTGGACAGAAAATAGTATTTGGGTCAAAAGCTGTCTTGGATCCTATCAGGAAAGACTAGGTTCCCAGAACTGTGGTCCTGAAATCTCAGCCCCCTCTACTGCATGTTTTAGATGTTTCCCTGGGCAACACATCTGATTCAAATGACATTAACAGAGCTTGATGATGTGCCAATTATTTGAGTCAGCTGTTCTGAAGCAGGGAAACATTTGAAATATGCATGGCCACTAGAGCAGCATCGAAAAACACTTAAAGACTGTTTTCCTTAAATATTTCAAATGAAGTTTCATGTCCAGATTTTTTTCTTCAGTATTAATTTTGTCAAGCTTTGAGCTACATGCAGATTTACACATTGCCAGCAAATTAATACTGCCATCATGCAATTGTCTCATTAATTTGAACTGATAAATGCTGTCAGTGAACAGGATATAGTTGCCAATGTCTCTTGGATGCTGCAGGACAGGGTTGGTAACCTGGACAGGGACGGTAACAGATAGTTACTGACACTATTATGTTCATGAAAATAAGAGAATTGTTGGTACATCATTTGCACAGGGTGGCCCCTCTCACCCACTCATTCACACATACAAACCCATGTTGTGATGCAGGCTGCCAATAAGTAAACAGTAAAAACCGGCCACACCAATTAGTGCGATCCCTGTTGCTAACTTTCCCCGCTTAGCTGCTCTATGTCTAACCTCTGTGTTGCCACTCTCTGAACAGTGAGACGTGGGGTGTCATTGATGTTTGCAGTCACTTTCATCCACAGCCACATGATAAATGCAGCACAAATGCCAGATGTGTTTGTTTTGCACCATTTCAGGAATGCAACAGTTGTTGTAGGGGAAAGGAAAGTCTTTAATCCTGATGGTGTGTTTGTTCAGCAGTGCATCAAAAGCAACGTTTGCATCGTTGAGGGAAGTTTCCTTTATGTGTTCTCTGTCTGTAGTGGTTTCTCATATTAAGCGATGCACTACAAAATCTTTTAGCTACCCTCTCTAACTGAATTTTGGAGGCACGGGATGTTAGATGGATTATTTTGCTTTGTATATTTCGACACTGTTCTTTTGGTGTTTTGGCTTTATCAGGCTCATCCCTTCTCTCATGCTTAGTTTCAAAATGATGTCTTACACCTGATGTGCGAAACACCACAGTTCACACCAAAATACTCATAAGGCTCCGTCTCCTTTTGCAGGTGGTTACTGGTTATGGCATCACTCAGTATTGACTGGATGCTGGGGGGGACCCAGGGCTACTCAGTAGTCATTACTGTGTGATTACACAAGTACTCAGTGCTCATGGGTTGAACCACACACACACGCAGAACATTACCACGCTGTTGCTGCTGGTAAAATCCTAATTATCTTCCCCTGAGTGTGGATACAATGTTTTACTTTTCATTATTATATCATTACTTTTTTGTTGGTGTAAACAGAGGCTTTACACACAGATTATTATCAAAGTACTGTTAGACTTAAGAATGAAATCACATAATTTCATATAAGGTAAAATAACACAATACGTTTATTGACCGTTTAAAGGAGACATGGGCTCACAAGCTGGATCGAAAAGGGTGATGGAGGGTCATGATGAATGTCACTCACTCGCCTGTTGGGTTGCTTTGTCACACACTGTCCTGATTTGTATTACAATGACATCACAAAGTCAATACCCCCCTGTCCTTCAGTGAGCACATACATCTTCTCTGCCATTAATGTTTATCAATTAATCAATCAGACAATTAACCACCATGGAAGCCGTCGCTTTAAATCACTCCCTAGAGGCTTGAACTCCACTCCAACGCTAAAATTTTCCCTTCGCCTCTGTCTTTTTCTCTTGTGTTTTTCATGTGATACGTGAAGATATACCTGACACAAACCTTCAATGCAATGATCTTCACTTTAATGGTGAATAAAAGACGATGCAGAGAGAAATTCAAATCATATTCAGGCATTTCTGTTAATGCTGTTAAAGTTGACATCATGCTGAGTTTACTGTGTCAGCCATTGTAGCATTGGAATGTTGATAAAACTCGCAAGAAATGTGGAAACTGAACTCAGCTACAGTACAAGTCATTTTGCTTAGAGCATCTTATTCTCATATGTAACTCTGAGACAGTCAAAGATAAGCATTTATCTTGGAATATCAAAAGAAAGTGTTTGTATTCCTGACTTTTTAGAAGAAAATGCAGCAGAGACCAGCATAAAAACTATTTCTATTTCTTTTCCTTGTATTTCAAAACCTCCTGAGTCATCCTGAGCCGGTAATATGAACATCAACGCTTTGGATAAACATATATTTTTAATGTATTTCTGCCTATATGAAAACATATTAACCTATAAGCTGTTTAAGGTACATCAAACATAATAACATAGCCTATAGGAAACAAAAGAGAACATTATAAGCATGTCCCACTTCGTTAAATTAATTACTGGCCATTTTATGACTCAGCACAGCATTGTACTGCCTGTGGTTGTTGTGTGCTAACCCATTACACATAAAATAATTAACAGAGGAATGTCATTTGTGATAGCCCGGGTGCAGCTTATCATGAATTAGTCCAACCCGTCTGCTCAGCTCACCGAATTAAGATGAAAACTCGGGGTCGCTCGCACGGGAGAGCGATGCTTTAGCTCCAGAAGCAAACATAAAACGAGGCACCCACAAGGCTTATATGGAGTCTCGCAGCTGTGTCCCATAATGCCGTGTTCAATAAAGCGCTTCGGAATTCTCAGGACCCCCTGACCAAATGACAGAGGGACTTAAACCGGCTGCTGGTCTCAGCTAAAACCTCTCCTTCGATCCCTCTCTCTACGCTTTTCTCTGCAGTCAAATCTCCCCCTCCAGCTCACTCCTTCTGGGCAATGTTGTCTCGAGTTTCTGTTCCACTTCATTTCTCTTCCGAGCCTCTGCCTCTCCTAGTAATAATTGCCCTAGAAAAAAAAAATCCTTTTAAATGCATAGATATGTGAGAAGTGTGTAGATAAAGGCTTCTGGTGCAGTCGAACCCTGCATGCATGATGCCTTGAAAAGCCCTTTACCATATTCTTAGAACTGCCATGATACCGTATTATGCTCGAGCGTATTATTGAGTGTTTGAATTCAAATCTTGTGGTTGCACATGAAAACTAAAATATGAATAAACTTGTGCTATAACTGTGTCCTGACTAGCACCAACAAGTCAAAACCTGCTCAATCACGTGACTGTTGAGGACATTCCTTCTTCAACAGATTAAATATCAGTGTCTGGACCCTTTATAGGAAGATAGAGTTCAATCTGCAAGCAGAGATTTAAGCAAAGAAGGACGGTGAGCATGAACGTGTTGCATTGCTAACACAGGTGGAGCACCTTATTTCACAAGGGATTAATATAAACTTTCTTATCTGCACTCAAAAGCAAGGTGTCGACCAAGAAAGGTCATCACACACTGAATATGTGGGTAGGTATCTATATGTAGAAGTACAGTGTGAATGTTTAATGATTTATGCACTCTGTGTCCAACGTCCAGTTCGTTTTTTCAAAATGAAGTGTACTTGGTCAGGTTTAGGAAAAGATAAGCCATCCATTCATCCATCCAGCAGGGTATTCTAGATGTCCCTCACCCCAGCAATGCTTTCCAGCTCCTCCTGTGGGATCCCGAGGCGTTCCCACACTGGATGGGATATATAATCCCTCCAGCGAGGGGATCTCCCTCTCCGTCCAGTTGGGCAAGCCCAGAAAAAAGCCCGGAGGCCTCCTAATCGGATGCCTGGACCACCTCAGTTGGCTCCTTTTGACATGAACGAGCAGCGGCTCTTCTCCACGCTCCCGTCAGATGTCCACGCCCCTCACCTTATCTCTAAGGCCACAATCTCATTCTTTCCGTCACTACCCACAGCTCATGACCATAGGTGATGGTTGGAACATAGCTCGACAGGTAAATCGAATGCTTTGCCTTCTGGCTGTGCTCCCTCTCCACCATGACAGTCTGGCACAACGCCTGCAGTACTGCTGATGCTGCAGCACACCGCCTGTCCATCTCAAGCTCCATTTTCTCCTTAGTCGTAAACAAGACCCCAACATACTTAAACCCCTTTGTATGGGGCAGGAGCTCACCTCACAATTGGAAGGGGGGGGATCAACTATTTACCAGTAGAGAACCACCACGGCCTCTTATGATATGGAATCACTTATGACTACTTCCTGATGCTGGATAATCCCGGTCGCCTGAGTGAAAGTGCTTTAAATGAACAGCCAGATCAACCCTGTTCCTCCTCTTGGTGCAGACTTCCTGTCCTCTGTACATTGTTCCTGTCATAATTAAATATGATATTGTGCCTTTGTCTAAAATGTTTTATATCATGATCTTCAGTTTTTTGTTCTTTATTCAAACCTTATCTAAAGGCTGAGGCTGCAGCTCAGGTCCAAACTGAAGAGACTGGTCCTATTTCAGGGATTTTGTGATTGAATGTGAGTGTAGCTGTAGCTAGCAGTAGTTTTGGAGCAGTGATGGAACATCGGGAGGATAAAAACATATCCCCAAAAAATTCTATTGAAAAATACAAATGAGATATAATACTTTGGCTCTGTTTTTAAAAAAGCGTGTCTGTGGTGGAGCATATATATATATATATATATATATATATATATATATATATATATATATATATATATATATATATATATATATATATATATATATATATATTCCCAGAACCACAAAACACAGTCAGCTCCTGCAGACGTGGCAACACACAATCTGGTTTCATCTGCCCCAACATTTCGGACCCACCCTGTATCAAGCTTCCCCTCAAAATCCAGCAGTGCTCATCTTCTAATAAAGGTAAACATTCTAACAGTAAAACCAGCAATGAAATCCTTTTTGTAAGGGACTTTTCTCTGTCCCTTACTGCACAGGCCTGCATGGTCTTTGTAGCGTGCAAAGTATTTTAGCAGTATAGTTTAATTGTTTTGAGTGTTGCTTGATGGATTGACAGGGACGCTGCCTGTGTTGTTGCTGTGTACACTTTTGGTTGAAGCTGTTAGCTGTTCATGTTATGGACAGGAGGGAATATGTATCTTGCTTGAGAAGGCTGTGCAGAGTGTGTGGGCGCAGGTAAAGAGGGGGCGGTTGTAACAGCTAGACCACTGAGCTGAAACTGAGCGGAAAGCCAGCAATGGTAGATTAGTCAGAAAGCAGACAGTAGAATAAGTTGAGCGAAGCCACCTAGGCATTGTATGAGAGGATAGGATTCAAAGGTAGTTTAAAGGTGCATGAGGTAAGGGCTGGAGAACGATGTCACCTGCCAGAGGGCTCAGAAGAGTGTCAGTGATCAGGTCAGACATTATTTTACACAACATTAACAAAGAAATGCTGACCTGATGGATAACTGACAAACTGACAGTGATTCAATGATTAACAAAAAAAGAAAAGCACACCAAGAGTTGATCACTTGAGTTTAATATTAGTGTAGGGAATCCATATGTTTTTCTGTGGTTATTAAATAATATGCTTCAAACTTTAGTAGGCTTTGCAGCTGCCAGGAAAGATAGTAGCGCTTGTTAGCTACACAGCAACCAAACAGAAAGACTCTACTTCTGGAAAAATAGAAAAAGGAAGAAATAGAAATTGTAAAATGATTAAATAATGTCTCTGGGAAATAGCGCCCATTAACTGAAAGGAGTGTAAATAGCCTTGAAGGGTCCATACCCACAGGACACCCATATGAATAAGGAGGACCTGAATCTTTAATGGTGAAAAGCAGGAGCAGGATTTTAACTATATATTTGTCTTTTTTGTTTGTTTTTTTTTCATGAAAGGCAATAGACATAAATGCTGAGCCATAAAATGTATTTCAAATATTATTAAGAAACTAAAAAAACCCCCAAAAAACAGGGACTAATATGAGTAGTGATTCTAAACAACCCAGCGGTGATCCACTCATCACATTTCACAAGCTGGAGGTAAACTGGAGGATTCTCCATGGTTGCGAGCTATTTCGTATGAATGGATGCCGAGTTGATGCTCCTAATCACCCGAAGTGTCTTGTTTAGATTACCTTTACAATCTCTCTGAAACAGGCTGAAGGTAAAGCTTAGCCCATCCATCGTATTACAAATCTATAGCTTTCAACATTAATAGGCTTAACTCGGCATAATCCAGATTTTTCATCTCTGCTTCTTAAAACATGCAAATCCTGTTTTTGACTGAAGAAACAACCAGGGTGAAGTGAGGATCTTGTAAACATGGAACACATTTTTTTTTTCAAAACTTTTATGGAGCTATAGGCGAAAATGACTACCGTGCTACTTTTTGAGTGCGCTGCCTTTTCTGTTGTCTTTTAACTACCCGGCACAGGCCAAGTCAAAGTGTCCTTCATGAAGCTAATTAATGATAATGAACGTACCTCCCCACAGACTCAAACATGAAGCAATTTCTGACACTGTCCCTTCATTTCGAGGGGGGGAAAATAAAGAAAAGTCTTTCTCTGCTCCCTCTAGAGCTCATTGTGGCCGAGCTGTCGGCTCACCGATAAGGAGTTGTGAAAAAATAAATTAATAAATGGATGAAAATGATCTATCCTGAGCCAGGGGGCTCTCCAGGACTTTAATTTACATGAGTACTGTATTTTGTTTGTCCCCCCCGAGTGTGATGGATGGTTCCCCAGACCCTGATGAAATGGAATGCATCAGTTAATTAGTTTTCCTCGGACAATGCCGTGGTCTCAGTTCAAGATTCCATCTTTTCCACATGAGGCAGGAAATTCTGTGTTCATTTTGTTGTTTGGTTAACAACATGAGACCTCGACATATAATGTACACATTATATTCTACTTCTTCCTCTTCTTCTTCTTCTTCTTTTTTTTTTTTTTAATTAACCCTCCTATAATCAGCACCTGAACATCTGGTCCGGGTCATGATTGTATTTCACACACGGTGAAATAGCCATATGTAGATCTGCTGTGGGCGATGAATTAAAATGAAGAGAGGGAGAAAAACAAGCGCGGGGAATTGCTTACCATCTTTTTTTTTTTTTTTTTTTTTACCATCTACCGCCAATAATGTCAATACAAGGGCATGAAACAGGTCTACAACCTTGCCCAGATGGGATTAGCTTGTAGATGGCAGTCCTGTGTGAAACATCCCCCTCATAGTTTACTGTAATGCTCATTCTAATTAACTTTGATGTAATGGTTCTGTTTATAGCAATTTTCCTGCACCAATTAGACATCAATCTTGTATTAGGTAGGACAAACAGGGGGAATATAAGGATTTTTTTTTTTTTTCTTGAAGTTGCTGGGTATGTTCTGCGCAGATAATACCACAACATAGATGATGAGATGTATATTGAGGTTTTCTCGGATATCATAAAGAATAGTGCAGTTGCCAGGATGCGAGATAAAAATAGAGATGTAGAGGATGGTGTTGACACTTTTACAGTTCATGTCACACCATTTCTGTGATAACCAGATGTGGCTAAACATAACATAAAGTTTTCAGTTTTAACTCATCTGTATTTTTGCTGAAATGTACTGATATGTGTTCCTTTGAATGGTTGTCATAATTAAACAAATTAACAAGGTAGAACGTAATCAGTCAAATTAATCAGTTTACACTGCTGCCGTGGCCACTAGCCCAATCATTACCGCTTAGCTTATTACAGTTTGTAGTCAGCAGATTAGCTGCTAATGCAGATGATGTTCATGTTCCTGTCTGAAACCACACCATGCTTTCTTAGTAAATTTCTGCAGTGGTGTGATTGAACGTAAGGAGAATATTCTTACGTACACTACATCATGAGCAGTGTGCAGCCTGCGTGAGCACTCAGAAGTGCTGTGAGAAAAAAAAAAAAAGTGAAAAAGATGTATCTCAGTCTGTCATTGAAATTACTGGTGTGGAAAGTCTAATTATTCACATTGTCTTGCTGTAACTATCCTGTCCAGACTAAAGGACCAAAACAAGCTATTTCATGACCTGACAGCTTCGCCAACCGTCAGAGTCAGAATAATGAAACAGAATTTTAAAGTCCGAATATGGATTCTTACTGAACCTGAACTTGAAATGTTTAACAAGAGAAACATACTGCTCACAGAGACATTATTTTGCTTTTCAGAATCACTACATCTACTCCATGATTTATATAATCTGCTCTATCTGTGACAGCAGGAGCTTCTTAAGTCTGATCGAGTTGAATGTTAATGGAACTACAGCTGGAAAGACATTAAAATAATGTATGTATTTTCCAGCTTATGTGGGAGGCAGACATTGTATTAACGGGTTTGGGCACTCAAGCCGCGCTGTGCTACATTAATGATTCATGCACGTTTCAACGGTGGGAATGTTTTTACAAGCACAATACATTGTTAGCTAAGCTTATCTGTATGTATAGCAGGTCACAAATTCCCTCTGTCATGTGTGGTGCCACTCAGTGAAACACTATTTTAAGTAATAATATGTAATGAATTGTGTTCAAGCCAAAAAAAAAAATAAGTAAGTTTAATTAAGTTTTGAATTTGGAATTAATAAAAGGGATATTACCTCATAACCATGAAATGTATATTCTAATACTGAAATGCTGTTTTGAGAACAGTTTCAGGTCAGAGTCTACAGTTGAATTGTTACAGTGGTTTAAAGTGTCTGTCAAGTGCAAATAGTTACTTGCTTAGTTAGTATTGCTTTACAAAAAGCCTTATATTTTCCAATATCACACCTGCTTTGACTAAAATGTTTAATAAGGAATAAAATTGGCACAAGTTTTTGTGAAGTTATACTTTAAAGGGCATCCAGTTCCTGATGAGTTTGGGAATCCTGCACATGATGAGGTTGCTTGGATTGGCCAGAGAAATACGAGAGAACAGGAATATTGTGCTCGTGGACACAACTTTGAAGTCCATACACACAGCTGAGGTCATTAGTAAGCTTCTCGGTGGCATGGAGGCAATTTTTCTGTGGGATTCACACTGAAATACTGAAGGCTTCGGATACTGTCGGGGTGTGACATATCTCTTTAGTGTTGTTTTGTGTCAGAAACAGTGTCCTTAAACTGACAAAAATATCACCAGCCCAGCGGGAAGTACAACTTCTGTATAATCACGCCTGAGAAAGCCAAGGCCCTTTACAAAAGTTACTGTAGGACCAGAGTGTGCCTCATCAACTCTGCTGGTTTTGATATTCTTGGACATATTGTATAGCAGCAGCCAGTGCCTTGAAACTTTCTGGGCTGGTGCCAAAGGAATGGCATATCTCCTGCGCACAGATGATCATGTCACCCAGGCCGGCCATATGGTAGACGAATTGGATGAAAAGAAAATAACTGTAAGGTGGTGGGTGTTGTTTAACATGTTTGTCCAAAGGCGCCCAAATTCTGTTCAGTTTGGGTTGGAATCATATTGTGAGGGTCAAAGCACATGTTTATTTATTTCTTTTTTCAGTCATCAGATCATTCGGGCTCGGGACGGAAACATCTGAGTTTATTTCTCCACTCATTCCATTCAGGTTTTTTTTTCCCCTATCACTTCGGATCCATCTAAAGGTTCGGCTAAGAGTTATAATATTATCTGTAAAAACACGTGGTAGATGTGCCATTCCTAAATCAGTATTCTATACCGAAGATTATTCTTATTTGCAGGCTTGGAAGAACATACACTTTGAAAGAGGAGCTGGAGAAAGTTGCTGGGTGAAAGCACCTTCAGGTCTGCTCCGTTTATCCTGTGACAGTCATCTTAACATGTGACGTGTGAATGGCACCCTGCCTTTTTGCTGCCATTATATTTTCAGTGCTTACTTTTTGGTGGTTTTGGTTGCAATGACTGCGATGGGGTCTGTGTGTCCGTTGTGAAACTGCCACTGTCTGAATTCATTTTTCTTGTTAGCTGACGTGAGGCTTTTCAAAATAAAGCCTCTTTCGTTCTCTTTCTTTGCTTCATTTCTGAAGTGCCCCACAGAATCAGGTTCTGAAGGTTCAGACAAAAACCTCTTGAACAGAGAGAGGATAAAGAGAGGGGTGCATGTACATGGACAGAGCGCACTGTGGACAAAGGACGCACCACCTGACAAGTACCACTATCCAGGTATTACACTGAGATTTGAGATCTGACACAAGCAGCTCTCATCCCCTTCAGTACCTGGACACTTGATGCTCTGCTCATGATCACAGCTGCAGGCGAATCTTAGCTCACTGTCGTTTCATATCTGATACCTGTTGATTACTGTTTATTAACCTTATGTATAAAGTAGATTATTAAATACAAAATCTGTTGCCTTAAGGAAGAGAATTATAGCTAGGGGTGAGAAAAACAGTCAGCGGAGGATGTGTTTTTTTTTATTTTTTCGTTCATTATGCACTTCAAGAAAAAAAGTGGAAATGTCGAGACAACAGTTGAAATACAGTCACGTGACTTAAGTCAAAATGTCCAAAATAAACTTGACATTTCCAGATTTGAGTCGACCTTTTGAGACGACACCAAATGGCGCATGTGACTGCCACAGCGAAGTGCCTTGTGTAGATAAAACGGTGAAACTGTATTTCAGAAGTGGCTTTAGTCACAAAGAAATGATTTCTCTTTTCGCTCATAAGCACAGCATAGTTGTAATAGCTCTTTGAAAGCATTGTTAGACTACACACAGAACTTCACACTCCAAGGACGCAGTAATGGAAGAGTCTGTAGGCTGAGGCAGCTCGCATCACACTGTAGCTGTCAGTCGCTCCCCTGACTGGATTTGATGGACCAGAAGCGTTGACTTTATTCTTGACATTTCAACAAAATTGCATAATTAAAAAAACAAAAAAAAAACAACCTCCTCCTCTTTCATGCTACAGGAGTCCCTTGTGTCCCTAAAGTACATATGAGGAAAATCATTTGTTGAATGGTAGTGATATATACTCGGCAAAAAAATAAAATATCCCCTCTTCCGATAGCATAAAATACATTATAAGAAGAATTAGAGGTTTACTTCACTTTAATTTCATGCCTTTGGGGGAGCAAAAGCCTTTGATCTGGACATTCATCATCCGAATACATTTCCTTCCTGCATTGAGCCTTAGATTAATGAATTGGCACAGTTAGCAGGGAATTTTACCTCCGAAGACCTGACCTTCAAATGTGTTCTTGCCAGCTGCAGCAGGCTCAGTGTTATACAACTGTATGGAGACTATGTAAGAGCTTCGTTTTAGAGCTAAACCAATGTAATTCACATGTTCATAAGTAGAGCACTCAAGTAGAGAGACTCTTTCCTTCTCTACACGGCAGACTTACTGTAGATGCTCGATATTTGATTACTGTGTATGATATAATCTAGTTAGTGTCCATCAAAAAGTGTAACAACATGAGATCCAATAAAATTGAAATCAGTGCATAACTGGACTATGAAACCGATCATGGTTTCTTCCAACATGGCAAGTTTTTCCTCACTTGAATCGAGGGTCTAAGGACAGAGGATGTTGTTCACTGTGCAGATTGTGAAGCCCACTGAGGCAATGTGATTGTGATTTTGGGCCATAATAATACAATTGATTTGATTTGCGAGATACAAAGATGCCTTCATCCAGAAGGAGAAGAGTCCCGTTCACATGCAGGGGTTGAAGGCAGATGATCAGCAGAAATGCAGCAGAGCAGTTACGGAAGCAGATATGTCCGTCTTAATCCATGAGATGGCCAGACACATGACTCAAAATTAATCTTATTGTTGGGTATTAGCTGGATGTGGCGACTCTTCGCTAACATGTGTGTCATAGCACATTAAAGCTGACAGTGATCATGTTGTGTTCAGGGCTTATTTTCCTCTGCTCCCACATGGCCAGATATAAGCTATTTTACATCTCATACTGACGTGACAATCTTTAAACCGAATCATGACTTAAACCAGGCTACTGCTTGCATTACATCTCCTGCAGCAGCCACTTTAATGCACAAATGAATAGTCACATTTGCGACGCATCCTGATGTTGACCAACTGCACATTAGTGCCAAGGACCCTCCACGTGTTTAATTGAATCAAGTTCTTTGGCCTCTTTTAACCAATCCCCAGTTTGCCTCTCGCTCCCTTTCAGCCATCTCATAAAGACGTGATATATGGCACATTATTAAGGGTCATCCACCTTTTCTTTTGGCTGTCCCAGCTGCCAGAAGACACATTTGTAAGAATCTTCAAATGAGAGAGAGTACCATTCCTCTGCACCTGATATTTAATCTCTGATCCCAATTCACAGAGATGCGGGACAATGGCCCTTTGAAATTTCAAGCATCTCATTTGCCAGTCATCATCACGGGCCATAAAATCAGCACAGCCTCCCGTCTAGTGCCTCACCTTAGTCTTGAATTGGCAACAGTATTGAATCACTCAATGTGTATCATTATGCGAGGGTATTATGCACACATATTGAGAGCCATTTAAGTTGAATTTATTACACTTGAATAATTCATCACTGTAAAATGGTCATTATTGTTGGTGTACATTACTCAAAAGATTTGGATGACTAATGAATTCATATTTTTCGGTCACATTAAACTGCCTCTGCTAGATACTGTCTGGCATATTTTCTACCACCGCAGCCGAGAGAGAAGACACAGCACTAAAGCTCCGCAGCTCTAGATGTTACAAGGAAACTTAATGACTATCTAATTAAACAGCAAATAATAAATTACATTCTAAAACCAATTAAAACAAAAACAGATGGTTTATTAGTCAACACCTGCTGCCTTCTACTGTAGACTGTGGAGTGTAAGTGGGCAAAAAACAAAACAAAAGACAAAATGAATAAAAAGTGGACAGAGCCACTGTGACATCACTTATAGGTTTCTGAAGAGGCACCACGAGGCTCAGTGTGGCATCTTGGCATCGCCTGACTCCTTCTCACTCCACCTAATCCAAGAATGAGCAAAGTGGTGGGTGAAGGTGGAGCTGAGGTGAGACAAGTGAAACACGCCCACCTGGATTAAAGCTAGCAGTCGCACAATCGTGAACAATTTAGCTGTTCACAGAGAAAGCAAAGCGAATGTTCACACTGGTCATGCGAGTTTGACTGGGGGCTTGTTTGCCACCCACACACAGAAATATTACAGGCGCAGAGGGTGTGTGTGTGTGTTTCTATTTTTGCCTTTAACTGAAGTTCAGACCTCACCTGAGACTTGAGTTCTCTCTGTTATCCTGCACTGTTTGTGCATTTCCCCCTCCGTTCAGCAGCCTTTCTGTACCTCCAAGGCCTGCTGCTGTGAAGGTGAAGGTTGACAAACAAGAGCGATGAATGAATTGTGAAGTGAAAAATATTTATCTGACCTCTGAGTTCGATGATTAAATGATCTGTGAGGGGGTGAGAGAGCCCACCCGTCTGCGTGGGTGAGAGATTACTGAGGGTGCTAACAGCATGACAGCCAGTCAAGTGTCATGTGTTTGTGTCAGTTAATAGCGTTAACAAGCAGACCATCGTATTTGCATCTAAGAAGAACGTGGGTTACTTTCTTTTCTTCTGAAGTGACATCCTCTCATATACACTTTCCATTTGCGTTACATTTTGAATGTAAATGGAAACTGTGACTGACAATGATGAAGAATAAATGACTTAGCTCTCAGGCTGAGGATAAGTGCCATTCCAGCCTTGGACTCACACAGTATATTACACACTTAACCAGAGCACAAGGGCACTATATGACTTTCCTGGAACCTCTTATAGCTGCACTACTGTAGCACACATTAAGCCCTCACTTCCTTATAGAAAAATATAAATGAAATTAAATATTAAATCCAAAATGTATGAATCTGCAAATTTGGTTCCTCTATGTTGCATCCAAGTTATTGACATTATTGTGGAATAGTGAAGCTTAAACAGCAAATTTCTACTCAGACTTTGCCTTTGATCAATGTGAACACATTCAGTGGTGCCTGGCCTGCAAAATGACGCTTTACATTCAAGGTCATGGTGCAGTCAGAATTTCAAAAAAGTTATTAATCAGATTTAACTTGACTTCAGTGTTTAATATCCACCTAACAGAAACAGATGGTTTCCATTCCAATGTATCGATCATTCCTTTCCTGTAATGACCCATTCATGCTACGTGACTATCATTTCCTTGAAGGGTTCCTCTTCACCCACAGCACCAGGACAAATTTCTTAAGAAACTATTGTACAAATCTTGTCAAATGCCATTCCAGAATAAATAAATAAGAAAAAGAAAAAAAAAACCATCAGGCAGCCAATGGATGATGTTTCAACTTGTGCCATTTTGCATCACAAACGGTCCACGCTCCTCAAACTCCCCCTCTGGATGCTCTGACATACTGTATCTGCAGAAAATGGAAGGTTGGAAGAGAAGACAACCACATTTATTTTCAAAAGTAAAGTCGTGAGTCACTTCTATGTTCTACCCTTCACTATAACAATTTCCAATATATTTACCCCGGGATGTATCGTGTGTGTTTGAGCCAGAGAAATAATACCACCTGCAAACACCTAATCAGCTGATTAGTGTGTCTTTTAGCTCCCTCCCTGGGACCATACCATTGATTTTCAATTCCTATGCAGATGACATGCAGCTGTGCATTTCCATACCACCCAAAGATGTCAGCCCCTAAGTGGCTCACTCTATTGATCACATCAACTTGTGAATGTCACACAAGTTATGTCAGCTGCGCAGAGGTAAGACACTAATTGATTTGTATTGCCACAAGGTCCAAATGAAGGGCTCTCCATCACCGGAAAAGAGCCTCGGGGTGGATTCTGATGATTGGAGTTTTGAAAATACCATCACTTTTGTCAATTTTAGGTTAATTGCCAGAGTACATCATTTTCCCAGACTAGATGACCTTAAAGGATTCTGGTAAGCCTTCATCACAAGCATACTTAATTACTGCAAGAAAAGTATTATAAAAATATGATAAGACTAAGCTAGTTTTTACAAAATGTAGGAGCACGTTTGAGACCATAAGCAGGGCACTGCAGTCCTTAACATCTGTTTGTTTTGGGGTATGAAGATTCTGCTCTTAGGTTGGAAGACATTAGCACCTTCATGCATGTTACATGCGTCTATGGTTTGTAGCCAACCAGCTCCCTCTGCTTTGGGTGTATAATTGCCACCATCACTCTGGCTGTGCTGTGGCTCTCACAACGGGCGTGGCTCTTTCCTTCGCTTCACTCACCTCACGTGAACCCCCAGAGAACTTTTCAGGTTAATTTTTGATAGCTGTGTTTAATGTTAATTGCGTCATAGGCTGTGTTTGAAATGTTCTGCTGGTATTTTCCTGAATAAAGAAATTCAGGGTGTACCCAGTAGAAATGTGACAGACGGCAAGAGAAAAACATCATTCACTAACGATCATGAAGCCTCCTTACCAAACAAAAACTAATTGGCTCAGAAACTTGTTGAGGAGCAGCATTCGATGTCAGCCTCCATCACCACTGGAACACACTGACAATGGACCTGGGGGCATAACAAGCTGTGCACAAAGCCATCAGTTAAGAATATTGTAAATAGTAGGAATAAATCAGATAAATAAACTCTATTTGTACAAGGGCTGTTATTTTGTGCTATGGTTAAAATACATACCCTTTGTGTCTGTCCGTAATTTAGTTTTTTACGTGATCATGTGTGGGATTGAGTGACATTTAGGAGTGATGTTGGAACAAGTGCATACAACTTGCTTCATCCTGGTCTATGAACCTGGTCCTTTTGCGGTTATTAAAGGCTCATTTTGGGGTAAAGAACACACAATTCTTATTTTCATGCATACATTAATTAAAACACAACTTTTATCATATAATATGTCATTTCTGCCTATAATATCTCTTGTTATTTCCTTAATTCTACACACTGGACCTTTAAGTATCAAATTTGAAATGCTTCATTGGAGCACTGGAGTATGAATATTGTGAAGGAAGGATTTCTGTGCATGGCTAATTTTTGGCATGCTAAACAGGGTCAGTTAGTGCATCCCGCTATCACAGTTTCCACGGGAACACAGACACAGAGCACTGCGGCAGCCGATGGCGCCTTCAACAATCGCCCACACGGAACAAAGCCTGGCCATTATTACAGCATTCTGTGTGCACATCTTCGAATGTAAAAGACTGAGGAGAAGGGAGAGACAGAGGGAGTGAGCGTCTGCGTTTATATGGCTGGTTGCCCACGTGAATATTGCAGCTGGGTGGCTGCTCTGCTGCATCGCTCGTAAGTTCAAACATGGCGAACACCCTCAGGAAGTCGTTCTCCTTATAGGGGTGGAAAGCTCCATGATGGAGTTGTTTTTTGTGTGTGTGTGTGATCTGGTGTGCTCAGAGTTTGAGCACTCCCGGAGAGGAGGCGGGAGGACGACAGTAGCTGCTGTGTGACTCTGCTTTACTCTATTATCCTCTAACTGATGTGCCCTGGTTAGAGGACAGAAGCTGCTGTCAGACATATCAATTGCCTGCACTGGCCAAAAAAACCCCCCAAAAAAACTAGTATAGCAGCAGTTGTTGTGTGGACCTCGGCTTTACCTGCTGTAAGTTGTTATGCTCTGCAAAAACATCTCTGCGTTGGAGCCTGTATAGTGTTGAACCCAGATAACAACGTGGCTGTAATTACACCTGCTGACATACCCTCGGGCGTAGTAATGTGGGGCTTTGCGTGGGAGAAGTGAGCCACCCAAAGAGGTAAGCTCTGCCTTCACTTTTTCTCTGCTGTAGGTCAGCTGCCTGGTGGCAAGAGCTTAAATAAAAGTAATCTCAGGACATTGCAGCACTTTCTCAATTTCCACCCTTTTAATCAAAAGTTCTAAAGTCTCTAACATGCACTATACCAACAAAGATGGCACAACGATTTCTTTGGGTTCAGTACTTTTTTTTTAATTTTAAATCGGCAAATACACGTTCGGGTTGTGTTTTTCAAGGACCTGATATGGCCAAATGGTGCAACTCAACCTACATGTTGTTCCAGTGTTTCCCCATATTTCATCCATTACTCCTCTGTGTTTATTTGGAATTGCATACACCAGCACCGTCATGGAACACTGGATTTTTCCTGTTTCCTACAGTGCCAGTTTTCCACTCCATCCCAGTGGCTATGCCCTAGTGGAAAAGATTACTTGGAGAAACCAATTCAAAATGTTACCGCGTCAACGCGTGGGCCCCCCCGCGTCCTGAGATTGCATCTTAGTCGAGCTCCTCGTCAGAACTTCTGTTAAATAAAAATCCTGGACTACTACCAGGACTTTTCTTTGTGTCACATTCACATTTGAATCAACAGATAAATAATCCTTGATACCACTTGATGCTTTTTTAAAAAAAAAAAAAAAAAAAAAAAAAGATCTCTTGCCTTTTACTGTGAAGCTGGAAATATTGTTGGTAATCGCTTTTCTAGTTTTATATGAAACAGGCATCTCTCCTCTCTGCAGACGTACACACTCACCACTGTGAAGCACCAGCATTTGCATGTACCACTAGTCAGGATGAACCCCTCACAGTACAGGCTGTAAAAATAGCCATTATACCATCTTCCAATGTCCACTTTCTTCAAGTGACTAAAAAAGCAACATGGCAAATGAGGTGATTACCTCCTCACAAAATGATGCGTCGTCTCCTCTTCTTTGATGTAACGGTACTCCTCCTGTCCTACTCACTGCAGTGGTGGACTGGCAGGAAACATGGCTTTCACAACAGTTTGCGTCCCTCTCAGCCATTATCTGATAGTATAGGTCAGGAAGTGGGGAGTAACAGGCTGCTGTTTGAGTGGTGGCCATTTCTAGAAAATGTGGGAGAACCTGGTTAAATCAGCAAATACTACTCATCTGGATCCATCCAAAACCAGACCAACCAACATCATATTCCAGCATTAATCTGCTTAAAGCCCAATCATATTCATCCCGGCAAATCACTGGCTTGCCATTGTCTGATATGTTCATTAAAGGTCCATGCACTGCCAATAACAAGTGGAATCTCTGTTCAAAAAGTACATGCTCATTAGTTTTATGTTATTCCCTGGCCCTATCCAAGTAGTCTATTGCCAGCCTTAAGCAGGTAGTTATTTTTTGCCCAGCGCCAACAAAGTAGCTTTTTTCTTCTTTCTTACTGATGATATAGAAGACATTTTCTTTGATCTCATTTTGAGCTTGTCTGTTGTAAAAGGGCAGCGACTGACCTCAAAACAGAAACTGTCATCTGAGGGCGCCTGGCTGCGCGAGGTCCCAGGGCAGGAGGAGGCTGTGAATAAGGGCACTTCATCAAATAAATTAAACATGCAAAAATGCCTCCTTTTCCGTCTTTTTTAGACTTCGGCTGCTGCGTTTGTGAATCTAGAGCTTTGCCTAGGTGTAAAAAAGGCTTAGCTGCAAACATGGTCTCTGTCCACACAAGCTGCCTCACTTCCTACTCAAGGTGATTTTCATTCTAATTATATTTTTGGGCTAAATCTTCGTATTTAGCTGTACCTGCACCTTGTGCCACGGATGCTGAAGGAGACTGCTTTTGTATTTAGGCAGCCTTTGGCAGTGATGATTAAGTGTTGTCATAAGAGACCACTGAATATTTTTCACAGCCAGCAACTCTGTGACCTGCTTTAAACTGCTGTTACTATGATGCAGATAGTTCTTCGATCGGATGCACTAAGCATTTACAGATATTTATAAATGTTATCCTTGGCAAATAATTTGTACCTGATATAAATGGTTACATACTTCTTTATTCAGATTTTTTTTTTTAGTTATTATCATTCAATTCATTCAATGCTCTGGGGTCGTAGCTTGGCATATGTGAAGAATGTTCGCTGGTGTGAGATACAGTGCTTTAAGGCAAAAGTCTATCCGTAAGGTCGACAGACAAAAACCACACTACTGCGCAGCCTTTTTCTGCCGGGGGCGTACACTTCCCCCTCACACTTTTCTATCTAACCTCAATATTATAGACATAAGAAAACACACTAGCATACCAAACAGTGCACTGGCATTAAGCAGCCATTAATTTACCCGAGCCTCAGGAGCAGAATAAATAAGAAAATGAGGAGTTTAATGGTGCATTAGCGAGGAGCCAGTGGAACAGGCCCTGGGCTGTGTTTTGAATAGGCAACTATTATGAAAACCAACCTGTCACACACATGAAAGAGCAGACCAGTTGGCATTATACACTGAAATGCGATGTCTCCTCAGGGGTCAGACTGCATGCTTTACCTAGTTTATGATCAGCTGAAACAAATGCGCAGCAGAGATGAAGAGGGTGAACGGGGCTCACCCGGAAACATTCATCAAACGGCAAAACTTTTGAATTAGTGAGCAGGTTGTGCATCTTGTTGCCACGTTATACGCTCTGTCTTCCAGTACACACAGCCCTAAATTAGATTAATCAGAGATTAATCATGTCAGTGCATGAACTTTTCCTTCTCATGACTCCACAATAAACATATTAATTTCCAGTATAAGTTGAAATCTTGTTTCGCAGTGTTTTCAGTTTGGAGCTGCCGGTTAATGTATCTGATTGCAGCCGTCTTTTTTTTTCAAAGCAGGTTTCATTTAAAATTTTATTTCAACTTCTTCAATTATCGCATCGTGTTGATATCAGCAGCGATCTGTTCCCAAATCACACGAGCGTTTTTATATTCATACTCCGTGTGACTGATGCTGCCGCTGCACCAGCTTTGCCCCTGATGGATACATCTAATTTACTTCAATCTCTCTTTCTCTCTATGCAAAATGAGGAACAATGACAGTATGGATAATCCAGAGTAAAGACCTGCCGGCACATCTATGACTGATTGAATACTTGAATGATTGACTGCTGCAGCACCTCTGAGGCAGCGTGCATGACACATGCTGCAGTTTCTCATACTGTACGCGTCCTTTATGTACGTGTGTTTATACGCCTGGAATGATGAGCTTAAAGCACTTAAAGAACCAATTTGCGTGAGGGTCTGGCACATGTCGGCTTGTTTGGACGAGGGGATAAAGGACAGCCTCAGCTGAAGCTTCTGCAGGTTATGAATAATAACACATCATTCAAAGATCAGGAGAAGAATATCAGCTCTACAGCTTTACTTTCTACAGTGTCCTACACAGTTTGATATGACTGCTTCATATGTAGTTATCTTGACACACTATAGTGCATTTAAAAGCCATCATTTAAAATGCCAGTATATCGTCCCTCATAAAACCAAACAATGTAGCCCACTCCCTGTAATTTATCGTTTTCCTTATGAGAGACATTTTGTGATCCACTGATCAGTCCCACTCTTGTGAACGCTACTGACTGGCCCAAAGGGGGACACCATCACACTTGGGTTCAAATGTTTTTTACTGTTGGCTTGTACTGTGCAATCTGACTCGATCGTGTGATGATCACAATCTCATTTCTGTTTGGCTAATTACAAAGTGGAACAATAGCCCACGAATGCTGATGACGGAGAAATTAATTAAGAAGTGCAATCATCTTATTTGTCTTGCGCTGGAATCTGTTTAGGATAAGATCCCAATCACAGGATGTTTTACTAATACACTTTTATTAGCTCCCCATAAGCTAACACAATTGTGTAATGATTCGATTTCACTGGATAGATAGCATCACGTCGTGATGTGCACTTACAAACTGACATCTCTCTGCGAAGTCTGAGCGCCTGAGTGAGAGGCTGATTAAAGGCTTCAGATACAAGTACTCAATATTGTTACTGCAACTGTGACATTACTTACTGGAAATAACATAAGATTTCATTTTAACAGGAAAACAGTAAAATTGTCAAACATTAAAATGCTTAGATATTACCCTTAAATGGCAGGTTTACATTTTCACAGCTTTTGTGCTTGATTCTAGGTGTTAATTATGTCACATCGTGACTTATTTCTGATTTCCTCCTGCTCATCAGTGTCATTTTATATGTTGCTAAACTCCATGATGCAACATGGAGTGGACAACATTTGGGAAAGTAGCTACCAAAAAAAGAAAAAAACAGCGATGCAGACGTCTGCATTTTTGTTTGCCGTTGCTCCGGCAAATTTTTTCAGATTGTAAAGCAATAAGGAAATATAATACAGCCAAGAAAACTAAATTGTTTTCAATAGCTCTGTTATCATGAAGGCACTTTTTCCCCCTAGCCATTTTCAATGGCATTTGTGGAAAGTGCACAAGTTCAGTAGTATGATACCAAGTAGCATCAATGTCACTTCATCTGGGGAGTTGTGAGGCTGATTTAGGTGAAAAAACATAACTTTTTACTTATTGGTCAACACGTTAAGAATATGACAGAATACCACAATGAATGTATTATATTTACTCGTATGTGGTGCTTTACAGTTCACTGTCTTGTTTATTCAGCCCTTAAAGATGCTGAATGTCTACATGACTATAGGTTCCTACAACAATGGGAGAAATATGAAAGCCTGTAATTTCATAGCACTTTCTGAGCTGACCGACTGTTGTGTTAAACGGCAGGTAATGTGTTTTATATGTTAAGAAGGCATTATGATTGTATGGTAACTGTGAACCGACATTGTCATAAATATTGTTGTCAGTATAAAGATGGAACTCTGAATAACTGTTCACTGTTAACAATGACATGAACTGATGAAACATTTATCAAGCATTTGTTTTATATAAATTTGCAACTGATAATTAGTTTTTAGTATTGTTTCAGTGGGTAAATACTGTGTAAATCATCTATAAATATAATCTGCATTACATTATAATGTTCATAAACCTTTGCAAGTGTTACTTGGTTGTCAGTGTGATCATTCCTGCGATAAATATTGGCCTCAAATGTAATTAATAGTTGTGTGAATGGACGGAAAAAGTAATTATATGAGCCGTGAAAAGTTGTATCTCTATTAATCCTCCTCTGGCAAAGCGTGAAAACAAGAACCAGACAATACAGAAAAACAACAATAGTTTATTTTAACCATATTTTGTGTATGAACTACAAACTCTGGTCTCTATAATCGATCTCCATATCTTTTAAAGGTCATGAAAGAATGCTTACATGAAAATCAATCTCTTATTCGTTTACATCATGTTTCTCTTTTTCACTTTTTAGAACAGGTTGTTGGCACATGTAAAATCAAAATTGAAAAATTTTTTGTTTTTGTTTTGTTTTATTCTCAAAATGTATGTTCTTCTTTTTTATATATATATATATATAAATCTACCACTAGAACAGCATTCAATCTCAGAAAACAAAAAGAAAAAGAATGTGAGAAAAAAAAAAATTGACCCAAAAATATTTAGATATCTTACATACATGAGACAGCTCGACTAAAATGCAACAAATTTACGATTTAAATTTTTCAGACGATTTATTACCTCCAACTAAAGGCAAAGAAGGGCAGATGGTTACACTCTCTTATGTTAACTGAGTAGAATTTGTGATCCACATCCCACCACTAGGAACTCAAACACAGACTAAATGACACACACACACCCAGCTCGTTCTATGGTTTACAAATGTGCCAAACTCCACAGAAGTGTAATCATGGTGAGACAAAAAAAAAAGAAAAAAAAGCATGTTATGAGGTGGTCAATTATCTCATTCAGTCTAAAAACTAAAGTTACTTGGGAACCTTATGTTATTTAATCTACCATCTGTGTGTGCACCACATTCAAAGTGAATAAATGAAATGTTGTGTTTCATTCAAATTTACTGAACAAATCCCCTGAATTATCCTCATTATCGAATTATCTTTAAAACATACAGTGGGGTCTCCAAACTGAGATAAATATCCTCCTGCATCTGCAACCCAAATGGTATCAGAGCAGCCATTAATAACGTCTACTGCAGCCTGAACCTGGGAAAAAAAAAGGGAGAAAAAAGTATGGGAAAAAGAGAAAATTAAAAAGATGCTGTTTAACAACGGGACCACTATTATCAAATGACTGTTGAATTAGCTGAAAAATGGAAGGTAATTAACTACAGAGTTTTTACTTAGCAGATTACAGACATAGATTATTAACATGTTTTAATCTATGCAATTATTGTATTACATATCACAAGAGGGCCCCAGGTAATACTGGTCTGGTGCGAATAGGGCTTTAGATTATTATCCTGCTGTTTAATTTGATTTCCTTTTCATATCCTAGTCATGGGATACTGAGACAAACTGCTGCTGCATCTCATTTATTCCTCCCCTTCTTCAAAAGCACTGCAGCGTGGAGCTGTGTGGGTTTCCTGCTTTTCTTTAAGGTTAAAAAAAGGAGGCACTCTCTCCATGTGGGCTTTAAAAAGCGTCCATTTATAGATCTGTCCACCTGATGACTTCATACTCAAAACAAATATCAGGAGAGTCACTGCTAACTGCTACTAGCTGTGGCAGCCATTAGCTTGTAGCTGAGCTAGCTGAGTTAGCTTGACAATCTTGTGTTTTGGTAAAATGTGCATACAGGTGGACAGCAGAGATGCAACAGGAGCAGTCTGAGAGGTTTCTGTGGATTTGTTGATCACTGTTAATTTGTTCTGTGAAAACCACCTTTACCAACGGAGTCCACTGTAACCATCATGGTTCCAGTATCATCAAATCATCAGATCATTGAAATGGCAAATCGTACTTGTCGCAGGCACTTTTCAAGCCTTTAAAATTCAAGTTGAAACCTCGCACCACACTTTTGTGAATTTCGGTAGGAGTACCACTTAGTACTTACGTTTTAAAACACTAGTTTTAATGGGGAGTTCTCCTCCATGGGATTTCTAAATGTAATACTCCGTTATAATGAAAAAGTTGAATTACGCGTGACAGTAGCCTGACCTTTTCATATATTTTCCGATTAGGGGATCAAAAGCTGTGCTTATTTGCTAAAAATAAACCCGGGGCATCAGCCTAACTGTTGGATCTGACAAATGTCTGCCTAACCTCTGCATTAATGCGTCCTGCTGCCATTTTTTACTGAGGGGGCTTTGAAATGATTTCCAGGGTATGGGCGCCTGCAGAGCTGAGTCCATCCAAAGCCCATGGGCACATCAATTAAAATGGAAATTGTGATGTCGCTAACAGAGAGAGAGAGATAGAGATAGAGAGAGAGAGGGAGGCAGGTGCAACTCAAACATCTGGTTGATGCCCGATCCCACACATTCACCCCTGAATCCTCTCCCAGCATAAGCCCTGCCGCTCAGGGGCCAAGTCCTGATGTTGGCTGGGGCAGGGTGTGAATCTGCGGCTGCCAGGCGCTGCCCATGTGGAAATGTGGCACACAGATGACAGGCAACGCGCTCAGACAGCTGTATAAAGGGTTTCCGCTCCTTCTTAAGCTCATCAGTCTGCTTCTGATAGCACTCGGTCCTGCAGTGCTGCAGATGAGGTATGGGGTCCCAGCATGAAACGGGTGGCTTTAAAGCAATCATCTTCTTCATATGCAACAGTACAAAGCACCGTAAGGTAAAGGTGAGGTCATGATACACTGCAGACAGCTGAGGCGGTGGAGCCTCGCTACGTTTTTCCACAAGAATTCTGATCTTTACACTTTTCTCCTATGTTTTCAGTCACAATTATATTGATGCAAAATGACCCATCAGTGCTCCTCCCATATCACAACCTTTAGAATTTAAACGTGTCTAAATGCAATAAAAGAAATGTTCTCTACAATAATCTCTTCTTCAGTCAAAGCAATCGGAGACTGGGCGATAAAATAATAATTGCATATACATTAGGAACACAAAGACAAATGTAAGTTCATTTCATAGTTAATCAATAGAATTTAATTGAACTAAAATGTCTCTCTGATGGTGAGCCCTCCACTTTTACAACAGCAGGACACATTTCCCCCTCTCGACATCCTCAGTCTATCGACGACAGACCAGAGAGTGGCTGATACGTATGTGACAGATTTAATTAAACAGTGAATTATGATCAAATTCCGTCACTGACAGTTCTGTCACTCACTGTAATATATTGAACAACTGTTTAATTCATCTCAGTTACAGATGGTCACAAAAGATTTCATCACTTAATCCACAGCTGGAGAAGATCACTAATGTGCTCTAGATTTCTTTGATACACGGGGAAAATGAGGTTACTATCTCCTCTGATCTAAAGTCTGCAGTTTTTTTTTCTTTTTTTTACCAAAAATTGACAGTAATTTGCTTCAGGAGTTTTTCTTCGACAGATGTCTCCAAACAGAGTTTGAAAGCATATTAGTAAACCGATCACGTGACATGAGAGGAAGAAAAAGAAAAAAACATGAATTAAGTGCTGAAAAAATAATTGCAGAATACAGTTTTTTCTTGATTTAACCACAATACTTTTTTCTTAAATAAATAACTTCTGTTTTGTAAAGACACTTTTTGAAACAGTAGACATACCCTAATTCCCAAAGTCATTGAATAAACATAACCAGTCACTGATTTGCCAAACAGACCGTGTTTCCAAACCTTCGTGTTTGAGCCATAGTTCTCATGAGCAATTGTCAGTATTGTCCTGTCAGTAGTGTCTTTATGTAATTCCATCAGTTTTGTAATGTCTGGAAAAAAGAATGTATTAGATTTGGGTCTCTTGTACATTGTCTTTTGAGCTGGCCCGGATTAACAAAGGTTCGTGCGCTGAGCTGTGTATGGAGTTGATAGTGGAGGCATGGTTGTATGCAGTCTTATAGGCGTTATAGTGGTTGAGGTGCTCGTGCTCAAGAGGAGGCAGAGTCAGGTGGCCCTCCATGCCCGGGCCTCCTGTTACACAGTCCTCATCCACATTGATGATCTCAATGGTGCGTGTGGGTGCATGGTGATTCTGCTGGTGGTGCTGTTTGCGCATCTTGTAGAAGATGATCAGCATGACAGCTGCCATGAGTGTGATTGCAACAAAGCAGCCGATGATGATCTTGGTCGTCTTCATCACCTCATCCAAGCCGTTAAGGGAGCTCTCCCCACCCAGCTCTGTCACAGGGATTGTGTAAGTCTTCTCTGTGGCGCGGGTGGATTGCGGGGTCCGGACTGTGGTGGTAGTCGTAGAGGTGGGTGAAACGGACTCCCATGAACTCCCAGCAGAGGGGGTGGGGCCCACCTTCTGTTGCACGGTAGTGGTGAAGCCTTCATTGTGTGGCGTTTCTATGGTCTCCACTGTCACTGTGGTGAAGTAGCTGAAGCTGCTGTTCTCCGTTGACGACACGTTGAGCGTGGCAGATGCTGTCGTGTTACCTGCAGAATTACTGACCATGCACGTATACGTGCCCGTGTCCTGCATGGTGACATTGGTGAAGTTCAGAGTGCCGTCATTCAGCACAGAGATTCTGATCTTGTATGCACCGTGTGTCATGATGGAACCGTTGGGTGTAATCCAGCTTACCGAGGTCAGGGAGCTGGCTCTGCATTTTAACTCCGCAGCGCTTCCCTCTGTGACATTTAGGTCGGCGGGAGGCTCCACAATAACAGGAGCATAACAGTGAAAGTAGTTCTGGTCCAGCTCGCCAATGTATCGTCCCTTATGGTGGGTCGGTGAGCTGCAACGAGCGCAGCAGCTGGTGTTCGCTGGTACCATCTCCTTAAGCCACCAGCTCAGCCAGAGGATGTCACAGTTACAATTCCACGGGTTGTGGTGCAAGTGTACCCTCTCGAGGTGATGTAAAGGAGTGAAGAGATCATGGGGCAAGAGGGTGAGGTTGTTGTGGGCCAGATTGAGCTCCACTAGTGACTGCAGGTCATCAAAAGAGTTCCTCTCTATGGTCTGGATCTGGGCATGCATCATCCACAGCTTCTGCAAGTGGATGAGCCCTTTAAAAGAGCCAGGCCGGATGACAGCTAACTGGTTGCCTGACATCTCCAGTTCATCCAGCTTCACCAGGGGAATAAGGTTGGGAATTTCCTTCAGATTGCACATTCCCAGATTTAAGTAGCGCAGATTGCTCAGCCCTTCAAATGCCCCCTCAGAAATGTAGGAGAGCCTTTTGAGCTCCCCAAGGTCCAACCGCCGCAATGAGGGAACTCTGTTGAAAGCATAGGAGGGAATGCTCTCTATGGGGTTATTCCTCAGCCAAAGCTCCTTTAGCTTGGACAGGTACTCAAACGCCCCGTTTGGGATAGTAGTGAGGCGATTATCAAAAAGCTCCAGGGTATTGAGGCTGGCCAGTCCATTGAAGGCCCCCAGCTCGATTTTGCGTATGTGGTTTTTGCTCAGCTGCAGGATCTCAAGATGTCTCAGGTGCTTGAAGCTGTCCACCTTTATGACCTGAATGAGATTTTCTTGCAGATTCAGGTAGCGCGTGTTGGTAGAGATGCCATCGGGGACATCCCGCAGGCCTCGCCGGGTGCAGATGACTTTGCTGAACTGGTTACTACAGGAGCAGACAGAGGGGCACGTCTGAGCACGTACCAGCCCTGCTACCACCAGCAGCTGGAGGGCCAGAAGCAGCACAAACAAAGGGTCGGACAAGGCCCGGTTCCACCTAGGACCTCGCATCATCTGCTGCTGCTGAGAAGAGGTCATCTTGTTTAACATTCATAATTCATTGACTGGTCTTCCACTCTTTGAAAAGAGGATTTGGGCTCACTGGAAGGAAATGAGAGACAGAAGAGAGAAAAATGCATTAGATTACTGAATGCATGTTTGATATTATCATGTCACTCATAAAAGAAATTGCAGAAAAATAAACTCAAATTAGTAAAACATAGAAGGATATCGTTTAGGTTTATGTGTCTGCTGCAGCCTCTAATAATCACACATACATCCACACAAACTCTCAACCTTGATGGAGTGCCTTATTTATTGTTTCCGGGTGCACTGTCCTCCTCACGCTCTCAATCTTAGTCATTTAAAATAAAATCCCAAAGACGCTGCCGACTTCTGTGCTGCATCCCTGCAGAAGGAGGAAGGCGGGGAAGAAAAGCTGCTACGACTGCTGTGCTGTGTGATTTATATTTGAGACTGGGGGGACATAAATAATAAGGAAGCTCGCCACCCACCAGTCCTTCAATCGAGTCGAGATATCTGGAAACGTCTGATTACAACTCACTGTTCCTCAAAGGCACGTATGTGACTGGGATGTCAAACAAGCGAGCCGAAATGGGACCAGGGAATTTGTTTGTGTAACTCTTTATGCGTCACGCCAGAGGAAATACAAACAACGAATCCTTTGATTAAGATTTACTGTGAGCAAGAGAGACGATGCCGTGGCAGCTATGGAGTGTAATTAAACAACAGATGGTTATTTAATTGACGCACTTCCTCCTGTTTTCTACTCAATAATGTCAGAGTCCCTCAAAGTTGCTCATGTTGAGTTGTACAGTGAGTCACGGGTCAAAAAAAAGGTGGTGTTCATATGAACTAAATAAAAGCAGAAATACGAGCTAGCAATGCCACATGGCAAGTGTGTAAATAAAACAGAAATAGAAATTTTCACCTGAAAAGCAAAAACGTCAAGAAAAATCTGAAGACATCATTTAAATGCATGGTATGTCATTTCTGCCACTTGGGGTCTCGCAATCAACATAAAAGACATGAATACAATGGGATCATGGGATTCGTTGTGCTCATTGTTAATCATGCACCGTTTACGTGACCCTGCCGTTTACATGTCAAAGTGTCCTTGGGTGAGACACTCAACACCAAATTACTCCCAATGGCTCTTCCATCGCTGTGTGAGCCTGCATATGAATGGTTATCGCTCCTGATGAGTACGTTGCATTTGTTGTGAAGTGCTTTGAGTGATTGATAAGACTAGTAAATCGCTACATAATCAATACAGCCCAATTACTTGTCCATATTAAAGTTTATTCACATTATTTTTTGTCAAGTTTGCATTTTGACTCTCACTTGACTCTCTTGGAAATTGTAGCAACAGGCTGAAATGTCTCGATATCTTTGAGTTTGATTGTTGTTGATACACGTAATATCATTAAATTAAGTTTAAAAGTGACTTTAAAACCCTGATGTACCACGATGCAATAACTGAATTCAAGAAATCACAAGAAGTGAACACAATACCACATATGACTACTGAGATGGTGAAGGTGCTTTAGATTGAATCAAAATCCCAGCAGATATGTATGTTAGCTAATGAAGAGACAGCTGAGCAGAATTAGTTTCCTGAACACATCTTGTGAAGCTTTACGTATCATATATCAAAAACCCCCTGTGGAAGTACAGATCCATTAAAAGAAGCTGGTACACCACTTGCATGCGAATTACATTAGATTCGTGTGCACTGTAATAATTATCTGTATAAATACAGGGAACTGTGTACACTACATGTACTGTTCTTCGTAAACACAATATAAAACCGTAAATGTTTTAGAGCTACTCCCTATTTTTATATCACTAGCATGTAGCAGTGTTAAACCATAAAATTCACATCATACAAGACTTTAATAGATTAACAGTAGTAAACTATTGTTGTAGATTACAGTAGGTAAACTGCCAAATAACAGCTGCCAGTGTTTTACTGTAATTTAACAGGGAAACACACTAATGCTAATGGGAGTAAACTTTATTCTCATCGATTCATTAAGGCTATACTGAAGTTGAAGAGTTCACTGATAAAAAATATGCACCATTACTATTCAGTTGTACACGGACGCTGAGGTCGGCATGACAACTATTTGATTACTGCATTGACAGTATCGTCGTCAGTATGCCTACATTTCATATTTTCTGTCACTGTCACAGGGAGTTTAACCCTGTCTAAGTAAGAGACAGGGAAACACTCTGGGCAGGTCGGAAGTGAGTCACAGAGCTAACACAGATAAAGAGAAACATTTATAGAGTCTCTAATCTACCTGACCTGAATGTTTTTGAATGTGGGAGGAAACTGGAGCACGTTCAGAAAAGGCAACGCGAGCATGAGGAAGAGAAAAAAAATGTGAAGCTCGCACGGAAAGTGCTGGAGCTACAACCTGCAGTGAAATGACAGTTACTGACTCTGCTGTACGTGACACCAAAGTCACAAATAGCAACAGTAAATTCTCAAAATTTGTCATGAAGACAACGACTGTCACATAAATAAGTTTGAATCTATAAACAGATTAATGAGCTCTACCAGAAAAAAACGGCTCTCCGGGGAACTGTTTGATGAATAAAGTGAAATAACTGTCAGATTTAAATAAGGTAATCAAAAACAGCATAGCTATTTATTCTTATTGAGTAAAAAAGTCACAGACACTTTGTGTTTAGAAGACAAATAAGCAAAATGACACAATTTGAAAACGGTGCACTGCATTTTAAGAAAGAGGGTGAGGGCTGCTGTAAATAGTCCAGAATACTGATCAGCACTGATCTTGCAAATAAATAACATCAGACAGCTCAGAAAGACTTGAGTCTATGACAACACGCTGACACACACACACACACAAATAATTCAATACATTTTGAGATTCTGCAACCTTAACGTTTTCCCGACAGCCTCAACACACCAGCTGATTCCTGAGCAGAGCAGAGCAAATGGGCGACATGAACGCCGTTGTAGGATTACAGTGTTTTTCTGTTTCGACACACAGCCTCATCTGCAACAGAACGCTCTTCACTTAAGAAAGAGCAAGCTATTACTGTAACTACTGATTAATTGCTTGATTACTGACTCCATTAATTCTTCAATTACAAAATTCAAATACCAAGGAGCCAAAGCCTGAGGGTGGAGCGAGAACGTGTTTTTCACGCGGGGAGAACCAGATAAATGTGACAGGCATCACACAGCAGCCTGAAAATCACATTCCATTACGGAAGCTTTTAATTTGTTTGGATTTCAGACCTCGCAGAACAAAACTAAAGGACTATGGTGGTTATGAGACAATGAGGTGTCTGCTATCATCTCCTACTGACCCTGTGTCCAGAGTGAGTTATAATAAAATTCAACATCCCCAGTAATATTCATCACACACACTTATTATTCAGTATAAATCCCCATCAATAATATGACCAACCGAATATACGCAGCAGTGTTTGGATCTGTGAATAGCTATCCCTCGGATAAAGCATCCCCTGTATCTTATTCCACTATTTACTCATCCTCTCCAGCAGATCAGACCTTGAAAGGAGATAAACAATGAATCGGCAGAACAGCATCCAAATTGTGGCAGCAGAAAAGATGAAGTTGATTTATGAATCAAAACAATATGTCCTCTCGCTGACAATGAGAGCAGCAAAATTGGATTTACGTGTGTGCAGTGGAGGAATTAGATGAAAAGAGATAAGGAAAATGAGATTAAGAAAAGAATGCTTTTTCAAACTTTTGTCCTCACAGATTATGAACTGCCAGCTGTGTCTTTGTCTGCTAGGGAGAACTAAAGCATGACCCAGATTAGACCGACTGCAGACAATTGAAGAGCAAGATCTGCAACATTTCCCTGAATTAATTTCTGGTTATGAAATGGAAACAATTCAAGTCAACGCATCACAAAGAAACTCTGTGAGTGGCTACATACAACTGTTCAGCAGCATGGATGATAAAAAAAAAAAAAAAAAAACATAACACGTCACATATCAATGATCGTAACACATATCACTGATTCTCATATACCAGAACACTGTTTAAGTTTGTAGCTGCAGTATTATATTATGAATGCCAGATACCTTTATGGTATCTGTCAGAACAGCTTTGAATGGTTCCCCCAAAGCTTACTCCGGATTGTTATTAGTGTAGCCACAGGTTGCCAAATTCAATAACCTAAAACTAGGGTTAGGAAGTAACTCTGGAGGCATTTTTTGTCGTGTTTGTCGTGTAGAAAAAGGCAGCAACACACTCTTGCAGTGGCTAATGTTAGCATAAAGCCATCAGCCATCTGAGCCGACCAGAGCTGCGGCGGCAGCGACAGCCTCCTGTGGCAGCTAATGTCAGCAAAAAAGCACATTGAGAAGTAACTGTCGAGCTGGGAAGCCTTTTCGGACTCGGGTACATTCGTGATGGCTATTTCACTCGTGTGAACACGACTGTGGCTTTTTCAGAGTTGTTTGTTTATGTATTTACTGGTCTGAAAAGCCAGGAAATCGTGTTGATCGCGGCAAACTAAGCTGCTGATGCATCTCCCAGCTGGCCAGAGATACGGGGCCGTCTGTGGTCGGGCAGCGGCGTTCATGTGTTTTGGAGGAGTTGCTGCGATGGATGGAAAGGATGGATCTTTTTCAGCAAAATGCTTTCAAAATTTAGCTTGCTTTTGCTTGTTTCTAAAATCTTACCTACCACCAGCTTAAAATACTCACAAAATTCTACTTGAGAACATTTAAATGTATATGTTTGTAGAAGCAAAACTGTGTCATCAGCATAAAAATGACACACAAATGATGCATGTAAATGAACACTCATGGTTTAACCTTCCACAGTTTAAACTAATGCACAGCATATGGGAGTGTTAAGGTATTACAAGATAGTATGACTGACTGTTGGGCCAAGAGCCATAAAAAAGCAAACCGTCTCTTCGGTAAATTACGTAACAAACAGCAGCTTATATACATTACAGATGTGTCTGTGTAGAACTGTGTATGCCACATTACTCCTCACATCAGGTGCGCCCACACGAACCAGCTTCTCATCATCTTTACCCACAAACCCTCCCCGAGGATCTGCTATCAGCCCATTTAAAGGTAACCAATGGGAATTAACTCTGGCAGCCATAGAAACAAGCGACTAATCTTTCGCCTGACACAACTAATCAATACTCATACTGCATAAATACAACAGCTGTCGTGCTGAGATTGGTCAGTTTGCGTCTTCCTTCGGCACATGTGGACCCGTACTGTACAGTCACACCAGCCCCATCTAACAATATGACGCATGCTGGGTTTAATTACACCATGAGCAACAAGACATTCCCTATTCTGCAACACACTT
Organism: Acanthopagrus latus; assembly: GCF_904848185.1. NCBI lineage: Eukaryota > Metazoa > Chordata > Actinopteri > Spariformes > Sparidae > Acanthopagrus > Acanthopagrus latus. The sequence continues at coordinate 5,013,851 of NC_051046.1, read as the reverse complement.
ACACAGACTAATGATAGATATTTACACCTTTAGGTTAGACAATCCAGGGTGCAGCAGTGAATTCTGGACCCAAATATAGAGAGTCTCTGCGGGCCCCTCCCTGCACCCAAGGCTATTTATTCAGTACCTTTGTGGGCCCCCCTCACTCAGTTCCCTATTAGCATACAACCCTGTGGGGAATAAATCAATAACAGTAATAATACTGTCATTTTTCTGTGAGACAATCATTGTGACACTTTTTTTTTTTACACCAAGTCAGCCCATCAAGGCTGTTCCACTGTTTAGTCTTTATAAAATCAGCCTACCTGATGATTTCACTGTCTGCATTAGGATGATGTGTGGTAATCGCTGCCAGCACTGACCCTTAAACCCTTCCATACTCTCACAGGTGGTGGACATCTATTCAGCTAGTCATGTGTGTGTCTCTGCACCATGCATTTTTAAGACGGAGGAGACATTTCGCTTGTGAAGCTCCCGAGTTTCATCGTGACGCTCTGTTATTTGGTGCGGCTGAATGCGCAGCTAGAGTTCAGTGCTGGTTTAACCAGTGTGCACATTGCCCTGCACAGCAGTTTCCACTGGGTCCTTCTTCCATGAGTACAGTAATTCTGGAGTCTGTATCGTATTTTTGCATTATAAATCAGCCAGAAAAGGCAGGATGAATTATTTAGCAGGGCTAGAGGAAATTCTAGTGGGGCTAAAGCCCCCTAAAATAGATCTGGTGACGCTACTGCTTGGCAAAAAAAAAAAAAAGCACAGAGTGATCTTCTGCTCTCCTTCCATGACCAACAAACATTTTGTGCCTTTGGTCTTTATAAACATGCATGGCTTCACTTGAAAGGTGAAAGAAAGTGAGAAGGGACTCGCTTACGGCTGCCTTTACTCAATTAATGCTCAAGTGTCCTTTGATTATGAACTTTTAAGTGAAGAGCGGCTGACACAATCTGTGTCTTTCACGTTGTTTGGCATGGACGGGGAAGGATGATGAGAGATTTTTAGCTGGAGAGATGGTGGAAGGTCGATGCGTATGCTGTAGTGAGAGAAAGAGAGGACGAGAGGGAGATTAATGAGATATAAATCAAATTAGGTCACTTCTCGATAATGCCAGCAATCTTGCAACAGCTCCAAATATAAACCCGAATCCTTTATGGATTCCAGTGTGGGAGGGATAGCTACCAACCACACGCATCAGAGGCATTCACCTCCTTTTTTTCCCTTCTCTGCTACGCAGTGATATTTTTGCCGTGTAGCCATATTTGGCATCCAGTGTTTTGTCACTGTTTATCTCAGGCAGTGTATTAGCTTGCAGAGGGGTGAAGACAGGACATGACATCCTCGCTTTGAGCCACTGTCAGGGACTCCTGTGCATCTCGTGTTAATGTTTTGAAGCTGGAAACAGTGTGTCACTCAGCGTGACTCAACTGTTTTGCTTCCATATTTGTCATGAAATACATTTTATTCATTTCTTTTTCGGTCTCCTCGATGACGCAGCCGTCTAATCTAACTGGAATATCATCACGATTGTGCACAGATGTTGCTGGTTGACAACAGCTAAAAAGAGGAGATACTATATCTTTGATGACCTCCTGCAGCACTCTCCTCTCAACATACATAATTATTTCTTTAGGTGGATTTCAGTAATTAACACATAGTGGAAGGCAACAGGAAAGGGCAGCCAACAACGTTCACAAACCAATAATAATTAATGTGGTGTTTCATCTGCAGATAACCTCTTGATCTCATTCACATCGCACCAGCCACCTACACATACAGTATGAGCACAGCTTGCTTAGCAAGCTGCATGCTATCTGTAGATGATTACTGAATATGCTTCAACTACTGCAGCTGTTAATTTGCTCAGCTTTGAATGTGGTCTCTGTACTCGGCTGCTACTTTACTCTACAGTATGGCTTGTGTTCGGTACAGCTCATATTCTTATTCCTTTTTCTTCAAATTATAAACTGTTTTGGGTGATATTCAGTAACATGCAAATACATAGTAAGGTGCCAACGGCTTAAATTAGAATTTCAAATGTGTAAACGTCTATATCTAAACCTTTTCCAGTAATTAATGATTGTTCTTTCTTGCATGTAGAAGTTTTTTGAACACTGTTGGACTGTTTGTTTAGTCCCTCTCAATTCATTTTTGATTCCCAGGGGTCCATTATCAACAGGCACAGACAAATATGCACCTGGATGCAACTAGCACACCAGCCAACCCTCCTGATTCCCTTTTTCGTTTCCTCCCTGGGTCACAATTCTCCCTTATTTCTCCCAGTTGATGACAATTTTTCTGTCAGAGACAGAGAATTAAGAACAAAATGTGACCCACATCCACCTCTCACTGTCAGCCTCTGCCATCGGTGTTTGAATGTGTGTGTGAATGGGTGAATGTGACAAGTGTTGTGAAGCACTTCGAGCTGTCTGTAGACTGGAAAAGTCCATTTACCATCCAATCAGAGCGATGCTGAGAGTGATGCTTGCAGGTTGGAGTGTGGAGGGAAAAAAATGGCAGCCTGCTCACCGACAAAACACTAAAATGTGTAAAAAACACTAGAAGTGATAGTAAGGCCCTGCTGTGACAGAATCTTCATTCATAATAGAGCAGCACTGCCTGTGTTTGACAGTTTGATCTGAGGTCCGTGGGCGTGGTGCGCTGCTGAGCAGAACCGCAGACTGGACTCTACCAGATAGGCCTGCAACCAATCAGAGCACTGAAACAGGTCAAATGGGACCCTCAAGATCTGAACCGGCATTGCTCCTGTCAGCCAATCGTATCAAACCTGGCCCCTTATTAGATAAATAGCTGTGACTGGCCCGATACGGACCACGTCAGATGGAAATCAATCTGAATGGGAGGAATCAACTGAGCTCAGTGGATCCGTCTGGTTCCTCGGATTGCGTTATCTGACGGTTTTGATTAACTGTTCTCTCTATTTTTGGACAATTCTGTTTGTATCTGACTATTAACCGACTCTCGCTGGAGCTCCACAGTTGATCAATGAGAATACTAAGTATGGATTTCTCCACTTTTTAACAGTGTTACAACAGACTAGTAACATAGATTCTCCCAGCTGCCCTGAATCTAACCCCGTAACTGTCAGTGCTGGTTTTAGTGTAACACAACAGATTATAATCCCCAGTCCATCACACACTTTATGTCAATCACATCTGTTTTGTTAGGTTAGCCTTGTGAGCACAATCCTCAGGACTGTATGTAAAGGGATAAGCCCCATCATGAGAGGTCATATATGAACGTGCACTGCTGAAGTCTTCTTTTCAAACGGATACAGTGAGACACCATAAAATTAAGTGTTCAGGAATGTCAAGAGAAAAGAAAAGAAAAGAAAAAAAAAGTGGGAGATGGCCACACTGTGGCTCTTTTTTTCCCCGTCGTCTTTTGTCTTAACCATCCAAGTGTAACAGACAAGCCGAGTACTTTGAATTGGTGCTAACTAGCCAAGTGAGACAAACTGACAGCTGCTCCCCTGCCCACAGCCTGACATCCTTCCACTCACAGCTTGTCTGTCTCATCCGTAACAAGATGGTGAAATGAATTTGTTTCATCTAACAAACACTGATTTAACCGCCAATCCCTGCATGAAGAATGTATTCGGGAGTCGATGCACAAATGAAGCAGCATCTATGGAGTCTGTTTTTTTCTTAATAAATTTGTATATAAAACATCTTCTGTGATGTTAGATATGGCATGTAAGATATTACAAACTGGCTAAAGAAAGGTGGTATGAGACTTGTGCATTGTGATCTGATAGCAGACACGATGCTGCTCAAACGACGCATGAATCAATGATTTTTATGTCCGTGTGTGTGAACTTTCTCATCTTTCTTGATGAACTCTGTGCACACAATTCATCTATTCAAGTGTACTTCTGTCGCTCTGTGCTACAGGTGCTGTGTTTCCTGTTATCTGATTCGCCCTTTCAAATTCAGTTTCAGCTTTGCGTGACAATGGAGGAAGCATGAAAAGGTTTTTTTGGCCAGCTCATTAATATCAAAATCCAGACCAAATTGGAAACGTATACAATGAAGCCAGAGGGCAAAAGGGAAGGAAAAAAAAAAAAGAAAAAAGTCTGTTAGAAGAGCAAGACGCCAGCTCATCTAATGAGCTGTTGTAGCGTCAGCTACGAGTAAGCATTCTGTCTCGGCTGGTCTGCAGAGAAAAGACTTTGCTTCACATTTTTAACACTAACGTCACCTCACAGTTCCCTTATTGCTCTTAAAGAGAAGAAAAAGCCTTCGGAAATAGTTTTCAAACAGCCTCTGACAACAGGACAAAGATTAAAGATAATTTATGGAGCATTCAGCCTCCATTTTCCATCTTTATTACAATATATAGAGAGAATAAAGATGTCGACTCTGTTGCAGTCATGTATTTTAACCACACGGCGGCTGCATGCCTCCAGGAAGCCTGAATTTTAATGATCCTTTGACTCAGGCAGTAAGCTTTTTCTACTGACTTTGTGTTTGTCCAATTCTAATTTGAATTAAACTTAAATGAACTTGTTTCGTTTTTTTAAAGGTTAGAAACACAAATCCATAACTCATTTGAAGACAAGTGGGAGCAGGGATCCATTTGGCCATAACTTAGGAACTAAACTTTTTGCTTAATTCTCAAACTGAAAGCATTTCAACCTGCAGATACAGCAGCCTGGTCAGCGGCACAACGCTTCTGTTCAACGCTGTAGGTACCCATCCAGCATCACTTCTTGAAGAGCCCCTCTAGTGCAAGTCTGAATTGGATGGGGCTGTTGAATGGTTCACACACTGGACCTGATGACCAGGTACCCTTGAGGGATTTCATTTAAAATTTATGTTGCCAATCTACATGAGCGTGCATTAATGACACAAGTAGAAGTAATTTTGCTTTGTCAACCTAATCAGGTAGTTTAACAACGTAAGTCAGAATACGACACTATACATACACTGTTTGTGAGCGAGCTTTATTTCGAAAGTCTAGGCTGATTCATTTTTGCTAACTTGAACTTTCATGTGCAAAAGCGATGCCAAAGGGTTGTAGGTAGAGTGTCAAAATTTAAAACTTAAGGCCGGTGTTGGAAGTGAGAACATGTTGGCAACACAATATGGAAGAGTCTGTATTACCGCCACACATACATATACATATCTGCCCTATTTCTATCTCTCCAGGCTAAGTTTAGGTTGTGAGTAACAACCTTTTGTCACCTCATACCTGCCAGGTTTAAAAAGTGTCTCAGTGTCTCCGTGTTTACAGTGACGCATCCTCTTCTATTTTTGAATGGGGCCATTGTTGGTGATGATGCTTCACTTGTGAGTCAACGCTGGAGCATCTGCTCCAGAGAGGGATGTGTCACCGGAGCACGATGAGGACTGTGCATCGCTACTACAGGGCATCGCATTTGTTATTCGGGCGTGGGCCGGCTCTGCACGGAGAAAGAAACGATTGGCCTCCACCTCTGTCGGAGGATGAGCCCCGGAGAGACACATGTTCCTGATAAATGAGCCGCAGTAATTTCAATTGGCCTCTTCGGACAGGAGTGCCTGACCAGGAGCTTGTTTATGGCCGCTGCACTTGAAAACACATGCGAGGATACATACAGGGATGTGCTGATGCACGCCAAATACAGAATATGAGTCTTAAATGCAAATGTCCACATATATTCCACACACATATAGGGAAAGTATTCACACAATATAGCAAGTGTCTAACCAGAAACATCCTTATGACGTCTAAATAAAATAATCCTTCCTTCACAATATTTTTGTTCCCCTGTTGTTCTCGGATAAAGGATTTGTACCAACTGCACAGATATTCCACAGACGGTGTGTGTCTTTGAGGCATTTATTCTGTGGTTTGTGCTTTTAGCATGTGCAAAATCTCACAAGCTGCGTATGTGACAGACTCCTTGTTTCACAGTGAGCAGTGTGTTGGCGGTGGGGGCGCGTGGGTGACAAGAGGTATTGATAAAATCATTCTTCACCCTGTGAACATTTTTCACAGAGAGGCTATGGGCAGAAAATGGCTGCTAACTGCTCTTCAAGGATGTAGGATGAAGGAGTCCGCGATGCTGCTGTCACATAGGAGTCCGGCTAGAGGTCAGGGCTGGCATGCATCACTTTGAGTCTGACCGAGCCGTGCAGAGGTCACTCTGAGGCTGTGAACCCGGACATACAGGCAGTACAGTGACTCCCTGTGATTGAGTTTGGGCTTTAGAGAACGTGGTGAGATAGGACGGAGCTCAGTGATGACGTCTCTGAGAGAACCAGAGGCCGTCGTGCCAGGAAATATAATATAATGGAAAGCCTTTCATGATGGAATGTGTGGAATAATTCCTCAGGCTCCAAGTTTAATTCTTGAACATTTACAGCCCTTTCTGGACTGCTGCAATTCACCAGGAGCCTTAATGACTGATTAACAAAATCAATAGGTGTTTGTGGTTTAATGGTATAAAGGCAGAGCAGAATTATACCACTGCAGTGAGTCGGTGAGTTAAAGGAGCAGAGCCGGATGTCTGGACAAACACTTTGTTCTCCTTCTCTGAAGCTATGACTGATTTTAACACCCGCTCGGTGTTGACACCTTCAAGGACGCCTGCTTGTAATGTCTCCCTGACTGATGTGTCAGTATACCTGCGTGGCATCAGTCGGACTGAAGGTCGGCTTCACAGAAAGGCTGTGTTACTGAGCAAGGAAAAAGCAATGGGCAAAACTAAAAAGGACCAAAATAAAACGTGTGGGATGCATCTCATCTCTCAGCGGGAACAATGAGACCGGGGGGACCTCTGGTGGTTTGAAAACACGTCATTACAGTGAAGAGAGGCCACTGCATCCACTTCATCATCCATCTTGATTAACTGGAATGTAAATGGATGCTTGACGGTGGAAGTAAGTCATTAATTAATATTAGAAAATTTAAAGGTGCACTACGTAGTTTTGGGGATCTTTATTGACTTTCAATTATTTTATTTATGCGCTAAACAAACAATATCAACTCTCAGTTTTCACAACTGAATCAACCGAATGAACAAACTGACCTTAAAGGATGATACACTTTCATATTGTTTTACTTTGTCTATGTTTGGCGGACCCTGCCACCTTCACCAGCTGCAAAAACTGTTCTTGAGATCTTGTTTTCCTCTGAGAACAGCTCGTTTATTCAGTTCTGGACAAGTACAAATATTTCTGAGATTGTATTCCACTGGTAAATATTGAAACACTGAGTTTGAATTTCTTCAACACAACTACGCAGTGCCCCTTTAAGCGAGACAAAGAATACTGCATTCTAAGCTTTGGGATTTTAGGCTTGGACCTCTGTGATGTGAGGGTGTATCTGTGTGTCTGTGTGTCACTGAAAATGCCAATAAATAGATTGTGTGCCTAATCATGGTTTAGAAAGCTTTGCATTCTATTTGTATCTTCCAGCATGGGATTTGTAGAGACAGCCAACAGTGAACCAATAAGAGCCCTTCTTCGCTCAGATTGCTGGATCTAGTTTATTTCTAGTGGACAACGCTGGCACTGAATTTAGTTTATTTTTATTTTCATTACGTATTTGATTACAAATGGGCTTAATGTTGGACTGAAATGCCGGATTGGAAATCAAATAATACAAAACATTTCCATTCATACTGCTTTACCAATTCGCTGATCTCTATACAACACCTATCATTGTTTTAAAGCAACATTATGTAGAAATTGTGTATGCTGCTGTATATAGAAATCCCACATCTGTAACAGTTTGTAATGTAGTTGCTAGCTACAAACAAAACTCATGACATCAAACACATGTTGTGTGTTGAAAACGTAGTTCTTAAAGTAAACACGTATATAATGCTTGAGACACAATTCATCTAATATAGAAGATACTGTTGATTAAAAATTGATTTTAAAGTTGTTATTTTAAGGGGAAAAAATTAAAGTGATTAAAGGGAAGTATGTTCACACCTTCTGCCTGAACAAATCTAAATAAAATCACAATAGTGTTCAGGATATTCACTGTGTGTGAATGAGTTTGGTCACTGTTTGTTATCAGGCGCCTTTTCCCCACCACTTCATATTCATGTGCACACACTATTGCAGCATGGAGATGCTCACGAACGCATTTCAAAGGCAAATCCACAGAAGTAACAGTGAGAAGGGAGAGTGATGCTCATTTCACCTAACAACAAGCCAAGATGAAAGAAGAAGAGAAGAAGAGTGAAGCTCTGAATAAGAAAACACAGAGGGCCTCTGTGAGGAGGCGTACTGACAAGTTATAGCCCAGTAATAAAACTAATTGTTTTTTTTCTTTCTTTCAATAACACATCACTACATGTGAATACACACTATTGGGAACATGTATGTCACAAGCTGTTTTCTTCTTAAACGTGTTGCCAGAGGAAGATGATCCATATTCAGAGGAAACAAAACATGTGAATTGATTCCTTTTGCAAAAAAAAAAAATTCAATAGTATTTCTCTGAAGAAAGCCGATCTCCCGCCCCGCTGGGATGGGTATAAAGGGTGGATGAAATAAGAGAAATATCACATGAAAAGGAGCTTTGAACTAAGTGAATCACAAAGGCAACTATTCATGTGAGTCATTTCAAATAAGTCGAATGCTACTTAGCTTTTAAAGAGCGCTGACAATCGCCACTTTTATGTGTCAGTTTCCAAAAGGGAAATGGGGGCGCTCGCAGAGTCTTAAAGAGGCCAGATAGTCTGCGCTCGATTCGCTTCTGCATTGGCTGTAAAAGTCTCCAGAATGGTTTCCTGTGTCGGTGGATATCAGATTCTAAAATTACGACAACATATGGCCAATGCAGACAAACGCCATCATCCGCCCAGAGGGACAGAGGTTTCGCGAGCGTGAGCTCCCCGACACTGTGACAGCAGTTCACACCAAAAGTGGAGCAGACGTGTAGAGGAAGTTACATGCATGAGCTGCGGCAGGGATGTTCACACCAGAGGCGTGTTTTCTGTGTGCAGTCCAGCAGCCCTCTCGCCTGACACAAAGGTGAAATGTCTGGTGCAAACAGACTTCCTGCAGCGTGAGCAGAGGTACCAGCACAGTAGAAACACCGCTGAGAGTCATAAAGTTCCTCTTATTTTTTTCCACTTCAGTGACTGAATATCAAACTTTATTCCCACTTTCTCCGCAGGCTCTCTCATGCATCCAAGCAGCAAGGTAATTTTCTCATTAAGTGGTGTGCTCTGATTGGGTAAAGCCAACAGTTTATAGACCAGTACATCTTTATCTTTGTCAGTTTCCTACATATATAATATTTCAGTTACAGAGCTGATATTCATTTGGGATTTTATGATGCAAAAGCGAGGAAAAGTTTGCGTATATGTTAAAATATGTGCCATCTTGTTAGGGATCATTGCACTCAGCATGCCAGAACTGTAAGCTGGAAGTTTTATGGGCTGTGTGCACATCTCTACTCGACATATATGTGATGATAGATCTGCAGCATATAGTAACCCCACTTCAAATTACTACAAAGTACCAGTTCAAATTCTCTCACTATTCAGGAAAAGCCTGAAGCCAAGCTCTGTAAGTGCTTCTGGTATTGATCTACAGGAGTTTGAACACACTGAAATATTCATTTTTTTTTCCTTGCCTGGATTTTGTGACTGCAACAGTAAGCCTGCAGATGACCTGCAACTGCATAACACAAGAGGTCCAGATCACACAGCCTTACAAGGTCCGAGGTCAGATGTGACAAGAGTACACTGAAAATTAACATTTAACAGGAAATATCCCAGCGCTTTGCAAAAAATACCATTTGCGACCTCAGAACAGCCCTGTTTGAGAGTAACAAACATAAAATTAATGTAATGCTTTTATTGTGATTATTTACACTAGTTTTGTATGTAGGAAATAGTCCAAAAAGCTCTTATTTTCCACATAAAGATTTGCCTGATTTGAAACTTCACTGGATGCATAATGCATCAATCTTCCAGTGGCGGACATGTAGGTGGCTCCTCAGGAGAGAGGGGTCTCCTGTCAATGCAATCACTCCCTGACTGTTGGAGGCTCCAAGGCAGGCATACGGTGTATGTTCCTATCTGGGCTGTCTTACTTGTTTGCTTGTTTGTTGATTGTACTCGCCTGACGTGGTTGTCTGTTGAAATGGTTTGCATGGATCGAATCGTGAGAATCCAAGCTTTGTAGTGATGTGTAGCACGAGTCGTCGTTGCATATGTGCATAGCCTAGCTGTCATACAAACGACCAAGCTAATTACTGTAAATGCTGAAGGCAATATTTCACACTGTTCCTCTCGTCGTTCATCTAATGATGACTGATAGTTGTTAGCTCGGCGTGCCTACAGATGTGAACAGCCAAAGGTCATGAAAACATATCAAGAATACCATTTCCACCTTTTAAATCACGACTGTGGATTTGTAATGGCGTGGTTAGCCATCACGTGGGAGCCACTGTGGTCAATGATTGCCCTGCATAATCATAAAACAGCCAAAAAGGGTGAGGCTATTTTCAAGGACCAGCAGCACCCTATGGTGCAAATATTGTTTTCCTCATAATCTGCGCCTGTTCCACAATGATTATTCCCCCAGACAAGCTGCTAAACACTCTCAGCAGATCTACAAATTATTCAGTCTTTATGGACTGAAAAAAAGAAAGAAAAGAAAAAAATCAATAATACACACTTGTGTTCCTGAAAGAACAAGAAACATCCCATTATAGCATTGTGTTTTAGAATAGTCCAATTACTGATTAACAACATCCCTGAATGTAAGGCACATAGTGTAGCTTGGAAGCATTCAATGGCTCAGCCATGAAACGGCTAAAGTGAACAGGAAAAAATGAAACTAGTTGTTCATTTAGCCGTTCACTTCCTTCCCCCACAAAATCCTTCTCATGATCACAGGAGGCTGGAGGCTAATCCAGCAAACACGGGGCAGAAGACAGAAACACCTGGGTGATTTATAGTTTCCAATCCACCAGAATTAGACACCTTTGGACTGTGCTGTGTTCTCTCGCTTTAAGAAGTGCACCAGCAGTAGTTTGCTGAGATAATAAGGATGATTTATTTTGACTGAGAGGGTCCATTCTCAGGGAAAACACTGAGTGAAAAAAGGCCCAGGCCTCCCCACACTGAAATAGTATGTTTTTCCTCTGCAGCTAAAATGGCTTGAAAAAAAAAATAAAATAAAAAATACATAGCTATAAGTTCTGTTTGAACTCATGTTACATAATTACAGTTTAGATTTAGACACAACAAGCACAAAAAATGTCTTTCATTTTCTCTGACACTCTCGGCTTCTGGTTCTGTCTCAGTCTGGTCTTACCTGCCAGTTCAATCACAGATCCAGGGGGGTTCTTGTCGTCCTCATGTTAACGTCCAAACCACCATGAAGCTGTCCCTGAAAACACACGAGAGGCAAACTGTGAGAACGCTTTGAGAACAGATAACACATTTACACCGATGCAGTCTGTGTCCACTCCGCTCTGTGCTCTCCGTGGAATACAGCCCATGAATAATGCACTGCTTTGGAAAAGATTATGATGTATCTACTCAAAAAAAAAAAAAAAAAAAAGCTATTTTTTTTAAAAACCCCCAGGATATCTAATTCAAAATTCTCTTTACTGTTTCTAAATAATCATTGAGTCATCTTGTTGGTTTTCCCTTTTCAGTCCACTTCCTCCTCAGCGCTCTCTGCTGATGCCGATATTTTAGTGCCTCTGAGAACCGCTATCTAACAAGCCGGGCTCTACTGTACGTTACTGTACCGCACGTCGGAAGAGCTCATTCCCCAGGAGACAAGGGGGACAGTCAAAGCCATAAAGCCTCACAAACACACACAGACACACACACCGACGTGTACACACCACAAAGAGGACAGACCCCGCTGAATAAATTATGGGGGACAAAAGCAAACGGAGATAAAGCTCTCCGTCTCATCCGCCATCCATTAGTGCAGTGCAGGAGCTGCGAGTGCAAATAAGTGTGTGTTTGATCCGCGCCAACATTATTGTGTAGGCCCATCGTGACCTCAACCTTTGTTTTGAGATAAGAGTTCTGCCGACGGCGTCTCATTTATGCAGCACCGCCGCTGGGTACGGTTTTCACATTACAGTTGCATTATACCCCAAATGACCAGCAGCTAATGGCTGTAAAAACACTGCAAACATATCTTGACCTGCCTAATGAGCTCCTGATGGCATAAAACTGAACCAAACAGAATAGAATTTAATGGCAAAAGGCTTAAAACTAGCGACTGTTTCCTCGGAATTTGCAGGGGTGGAATGGAATATTTCTGCAAGGGGTGTTTTTTTTTAATGTTTTTTTTTTTTTTTTTTAAGTCTGCATGCAAGAAGATGATCAAGCCAGTCGGAAGTCCTGAAAGGCAAATCTAGATCAAGCCACACTTCTTGATTTGATAAGGCAGCTTCGTTCCAGTCTTCATCTTTGATCCAACAAATGAAAATTCAAGGGATACGGTTATGCAAGGCCTGTCTGATCACAAACAGCTACAGAAATCAGTCCAATTATATAATTCCATCTCTCCATAATCATCAACATCTCCAGCCTGTTTACTGCACCAAGCCTGAACCACGTCTTTGCCTTTTGAAGATAGTGTTGGGTATCAAATTTCGGATTGCCTCGATATTATCAAGTATTGCAAGATGTCTTGTCAATCGATACCAGGTTTGAATCTTCTTAGCCTCAGTGAGCCAAGAAGCATGCAGCATAGACCTAACAGTGTGTTGGTGACCGGCTGTCTTGAAGTTATGACCGAGCTCACCGTGTCTAATGTAACCTTTTGTAAAAACAGAGTTCATGACATTAGTACTCAAGTCAAGGTATCGGTGTCGATAGTGGTATAGAAATGTTTTATGCGATACTCAGCCATCATTGACAATATGATCTTTAAAGACACTACTAGCTTGATTTTAAGTCTTGTGGTAATGGTGCAGCGTGGGCCAAGGAAGAATCAGAATCAAAATCACAGGGCCGATAAACAAATGTGTTTTGATTTAGGTTAACATTGCGAAATAAGGCAAGGAGCCCTAGAGGTTTAAATGCCACACATCTAAAAATCCAGTAAAAGTCAAATTCGACAAAACAGCCACTTGTAGAGATTTGTTCAATCCATATTACAGCCCACATTCAGAGGACTTCATAGAGAAAGCAGTCATGATGGAGGACAGCAGATTCTTGGAAGAATGTTTACGCCTACTCCAAGGGCAACTTTTTGGAAAAGAAGGAATATTGCACCTCCCTTTTAGATAGACAAGGCGGCACATTGCAGCCTTTACTTTGCTGCAAATTTCTTTTTCTTTTCTATCTAAAAGAGGCTTGTGTCTCTCGTTTCCTACGTTTGGGGAGAGAAGTGCATTTGTCAGGGGATATTTTCAGGGATGGGTCTGGTTCTGTGGGATTTGACGTAAACACTAACCTACAGTGCCTGTGTGTTTCTCAGTGATGATGTGTTCTGGACATTAATGCAGGTCGATGACACAGTAACTACAGATTATGAAGTTTTAGCTTCTTGTTAATACATGTCGGCTCAAATCTATTGCTGATCCCTTAACATCAGGCCTAGTCTCACACCTCTACAGATTTAGGATCGGCTACTACATCTACATGGGAATATCATTGTACAATGACAGCAGTTAATAAGAGGAAATGATACTGTACATATACAATGTACAGGTAACATATTTACAAACTGACCTGGTGATACAGTGGTACGTATCGTAGAATGAAGTGCAGCACGATACTATGAGGAGGAACGGTGCAATGTTTTCTGGCTGAAACTTCACTAAGAATGACAAATGATCCCCACGGATAGTGATGATGAATATGGGCTTTGCCGTTGTAATCATTATCATTGTTGTTATTATCAACAACATCAATATTGTATCACACACACATACACACTCCCGAAAAAAAACAAAAAACAAAAAAACACCCCCTGGCTTTCCTCCTTCTTTGACATAACACTGCATCATTCCATTTTTTTTTCTTTTTTTTTTACAGAATCACTTCTCAAGTCAGTGTTTCAGAATGTGTCGAAAAAGATGTATGTCCTCGCTAATTAAAAAGAACTATACTCAAGCGTGCAAACAGCCTGGTCTGGTGGAGACAGCTGCTGCTTCCATGGTGATTGGGTCCTTCTAGGATAAGGGGAGAGATTAAAGGGTAACTCCACATATTTTAGACTTTAAAGTGTGTTTACAGGTCTTGAGGAGTCCTATTGCTTATATACTGAAAGAAAAGCAGTATAAAGCCTCTTGTGGCTCCAGAGGAAGCTGCACACAGTCTGATAAAGTCCCTCCAGTGATGTCACTCAGTAGCTAAATTGCATTGTGGGTAATGTAGGTGGCAAAAGGAAGAGGAAGGCGCATCATTCTTCGGTGTTCTGCTGTATTGATTTTTATTGTTTGTTTTTTCTAAGTGTACATGATGAGTCCAACAGTGTCATAGGACTGCAGTACAACTAAATTACAGACTACTTAGCCACTGAGTGGCACCTGAGGCAAGATTACACGCAGTTTCTTCTGGAGCCACAAAAGGCTTTATACTAAAATGTCCCACATATGCATTACTACTCCTCAAGACATGTAAACATACTTGAATGTGTAAAATCGGTGGAATTGCAATTTATCCTCACAATTGTTAAACTATACCATGCTTTTCAAAAAAAAAAAAAAAAAAAAAAAAAAAAAAATATATATATATATATATATATATATATATATATATATATATATATATATATATATATATATATATATATATATATATATTCACACATTTATTGTGCTGCACCACACAACTGAATGCATATTGCTTCCATTAGCATGTCACACCTAACGCAGATCGGCAGCTGTTTGGTCTCCAGATGAAGCAGATCATGATGGACTCGTGCCAACACGTTAAAATCTGATTCACAAAGTTTAAACATCACATTGCAGTTGAAATCAATCAATCATAGCACCTATGTTGCAACAATAACATTTCCAGATACATTTTATCACCGCTCTATATTTCGCGTGGCGCCATTTATCATCTCATCACATCTTCAACATCGGTCAGTCCAATGAAGTTTTATCTTCAGGGGTCTGCAGGACATCAAAAGATCTACTCAGCCATTTCTCGTCTCTCTCTTTATCTCCCATGAACTTACAGAGATAAAGTCCCTCTCTGAAAGAGGAGTAGTCCAACAAATCAAGACTAATGTCGGTGCCTTCTGCTCCAGATCGCAGCATATTTTGACCTGCGGGTCACACTACATCACCCGCTGGAAATGACCAGAGATGCATGTCAGGCTGAATCAATTGGCTGCACAGCCACTCGTTCAATTAAGATCCTGGGTGGGGGCGGTCAGTGTGGTTTGCAGTGTGGTGAGTACGGGCTCCCAGAGGAGCAGTAAGTGCTGAAATCAGCTCAGCTGCGGCTGCCATTTGTCATTATCTAATGGTTAATCCATCTGTGTCTGGTAGAGGGTCCTCGCAGGCCAAATTGCTAAGTGACCAGACAGTAAGGAAAAGGACTAGAAGGATAGAACAGATAGAAAGAAATAGATAGATAGAAGTCAAATATTAGAATTCTTGTTATCTTAAAATATACATGTTTGCTGAAGCGAAGATCTAGTTCAACGCCATTTCCCGGGAAAGGCAGAGAGATCATATCAAGAAGTTTAAAAAGATCCATGAAATCTGTAAGGTCTGCTTTGACATGATGCACATGCACACAAAGATTCCCGAGCCATATTTTCTTTTCTTTTCTTTTTTTTTTAAAGTCCAAGGCAGACGATGGCGACGAGATAAAACAAATTAATAGACTTTAAAGTAGGCATTAAGATGGAATACAATTATCTGGAACAAAGAATGAAATTTTGTAATTCTCTCAATTACGTGATCTGTGACTTAATTAAATTAAAAAGCAGCTAAATCAGTACTTTAATATGATTTTAATTAATACACGTCTGAGCTATGTACACCATTTGTCAGGAGACAATATGAGAGCTTACAGGCTTTTCAGGCATATTCTGTTTATCTCTGTGCACTTGTGTTGTGTGTGCATGTGTGTGTGTGTGTTTGTACAGGAATGCTTGTGTCTGCACTGTATAATGAATTCACTGTCAATAATTCCTGCCACTGACAACCAGACTTTCTTGAATCGCAGACAAATGTGCCACAATAATGTGCCGTTTAGCCAGAGTGATTCAGAAGCAGTCGGCATTGTTGCCAGGTTTCATTTTTTAATTTTTTTTATTTCATTGGCAGACTGTCGCAGGATGGGTTCTATTTATTTTCATAGAAATGCTCCATGTACTGCTTGTCAGACTGACACAAAACATGGCTATCTAGTCCAATGGAACTGAAATGGCTGTAGGGCTGAGGGATCGCAGCAAAACGTGATACAAAACAGACCGTTACATGTAGCGGGCACAACATATCACCACTGCCATGTGTTTGTTGTCAACATATGATTTAAAAGGAATGCCTTTGCAGACCGCGGCTAGTACTGCAGTGTAAAACACTGCTGCACCGAGGGGAGGCCGCAGACAAACTCATTGCAGAGTGGAATTAGTGCAATCAGGGGAGATATGGAATTAATATGTCTGATTAAGTGCCCGACTGAATTAGCATTTGGAGTCCAAAGAGAGTTCAAGCAGAAGGGGGAGGGATGAGATATGTTCTGTGCAGAGGGAGAAGGCCTGACAGATTGAACTGTGGAGGAAAGTAACAAAGCTGAGAAGGGGGAGAGAGAGAAAAGGTGGAATGGTGTGAACGTTGCTGTAGCGCGTAGCTTCACTCAGGACAGTCTCCTCTCTTTGATTATCTAATTTTGACGAGGAAATGTACTTCTACTCATCTGCCCGTGGAATGGATTCATAGTCACCCTCCTGTCTTGTGTTTTCACCAATACACACACCAGCTGTCGGCTGTTTGAGACGGGAGAGGTAATTGGTTTGGCCCCATCAAAAGTGCTGGAGCCTTTCTAAGATCCTGTGACCCGTTTTCATGACGACGCTGTCATTAGCAATATGAGAGAACTACACTGAGATGCGCGCGAAGAAGAAGATGAAGAAGACGACAACAAAAGAAATGATAAAGGATGACACAATAGTGGAGGGAACGAGTCAGAGGGAGGAGGACACAATACCAACACTCGAAATGCACCGAGGGGAAACTTCAGGCGAAAGGTGGTTTGAGGAGAAGCAGGGAAGATGAAAGACTCATGCTGCATGGTTAGCCCCAGAGAGAGAGGGGAGTAAATTACCAATATGAAATCTCTCCATTGGAAATGTCTGACGCTCGTATGAAAGGCTGGCGGAAAAAAAAAAAAAAGCCTCTGAAGAAAAGTGCATCAGAGCAGATGCCACGCTACCACAAGGTGATATGCACCGCGAGAAGCCAAAAAAAGGTACATGGAGAGCAGATCAGTGATAAAACAACCTGGAACTGTACCATAGGAACTGCATGTTTGATTCGAATCTGTTTGCTTACAGTTCTTGTTAATTAATAAAAGAAATATGAGACATGATTGCGAGTGTGAGGTCTGAGAAATTAAACCCTGGAGTGAGAGGAAAGTAGAAGGCTGTTATTTAAAAAGTCTTTTGGTGAATGATGTGAGAGACACATGTAGGGAACAAAAAAAAAAAAAGAGGAGTGGAGAATGGAGTGGATCTTCTTTCATTATCAATAATTTTCTGGTGTGATGGACATCATGGTGAGTCACTGGGTGTGTCTGTCTCCAGGAAAAAAAAGAAGATGAGAGCAGTAGCAGAAGTGGTTAGTGTGCGGCGCCATCAAAGGGAACATGGCAAACTGACAAATTGGCGCGATATTCTCTAATTTTTCCCTTCTGTTCTTTCTTCAGATTCTACTCATTTGGATTTTTTTTTTCCCCTCTCGGAATTAAATAGCAGGCTGCAATTTGTGCCCCATTTGATGCAGGAACTGACTTCTCGGTACAGTCACATTAAGCTGTTTTATGATGAAACGCCTGTATCTAACTGTGCCATAAAACCAACTCTGGAAATCTGGATCATTAAGTGTTTAGGCAGTAAGTGCGTGCAGACTAAACCACATTAAATATTTAATAGTTTGTTTTGTCAGCGCAGGCATTGTTACTCTAGTTTGATGTTTCTGCTCTGTTGTTGATACCTGCAGATGGTCATGTTGGTCGGCCGACCAGGACCGATATGCTGTCGACGTCCACCAGTGTGTTATATATTCTGCACCGACGGGAGCTCCTCTCTCTTTTGTCACCTAAATAATTTATGCCTATAGTCACAGTAGAAGTGAAGCCAAAAGGAAAGCTAAAAACCAGACGGAGCTGACTTGAGACACAGTGAGTGGGGCTTGTTCAGGCGTGTGTGAGCAGACCAATCAGAGCAGACAGGGAATTCAAAAGGGGGGGGGGGGGCTTAAAGAGACAGGAGATAAAATAGAACATTTCAGATGGAGGGAGAATACAGTGCTGTTCTCTCTTATGAACCTAAAAATGAGCATCAGGATGGCTGATCAGGCTGGGTGTGTCTGAAACGTGCCAAAATGTAATGCACAACTTTCCATGATATTTACTGAGCTCACTGACGTGCGTCACAGGATGAATCACTTTAGACACTTGTTTAGTTTGCATCTGATGCTACAATCCAATTCAGTTCTTAACTCTGGACTCAAATTAACTTATCACAATGCAGTCTGTTTTGGATATTTGTGGTCCACAGAGCATGAATCCTGTTCCCTGGTCTCCTCTGTGTAATGTCACAGCGACTGCCTGAATTAACAAAGCTTAAATGACTGATGTTTCCTGCTGCTCAGGCAACTTGTACACAGGGCCTATTAAATCCTTCAAGGCAGATTACAACAACATTTGCTGTGCCTATTCATGCTCCCCAGAGGATGGACATTTCTGACTTTAGTGACCCCTTGACCTTTCCTCTGGGGTCACCCACTGCCAATAAGAAATCTCATCATCAGTGAGGCATATTACAGTTAATTTAGCTAAATGTATTCCAAGGAGATAAACCTATTTGATTTTAAAGACCCCATGACCTTTTACAGTACCCTCAGGAAAACATTTCCAACACATTGCAATTTTTTGTTCATCAAATCATGAAATTTAATACTTAATAAAGCATGATGTAATTCTCTAGAGATGGCTGCAGGGCTTGAGACTGTAAGGTTTGTTTTTGAACTGTGCATGGATTTTATTCATTCGTGTCTACACCATTGTCTGTACAGTATATATGCATGACTGAGTACACATGAACTAATTCCATTCCACCATTTTGCTTGTAAAATATCTGACCTTTCGTTTTTCCTCTTCCTCAAATGGCAGAAGCCAGTAAACAAGCCAGTATAACAACCTCATAGTGCATGCATGTCTGTTTCCACACATCGAGGCGATTCTTCACGCAGCTTCCTTTAAATCCGCGTGGACACATTTCATTGTGATGTGCAAAGCCACACAAAAGACATGTCAACAGGCAACAGCGATGAACCACGCGAGAGAGCGAGCGTACAGGATCGGAGCTACACATCCCCTGTTGGGCTCAACGCTAGTGATCGTAAGCGGATTTACAGTGAGATATCAGCACTAAGCAGAGCGTTTATTACAGGTATCAGCAGCTGAAGTAGATACTGGAGTTAAGAGAGAAAATGCTGACATGCTACCAGAGAACGAAGGTAAAATGAAGGCCAGATTATAATGCTGAACATTTTCAAGCTAAACACAGGCAGTGAAAGATGGTGGGAGGCGAGAGGAAGACAGCACAGTGGAATAGAAGGAGATGGTTGTATGTGTCCACACAGGTCCTAACGTTAACCAACGCATGACGATGATGATGTTAAATTATCATTCAAAAATATTTAATGAAGTACTCATATTGAAGAGTAAAAAGTAGACCGGTCAAAGCCAGACACACACCCGACAGACAGCCTTTCCTCTACTCAGATTTTTGCATGAAAGCCCAGGGAGAAGCATCGGATAGCAGGGAGCACTCGTCATGCACAATCGGCCATGAGTCTCCCTCTTGACGAGGCCATCAGACTTACAGCGCTTTCCAGAACATCTTGCTGCACACAAGCCGTGTGCTTCAGTGGGCTGGCTGCTACGCTCTGCCAGTTGTGCTTGCACAGGGAGCACATGCTCCATTGTGGAAGAGATAAGTAAATGTTACTTATTCCATGTACAAAGTCAGTATTGTACTATGTACTCTGACACAGGCTGATAGCCAAGACTCTAAACATACGGCTCTCCGAGGGCTGAGGTAGACTGATGCATCTAGTGCTTCGTTCTGTAAGTTATTATGAAGATGAATGTGGTTGAGTGGAGAGGAACAAGAACAGAAGGATGATGCAGGGCAAGTGTTCAGTCTCAATTTGGTCACTTTTTGGGCAAAAATCAGAGGGTATGTTTAGGTTGATGAACACAATCACATATTAGGAGTAAATACTGATTGCACTCTGTCATGGCTGTCAGAAAATGACGCCAATCTGCGTATAGATCCGTTTCCTAAAGACATCACTTTCACTATGCTATTTGGTCTGCTGCTGGGCTGGATTTTTCCTCGAAAGACAAAGGATGAATTCATATGAAACGGTAGTGCATCTGCCACTGCACAATCACAACAGAAAGAGGCATTATTTTACCCGGTCTCTGTCCCCAGATTATGGTGTAACAACTGGAACCACTGTGGTCACCCTACACTGCAAAAGAACAATAACCCCACCGATGGAAGAGGCAGAGGAAGCTGAGAGGGAGAGTGAGCTTTCACTCAACGGAGAGTGCAGATGTTGTGGCAAAGTCGGTTTCCCTGTCAATAAGCATTTCCCAGTTCCAAAACCAGCATTATTTTTTACTAGATCAGTTCAGTGACAGTACCTGCCTACCTGTTAATACAACCAGGTGTCACACCTTCCTTCTTTGCAACAGAAGCCCCACCAAAGAAACATAATAGATCACTGCATTCCTTACGCAACGCAAAACACGCGTGTGGTCATCTACAGTACATATCAACAGACATGTACATGTGACAGAGTGTGAAAAAAGATTAAGTTAAAGAGGGGAGACATAGCGATAACTATGAGGAAAGCGAACGCAGCTCTTGGGAAAGCTCTGTTTCTCTCTGAGAGGAGGGGGAGGCCGTCTGAAGAGGTTATTTATTTTTCATCTGGAGATGGAAACTGAAGAGCGGTGGGGAGAGCCCCAGTGGAATTACTGACTGGAGATGGGGCTCCTGGGGCTACTGTCTCTCTCTTCTCTCTCTTTCTCCCACTCCCGCTCACTTTCCATCTCCCACCTTTCTGATCTTCACCAGAGAGCTGCCACTGTCTCTCTGGGAGAAGGGGGAAGAGGAGAAAAAAAAAGAGAGGAGCTGCTCATTCTCGATGCCATCTTTGCCTGCCTCACAGTCAAACTCTATTCATCCCACACTCCCGTGCTCTGCAGAGCTCTGCTTGGCTTTGCTCAGCTGTAACTGCATCAAGCACAGCTGAGCCGAGTTGTTCTTCAGGCTCCTCCCAGGCTTGTCTGTCTCTACGTGGGAAGCATAGCTTCTTATCCCAGCCCTCCTCATTAACAGCATTCCCATCACACTCCAGAGTCATTAAAAGAGCCACTTGTCCTCCCCCATCCCCTCTGGTGTTTTCCTTTCATCATTCCATTCCTCTGTTCGGATGAACCGGCGGTGTGAATGTCTTGGCTGACACCTTAACTCCACCAGGACCAGAGTGAATTATTGGGAGGCAGAGAAGTGGGGCCACATAAGCTTTGTAAGGCTGCCTCTCCATGGCCCGTTCCTGGCGTCCTTGTGTCATCATGGGAGCCCATGAAAGACTGCCTTTCTGCTCCCTATTTCTCTTAATGAACAAAGGTGTCGAATGCATCCTTACTTTCAGGCCATTTGGGAGGTTCCCCACAGCGGTAAAAAGTCAAGATACTAAAAATAAGAGTGCTGCAGAAAGTATGCAAGGGAGCTCATACTTTCAGACTGATGTGAGGCAAACCCTTCCCCTTTTCTTCCACCTGGGGAGGGATCCAGGCCTCGTGTCAGCGCTGGTTTTCAGCAGGCACATAATTAAGATGACATTGTTGCTACACTGTTGCAAAGTGCTCCTCGGCAGCAAAGCTCCTCTGTAAGAATCCTCACCTGGCGAAAGCGTGGGACCCCAGGAGTCTGCCATTTCCGCAAGACTTTCCTTCCCCTCTGCTATCATATTTTACATCACAGGCAGGTACATTGGCCGGTCGGAACAGAAGTCCAGCACTCAATCTTGTCCCCAGTACATCCCTGAGGACGAGGGGATGATGAACCATCACATGCTTTTACATTTCAATGGAGGGAGAGACAGAGAGAGAGAGAGAGAGAGAGAGAGAGAGGGAGAGAAAGGATGCGTGACAAGGGCAACTAATAGAGGACCTGCTGCAAGAGTAGAGTAGTGTTTGGACGAGGACACACTCTTCATTATTCCTCAAATAGAAACAAGCCCAGCCTCTGCTAATCTCCCTTACAATAGTAACAGGAAAATGGACTGCACTTTTGCTGCCTCTTAAAGCCACGAGCTTACAATGGATGATAGATGTGAAAGAAATCAAATTTGCTACCTCCCCACACACACGGACACACACACACACACACACACACACGGTAACCTCCTTATTTTCCCTCATCCTCCGATTGCCTGCCCCCTTTCCTTGCCCTCTTCTATCTTCCCTCTGCACTCCATCCCCCGCCTAGTTAACTTCATTGGTTGGAGAGGAGGAATGCTGAGGATGCAGGACTATGTAGGAACCGGCATCAATTAGACTCTAAAGTGCACTTTATTTTTTTGTCCCCTCCACGCCAAATTAAATTACTCAATAAATTACGGAAAAAAAAAAAGCGCAATGGAAAAGCAATGAACTTTAATTATTGAAGCAGAACCTCAACATGGGTCATCGCTCACCACGCAGAAGATCGCTGCGTGCTCTCATAACTTCACGTGTCGACTCGGGTGCTGGTTGTTGTTTTTCTTTTTTTGTTAAATCTGCTTGGAGACCCTTAAATTTTTACAAAGTCAGTGTCACTTTTAATGATGAAGAACATTTCTTCACATCGGCTCAGCGAGCCTCACGCTCTGCCACAAACAGCCTCTAATGACTCACAACATGCATAAAATAAATCGCACCTATTTAATAAAACGTCACATTCTGACATGAGTAATTATTTAACGCAACACAGAAAAAGCCGGTCCCGCCTGTACAAAGACTTTATTGTTGCTTTTCCTCGTCTCCTCTTATGTTCATTCTCTCACTTGGTTAGCACACGCGCTGTATGGAACAGACGAGATCAAGCCGCTTTGATAATTCAGCTGAGAAACACTAGAGACACAGTGGGAAACAAATTAAACATGATAACTAAGACTGTGCTTCCCCCCCATGCGGATCCGATAGATGGGGCAACGCGTGTCTGGGAGCGAGCGAGGCCGACAGAGGAGAGAGAAAGTGTGAGACAGCAGCTGTGATTCCCCTCTATTTCTTTTCTGGGAGGGCTGCCAGGTCAGATGGCGTGGCACGACGTGACCTGTGTAAAATGTTACTGCCATTTGCCAGTGTTTTATCTTTTCTATTTTAAGTGTGCGGTGTAAATTCTGACCTGTGCCGAAAAGAAAAAAAAAAATATGTGGAGGATCTGAGCGGAATGCTAACAGCAACCTTTCATTTAAATCCACTCGTCTTTCCTGCTACGGCGAAGTGTCAATAGAGAGCAAGAAATAAAATGGCTGAAGGCTCTTCATGAGTGAAAAAGACTCTGCGTTAGTCCCAAAGTCACAGAATAAAACTGAGGTTATTACATTTTTATGCATTCTTTCACAAGGCATTTTGTTTTGCAACATCCTCGTTGCACTAAAAGAAAAAAAAAAAAAAAACTGTTTTCAAGAATTGCCGTTCATTTCAGTTCCATTCATTTTGTTGCCTTCGGTATCGCAAGATTATCAAGGTGCACGGCGACGATGTCTGGGACTCTCGAATTAATCTAGATACTCTGTGATTAAAGTTATTTGGCTTTATCAATATGGAGGGCTCGAGGATATCAAGGACATCAAGCAAAAAATAAGAGCGAAAGAATTAACGAGAGAGCGAGATGAGAGGATAAAGTAGGTCATCACTCCAGTGTTACAGGTCAACAGATAAGCTCACTTAAATATCCTGGTTCACATGCAGCTCTCACAGGCACACATTTCAGTTTTCTTTTTTTTCTTTTTCTTCTAATTATGAACCAACACAGAACTTTAGTTTTGGATTACTCATGCAGGCTGCTGGAGGGGATAGACAGCAATGTAATATAATGCAGCTTAATAACAAAACAACTGACTAAATGATGCCAGGAAAATTAAAGTATTGATTGAACTCCCACAGTCTCAACAAAAAGAGAAAATCTAGCTGTATATTAGGTTGAGGGATGTTGGTCGGACTGTGTTTTGTTGATATTTTCTATGGTACAGTAACTATTGAGTCCAAGGGGTTCCTGTTTACATTGGTACCAGCAACGGAGTAATGATATATTATATGAACTGTACATTTTCAAGTAAGATGTGAAGGGAATTAAGACAAGGTTCAGTGAGTTCAATTTGTAATGAAAGTAGAAACACACGGCCACCGAGTGGTTCCAATAAGTATCAGTGGTGTCACTGTTACAAACACAACTGGGTCCCCTTTCCATGAAATTCATAGATCGACAATGGAGAAGAAAGCTTTTGGTTCCAGAGCAGTGGACTTTGAGACAATCGCTGCCCATGGTATCTTTCGATCGTTCAACTAGACCGGCCTACTGCCCCCAGGGAGGATAAGAGCCACGCTAATCCATCCTGAACGTACGGCTGCTCCTGGCTAATGTCCAGTCGCAGGAAAATTAAATGGACAAATGGGACTCAGGCTGGCCAAGCATCGGGAAATCAGAGACTGTTGTTCCCACATGTTTACAGAGACCTGCCTCCATCATATCAACTCAGATCAAGCTGTTGGATCCAAGAGGAATAACCCAGATTTAGTATCCTGCTAAGAAACTAAAGTGTCCTTGGCATTCTCTCCTCCACACTGCGGTGCTGATAAAAATATCACAATTGTGAAACCAGAATTCGGCTTTTTCAAAAAACACTTAAAGTGACTTTACTTTGGGTGACTTTTTCTGAACAGTGGTCCAACAGGCTATTAAGTGACAACGGTAAATGTTGAGATGTAGTGAAGCGACTACAGAGAGAGAGATGAGTAATACTGGCAGGAAACTGACTCACTGATGTCTCTTACACACACATTTCTATCTCAAGTTTGCTAACATTAGTCACCATGAGCTACTGGTCACACCAGACTTAATTAAATACACAGACCTTGGGCGTACCGTATTGCAGTAGAAATTTATTTTAGTTTTTACTTTAACCCACCTGTTACCCTCAAATATTACAAACCGCGTTTAGCCTTGTGGTCAATTTGACCCCAGAAATGTAAAACATTCAGAAAATGATCATAATCAAAGTTGTGACTCAAGTTTATATGTCAGCTACTCTTTGTGTATTTGTTGACTACCTAAATAGCATTTTAATATAAAAACAACCCCCATAACACCTTCTCATACATCAAGAATACCTATTGAAGATGGCTCGTTTGTGAACGCCAGCCAATCGTATGCTGAGTCTAGGACACTGTCGTCAAATTTTAGCCAATGAGAAACAGGAAAGCATAGCAACTGTTGCCATGAAAGAGAAAAACACTTTTCATTTAGTTCATAGCTCATCGTTCTCGTTCAGTCAGTCAGTCACTGTTGGCTTACCTTCAATACATGTCGATTTAATGTCAAGGTGAATATACACATTATCCACTGTTGTGTTGTCTAAAAGTATATAATAATCATGAAGTTGCAGCTATGTATTTGCCTTGAACTACAGTGTTATGTTGACTGTTAGCAACATCATTTGAGAATGAGGAGCTGAGAACTGTGCATTACATGATTCACTGCTAAACGCAACTGAACGAATGAATGAACGATTCTTCCAGCAGAACTGACTGACGGGAACTGTCGACATCGAACAATGAACTCCACCTCTGATACGTGTAACATAAGTATATTATTTGTAAGTACTATTTTGTGTTATTTATAATATTTCAAATGGAAGCAATTTCCATCATCAAGAACAGTAGCATGTATTACGTACTGGGTCAATTTGACCTCAGGGAAAAACAAACCCAATGTCAAACTTTTCTAAATATTGTAATTGTAAAATAGACCACCACCATCATCATCACCATCATTATCAATTCTTGTTTTTTTTGTTTGTTTTGTTCTTTTTTACAAAAACATACAATTTGAAAAATTTCACAGATTGTCCTGTGCTGTACTGTAAGTGCTATATATGCAAATGTGTATGTGTGAGTTAGTACACAAACATACATGGTGTCCCAACTGACTTTGACAGAATATGAACAGCATAAACATTATACATTTGTTCCACTCGTGAACTACTAACTGTCCTCATGGGAACCAACCGCGGTGAACCTCGGTTCTCTCAGTAATACAGGTGCAGTCAGTTAGGTCTATATACTTTTCAAACAATGTTGCAATTGTGTTGCGAGATATGTCAACAGGTGTGATTGCCTGGGAACCACACCTGTTGGTATATCTCACAAACAATTGATTTGTGTGTGCGTGTGTCTGTGTGTCTGTGTGGTTAATTACATATTTCATAACTTCATAACAGCCTGGGGTCGAATGGACCCCAAGGAACACAGATGCAACAACTACGTGAGCAGGACAATGGAAAAAATATAATCAGGTCAATTTTCCTGGTTGTCCCCACAAAAATAGGAAAAGCCATTAAATATTAAGCATATCTATTTAGAGATGTTGTTGTTATTAAATGGGGTCAAATTGACATTGCTAGTTTGCACAAAATAATGTGATACTGTGATGATGTGTTGATAGATTTTGAGAGGTATATTTTGATTGATTGTTCGAAGAGATATGCTGGGTAAGAAGAAGAACTGAAATCCATTAAGGTTTCAGGCGTTGGGGCTCGTTGACGGGCTGCCCCGCCTCTGCAATTCACACCACTGTCCTATCACCAGCCTCGCCATCACTGGTTTCTCCCAGTCTCTGATATGATAGTACAGCAGCAGCAGCTCATTTTCTCCACTCCTGTGGTGGGGCATGTCCTCTTATCTGTCACATAACGTCTAATAACACCATGTTTGTGGAAAACCAGTCCAACAGATTACGTGTAGGTTGTTGGACTGTTGACTCGAGATGTTCCCACAATCCATTTTTATGGGTAAACACACCAACTGTGAGGATAATTGCTAATTGCAAAATCCTCCTTACAAACGAGGGGACCTCATCCTTGACTTTCAAATGAAAATGTCCAGAAAGCTCGGATGAACCTCGGGATCATCCGTTTTGTTTTTACAAATAAGTCCAATTTAAGTCACAAGATGTTCCACAAACTCAAAAGGAAAGAATGTGACAGACCCAGCTGTCGACAATGAACAGAGAACCGGTGCTGGTGTTTCTGTGACACCCTGGATGACCATTATTGTTGGATTCAGACATAAATATGGTGCGTCTGAATCGTATTAATAGCGATGAGAATTTCAGAAGATTACGTTTTAGATACTACAAAACAGTATAAGAAGCAAACTATATGAGTAGTTTTGTGATGTTGGAGCTAACTGGACTGCAGTGTATAGAGGTGTTTTTTTTGTTTAATACTGCAGCGCATCACTTCCCGTAGGTGCTGGGGCGTCATATGATTCTGTGGAGCCGGTGGGTGCTGCACTTTCGATGTCCTCCGAAAAACATGTTGCCGCCGGCGCTCATAGTGACTAAAGGAATGATTTCAACTAGCAGGAAATGAATCAACCGGCGCAGCCCTCCCCACACGCATCGTCACACACTCACACACAGACCACCTCTGATTTCCTTGTCGAAATAGGCCTGTTATACAATTGAATTATGGTGAATCATTACTCGTTGGTGTCGTCTCCTGGTGCTTTACATAACCAGGATGTAATAATAGAACATGTGTGCGAATGCTCTCCCACAATACTACGAGTGCTCCCTGACCAAGAAATGGTACTCAGGCAGGTTTGTAGCTCTATTCTGAGAATGAGTCAGACAGAGAGAAGGAGAGAGAGGGAGGAGGAGATATGAAATGTTCAGGATAGGTGCTTGTCCCCTGACACATGCCTGCCGTTCACCCCATCGAGTCACTGGCGTCCAGGCCTCTGTGGCGTTTACAGATGCAGAAATGTTTCGAGGGCATTTCATTTGGCATCGAGAAAGCAGGGATCAAATCAGCGGCGTGCACAGCTTTGTTTCAGAGCTGCTCATGAGACAGGGTGCTGTTTTGGTTTGAACTCGAGCACACAAGGCCATTACGGATGATGCTGGAGCACTCAGTGCTACAAGCTGTACACAGCACTCGAACGGCGTCTGGAACAAAGCACCGTCAGGGAGCGCGACTTCAGCCAGTAATGAATTCCTGCATAGTGCATGAGGGAAGACAAACACACACACACACACACACACACAAACAGCAATACATATTCTAGCAGTTCTCAGATCTCTACACAGATCATGGCTCATGTTCTACGATTAAAAAAAAAGAAGAAGAAATCTGCATTTCTTGACCTTAAAGTGCTGTAAACTGTAAGATGATTAAACATTCAAAGCGTGTGTGTTAATAAAGGACTTCTGACAAATTTGGCAACCCCAGACCTTCATTCCTGACAAATTACTGGCGGACAAATTACAGCGCTTCAGCTGGAGACGAACAAAAGCCTGACTGAGGGACACGCTCAGCTGGCAGACATTTAACTTTAGCTGGAGACCCCGGGAGTGAGCTTGTGTGTGTGTGTGTGTGTGTGTGTGTGTGTGAGAGACAGAGAGAGAGAGAGGGAGAGGGAGTCCATGTTAGCAGTCACATCACATCACAGTTTGCAGCCACATTGATTAAGAAAGTCACCATGCAGACTAATTTGGACGTAGAGCAGACTAAACGATTACTGGCAACTGCTAGTTTCGTGTGAGGACATCAGACGACTTTAACGGTCACGGCACGTAAACATCATCGCACTCTGTTTATTTTTCATCTTTCTTGGAGCAGATTTGATTATTTTTATCTGTGTCCCGCATGCGTCGGTGCTGCTGAATGATGCATTCTGCGTGCACATGTGTGATTATTTGAGCGAAGACGTGTAATCTATTCTTGCGTGTGCGTCTGTGGTTTTGTTATAAGGGAATTGCATGTTAGTATGTTGTGTGCACTGTACATGTGGCGGGGGTGTTTTATTTATCTCTTGATTTGAGGATGCGGTCCTTTGAGAGACTCGCAGCACATTCTATTGTGAACCCACGAGCTACTCAGGGACTGCCGGAGCCAAAGCCATCCATCAGCGCTGGACAAATCCCCCATATGCAAACAAATGAATTAGCGCACTCGCCTCCCGCCGGAGCTCGCGGCGACAAGCAGCAAAAAAAACAGGGTGCAGCGATGTTAGGAGAGGTGACAGGCCGCCATATAATAAAATGGAGATTAGGGAAACCCTCCTGTGACGCCGGAGTGAAAGGACAGGCAAATATAAGGATAAACCGGGAATAAGGTCAAGTGAATGGGTGCTGGGAAAAAAACGAGAGGAGAGGCCGAGACGGAACGTTAAAACTCTTCACCACCTCTGAAGTGCATAGTGCTGGAGACAGTGTGGCTGTAAGATCTGTGGTTATCCTTTAAAGGGGCTGTAATCACTGGAAGTGGGTGCACAAGAACCCCGGCTGCACACAGCTGTGTGTCACTTCTCTCTTTTTTTTGTGGCGCTTCGGTGCTGTCGTCCTCTAGGAATGATTAACCCAGAAGAGCTTAATATAGAAAGAGAGGAAGAAATAGATGGGAGGAAAGGATGAGAGAGAGAGAGAGAGAGAGAGAGAGAGAGAGATAGGGGGGAGGGCATAGAGGACATTATTGTATTCCGTGGAGAGTCTACTCTTTACCTCTGCACATCAAACCATGTTCACCACCGTTTAGCAATCTGTCTGCTAATTAATCATGCACTGTAATCAGTCACAGGCGCTGGGAAACTGTGTGTTTGTGTTGCTGTGGGTGCATATTGTGAGCTGGGGAAGAGGCACACGCAGAGAATCAAAGAGGTGGACTGCATGTCCTGCGGCTGCTGCGATCTCCCTGCCTGTGACTACAATGCAATCAGGCTTCGACATTTGCTATATGAACCCCAAAATGTTAAGTTCCTATATCTTTACGGATTTCCATTTACGCTTCATGTCGCACCTCTGAACTGTCTTGTGTTGATGACTCCCTCCTGGTTATATTCTGTGAGCTCGTTAGCCTCAGAAAATCAGAGCAAAGAGCAGTCCTGATCCAGGTAGAGTATATACAATCTAAACGGGTGCAGCATTCGTGACAGCATGGTGATACCCCATTGATTGGAGACGGATTGACTGCATTGCCACCAGGGTGAGCAATCATGTCTGCAGCCATTCTGGCTAATTGTGACATGGTGGCAGCGGCAGCAGGGGTGGGCTGGGTTAGCAACCGACACAGAACACCAGCCAAGCCTGCTAGCTCACATACAGCCATCAGCGCTAATCTCCCGCTATGAGCTAACAATAGCGCTGATGTGCTTGCTTTCTGGTGGAGCTTTGCTTCCCCCGAAGCCTGCCTTGTTTGTGCGGCGCCCCGGCAGCCAGCCGTCTTTAGCTTTCCCATTACCGAGGGAACAGTGGAGCTGAAATCAGCCGGGGTATTGTCGCTCCCCTGGAATGGCTGAGTGATTGAAGGCACACAGGTTACCAGTTTCAGCTTCGCATGAGCTAAAATGTGGAGGATGTGGATAAGCATTTCTCTAAACCAATTACGTTGCATAAAGCACATTGAGATTAGTGAAAGGGAAAAAATGTGGAGCGGGATAGTGGAGATAGGAGAGGAGGATACAGCACTTTGTGTTTAACAGAGTGGACAGGATAAGAGAGTTTGGAGAGAGAGACAGAGAGAAAAAGAGAGAGAGAGAGAGGGGAGGACTGGAGGAACTATAGGTGTTAGACAAAATAACACGAACAGCCATTATGAAACAACGCGAGTCAGCATAAAATATTGTGTTACAGATAACAGTTTTTAAAAGACAGCCCAGTACACATACTGTGCATATCAATGCTCTGCTCTATCTAACACATACAGTAGATCCTCTTCCAATGCGGAGCAGTCCTCTACTGTTTGATACTGGGCAGCTTCAACATGGGGGAGCTACTGCCTTCCTAAAGGGAACCTTAACAGATTTTCACATAACTCGTCTGTGCCCTGCACATCGACATGTTGTGTTTCCTGCTTCCAGACGATCACCACAGTTTGAAAAAAAAAAAAAAAAAAAAAAAGGTGCAATATCTTTGAATTCTCCACCTGTCGGGGGGCAGCACCACAGTAACTGCCACCTGCTGCAAGTGGTCTGGACCTGGTGCTCGGGACCAGGTTGTGTCAGTGTTACGCTGCTAGCACAGTAGCATGACATTTATTTCTACACAATGTTGCTTTTAATACATTTACAGATCATAGATAACTGATGTTAGAGGCAGTTTGCTTTCCCACTTGTTACTCTCCAGTTCCTCCTGATCTTCACTATTGGATTTCATCTCCATTTCCCTCAGTCCAACTCCCTTGCACCCTGTATTTACTTTCTTATTCACTGGCATATGTGGTCTCGCACATCATAAGGTCTTTAAATCCTGTAACAGCCCCTGGGCATTGAGCTTAAAACATGGAAAATTACATTGGACCTCAGCTGCAACGAAAATCGGGGAGGGCTCCCCCCACGATATGTCAAAGTGTAATCCTCCATTTTAACTCACTCCCTCAAGGTTTCTTTTATTTGTACGTCTGTATTTTTCTTTTCCTGCACCTTGAGGTTATTAAAAAACACTCCGGGTAATGTCTGAGATGTGTTGGCTTCTGTGAATTTCAGCTAGCCACTGTAGAAATGGCAACCGTCACTCAAAGCGCTAGTTCCCTGCAGAGTCCAGAGACGGGGGCGTCGTTATGCCAGACACTTCCTTGATGAGGTAGAGAGAAGGTTTCCCAATCCCGCTAAGCTGAATGACAGCCAAAGACACAGTTAGAGAGAGTGGGACTGCAATGTCACAACACGCGACAGCAGATTAGTAGGCATCTGGCGAGTGGACGCCAACTCGCTGTCCGAGTTCACGAGCAGGTCCGACACGCCGAAAAAGCCACAGCGACCACAATCAGCACACGGGACATTCGGACTAACGCAGCAGTCTTCTTGGCCCGCTCCCCATTTTCAAGGTGAGGAAGGCATTAAACTAAATGGGTGATGCACTTCACAATCAAATAAAATAGCTAATGATGTGCCTGCAGCAGGTTCTATTCATGCATCTACTCAGTGCCAAAATACAGTATGCTGACCCGCTCCCACAAAAGGTGGATTGGGGTGCACTGCACACTCTGATATAATTCATCACCATTATTAAATCTGTTTTTCCCCGCCGTTGCTCATAATTGCCTGAGCCCAGTCCAAGTTCTTTAATTTAATTCTGTGAGATTAATTTCATGGTGCTGGGAGTGGTATTTACCGTTGAAATAACATTATCACACAAAACACTGTTCTCCTCCAAAGATCATTTCAAGTTGGCCTGAATGATGTCACGTCCAACGACGGCTGTGTCGCTACTCAGTCACCCAACAGCAGTAATGTTGTCTGTATGAACGCAAGTTTTTAAATTAAAAAAACTAATCTATGTGACCTTTGCAGAATAAATAACACTTTCTTCTTTTTTCAAATTAAGTTAAAAGCAATTTTAAGGGGCTTTATATTATACCAATAATAGAATTGAGATTGTAACACCAAACTCTTTTCAAACAGGTTAATAATTCAGTGCTTATCTGTAGGTTAACAAATACTAATGAAATATAAATCTATATTGACTTTAATAACCTCTTTATGGTGCCACGTTTCCATGCTTTTATGTAGATGATTAAAGGGGACCTATTGGCTGAAATGGATAAAAATATTCGTAGCTATGGCTGATAATTAAGTCATAATTGATTTATCGGTATGTAATCACCTAAAGAGAAAGAGAAGGAGACGTTTATATCTATGGAAGAAGCATGTACTCTTCACCACCATGTTTCTACAGGAGCCCAGAAGGGACAGTCAGGGGCAGGTGAGGCAATCAGTGTTAAACTAGATGCAGTTTGCAAATTGACTAATATATGCCACTTAACTCTACACACTGCACCTTTAAATAAGCACCTGTAACTGCTAAAGCTCACCAGGCTCTCCTGTTTAATTAAGGGAGGCATTATGCACATTTTCAGGTTCACAATTTTATTTTGCGTTACCACTATTATGGGTTTATATGCTTTAATGTTTAAAAAACTGTCCAATGCTGCCGCACCCTCCTTCTGAAAAGCTCCGTTTTAGCTCCTGTCTCTTTAAGGCCTTCTCTGATTGGTCAGCTCAAACATGCCTGAACAGGCCTCACTGACAACTACAATGCAGAATCTGTGCTAAATCAATTCTGACAGGCCACACTAGCCAAATTACACGAATGTGTGAAGTAGTGTGACGTCACAGAATTAAAAGACGGGACTACCGATGAGGCGTTTCAGGAGCAGCGTTCTCTGTGGGAGAGAGGAGCTTCTGACCTTCTTAAATTTCAAGGCCTTTTACATGCACAAGAACATAAATAAAATACTGAAAGAAAAAGGTGAGCATAACATGTCTCCTTTAATAATGTATGTTAATGTCGTGTCCGTGTCCCAAGATGACATTTCACATAAATAAGTCAGCCAATGAGATGGTTCTGAGAGCCAAAAAGAAAAAAAATAATAATCCTGTTGACAGGCAGATGGAAAGTCAATGGAAAACAGACAAATAAAAAAAAATGTGATTCGTCTTTAAAAATGCATGCTGGACTTTCTCATTGAAGCACAGGAAACAATACAGTTCTTGTAAGCATGTTCCAGCATTGCTCCATCAATTAATTCGGATTAAGGTCCACTTTACAGAGGCTGTAATCACAACGCCGCCGATCCTTTGATGTCGGAACAAATGAGTACAAAAATGGCAGCGCAGTCTTGTGAAGATTTGTTCTCCTTTCTCACCACAGAGAACACGAGATCTCCCCCAAGTCAGTGAATCTCCTTCCCCTCACAATGATGAAATCCTCCATTGTCAGGTTAAATGAGAGGATGGAGGATCCTCGCTTTTTGGGTTAAGAGAGAGGGAAAAAATAAATAAAAAAATCCCTCCTCTACACTTCCCCTGTTTGCCCAGCCATCCATTTGCATTTTTGACATTTATGGGTGCGCTTCCTACAGTTGCAGTATAATTTATATGACTTATACAGCTCATTTACAGATTGATAGCTGCCATTCTTAACTGGCTGTAATGAATGCCTCATCACTGCACAAAAGTTACTGTGCTGCATCTGATGTCGAGCCAGAGACTCCACGGAGCCACTTTCATTCTTCATTAAAATCTAATTTGTCTTCGGAAGAAAGAGAAGCAAGTGTTTTTTTTTTTTTTAATGCATCGTTTTGCTCCGTACAGGAGACACAACTTGCCATTAGGGTTCATCTTTCAAAACTAGACCCCAAAACGAAACAAAAAGAAGAATTCCAATTAGGGGAGAGCCACGCGAGGCTTGTGGTTGATTGTTCTCCGCACGCACAGCGATAAGGAAGTGGCGAGGCAGCGGTTCCCAACCTGTACATGCCCATTATCGAGCGTGTGACACTCGTTTGTCCTTCAGAGGACCTTGTCCCAGCTTATCAGTCAACCGTTTACGTCCATTGTGATCTTCGTCCTGACCACAATGGGGGGAACTTGTTTCTGTTCCGCTCCCGAACTGAGGTGGTTTTCGCCTTCTTCGCCGCGAGGGACACCTCACATTCATATGACCTCTTTTAACTACAAAACTCCACATTCCAATTCAGGCGTCGCAAAAAAAAAAAAAAAAAGAAAAAGCGCAGCAAAATTGTGCCTTAGAGCGCAGATATAAGCACTATGATGGCCAGGACATGATAGGGGCGTTTATAGAATAAAGAAACACCTTGAGATGAAGCTAATGAATGCAGAGAGAATCTGACTCTCCTTTATGCTCAGATTAGTGTTATGCAAATGAGGAGCACACCGGTGTGGGGAGGGGAGGGAGAGGAAGGATTGCATGCCAGCAACTGTAGGGGTCCCACCTGTTTCATCAGGCACAGAAGACCCTTTTAACCTGTCCACCATGCCCTGAAAGAAGCACGCGTCTCCCAAAGGGCTTTGTCATCCCTCTGCGAAAAAGAAAAAAAAAAAAACACACCACATTCTGGATTTGCTTTTGAAACGGACAATTTAACATACACCACCTGGTTTTCAAACCTGTTTTACCCTCCGTCTCTTTCTCAACGTTAACGTGACACAAAGCGGGCCGCTTACCACGCAACACTTCCCTGCAGATCAGATGCAGATTTAAATCAACACGAAGCCCTTTTTTTTCATATCAATGGCAACGGGAAAAGGGGAAAACCCACATCACAGAATCGAGGGCTGCAAGCGTCGCAACCGCTTTTCAGGAACACAAAAGGGGTACACTGAAGAGGAGCTGTACACAGTGATCAACCTTTGTTCCCTACACCTACACATTGTCTCACACACACACACACTCATAAACCTCTGCAAATGCAGTCCCAGAGAGGAAAAAGGCAATCCTCACAGCTCATGAATATTACAATGAGCTGGATCTGGGTCATTAATATGACACAGTCGTTACACTGGAGCCCAATTAGCAGTCAACATAGAGCCTGGAATGTTCCCCTGTTACTAAACATAATCACTATATCACTGCGACAGACTCCAGAGCAAGAGCGGATCAAACCGCACAATCACACGCGAGAAATATCAAGGACTCGTCGAGGAGGTCACGGCAGCTCGAGTATAGTTCGCTCGGCAACATTTAGAGGCGGCACACCTGATCGACTGACTTCTACGCGGCGCGAAAGTCTTCTGCTGTAAACAAACAGCACATTATGTAACGCTGTGATGCCTGCCTTGTTTGTGTATTGCCCCCGCAGCCAGAGAGCCATCAAGCAAAAGATCTCCCTGTGGAGTACGCTGAAACGACTACACACATTGTCTGGAGTATCTGCAAATAAGAACAATTTAGTCACCGCAAAAAAAAAAAGAATCACTAAGAAAGTGCCTAGAAGAAAAGTTTCTCGTGAGAGGTTCAAACTGTTCAACCATCCTCTGATCGGTCACTCTAATTGAGAACGATGACTTGATCCTCATCTGGCTTCCCAACCATGTAACCAAGCTGGAGGTTTAACCCATGTGGATAAGGGATCGGTCCCCCCATCCACCAGTCTCTGGAAACACTGATTAACATACAAGCAACTTTATAATAGACACAGTCAGCTCCAAAAATTCTGTTGAATCAAGTTTGATATTTCATGATTGCCAGCGTGGTATTCTTCTTCACCTAGAAATATTCTTGGAAAGTGTTGATTGACCTGATCTAACCTCACTGCTGGCACATTCTTAGAAAACCAGGCTTTTTGGATCTCAATAAGAGATGAGATATTTTTGCAAGTGGAAGCTTTGTAGTAGCTTTTCAACCGCAGGTCTTCTCTTCAAATCTAACCCAAACAAAGACTGTAGTGAAGCCAAGGAAGGCCCCCCTTTTTTTTTACAAAAAAAAGAAAAAATCAGTTAGAAAATATTGCACAGTCAGCACTAAATAATCATTTTCTACACAAAACAACCAGATTTTAAATCCTAATACACTGTGACATTATCCTCCTCGCTTGGATCGGCTCTGTGGTGCATACGTTGGCTCAACATACCTACGTGTGCTTCCATTCAGACGTCGCTGCCAATGGTTAAATTATGTTAATGAATTCACTCAAAGGAAATGAAATATGACAAGGCCTTGAATGTTGTGCGAATATTTTCTCTCCTCGGTGACAGACGGGCTGCAGCCAAACGCTGAGGAGTCTGGCATGGGCTCCAGGAGGCTAGCCACTGGGCTGTAGGCAGGCGCACGCACACACACACACACACACACACACACACACACGTTTCTCTCTTTTCCATCAAGCATGATTGGCTCTCTCTCTGCTGCCTCTCGACTATTTGAGAGCTGTTTACGACAACCTGCACACACGCAGATTAACATTTGTCATTGGTGAGAACTTCCCACAGTCGCCGTTTTTTGTGGAAATGTGTTAATTTGAAATAAAACATCAAATTTAAAGTGAAAAAAAAAAAAAAAAAAACGCTTGTTTGTTGTCTCATCTTCACTCCTGACAAGCTGCCTGTTTGGAAACAAGTGCAAAGAGTTTCATTATACGCGGTGGCATCTGTTCAGGATTAATTTGCGCTTTGTATGAGGGAGATTACCCATTAACCGGGCACACACAAGCTCCCTCAATCCATCCAGGCCTCTCTGCAGTGAAAGCCGAAAGCTTTTCTTTTCTTTTTTCAAACTTGCCTCCCTCACACAGGCGGCAGAGGAGCGGACTGACAGCCGCTGTCACAAGGCCTTGACCTGAGCAGGGAAACAGACTGGTACCTAAGCAGACTCCGTGGAGACAACTTGGATTAAATCAAGTGTAAGTCTATCCTTGTCAGATCAAAACTATCATAGTAGGGCAGCCTTGCCTACATGCAGGTGCCAGGATGAGTGACACATTAAGGTCAGAGACTAACACGGTGGGCCGGTAAAAAAAACACACACGGATACCGAAGCGGATACACACCCAGTTACACACGCATCATGCACACATGCATGCACAAGAGTGAGAGCAGATAATTGTGAGTAGGTAACAGTATGAAGTCTGTCCTCTCGTGTGTCTGGAAGGTTTGTGTGTGTGTGTGTGTGTGTGTGTGTGTGTGTGTCAAATATTTAACAGTGGGTGTGTTTCCTTGTGATTAAGCAGACCGGTGTGTCTTTATAGGTGTGACAGATTATGGCTTCCCTCCCCTCAGAATGATCTAATGTCTGTTCAGCTCAACAGTCTGAGAAACGTGTGACCGCTAGCCAGGGTGTGATCCCGCTGTGCTGCATTGTGGGGTTTAGACTGATGACCGGACTCCCGCTACGAGGCCGGCTTGAGCTACCATCTGATGGCCAGCCTGATTGGGTTTATGAGTTAAAAAGCAGATCTGGCAGACAGACGGCAACGCTCGGCCCAGATGTCCAGATCCCAGACACTCACTCTGCACCCCTGGGTCTCCAGAAGGCACTGGTTTAAGAGGGCACACACATGTGCTTTCACTCCTGCACACACACTTAGTAATAATATAGAGGAATATCAGGGTTCATTTTGAGGTCTCTGTTTCACAATACTGTTGTGCTCCAGATGTCACTAAATGGCTTTTGATTACGGGAAGTCTCATGTGCACTTAACAAAATGTATTTGAAACGGAAAAAGACAATCATCGAGGCCAAACCTCACATCTAAAATGTCCCTGTTATAACTGATCCGAAGTTGATTTAATTGAATTGTGTATCCATGTATGAAGATCCTCTCTCTCTCTCTCTCCATTTCGGTCTTTTTTTTTCTCTGTCGAGGAGAACTTACGAGATTTCATTTTAAAACAACACGCACCCACGGGGAAGTAACGTTTCTTTTCTTTTCTCCTTAACCAATGAATGAGCAATGGCTCGTTCGGCAGTCACGGGCTTGATGAGACCAGTCTTCGCTCTGCCTCGCCCAGGGTCAAACACACAGTGAAGGCCAGTGAGACGCACTGCCTTTTAATATTACAGCTTTCTGAGGTGTTTTCAAAGGGCAGCTGAATTTTTCCATTTCATTTTTTTTTTCTTCCTTTTGCTCGATTTGATTCATGCACATCACAACAGCTGCAAGGTTGCTGACTGTTTTTTTTTTTTTTTTCCCTGCTCATCGGTGCAACAACCCACATCCAGGTCTCCAGGTTGTATGTTGATGATTGCACTTGAGAAAGACAGACTGAAAATTAAGTGGATCTTAGTGCAATCCTATTTCTGTTTCATTGGAGAGTCAAGTAGGAAAAAAATGAATAAAAAACTTCTTCTGCAACTTCCCCTGAAGATAAAGCTTGGCAATTTGTTATGGACAAAGCACCGTACGAACGAAAGGCCTCCTTCTTCTCCTCCACTGGGAGAAGCCCATCAGCTCTAACAGGTCAAGTCTCCATTACAGCTACAGGGCGTTTTCTTTTCATCTCAAAAACAACAGTACAAGTTAAAAGGTAAGCGTTACATCCTCTTGGGGGATGCACGCACGTGCTCGTGTCTTCTGTAACACAGATCCTCTTTGACTTCAGAAGCTCCTCTGAGGCTGAGGAAGTGACAGGAAGTTCACAGGCTGCATGTGAAGAGAATCTACAACAATGAACCTGTGTAACCAGCAGCAGATTTAAAAAGGTGCACTGTGTGGTTGTGTGGAAGACATTTTGATGAGAAGAGAAACATTTTCACTGATTGATTATTCATGCCTGAGCAAACTACATACACAAGCTCTGCATTTTCTGAATAAACAAACTGACCTCAGAGGGCAACACAGTTTTCTTTTGTTTATATGTGGCGGACCCTGCCACCTTTCTATCTTCAAACAGTGTCCTGGGGTCCTTCTTTTCCTCTGAGCACATCTTGTTTATTCACTAATGAAAATAGTTTTTATTATTACCTTGTGAATATTGTAAATATTTCAATTCTAAGTGTTCATTTTCTTCTCCAACACTACACAGTGCCCCTGTGAGCTTTGTAGCATTAAACATCTAGGTTCTCGCTGGTGTTGTCACTGAGGGCTGGTGTCCACTGACAACCTCTACTTTGGCTAACAGCTCATAAGCAGCCTGGGGATGCACAAGTCGTGGCTCTGTTGCTATGCGACCACCGAAAAAAACAGTTTGAAGGGCATCTCTCTCCAGTTCAGATGTTTTTAACTTTGGGTGTTTAGAGCAGCCGAGCACGCGGGGCTCACTTTAAATCCCTTTGTCAACAGCAAAATGATTGAGAAGACCACACTGGAGAGGGAGGTCTCCTCTCTGTCCCTGACTCCAATTTTCTTCTTTATTGTCCTCTGCTTTTTTTCCCCCCTCTCTCTAAGGAGGACTTAAATATCTTACCTCAACGAGGCAGGATCCGTAAAAATAAAAAAGGGAAGGCAGTAAGAGATAGCCCGCCACCCTTTTCTGGGCCCGTTTCACCTTTTAATTTAGCAGCAGGATTTAATGTGGTGCCCTGGGTCAGAGCCACTTTAAACACACACTGCCCCGAAGGCAGGAGGAATGACAGTGCTGCAAACGTGTACGTTTCTGCTAGTGTGTGTGTGTGTGTGTGTGCACGCGAGTGCAGTGTTTGTGCCATCGGTAGCATTTGCGCTGTACTCATGCAAACTGTTATTAATGGAGCCGTCACATCGGTCCAAACCTCAGGCGCTGTCACTCTCGTTTTAGCGCCATGTGACATTACAGTGAGGTCAAGGAAAAGAGAGAGTGGCGGCGGGGAGGAAGGTGAGGATTGCTAAGTGGAGAAGACACCATCATCACGACTGGCAAGGTGGGTGATGTAAGGCGAGTGGTGAGTAATGATGTGCGCGGAATTCAGGTCAGCGCTCTTAGCTGAATTTTCCATGAAAAAGGAAGTCGAGGGGAAAAAAAAAGAAATGGTAGAAAGTGATGGAGTCGAGTGAATTCCTGTTTAGCCCTGAGTCACAGCGGCGAAAAATATTTCAAGCTGTTGTTTCAAAATAGCAAAAAGGAAAAAAAAAAAAAAAACACCAGCAAACACTTGAAACGCTGCCACGCCAAACACACTTATCTGTATTCTATTTAATCCACTCCTGCTCCCACGATAACAGCGGCAGAGGAGGGTAAGAAAAAAAAAAAAAAAAGAAGAAGACGAAGGAAGCAGTGCTCCCTGGCCTCTAGAATGACAGAATGGCACTTTTATGATGTCTCCCAGATTATTCTCCGAGATGGATGGGCTGAGTCGGAACACCGATTGATTAATCCATCGACTGACGGAATGTGCTGCGGCCGTAACCCTGCTCAGCTGTTCTTTCCCTGGACAGAACATTCAGCCAGACATGCTGGAGAGGATGACTAATGAGTGGGGCTACTGCAGACACTGTTCACGTCTGTGTGTGTGTGTGTGTGTGTGTGTGCTGCGACCGGCGTGCCTGTTGATAGACTAGGTTATTTTTATGAAAGCACGCGCAACATGCGGCCTCAAGTTTCAGACGACCGTCTGCGTCGGGTGAATCGGATTGGAAACGGCTCCCTTTTTTCCCTCCCTCGCTTAAAGACTGCGCCGGGACTCTATCGTGACTGCGAGCAAAACGATGACGAATTGGTACGTTTTTTTTTTTTTTTTAGAGCCGACCAACGCGACCACAACGCTCTTGTCAAAGCAGTGCACTTACCCTACAGGCAGCACGCTTTTAAAAAGGGAGCTCGGGGGTGTGGGTTTGTATCACCTTCACAGTAGCTGCCGACGATGCAGACTTGCAACACCATCGCGTTAGAGCTTACTCACTACAGGCTTGAGAGAGCGTCTTCCAAACGTCGATTCCTTTTTTTTTTTAAAAAAAGGTGCCTCTCTCTTTGAAATGAATGATTAATCCACTTGTGTGTAAAAGCAGCAATCATCAGCCATGATGCACTTCACGCAGCTTCTACGTACTTCGCCGCTGCCGCCGCCGTGACCTCAAAATCCTCCAGATTATCGTCACCTAGAGCTGATGAGGACCAACTTCTGATAAATATGGGGGTTTGACATGAGCTGGGCGGTTTCTTTGTTTTGCCAGTGAACTAAAGTTGAAGCAGTAGCCAACCTGATGTCACTGCAAACATTCAATTATCCCTAGTTATCAGGACACCTTCTTGTGTACATAAACCGTTGTTAATTCCAGTGTACACGCCTGTTGCAGGCTATTGTAGGAGGTAATAGATATGTGGGCTACCTTTCTGCATTAAAATGTCCAAAGAGAAGGCCTTTGTGATTGAGTGTAGTATACATTTGATGTTTCTTTCAAGGTTCAAAACGGAGAAATCCATAATCTAAGGTAATGCCCTGTTTCACGTGGTCGCTGTTGCTGTAATATCAGATGATACACCAGGAATGAGTGAAGGGAAGTTGGTGTTAGGTTCATAATCTTATTTTGGGTTATTTCTGGTAGAGGTTTACATGCTTTAATACCAAAAAACACATTTGTTTCTCATACAGTGCTAAATCGCTCTGTATTAGCATCTGTCTGTTTAAGGCCTTCCCCTCCTGAATACCCAGTCCCCTCCGATTGGTCAGCTCACACATGCCCGACCTTGCAACTCCAACAACAACAACAAAAACAACAATAACAACAACAGAGCAGCTGGGTTGAATCAGTTCTTACATGTCAAACTTAGTGTGTTGTCACACAGTCACTGAATTTGAGGCGGGACTAACTAATGAGGCGTTTCAGGAGCAGTGTTTTCTGTGGGATGGAGGAGTGTTTGTTGGCGCTGACTTTGACCTTTTTAACTTTCTGGACCTTTCACATGCAGAATAATCTGAATAGGACACTGAACCTTTAACTGAACCTTGTCAGTGAATATTTCAGTCATGTAGATTCTTTCAAGGTGCACTTTGTAGTTTTGGGGAATAAATCTTGAGAAAGATCTTCATTGACTGAGTTTTTTACTTTGTTTATATGTGGCGGACCCTGCCACCTATAGCTTCAAACGGTGTTCTGGGGACCTTTTTTAATCTGAGTGCAGGTTGTTTATTCTGTGTTGAAAAAGAAACATTTTATGCTCTTAACCA
This sequence comes from Acanthopagrus latus, assembly GCF_904848185.1. Taxonomy (NCBI): domain Eukaryota; kingdom Metazoa; phylum Chordata; class Actinopteri; order Spariformes; family Sparidae; genus Acanthopagrus; species Acanthopagrus latus. The sequence continues at coordinate 4,971,054 of NC_051046.1, read as the reverse complement.
CATTAATATTGTAAATACTGAGTTTGAATGTCTTCTCCAAAACTACATAGTGCCCCTTTAACAATCAATAATACAGCTACATTGATCCCAGGCTACTTCGCGACATCGTCTAAATATTTATTTTTGTCAGCACCGTTTTAACTCAGCAGGAAATAAATTGCGTATGGCGCTTTTAAATGCAACACACTGAATATCTGAATGTGGATTCATGAACAGGCTCAGCCGGGTCATAACAGAAGCCAGTGTATATTGTTGTGCACTCTGAATGCTGCTATCAGTAAACCATTATGCTGTCGACCTCATCTTTATATAATAAAGGCTTCCTTTATCTCCATTATTAGGAATCCCAGCTCCTATCTGGCCTCGTCCTCCAGACCTCCTGCACCGCGCTGCATGGTCTCTAATACAATAGGCAAGGGAGCAGATAACGGATCACTGTAACTTCTCTCTTTTCTCGATGAGTGAAACCCCCTGAGAGGTTTTATACCCAGGGAAGATGAAAAATGTAGGGGTGGCTCCATTATTGATACAAGTCCCCAGCAGTGAAAGAAATGAATGCTAATGGTGTCCTAAGCTGGGCTTTACGGAGATTAATCCGATTTGAGAAATGAACATTTTATTACATGGCACAAAGTGCCGGCCCTGATCTGAACTGAGTCACAGGCTGAGGAGGGGAAAAAAAAAAAATGACAAAGGGAGAGTGGGCAGGGAACACGGGTACACAGTCTGTCGCTTTGCAACACCCTGGGCCCCCTCGTTGCAGCGGTGCCCTTTTCCAGCTGAGAAGTTCATTAATTTTCTGACACGGCCGCTTGAAATGATTTTCAATAGATAAGTCAGACAACAATGGCTGGGGAGATGGGATAGAAAATAGATGTCTACTGCAGCAACATTATCAGCGGAGGACCGGCTTTGTGCGAGCAGCAGGAAGTCCCTCTTGGTCCCTCCGCTGCACCTGCTCCGACGCCGCTTCCCACTGCTCGGAAAGGACTAATAGGGACACACTGGGGATACAACTGTTGTCACTCTAGCATAAAGTGAAACAAACAAACGGTGATCCACATCCATTTTAGAGCAGGGGGAAAAAAAAGAAACCTCCACGGGGATGAGAGGAGGTCTGAGAAAGTGGAGAAGGAACAGTCCCCTCCACTCATTACCATGAATCACTCTGCGCCAGTTGCCAACAAAACAACTGCTGCAATCTCGGGGAATATGCGGGGAGGATTTATCACGCTAAAAAAAAAAAAAAAAGAAATCGTAAAAAATCAGCCGTCTAATTTGTCTCCCCCAAGGTGATGTCGGTCCATCATACAGAGGCTTTTCTTTTTTCCGCTGGGTGAATAATGTCCGCCATGTTTCTCACTTTCACAGGTGAGAGAGGCAATTCATTCTTTGTCTGAGGAGTGACAGCCCACCTCTATTTATGCTTTTACCACCAACACCTGTTCATCAACGACCTGACAGACATCTGTTTTTAAGATCACAAAAGCACTCATCAGATAGATAGATAGATAGATAGATAGATAGATAGATAGATAGATAGATAGATAGATAGATAGATAGATAGATAGATAGATGTATTTTTGCTGTGCGACTCACTGTTTGACTTCTTGTACATCACCGGCATAAATCTTTAAAAATGTGTCATCTGTTGCTTCCTTGCATACTGGTGGAGGGAAGAGGGGGATTATATTCAGCCCAGTAGTGGCTCAGAATGTGGAGCCCTGGACCACAGCGTCCATGGCTCCCTCGCTTAGCTGAGCACAGGCAGAGCGAAGAGGCAGGATTTTAATTTCAGCACCGAGTAAGAAGGACAGCTCCCTCCCAGGCTGCCACAGAGGCGCCTTGTGTAAATCACGCAAAGAAGAAGAAGAAGAGGAACAGAGCCCAGTGTGTGACGACTTGACTTTTAGCTTAAGAAAGTCTTGTTTTCGTTAAGGGAAGCACATACTGGTGCTAAATATGACACATTTCAGGTTTGAGCTGCGACTGGAGGGCACACAGGTGCAGGGTGGATGGATGGAGAGGCGCATGGATGGATTCGCGGTAACAAACAATGCGTAAAACACACTCATCACACTTCCCTTTTTCACTTGTTCCCCCTCACTCTGTCTTTGTAGGACCAGCCAAACTCTCTCTCTCTCTCTCTCTCTCTTTTTTTTGTTAACTGCTCGTGGCATCCGAGCCCGACGCTCGCGCACTCGGCTCAAGGGCGCGCAGCGAAAACGCAAGCAAGAGCGCCGCACGCGAGAGCGCGCATCTTTCTCCTTATCTCCCAAATCAGCGCGTGATTAGAGATCTTTTAGTTAGAGGCCGCAGTATCAGTGAATGGGGGAGATGGGGGAGGGTGGGGGGAGCCTTTGGGGATGCTGTGCCCTGATTTGGTTCACATCACCGCAGTCATCAACAGGAAGATGAAAGGTTCCCACATTTTGGACACAACAGCAGCAAGGACGCGCTGTGAATGGGCTTAATTGTGTTACAGGCACGAGTGAGGCAATCAGACCAACATCCTTCTTTCTTTTCCTTTTCTTTCTTTTTTTTTTATTTCAGTACATCACAAACACTCACTTACTTGTTCACCAAGACGCCGGGGCTCTGCAGGGTCTCTGCTTCTTCAGACGGAGATCGGTCCCTCTTCCGCTCCCATCCCCAAAAAAACCCTGCATCAAAAAAAAAAAAAAAAACATCCGCAATTCTCAGGCGATTTTGCAGAATCCGTGCTGATATTCTCTGGTCAGACACATTGTGCTCCCGCTCTCACAGCGACGTGGTATGTAATCCACACATCAGTCTGGGTGACATGCCATTAACTCTCACAGTGATGATGATAATGCATCCGATATTTCCTCCTTTTCCTTTTTTTTTCTCAGGACGCGCAGAGCACAGAGGCACCCACAAGTGCCATTGTTGAAACTACTCTCCCGATGCAAAGCGATGCCCAACCGTGATCCCGTGATATTAATTTATTTTATTTTTATTTTCTTCTCCAAATGATGAGTTTAGGCGAGGTGGTGGAGCCCAGGACCGGTTTGGTTTTCTCTCCGGTCTAAACTGAGTGTTTTTAGAACCAGGAGAAACCTCTCCGCGGCGTGTAGAGCGCTGAGGAACCTCGTGTGGTCAATTTCCAGGTGGATCCATCCTGAAGAGCCCGTCATTAGACTGTGTGACACACCGTCAGCCGTGCGTTGAGGGGGGCAGAGGTGGGGTTATTTTAAGGTCCCTGTCGTTTTCAAATGCAACTTTTTTTTTCTTCAAGTCCCCCCCTCTTTTTTTTTTTTTTTTTTACTTCTTAGTCATCAACCCCGCTGAATCTGATTAGATTTCACCTCACAGCTCAGTGCGGATTTCAAAACGCGTATTTCTGTGGTTATCTCGACGAAAGAAGTCCCGCAGTTCAGTGACCGGATGGGCATCCTGTACATAAAGTTGAAACATAATCTCTCTCTTCTCTTCGGGCTGCTCCGATTTCCATTTTGGAGAGGAAAGACGCGTTAATCTGGGGTGCAACATCGAAAAAGGAGGAGGGGGTGGTGGTGGTGGTGAGGGTTGGAAACCCAGCAGGTATCCTCGAGAAGCCTTTAAAACCACGTCAGAAATTCAGGCAGCGGCTTCAAGTGGATCACTCAAAAAAGAAGAACATCTTAATTCTTACATGGTTTCTTTCCGCACCGAAATTCTTGCTTCGCCCCGTCAGGACCGGAGTTATAGTTCACCCGAGGCTGTCATCACTTCTGCGCCCTCGTTCCATCTACATTTCGCCCATTCGAGCCTCGCCTATCCATCGATATGACACACACACACACACACACACAGACGGGGGGCTGAAAGAACTCGTTTGAGGGGCTTATTATCCACAGAGAGCTGATCGTCCAAGCCCCCCCAGTCTTCCTCCTCCTCCTCCTCTGTCGACTGCAGTGTGTTTTAAGATGATCACAAATCACCTCGTTCCAATACGCGCACGCAGGCTGCCTGCATCCGCCAGGCGCGCTTTTCTCTCTCTCTCTCTCTCTCTCTCTCTCTCTGTCTCTCTCTCTCTCTCTCTCTCTCTGTCTCTCTCTCTTTCCTCTTACAGTACCTCAGTGCGCTCGGCTTTTACGCACCCAAATAGGAAAAATAAAACGCGGAGCGGCGCAGCACGCCACGGACGGACACTGAATTGATAAGTGCAAGAGGATGGTTGCTGGGTGGGTTGAGGGGGGGGGCACCATGTAGGTTACCTCCCACTGACAAGCCGCTCTCTCTCTCCATGTGAGACCCGCTCCGCCAGTCACTGCTGGTGGTTCGGCAGCCCGCGGGACTGTGGCGAGCGAGGGGGGGGGGGGGGCTTCACATTTCTCTCCGTTTTTTTTTGTTTTTTTTAAAAACTTCTGCCCATAAACAAATGTCTCCACAGCAGGGGGGAGCGCTTGGCCCCGTCCACACCCAGGAGACCGGCTTTAATTAATAAGATTCTCGACCTTTGTCCCGCGCGTCCATTGGTCAGTTTTAATAAGGGAGGGATGCAAATTATTGTTTAAGCGCGCACGGACAGGGAGGTGGAGGGAGGGATGGATAGACAGGGGAGACAGAGGGAGAGAGTGAGAGAGAGAGATTCCTCCCATGCGTCTCCTGCAAACGGGACACGACTGCCACCTACCGACTCCCCTCGCCACGTCTCGCTGTGTGTGTGACTGTGATAGTGCCCTCAGGCTGATTGTCGCATAGGATTGCTCTCCCCTGACAGCCTGCGTTGTGTTTATATAGGGTAATATATATCACATCTATTTGTATTTTGAAAAAAGCGCTGTAGGCTGCGATATGAGACACACAGAGAGGTCCTGCGTCGGTGTTCACAGTGGCGGAGGGGGAGGAGAGGAGAGCGAGCACACGGGGGGCTGGGTGAATGCACAGCGGTGAGGAGGGGGGAGAGAGAGAAAGAGGGAGGGAGGGAGGGCTGTGACAAGTTTGACAAATCCAGAAAAACTGTTTTAATGTAAGAGTGTGAACAGTCGTCGTCGGCTGCGAGCAGGCCTCAGCACTCCTGCACGCTTCGTCTCTGTGCTATGAATTATGAAATGCTCCTCGCAGATATATTTTTTTTTAAAGGCATGGCGGCTGACACAGGAGACTTCGGGGCCTTCAGAGAGATTATTGCCTGTGAAACGCTTATCTCAGGCAACCTGCTGTACGCCACATATTATGCTAAAGTCAGTCATATTCAACAACATGCACAGAGGAGCTCTGAAAAAAGGGATGAATTTGCAGATAGCGGAGTGAGAGCTGGAGCCGGGGTGGGGAGGCAAGCATTCACCTAGATGTGAGAGAACAGTTGAATGCCAGGACTGAGGGATCTGTCCATCTCGCTGTCAACATCTGATCTCATTTCCCCCTCAGTGCTGAGGGCGTTGCATCATTCATCTGTCTTCATAACTGTCGACCTGCCTGTCTGCGCGTCTGGCGCTTGGCGGTAAAGAGTTCCGCCCTCCTTGCTTTTTCCCACTGGAAGGAGACGTCATTAAAACAACTCCATCCTTACTCGCCTTCACGTTCTTTCCCTCCGCTCAAATTAGACCTAATAACGCACATGCACACTCTGTTCTTCAAGATAGCCGAGCAGTGTTGGTTTTTTGTTTTTTTTTTGTTTTTTTTTACCTGCAGCACCCTCCGATTCTGCTGCATTTCCATCCGGGTCACATGAAACTGCCGGGGTCACTTCTGAGTGCTCTCTTCCATAATTTGCGTCGTGCTCCTTGTATGACAGCCTTGCCTAATGGTTTTGATTTAGAGCCTTCACTCCTCCACCAGCTGGGGAGTGTGTGTGTGTGTGTGTGTGTGTGTGTGTGGATCTCTGGTGACCACTCCTTAATACTTAAGGTCTTATTTGCTGTGTGGGAGCCATCACTGGAGGCCGTGCCCCCCCTTTATCTTGATTTATGTAGCTTTTGAGATGAGCGTGCGCTCGTCGCCGGTGGAAAACGCCCGACTTCCTCAAAGTGCAGCTTTTGGAATGTCGTTGGCAGAATCCAACACGTTCATGCGTTGATCGGAGAAATGCATTCGTAATACTGTACGTATTCACCGGGGTGAGCACAGGTCCCGAACACTATTGAAACATCATAGTAAAGATCAGTCTGTCCTTGGAGGGCGTTAAAGAGGCGTCGTGCTGCCATTGTAAACACTGTGACCTTGTTCCCTGAGAGGGCAAGACGTATACAAGACTCCAGAGGCCAGTTATTCCTGGAGTGGGAAGGGTGAGTAAAAAAAAAAAAAAACCTTACTTAAGGGAATGCTCCAGTATAGATTATTGGTTATGCTTTCAGCATCGTCATAAAAGTGAGGATTGCTCGACATTAACAATGTGAAGTACAGACGCAGCGGTGATGTCGGCTTTAAAAATGATCGTTTTTTACTGTACCGCGTTCTTTACTGTCACTATGCCGAGACCACCCCCCGAAAAAAAAGCTGCCGCTGCTGCTCTGACAGAAGAGAGTAAGAAGCAAAGACGGATTAAGGCGCCCAGATCTCTTCCTCCTCCCTGAGAGTAATATGTTGTCAGGGCCTGAATAATACATGTGTTGGGATGCAATTAGATAATGTAATAATCATGTCGGAGGGTGCCATGTAGGTCTCATCCAGTGATCAAACAGAATGTACATGGTGTAGGTTTATCCAAACATAAAGGAGTAAAGAAGTGAGCGCAGAGCTAAAGTGGCCAGCGACGCCGTGCTACCTGGGATCTACGTAACATATGTGATCTTAGCTGCTTGCTCGGTTCCACAAATGTCAAACTGAGCTGCTGAGAAGTGATTTTCTGGCATTAACGTTTGTATGTGAACAGCTGGAGTTTGTTTTTTTTTCCAGCCAAGTTGACAGAATAAAATGTTGTGTCTGCAAACCGCGGTTACGTCGAAATCTGTACGCGTAATTAAGAACGTCACGTTCTGATAAAAAGCGTCTCAGATGAGGTGACATGTTTAAGTGGACTTCAAAATATGCAATTCCAGGCGGCATGATAGGGTCATCAGTATGAGGTGAGATTATTACAGCAGGGGAAACGTTACATCGCGATGCATCAGAGAGGGATTTCCTGGGCTGATTTATTGTTGACATTTTTAAAATATTCGGAAGGAAAGCACAACGTCGTTGATCGATAAAGAACCAGTGATGCATATGCATCATATCCACAACTTCCACACTGTTTCAGCCAAACAATGCTAATATCACAGCTGCTGGAGGAAGCAGCAGTGTCTGTCAGTCTGCCCTCGCTTTTAAAAAGTGATACGTAAAATGGTGGGAGACACATGTGCATCACAGGTATCATATCTACTTTTCTATAATATGTCTCATCCCATGTTCAGATTACATGTATATGTGCTGACTTTCATGTTGAGAAGGAGAGGAAGCTGTAAATTCTAGAGTTACCACAAAATGTCCAATTCTGGGTGTTGTTTACGATGTTCCATGTGTTTTACAGTGACTCACCCTGGTTGTCACTGAAAATCTTCAATCCGCCCACATACCATCATTTTTTAAGTGTGTCAGGGTTACGTTGTTTTTTCCAGCAGAGTAAATTATTTAATGAAAATCATAGCGAGAAACAGTAAATTGAATTAAAATTACAATTTTATTATAATGTAAAACTAAGTTGCTGGAAGGTTGTTGAACAGTGGTGCCTGTTCTTGAACCCTAACCAAGTGTTTTTGTTCTGCCTAAATCTGAGCGCAACATTGTCATAACATATAATAAAATAGTATAGCTATTCTGACATTTGTGTGTTTTATTAAACAAACCCTCCACCTGCTCAGGCTGAGTGAGAACGGGGGCACTGTGGCACCTACAGCTGCCCCTTTTAAAGGATGCTCCGAATACATTAATAATGTGCGTTATTTATTTTGAGATCTCGCATTCATTATTCATGATGTTGTTTCGGAGGGTATGAGACATCACTGCTGATATCCCGCAAGGCTCAGAGGCGATGAAATAATGTAGTCAGGTGCGTTGCGAGCGCCAAGATGGAGAGCGGCGAGTCTGCGGGCCCGCGAGAGCATCGCACGCCGCTCGCTTCCCCATTCTGCTCCATCCGCCTCAGTGCCACTTAACATCGCGTAGCGTAGGACGACTGCATCTCCGTCTCGTGTTTGAAATCCCTCTTTGCTTCTGCCTGTTTCCACTGTACTCGCCATATGCTTCAACCGCCAAAGAGTCAATGAGAGGGATTCCACAACAACACCTCAGCGGCGGTCTCGTCTGCGAGATTCAAAGCAATTCATCAAATTTCACGGACTTGATAATTAGGTGCATCAATGTATTTGCCATCCTATTAAATCTCCACTTTGATCCACGCTAATCTCCAACTGTACTTCTTATCCGAGGCTTTCTCCGGCCCATAGGGCTCGCGACTGAAGAATGAATTCTTAGTTTCCATTAGGCCACTTCTGGCTCGGGTTCTGGATCCACCAACAAATCTGGGGTAAATTAAAATAATTCAAAAGCATGCTTCGCCCTAATAACGCTCTCTAAGCCTCTTCAACCACACGATATAATGGTTGGAGGAGACCGGATGGCTGTCTTAGTTATTGGATATTGGCTGCAACTCAAATCATTATCGAGAGATGAGAAGGCCCACACTCACACTGGAGGATGAATCAGTTGATGATCATTAAATAATCAGTGTATTACTTATCACATCATGGCACATCATCGTCTGTCAGTGGTCTCCTTTAAAAAGGTTAAATTTGCCAATTTTCAACCTCAAGCTCTATCCATTTGAAATTGGAAATCTGCCTCAGCTTCATAGAGCGACTTTGCAAATACTAGATGAGAAGCTTTAACGAAATACATTTGTTCATACGAGGAAGAATTTTTGAATAGAATTTCCATAAGGTTCATCTTATAACTCATGGCTTTTGATGTTCCTCACACTTGGGCATTGGCGAAGTTGGTGAGCTACATGTTGGATCATTATTATTACCACAAAAAGCGTCCATGAGGTGAACCCAGATTTATGCATGTTCCTCCTCGCTGCATTCAGAGTGGCTTGAAATATGACCTGAGCTGACAGGCCTCCTGTGTCGACAGTCATGAGTTCATCAGCTCACTCAGTCACCTTTCATGTTATTATTTGTTGTATTCATTAAAAGTTTTACAAAATGTCTTCATTTTTTTCTCTGAAAAAATGATGAATTACTATTTTAGATCTAAAGGATATTAAATAAACTATGTATATTATAAAACACTAGACTATTTAAAACCATTTAGTATTATAACAATGATAACTTAAGTGTCCTGGACACATTCTTAACCTCTTCACTGGCGATGATGTACCCAACTTATTTCAGATGCCATTTTGGACACAGCCCACCTTCATGTGCTGGGCAAGTTCTGGATATTCGGGCCGGGGGGGGTCAGGTTGCATGCAATGCATTCTGGTACACGTAGGTTGACTATGACAGCAGGAAAACAATAATAACCCAAGTGGCTCCGTCAAGACTCAACACACTGAGGAAATTACTGCCTCCGTGGATATCGTTTACCATCAACACTGATCCACATAAAGCATGGTGAATTTCTCCTTTAACATGTACACACAAATTAGCATTACTAACACATGGACACTCCAGACTGGAGCATGTAATGGTATCATTTCCAACTGGACGCCTGTTTGACCGCATAAGCATTTCCAATTGTTTCTGTATTTCCAAAGACAGCGAGCTGGACCTCACACTGGGAATCTTGAACATTCATTCAGGCATACTTCCAATGAGGAAAGTCCAAATAAGCACAGAGAGCTCTCTCCCACTGCGCCTGACTTTTGAGTGGTCTGTTTAAATATGCAAAGAGCCTCGGTTCGATACAGCAGACGGGGAGAGCAATTTCTCTAAATCAATAAATATGCATGGTATATCTCAAAAGGCAGCTTTCGATTGTGAATACTCTTAAAACAATAACCATCTTTTGAATTATTGCACCTAATAGAATAATATAACATTGTATAATAATTGAATAGAATAAAAAATGCTGACATTAAATCTTTCATGGGAGATTTATTGAAGTCATTGTCTAAAATCGATCTCATAGTTTTGATCAAATTTTAGATCAGCATTCAAACAAATATTGAAACTTCCTCCTGTTTTCATTTGAAAGGATTTACACTTCTGAGCAATTCTTTTTTTCTTCAGGATAATTTGTGCTGAAATTTCATTTTAAATGGATAAAATGTGCTGTTGTGACCAAATTGTTCCACCTGCGCCCTCACTCCTCAAAAGACAAAATAGAGAAAAAGACGACATGAAGAAATTTGACCTTAAGACGGCTCCAGCTCATGCCCCCCTGACGATCTGACAGCGAAAATAAAAGTTTGATTCATGACTTTGGAAGGGCTCCATTATTCAACGAGAGAACATTTCAGAGGAAATTCAGTGACTACAGATGAAATGTTGCAAGACGTATTGCCATTTGAACACTTGCCAGTGTTGGGCCATATGGTAAAATACAGCCCGAGCAAACACACTCCGACAAACTCGGGAGTTTGTCCACATTGAGGTGAGGTGAGGCGTGGTGGCTGAAACGTCGTACCGAGACATTCTGTGCTCCCTTCAGCCTGCGTGCAGCTTCTTTTGTGGGTCACGACTAAGAGCAAGTATCAAAATTTTGTGATGCAAAGATGATGTAGGCAGCTGAAATATGCTGTGTAAATTTGATGGAAAGGGAGGAAAAAAATAAGTATATTGGTGCTACAGAGCATGACGAAACGTGGGTTAGTACAATAAAGAGTCCTTCCAAAACATGTTAGTGTGATAGTTGGCTGCTCTCTCAACATCGCTGGTTTATACTTCACCTTGTGCACCGTGGTTCAAAGATTTGTTTTTTAAAATCTTGTGTCCTGTGAGTTACAGTTTGGCATGTAGGAAAACACATAATATAGCAAATGTTATATTACAATGTTATACGTATAATCAAAGCAGAAGTGAAGAGGCAGTTAATTGTCAACACTGCAGTTGAGAATATGTATGTGTAGATCAGAACTTCATGTGTATTGAGTATTTTCACATGTGAACTAAATCTTTAATGTGAGAATAACATGATGCTGTATGTGAACGGGGCATTTTCTTTTTCCAAGTGATTGGCCTTTTTTATATACACCAATGGAAACATTTCCACTTTCCCCCAATGTGAATTATGTTCATAGTAGATTAACTTTTTTTTTTCCAAATGTGGATTAGAATTTTCCACATGTGGAACAAACAGTACAACTGAGCCAACTGATGTACTTTTTCATTAGCTAAATATATAGGTTCTCGAAATGCACATTTAAACAGTGTGCATCGAATAATGTCATTAAGATCAACTCTACAAATATACAAATTCAACAATACTCCACGCCATATTTTAGTGTATGTTGTTGTTAGTATGTTGTAAAAGTATACATGTGTAAACTTAAAAAAATATAGACTAACTTGCAAATTCCTATGATGGTAAGTTAGCATACTGTTGTTTCCCCAGAAAGCAAAACCTGAAGGACAGGGAGCACCGGTTGAGAAACTAAACACTGCACAAATCACAAAAAGGGTCAAAGCAAAGTGACGTGTGTCTTAAAAGGTGGTGCTGGGAATAAAACACACAGCCAGCTACTGATTCTATCAGAATGATGGAGGAACACAAGGATTTGGACACAAAAACCAAAGGCAGACAGGAGCGAAAACCAAATGTGTGGAAACTGGCCAAACAAATATCTCAAAGTCATTCAGCTTTTTCTCTCAAACAGAAAACACAAAGAGCCAGCTGATGGTGGTGACTCCCTGGAGGCAAACCATAAACTGAGCAGATGAACTGCAGCCCTCTGATAAAACCTCCCAGCTCACTGATTGCAGTCACATCACAGGTGAACTCAATAGCTCCTGATCACCTGTGGACCTCTGATCTCAGTCCGCTGCTGTGTCTCAATTCATGGTCTGCATCCTTTGGAGGAGCATTTGAAGGCCAATTATGTCACTACACCTCACGAAGACTGTCCCAATCTGAAGGCTCCTCCAAATGCAGCTCACAAATGCATCCTTCTTTTCCCTGTTTTTGGAGGATGCACAGCTACTATCCTTCATAGCCTCACATATCCCAAGATTCTTTGCAGGCCGATAAATAATAAATAAAATAGAAAGAGAGAAAATGGCGACATCGCATGGCGTAGATCATCACTGTTGTGGGCGTGGACAGCAGACGTAAGGTAAACATCTGGTGATGCAACGAGGAAATGCTCCAAAGGCTAGACCGTAACATTTAACAACGGTTGACGTGGTTAATGAGGTCTCTCTGAAGGCCGGGTCCTTCAAACGATGCAGACCCTGAATTGAAACACAGTACATGACACTATTCACATGTCCTTTATGAGACAATGGTGTGTCCTCGTATTGTACTTTAATCTAACTTAGCACAGGCATTTTGTAGTAGACTTACAAACAATGTACTTCGATGTGAATTTATTTTAAGTTGCACTTCCTTCTAAAAACTATACTGAATTGCAAATACTTTGTGCCAAGTCTAATAGGTGCTGGACTTGTTTTAGTGGAGAGGAAGATCAATCCTCACACACACACACACACAAAGAGCTCAGTCCTTTGGCCTCAGACCTGAGGATGAAAGATGTGAACATGTGCCAGAAGCTCCACGCTCCCCGCGGTAATGAAATGCATATTCCACAGAAACATCCTCCCAGGATATCGACTGTAAATGAAGAAATGAAGTATCGAGCACTTGAGAGATTATCATGCAGAAGCCGGAGCCATCTCACAGCACTTTTATTTCAGGAATTAAGGTGGAATTTATTAGTCATTAGCAGTTTCCTCCATCATTCATTACACGTTTTTTATACGTCCCAATGAATATTTTTAATGTCCTCGTCTCAAAAAATAGAGCACTCCCTCCACATTCATATATTGTTTTTTTTTTTTGTTCTGGAACATCACATCGAAGAAAACGGCTGCAGAAATGGATAAGTGACAAGAACATTGATTACTTAAAAACAGCAAGTTTACAAATACACATCTCTCCTTTATCATAGTGACAGGTGTATTTTTAGAACTAATAGTCCCTGTAGAAATGCTTTGTAACAATAAAGTCAGACATCTCAAGTCAAGCATGACTGGCTGTTTCCTCTGCAGGTGAACAAAAGCCCACAGAGATATACTATGACAAACCGCTGATGGAATGTAGACAGATCTCGACTGGAGAGTTTTTAAACCGAGTATGTTTAGCATACTGTTCGGTGTGTGTCTCCTCCCACTGATAGTTCAGCATCAGTATGCTGCACATCTTCTAACAACTCCCACATTCCTCTTCGAATTGTCTATTAATGCTCAACCATTAAAGGCTTACTAAGTTTGCCACGGAGAAAATCTTGACTGACAATCAGAGGATAAAGCTTTAAGCGTGACATAAACCTTGTAATCCCGTATCATAGAAGCTTTAGACTTGGTTTAACCTCAGTTTCAGCTTGTTTATCTCCTTGGCTGTGTCTCTGTTCATGCAAAACAAGCAGTGCTCCAGACAATGGCGTACCTATTCACATGTGAGGCAGGGAGCAGATTTGCAGCATCTGGATGTGACAGACGATCCCCTCTCGCTCTAATCCTCGGCACGGTTGTCTTTCTGCACAGACACATAGGGGGATCGAGTGGGCCATCCATTCACATCCTGCCTGCCATAGGGCAGATAAACAGAAGAAAACAGAGATAATGGCCACATAATCGATAAGATTATAAGGAGCTGCACATTTCATTGGCTGTGGGGTTTTTTTTGTTTTTTTTTGCATTTTGTTAGCTGGGAAAAAAAAAAACCCGGCTCACATTTTTTGTGGAACGGCGGGTGATTAGCTCTGGAATGAGGAGTTCTCTCTTCAGGCAGGTATCACAAAAAATGTCAGAATGCGTGGGAGAGTGAGTGTTCATGCTGATGATTGTTGCACCAGCTTTAACTTGGCTGTGTGATGCAATTCATAGATGCACTCCTCGAGATCGCAAAACACCACAAATCCTGAACAGCTGCAGCAATTTACTTTAAATAGCCTGCATGCATTTCTTCTTTTTTCAACATTTACATTAATTAGCACCTATAGTATATCTGCTGACTGATACACATACTGTCTTACAAACCATTTACTAATGCATTTATGTATATTGTGCTTCTAAATGGGGGGGATTTGAAGTAAAGTGTTGCCAAACTACCACCGGCTAAAAGAAAAGACGACTAAAATCATAACTGCCAGATACCCTAATCTTCTTTGAGAGGTAAAATGCAACTTTAAAAGGGGATAAAGAGTCCAGCCAGAGCTTTATTTGGCTACAGCAAGGTATCACCTTGAAAGGTGGGAAATAATTGAACACCATGAGGTTCACTCCTGATTACCTTAATCGTCTTTCTCCTCGAGAGGTCGTTTTACAGTCTGGTTAACTACAGACAATAAGAATCAATGGCTGGTAAATGATGACATTCATAAGAGCTGCTTGTGGTAATGTCTAATGGGCAAGCTAACACTATTTTAAAGAGATTAGCAGGATGAGAAATAGAATATGGAGCCAGATGTGACATGGCATGAAAAACTGTAACCATTCAACACAGCGGATGGCTGGAAAGTAATTCAGCACCTCTGCCCCTGCTGCACTTATGAAACGGTCACTTCATGATTACTTTTTAACCTTTTTAACCATTCAAATAAATCTGACAGATCAGATGGTGCCTTATAAAGTAATTCCAGTCAATCTGCATCAGTAATACACTGGATTTGGAATTATCCCAATAGATGTCTGTAATTTGGTGGTTTAAATGTTTAGTGTTTCTTGGTTCATTAAAGGAAACATATAATGCTTATTTTCAGGTTCATACTTTTATTTTGGTTCACTACTAGAAGATGTTTGTACCTGCTATAATGCTCAAAAAACACTTATTGTGCTATAATGCTCAAAAAACACTTATTGTCTTCTTATTGTCCACCACTGCAGCACTGAATTCCTCATCTGTCCGAAACACTGTTTTAGCACTAGCAACAACACAGCAGCTGTGCTGAAGGTATTGTGACATGCCACACTAGCTGCTAGGCAGATATTCTGAAAATATGTGACATTGTGGCATTGTGTGATGTCACAAAGTCACAGGTTTATAGGTGGGGCTACTGATGAGGCGTTTCAGGAGCAGAGTTTTGGGCTACTTAAATTTCAAGACATTTTTACATGCAAACAAACCTATAAAAACACTGAAGGTCTTCTTTAATGGCACGCAGTTTAAGTATTTGATTGTCACACAATTAGTTCTTATCATTTTTTTATGACGATAAAAGGCTTTTGATGGCCCTTTGTTATGATACGCAAAGGCAATATAATCATTCTGTATTGATCCAGCTATTATATCGCTGCATGATTCAATGTAAATGTACTTGATTACCTGCTTTTTGTATCATTTTAATGGTACACAGTATGAATCCCCCTGCAGTGTTCATGCACTTTAAAACCCAAGATAAAAACAGGACTTTATTGCATCATTAATTTCTCATTTTGTCCAAAACTTGAAGCACGTTACTTGGTGTGCTTGAGACACAAACACAAACACACAAAACACCCACTGTACAGTCAGTCCTCTCTGCACAATACAATCAAATTCAATTGCACTGATCCGTTATTGTTCTGTCATCAAAACAGTTTTTCATTTCAGGCTGGATGCGTGTGAGGAAAATATATTTAAGTGATATCCTTCCTACAGTCCAATATATTCAAAGATTCCTGCAATATGTGTCGGCACTTAATCTAAACACACATGCAGTCCAGCATTTCAGACAAGTGCGCCTTCCATTCTGAGTATACATTATTTCTGCAAATGTACAATCAATATGATGCACTGGAGTCAATATTTAACGGCTGTGGCCAGAAATGCGGTGGGCATTTTGTATTGTGTTCCCTATGAAATGTAAGATTGCTCTTGGGCACTTTTTCTGTTAGCTCCAGCTGAGGAGCTGCTCCACTGCGCTGGAGTAAAGCCGCTGGCAAAAAAAACAAAACCCACTTGATCTCTGCCACTTGGAGTATGACTAAAAACACAATATGAAAAATACTGTATTTCTATTTGGACAAGGAAGAAAGTGCGCCGGGTAAATAGACCCCGTGCCAGGAAAATATTCACAAGCTGGAAGTAATGCTGACCACACAAAGTCAGGAGTGCAAAGCAAAACTTTCAGCCGCTTTGGAAGACCTGCGACCTTCTGTCCGTCTAAATAGCAATCTGCTGTTCTGCAGTCCTAACATGTGCTATTCAGAGTGAAAAACGCATGCATTTAAATAACAAAAGGTGTTATTTTTATTTAGGACAGAACACTTGTATTTGCTTGTTGAACAAGGCGCAAGAAAAAGAGAATTTTCAGAAAAAGACAGAATTAGACAAAAAACAACTGACCTTTTTCTCTCTGGCTTGAGTTTTGCTTAATTAATAAGGCTCGGTGTTCTATAATAAACAGCAAAGCCACATGCTGGAGGCTAGATTTCTACTCTATATTTAATCTAAGTGGAGGAGCTCAGACTGACCCTGAGTGGATAGCATTGTGCAGAAACCCGCAGACACCGACGATAAGCTTTTTCTCCAAACTCTCTGCCAGCAATTTAAGCCTTGCCCTTTGCCATAATCCCTCCCAGACTTGCCACTGGCTGACATGCAGAAGAGTATCTATCCTAAGTCAAGTTCCCAAACTGTGCCCCGCTGATAATGTTCTGGAAGCCCAGCGCCAAAGCAAATGAAATGTAAGCATTGTAATATTGCTGTCTCATAATATGCCACAATATTGTTCCATTAGTGGTGTCTGCTGGTATTTCTCCTTTTGTTTTGATGTGACACCCTCACATTTTTCTTTTCAAGTATGTCCTAAAACAGCACACGCAAAACTGTAAACCCATTTTTCAGCAGAGGTCACAAGTGAGACTTTCTTATCTTATTACCAATTATAGCAATACTGATGAACTTGCATGTGCATTTACTGTTAAATGATTTATTTACTATGAATCTGCTTCTATGTATAATTTACTTTGGTTCAAGCTAATTGTTCTGTGGAGTGTGCTTCTCTTTAGATCCACCCTGAGATCAAAACTCCCATCCCTCTTGCACAATAACTATATTTAAGAACAATACATGCATGCTCAACAATCAATGCCTTTACAATTGCACCAACCGGAATACAGCAATCGAACAAAACATGTTATTGTATGAATATAAACATGTTTTTATAATGTGGTTAACATCTAGAATAATATGTATTTACCAATAACAGCAACAGCACCCTATGGAAGCCACAGAATCGAATTCAGTTACTCAACTACTGTATTACAGAATGCTTAACAATCTGTACCTTTACAATTGCACCGACCTGAATACTACAATTAACCAAATTACAGTTATTATTAGAACAAATTAAACCCTTTTCATGGTTTGCATCCATCTGAGTTTGCACGGCTTGTGTTTATAATTTGCTGAACATAAGAATAATGTGTAATGGCCAGCAGCACCAACACCTTATCCAAGCCACACAATCTAATAAGGAAGATCGGGGAATAAGCACAAGATAATTGTTCCATGGAACGTGTTTTTTGAGTTCAAAACTCAACTACAGCAAAGAAAAGATCTGTCTTGCACAATTATATAACTCAGAACAACACACGCTCACGATCAGTACCTTTACAATTGCAAAACTGCAGTCAACCAAAATTATAGTTATTATTTTGATAAATGAAATCATTTATCATTGGCCCAATTTACATTCTGAGTTTGCATGGTTTGTTTTATAATTTGGTTAACACCCAGAATGATGTGCAATAGCCAACAGCAACGACACCTTACTAAAACTGTAGAATCTAATAAGGAAGATCAGGGAGATAAGAGCTTTCATAGGCTTTTGACAGCAGTGAGTTTACTTTTCATCAAATCCCAGTATAAAGAGCAGATTTGCTGCTACTTGTGGAAAGAAGCACATCTTTACCATTTACCAGCATTTCACCCCTCGAGTAAAGTGGATGCCTCGAGGTGGTGCATGCACGGACTGAAAACACAGAAAGAATCAATTTTTAAGATCAAGGTTTATACATCTCTCAGTATACTTTGACAGGCCTCTGAGTAATTCGGCTCTGTTGTGGTTATTGTTTCTCTGATTTCAAGCACACAGCATTTTGAGTCGTATCCCTGAGTGACAGTTTGGATGTTTTGACAGTAAGTGGTTTGGGTTTTAGTCTGGTGAGTGAGTAGTAATGGAGGGAGCTCTCAGTAAGTCAAACAGAAGCATTTTAAAACCAGTTTGATTTTGTTTCACCGAACAAAACAGTGGAAGACAATTTAGTTGTCCTCCTCATGCTGGATTCTTCTCTCAGACAGGAGCCTGCATTTTGTGCTACAGTCCAGAATGAAGGCCCATCAGCTTGTAGTTTATATTGTAAAATAAAGGCTATCTATGAATAGTTTCAGCTAAGTGACTGCTGCAGCAATAGTTTTATTGATTTTATGTGGTTATAATACCATTTTTAGGATGCGTGTATAAAGATAAGTTCATCCAAAAAATGAAAACTCTGTCAGCATCTATACACCCTCATTCTGACGTAAAGTTTCACAGTCCCAAATATTTCTGGGGCTTCACAGCAAAACACCATTACATCATTTTCCAAAACAACTTAAGTAGCAAGGAATCTGTTATCAAATGTAATAAAACAGCCCCCGAAAAAACCATACAATGAGTCCACACTGCTCCGGAGGTCCTGAAATCCCAAATTGATTGTGAAAAGAAGTTATTTTCAAGCCAAACTCTGCACTGTAGCTGCTAAGCTAAGAGCGTTAGCGCTTTCCTGTCTGAAGTGGCTGCACTACTTCAACAGCACCAACAATGTACATAACATCATTTTAACTTGATCTGGGATGGCAGATGAGCTACATGGATCCATTTCATGTCACCTTTTGGTTGTTTATTGCGTTGTTCATTCTTCTTCTGTTGAAGTTTATTTATACCTAAATGAACATCCCTTGGCAGGTGGGCTGCAACTAACAATTATTTTAATTACTGATTTATCTGTAGATTATTTGTTCAATTTAGCGATCACAAATCTCTGATATTTCAAAAAATAGTGAACAAACACTTAATGGAGGTGATCAGAAAATTCAGTTGCTTCCCAACACGAAGTACAAAACTTAAGATCTTCAATGAAAACTGAAGAAACACTGCACAGAAAAGCTTATATTTGGAATCACAGAATGTTGGATTGTTTTACCAAAATAATTATCTTGTGATGAGTGTGTGTGTGTGGGCTACACAACCTGTGCTTGAAAACGGTCCATTATCAAAGTGGCTGCAGATTAAAGGAACAGTTTCCTATATTTATCACATAAAAGCAAACTTACCACTTTGTGCACTTATTCTCTGTTGATCAACTGATCAAATCATTAAGTTCTACAAGGCACACTCTCACATATCATACACACATACAGTTACAAGAAATGTTCACTGTACACTGCAGTTGTACCAAACTTTCAGAGAATTGTGAGACAGTAAGAGGCTCAAAACAAAAGAAACTCTGTGTGAAGAGCCGTCCATGATGTGTGGAGCTCTACCATCCTGAAAATATATGGCTCAACCCCCACAGTTCTTTTTCAAAAGCCCTTTGGACCATGTGTCACAACACATCTTTTGTGATATCTTTTTCTTTGTAGCCCTCCGCAGATTGATAGCCTGGTGACTCCACTGAGCGAAGCTCAAAATGAATCATATAAAAAGCTACCACCATGTCCAGAGCCCAGCCGTGTCACCACTCTACGAGCATCATCACACGCTCTACTTTAGAGGCGAGGCTGGAGCTGTTTACAGGAGCATGCCTGCCATCTGAGCATGTATCCGATTCACTTTGGCCGTTGAAGGACCCTCTCTGTCGAGGACCTGCACTTTTGTTCACTTTACACATCAATTTCACAATTTGTTCATGTCCAGCCAGTAACCAGAGGAAGAAAGACAGATTCGGTTTAACATTTTTTTTTTTTTTTCAGGTATTATCCTGAATGAAGCGTCAAAAAAGTCTAGAAGAAAAGAAGAAAGCACAAAAGAAAACATGAAACACAGTCAGTATCTCAAGCCTACGTGCTTCACTGAGTCATAAACAGTCTGTGTGAAGCTTTTGGTGAAAAAATAGTAAATTATTGCTACTTTGCATCCCTCTCTTATGTTTTGGAAAATACATCACAGAAACACACACAGCTTGAATATGCTACCCCTGTAGAGCGCCACAACTATTGGAATTACTGTATATGGCTCTGATGAATCATTTGAGGCGTTCAGTGACACAGCACAGAAACTTAAACGGAAGAATGTGTCAGATTTAAAAGACACATGTATGTATGTATGTATGTATGTATTGGTACGCTGATGTTAAGGTTTGGTTAGTACCTCCGTTTTGTGATCAAGGTCTGGTAAAGATCTGCATAATGTTCATTTGTTTTCACCAGACAATGGTCCAAGTTACAGTTTCAAATTGTTTCCATGCAGTTTAACCAGAGAGAGGTGGTACACTCTGCAGGCAAAGCAAGGCGACTTCATCACAGAGCATCAATCAGACGCGAGGCAATTCAAGGTGCTTCACAGGGGCACAGAAAAGCATAAATAGTTATGGATTAGGAAAAAAAGTATCAATCATAGTTTGAAGGCATGTGATGTTTTGAGCCCTGATTTAAATTGCGTGGGCCTCAGGTATACAGAAGGGTTGTTCCACAGGCAAACTAAAAGCTGCTTCATCTTGCTCGGTACTGTAGTAAACAGTGAGCTTGCATTCTGACTTTGGTTATATTTTTGTATATTTGATGTCCTGTAAATACCGTTTGCTTCGGTAATTTCTTTTCACATGTACACCTTTGTCCACTCCGCCACTCGCTGTGTGAACTTTTTCTCCCACACAGCTGATTTGAAAGGACAGGGCAGGACCTCGTGCTCCGGTGTCTTGTCTGAACTCGCCACAGCTCATAACAAATCACGATTTCATCTTCTTTTCTTGTTTCATTGTGTTCTCTCCAGCCGTTGATTAATGGTTTGTTTGGAAAACAGCTTTTTCAGCTGCCAGTTGCTGGATTGGATTGTGGGGTCCTAGGGGTCCACATTGTGTTGATTTGGGGCGGATATATGTCGGTTGTGTCCCTTGTCTGGTCTGATCCATCGAGTAGCGATAGTCCTGACAGTGATAATAGATTCTCACACATCTCTACTGAAGGTCCAAGTTATTGCACATGCAGCCGTGTATGTTGTATGTCATTTCATCTGACCAATCGCAAGTTTTTAATGTCACAAATGTGCAAGTCAATGAACAAGACTGCAAAACTACGCAAGTCAGAGAAGTTCTCCTTTAAAACATGTTGAATTTGTGATTGGGGAATTGTTTAACCTGAACCCAAACGAGTATCTTTGTTGCCTAAATCTGACTAAGTATTGTTTCTGCCTGCGAGTACTGCACTCTACTTGAACCCATGAAACCACGAGGACTGGTTTAAATCCGGCCCTTGTTGCTTCCTCATAGTCAGAGGTGATTTTCCGGAAGCAACATTATTTATGACGCTCCATGACAACACCAACACAAGTCACAAGGTTATGACATCACAACAGCGTGACTGGTCAGCTGCAATAAAATTCATGATGTGCTGGATACGCCAACACAGTGACACCGCATTTTTTTTTTTTTTTTTTTTTAACTGTGATTATGTTGCGTATTTTCTGCATGGTGTAATCTCTCCCTTCGTGCTGCATCATTCTAACCTTGATGTGGGAGGACAGGATTAATTAGAGGACATTATCTACTGCTCTGTCCTGTTTTTTACTCTGACCTTGCTGACTAACCTCATGTACGACTGTAGCAGCCAGGAGCATAAAATCTGGAAGTCCATTAATGAGATACATACTATATTTCTTTATTTGTGCACCTGATGCACTACAGTACTGTGGTTATATAATCGCGCAACAGAAACGCAGTCCTATAATCAGTGTCATGGCCCGACAGTGGGTGAGTTAAACCTCTCTTCTTGTCTCTGTGTCCCTCTGTCACTGACTCACACACATGCTTCAATAAGCATTGTATACTTAAGAAAGCAGATTTGTTTAATACAAGCTGTTGTCCCACAGCCACAGCTGCAGCCATGCAGGGCTTTTGTATGAAGCAAAGCGCTGAACTCAGATTTGCCAAGTCACCAGCTGAATCACTTTGCAGCAGAAGCCCCGTGGCCCCTTTCAGAATCCAGCCGCCTGCAACAACAACATGGCCTCAGTAATCTCCAACGTGCATGGGCATATTTCTGAGTGTGCACCAGAAGATGTAATTAGCTTAGATGTTTACATTACAGTAGGACATAATGAGCGGAAGGTTCATTTTTAGAACAAGTGGATTTATATACTATATGTTGAATCGCGGTTTCTCAATCTACCCATTTGTGTTTCTGGAAATTCTTCTGGTCTGACCAGATTTTTGGCCTTTTTTTTGTTCTACGCCTGGTGGGAGGTCCATGTAGACTATTATATGTAAATGATATGTTTTCTTTTCATTAAAAAAACAACAAACAAATGTAAATTTAATATAATTAGTCTCACTAGAAGTCATCTAGTGACCTCATACAAGCTCCTAAACCCCCCGTGTGAAGTTTCAGGCTGAGACCATGATCAGGCTGGGGAGCACGGAACCTCAAAGTTAAAATAACAATGAGTTATTTCTTAAATTGTATCACAAATCACTGTCTTTACACAATGTATTCATGTTAATATTCATTTCATAAATATTCATGTATTTATGTAATGCAAAACACCCCCAAATTCCACACCAGAGGCGGCGGATGGACAAGAAAAGCTATTTCCTTGTGTTTATTTTGTGTAATTATGTATTAAAAGACACCACAAAGGTATTTATTGGCAATAATGGTATTTAGTTTACCATCAGGGTGCTGTTTGCGACAAGGCAGCGTACCCTAGAAACTGTCTGAAATATTAAACTATCAGCTTTCTGCTTAAGAAGAAAAATGGGAAATTCAGGTTGAGGAACAGTAAACAAATTAATTAATATTGCACCTCGTTCACTACTTCTGTCACTGCTTCATGGAAACAGTGTTATGGCCAACATATTTTCAATGCTTGCTTACTTGGAAACAATTTCAACAAGAATTTCTTGGTGACATCCTGGTCAAAACATCCTCTTCTGAGAACAGTTCCCTCGTTAGCATCTGCTTCATGTGGGTCGATTATTTTCTTTACTTCCATGTCTAAAAGCTAACACACAAAACACCACACTGAACAGACACATAAATCAAACTGTCCCTTACAAATCTTGCAAATCAAAATAAAGCGAGTCATTTGCTATGTATGTAATCATTATGCCCCCAGAAGCTCGCCCAGTGTCGGACTCAATTCACTCAATTCACTCTCCTTTATGCTCTGTTTGGGTTTACGTCAGTTCAGGAAGGAAACGCCGGTCTTCTCAGCAGCTACATGCTCCACTATGTCCACCGACTCGTCTCTTTCTGCCCGCTGCTCTGTGTTGAGCAGGTCATGTAGAGCACATTTATAAAAGGAACAGTTTCCATAGCAAGAGGAAACTTCTTGGATCGGTGGGGGGGGACATATTTCCATGATCCAAGTGTTTGTTATTCATATTACATAATGAAAATATTGTTGATATTTGCACACTAAACAATATATTTAATTTCACTTGGGCTTTGCTGATTGATGGCATTCAGGGAGGAAATAATGAAGTACATTTGAATACGAGAGTGGCTGAGAGAGGCTGTTGCATCATCGCTCTTATGCAAGATTCACAATGTGCTTTTGATTCACTGCATCGCTGTTAGATTTCATTTCACTGTAGCGTAGAAGACTTTCACAACGCTCTCACTCGCTGTCAAGTCACATTTCGACGTTTTTGCAGCGAAACATCATGATAGCATGAAGACAGCACGGTTAAGAGATGTAAGGCTGTTTCTTTCAGCTGGGAGAGTAATTACACTGACAGCGCGGTTGTCACTCATTACAAAACCAAGTGTTTTTTCTTTAAGTTCTGCTGATGGTTTGAGGAAAACCACGAGAGAAACTCATCACAGATGCTGATGGCTTACCTGTAGCATGGACACTTATTCATATATCCTGAACAAACAAGGTCGGCCGGCCGATAATCACTACAGCAGCGTGGGCAAACACTCCTCAGGCGTCATCTTGAGGGGGCCGAAGCCTCGTGTGTAACAGGCAACGCAAATCGATACCACCAAATGGCAGCTCCAGAGATCTCACATAATTAGACAGAGACACAGGAAGAGGGAGAGAGAGCCCTCCTCGCCCAGACAGATGAACACTAAACAAGTGTTTTCAGCCTGCCTCTTACCATGTTTCTTCAATATTCGCCGCCTTCCTATTGACGGGTAAAACTACTCTCACCCGACGCATGGATTGACTCGCAATTGAAATGGGACGAAGGCTTGACCTAAACAAAACAGCAGAGAAAACAGCAACCAGTAGAGGCGTAGTATTGAACGCTAATGAAAGTTATCATCTGCCTCACTCTCTGCTTTTATCTGCGTGAAGTGACCGAGGATTTCTCGGCTTACTGTAGTCTCAGACACCTGCGTTTCAACACCTCCTGTCACTGACCCAGAGAAGCTATCAGATGAAATAGAAGCACAACAGACTTGACAGTTAAGAGAAAAGCAAAGTAGTTGAAGGCCAAATAAGTTACCATGATTCAGCGTTCAGACTTTAATTGTGGCGGTGGCTTGTAAGGCTTTTACTACCGTTTTACAGGGGCGTCTTTCAGGTTTCTCACCGATGAGGCCAGCCATCTTCTCTGCAGAGAAAGTTAGCCCTCCTCCTCTTCGTTGGTTTTACCGGCAGTATTGGAGCTGTATTGGAGTATATAACATCATGCTAGTCACTGACTGGTGCAACGCGACGAGCAGCTCCAGAGATAAAAAAGACGAGACAAAAAAATCAACATGTGGTGGCCATTGTTGATATTGATGTTCTGTGAGTGCCACAGATAAATTAATGTGTGGGAAACACTTTGATTAAAAGTTGTTTAAAAAAGGTTCTATTATTGGGGTGAGAATAAATGTTGGCTCTGTATGTTTCCACACGCCATGAACACGTTGGATGTTCTTCAGGTTCAGGTTTTAATTTCATGTTATGATAACACTGAGATGACACAGTGTTGTCATAACATGAAATTAAAACCTGAACCTGAAGACAACACTGTGACGACACAATGATACATACAGGCTTTCTAACTGCGTCCCTTCCTATCTTTAGCTGCACTTGGACAATGAGCCATTGTTATGTTCAGCCCTCTATGTCCTGTAATGACCTGTCCATTATTGAAGGCGGCACAGCTGAGAGCTCCACCGCTGAGGGTATGGACCGTACTCTTAGAAATGAGTTATTTCTCTCTCTCTCGCTCTCCCTCACTAACTATCCTTCTGATGTCACTTTCACTTCTTTTTCTCCTGGATCTGTCAGATCTGACAAGAGATGTGGCGGTGAGAATATACCAATCTACCGACAAAAAAAGGAGAAGACCGTTCATATGCAGTTAAATGAGCACACTCTTATCAAACCGCTAAAGGTCTAAATTTCAGGCTGCGACGCAAGAATTTCTTTGGATGGGGACGAAGCAGAATCTGGAAGTGTCGCCAGGAGAATCAGATGCTCTCATTATTTCCTTTGATCCCAGACGTCATGTAGAAATGACTGTAATTTGTCTCTGTAAAAAACAGAGAGAGCGATGCAGTTTGCTCCACAGGTGTCAAGGAAAATGCCTCTCGATGGCATAGAAAATCTTTGAAAGAAGATGATTTGCTGTGGAGATTGTTTTGATTGGATCGGCGCGTTCGAAGAAAACAAACTCTTAGGACTCAGCGGAAGACGGGAGGATGAAGGATGAATGGGAAATGAATGAATGGACAGCTGAAACGAGGGAGGTAGAGAGGGAGGTAGAGGAGGTGAGTGATCAGACGTCTCTCTTGGAGATGGCTGTTACAAGACTGTCCGACTGACCCATCCATCCAGCGCCACCACGTGTGTCAGCATGTGGCCCTTGAGACTGCTGGGAGGCCCGACCTGCTCAAACATAGATGTGGCAACAAAACGCTACCTGGTGTCCTGGCTATTTCACTGTGTGTGTTTGACAGCAGGAACTAACTCTTTGTCCTGGTGTCTCCCGGTGCTGCTCGTCAATAAACCCTTTTTATTGTGTGTGCGCGAGGCCATTTGTGCATCTGTGCCTTCCGACCTTACGAACCCTTTATTACGTTGGGGGCATGCCCATGTTCCCACATTTTTAAGATGTTTTTTTCCAAACTTAGGCCCTATGTTCCCACATTTCCACAGGGAACATTTCCTCAACGCCTAACCAATAAATTGAAGGGAAATGTAGGAACACAAGACCTAATTTTAAGAAAAATCTTAGAAATGTGGGAACGTTGGGCTGACCCATTGCCTTGTGTTGAGGCGACACTCTCAGGCTGCATTTTTTAAATTAATAATAATAATAATCATTATCTCTTTAACCTCTATTTAAATCACAACTCATTGATGACGTGCCATCATATAACTGCTAAATTAGACAGTCGGCAAAAAGAAGGAACAAAAAACTCACTCAAAGAAGAAAATATGTAAATACTTTTTGCTGTACTTCCTTTTTAAATTAGACAACTCACATTTTAAAATGTGTAAGATCTACTTCTATCCGTTCATTCGACCAGTCATAATTAAACTATTGCATGATGTTGCCAAAATTATTTGTCTTTTAATTCCAGTTGATTGATAATTGGTGATTTCTTTTAATGCAAATCCGCCGTTAGATTTGGTACCTGTTCAGAGACTTCCAGCTGGAAACAAACAGACTCATTTTTTTTTTCTGTAACCATGGGGGAAAACCTCTAATGTTCTGATAAATGCGCATTCAGAGACAAATCCGTACAGCTAATGCAGATTTGTTTCTGTTTCATGTCTAATCTGGGGCTTGTGATGATCACAGTGCTTCCCATACACTGTGTAGCTGGGTCCCTCCGCTGAGAGCGCAGACTGCAGGAAAAAACAAAAAAAAAACGCTCTGGTATGTAAATTCAGTTTCCTACATGGTGTCATCGGGTGTCATCAGGTTTTTCAATAGCTAGTCCCCTCGGAAAAATATTTGTCAACACCGTAAGCACGTTTTTTTACTGCCACCGGTGGATCAGAGAAATCATGCTGCCGGGTTCCCAAATCGCCGGATAAACACGAAAAACCAGCAGATAAACAGCTTTTTGAATGAGACGGGTGGCGAGTGAGGAGAATAGAAGAAACTTTCATCGCCGAAACAGAGAAGCTTCATCTGGAAACAACACTGTTCCACTGCAACATTAACGCTGAGTCTATTCTGTACTTTAACCAGCTGTCACAGGGACTCCAAACAGAATGCCGACCTAAACGCTCAGAAAAACAAAGCGAACACAACACTTAGGACTTTGGGGTATTTATTTCTTCCTCTTCTTCTTTTTTTTTTGTCTAAGTTTATACTGTAGATGTTGTTATTTCATTTGGCCACAAACAACAGAACAGCTGCCTCCAATCTGTTGCTGATTTAACAATTTTGTATAAAGTCGGGAGGATAACAAGTTGTTTCTGTTTCGAAGGTCTTGGTCGGCGTTCTCTGACTGCCTGCCAGCCTTCTGATAACGGCTGAAAGTTTTGTGCAAACTTGCATTCTATAAAAATGGGATGCATGTGAATCAACACAACACGAGAACACAAGGACAATATTTTATAGGTATTAGAATCAGGCTCTGAATAAAGAGCGAGGGTTTTCTGCAGTATGGGCTAAATGGTCTATGCTCAACGCCCCCACATCTGTATAATCATACAGCACAGATTAATAAAGATAACACAGTGTTGTTAAAGGAAAATTACATTTAATTTGTCTTAAATTCACAGCTCCCATGGTGATAAATGACATAAAACATACAAATATACAGCTTAACTTTAACAACAACTTCATACAATCACTAAATTATCTGCAAGAGCAAATAATGTGAGATTGTGTGTGTTGAGGAGCAATCCTGGCCAGGAAGAGCAATCGAATAGATGAAAAGGAAGATTATATGAGTGGAGGCAAGTGAGACAAGAGACAAATGTCAATAAGGCAATTGTCTCACGCCGAGTGGAGCGATAACTCAGAGGCATACCATACTGTTCCTTCTCAGGACTTTCTTCATCCATCTCCAGCGTCAAACGGGCGTCCTCGCGTCTGTCTCTAATTGGGGAAGAAATAGGAAGACTCCCACGAAAAAATTTGGGAGCGTCGGCGGCGATGCAAATCACCGAGGCAAATTCCTTGTTAGCGAAATCCTGCTTGACAATGAACCTGCTTCTGATACGTCTGCGGTTAATGAGTCAGAAAAAATAAACAAACAAAAAGAACATGAGAGCGTTTGTTTAATATGGGTCGCGGGATTGGAAATAATCAAAAAGATAAAATGCCTCCAAGATGCAAGAGATTAGATTGTCGGGAATATTAACTTCAGCTGAAGAGGGTGACCTGGAACACGCTACACAAGTCGGTCTATTGATAATTGCTACATAAGAGCACCATGTGTATCACCATGGCTACGTAAAAGCTTATAATGGTGGTGCCCTCATAAATCCACTCTCCATAATTTGAAGAGAGAGCTTTGCAAAAATGAGCTTTGTGTGTTGTGTACAGGCTGCCTTCAATCATTTGTTTGGCATTATATCATGTACTGTACATACGTTAATGGATGGATGGACACACGTGACACAGTTTTATTCAAATAATT
This sequence comes from Acanthopagrus latus, assembly GCF_904848185.1. Lineage (NCBI taxonomy): Eukaryota > Metazoa > Chordata > Actinopteri > Spariformes > Sparidae > Acanthopagrus > Acanthopagrus latus. The sequence goes on along the minus strand of NC_051046.1, from coordinate 4,942,236 downwards.
ATTCAAATGATAAACAAACACATGGAAACACAGTATGAATATAGCAGTGTAAAGAAAGAACAGACAAATGTGACTCTTCTGGAAGCTGCAGAGGACGGATATAAATCTCTCTCCACTCAAGCGTACAAGAGATGCGAGTTGAGCTCGGATTCATAACACTTTCGTCTCCCATTACAATATTGCCCTTTAGAGTAAATAACCTTCATGTTTCAAATGTGACAAGCAGGTTTCCAGCTAACACACGGATCATTCTCTCTGTCATTATAACCTCCACCCTCATTCAAACGGGACAAATAACTTGATGTGTGTTGACAACTGGTTCTCTGCCCATCACAGATGCAGTGAGAGCACGCCATGAAAGAATAGTTGTGTTTCGACAAATGTCCCATTATCATTTAATCACACAGCGTTCAGTGTCAAGGTAAAAAAATATAATAACATGTGATTATTATGGGAGGAAACAGACAGAACTTGACAGAAATTTATCGAGTTTTATAAACAGATTCCTGACGGAAAGAGATCAAAACAAATATCTTGCTTTTTACTTCAGTGGTAATAGGGTCCCATATAAGATAAGCTAAGATGCTGTTACCAGGAGGATAATATAGTACGGATGGATTCTGACAAATCATTTTCACCTCACAGCTTCTCCACTGAGCAGCTGCAACCGAAAAGAAAGTTTAGTGGAAATCTGGAGGGACATCGGGACATTTATTAAAGGTAAACCAGCATATATGATTCTAAGATTAGCATATGTTAGCTAGCCCAAGATTTGTGTTGATATTTGAGAATTAAATCAAAACTATCCTATCATATAATGTGGTACTAATGCCATTGGTAGTGGTTGAATGCTGATGTTAGCTGTTGTGTATCTGTAGGTAATGGATTATTAAACACGTTGTTTTCACTTTCACTTTCATACTGCCTACATTTATACAGCATGCAACCTGCAATACAGCAGTATGACATTTAAGCTTCCCATCCTGAGTGTGACGTCAACTTATTGGCGCGACGCTGATTAAGGTGGTTGTAAACATGACACCTGGGCTGATCTGTTAATTTTCACCACTCTGCCGTTGTGATGCTATAACGCACTTCGAAGTTTCCGACTGTGGCATGTTAATAGTTACCCACCATCACTCAGAGAGAAGACATAAGCACAGTGACATGGTCACTGGCCTCTGTGCTACTATTTCCCTGTTTCCTGTTTTCCTGTGTGTTCGTGACGTCACGTATGACCCACCAGAAACAAACGCAGGAAGGCTAATTCCTCAACCGGTAATGGTAAATTACTCAACTGCCCACTTAAAGCCGGATAATCCTCATTAAAGATAATAAAAAATAAATAAATAAATAAAAATGAATATTGACAAACATGTATCGGTGTAAAAATGGAAGTACAGAATGTTGGTAATCATAATGTGCATTTGCTTTGAGAAGTGCACCATAAAACACAATTATACATGACGAATGACTGAATCATTCAATACAATTTTGAAATGGAAAACGAAAAACAAAAACATGAACATAATCTGTGAAAAATGCTGAAGTGCACACAAACAAACAGCGCAGAGAGCAGCCGGAGATATGATCAAAACAACCCATCTGATGCAGAACATGTCCTCCAGAAACATGTTATTGCCAGGTGTTATCTGAAGTAACAGGGGACCGATTGTGGCTTTGTGATTTGACCATGCAAATCATCATGAAAAAAAAGAAAAAGCCTCAATGAACAGGTCTGTGTGTGTGTCTGTGTGTAGAAAACGCAGCTTGCAATACGTGTCTGTTAAACTCAGCACGTTCAAACAATTCCTTGGCATTCTGCTGGGCATCAAAGCCGCGCCATCTGTTTGAGCGATTACTTTAAAATTCAAGTTGTGTGTGAGGTGTACATGCGTACGAGAGGAATACAAGACAGCCTGTGTGTAAATCAAGTAGCTGGAGTAGTTGACAGTGGCAGCTAATGCAGAATGTCAGATATCTGGGACATGTGAATGGTCATTTAAAGCACTATTTCAACGACAGTGAGGATTGTATTTGCTAGAAGACGTCAAATATTTAATGAACATGACGGCTGACACAGAGACTGCCCTCTCCTCTGTCGTATATTTAATTTACTGCGCTATGGTGTAAGATAATATATGCACCTTATTGAAGGGGGTACTGAACGCTTTCCAGGCTTTCTCCCTGAATCCTATAGGACTACAGAAATCCTAACATTGTTCTTTGAGTCCCAGTCTTTTGCGATATTATCATGAATCTTTATCTTTTATAGCTCTTAAGAAAATACCTTTTGAGTTTTGATCTGAAGTTTTCCTAATTATTCTGATTGGATTTGCTGTGGGATTAGCAAAGGATTTCTGAGTAAGAATACAGAGCTCAGCAAAGGTCACAGTCTTCCTGCTCATACTGTTGTTGCAATACCGTACAGTAGAATCCTGTGATCACACTGTTTTTGTCCAATAATTTTTCTTCCTACCTTTGTGTTTATCTGTTACCGGCAGCTTCCCCAGGAAGACACACCAGAAAACCAGAGGACACATTATTATGAAGTGTAAATTGTTTGTCTTTACTCACGGCCTACTGCGGCAGAGTTTATCCTCACACAGTACAAAACACAGAAACTGAGGTGCCCGGTGTACGGTGAAGTTCAGAAAAGAGGCCCTAGACTCTGAACGACTCACGCTTGTAATAAAATATAATGACATAATGACTTTGTTTCAGCTGCTGTCTCTTTAAGGCCCCCCTCCAAAATACCCAGTCTGCTCTGAGTGGTCAGCTCACACACGCCTGAGCCACCACTGCTCACACCGACTCTGTCATGTTTTCAGCCTCGAGTTACAATCACATTTACCGTGAGTACGGTAACATGGTGACCTGTGACACGGTGACGTAGTGTCATGGTGTTAAAGGCTCCTGTTGGTTTGGGCTTTTTAACAGTCATCTTTTGAATGCACAGTGTGTATTTCACACACTTAAAAAATGGGAGAAAAAGTTTATGATGTACTATCCACAGATGTAAGGAATAAAACAAACTCCAAAAAAGCTTAACAGGAAGCCTCTTTTCCTCACTCTGTTCATGTCAGAATAAAGGCAACAACCTGAAACAAATAGAAAAAAAACAACAAAAAAAACAAGCATCCTAAGTGGATTCCTCACTTTAACACTTACTTATGGATTACATCATCAGAGTGATACTCTTATCAGATGACAACAAGGGAGATATCGACACAACTAAAGAACAACAGTGTCAGAATCCCTCAGCAGATGCGGCCTCGGCTAATTACAGTGTGGAAGTATGTACTATTCATGAAGTGTGAGAACTTTAATCTCGTGGTGTAACTTTAATTTAACCAGACAGTCTCGCCGAGATTAAAGGCTGAGAGCGACATTAATGTACTTGAAATTCCTCTAAGGAGACATCAAAAAGGTCGTTCCATTCCATTAGGAGCAGCAACTATTTGCGAGAGGTGCTGCTTCGAGGATGTTCGACATATCTAGTTCTCAACTCTTTTAGGTTTCCTGTTCAAAGTTTCGCAAACTAAAGCGAACAACGGGTGGCTAGTAGATCAAGTTCAACGTCCCTTGTTTGTCTGTGTACCCTACAGAAGAAAAAAAAGAAAGAGTGTCTGAGTACGTCTTTTTTGACATTTCTCAGTCTTTTTGAGCAGATTTGTTTCTGTTGACCCTTGCGGTTTTGTGGTTATTTCATCTCTTATTGTTTCCTTATTGTTCAGTTTCTGGGGCGCTGCTGGCATCAGGGAGGGAAATTAATGTCATTATAGGCTGTGAGCCACTTTCCTACCTGTAAACCTGTCATGTTATACATCATGGCACTATGGCACTTACCTGGCAAGTAATATATATATTTCTGTTTTCATAAATGTAAGTGTGGACATTACAGTCAGGGAGTAACACTGTGTGCTGTTTCTGTGTGCAAACATTCACACACTGGGAAGCTTTTTATCGCCTTTAGCAAATGGACAAACATCTCGGCGGATGCACTTTTTCGGTGCACTGCTCATTCAAAAATGCCAAGGACAATGTTGTGATAGTGTTGCTAATGTGTCTGAGACATCCTGGCTGATGCACAACAACAGATGTGAGTCTTGTCACTGTTTGGGCACATCATGAATATAGTTGTGCAGGACGCGGCCCGGAGCGTACCAGCTTGTGACAACAATATGAAGAGCGAAAACGGCTTCTTGGCAGTTCATCATGTGAAACTACCACAACAGTCATGGAGATTTTGGATGGTTTTTTCCTCGTCATCACAGGACTTACACAGGAGGAAGGGGGAAATTGCCTCTCCCCTGCAGAGGTTTGACACATATTTCACATTAAAACCGATGCTTATCTCCTCTCCTGTACTGAAACAGCAAATACAGCTTTTCATAGTAGCGAGGAGCACCTCTGCAAAATCCCTCAAATGTCTGGAACAGAGGATGCGAAACATCTCTGTGACAAGTGGTTTGAAGAATATTGCAAATACAGAACCACTGCAGTCAAACGGTTTAAACTGGCCTTCCCTACTGAAACACTTGCACTTGCACTTGTGCGTGTGTTGCTGAGCGACTCTCAGAAGTTATCACCTCATTAGCAACTTGTTTCTTAGTTTAATTACTCAAGAATGATGGTGGTGCTACATAAGTGACTGATACGGTGCTTAACGGGCAGGATTGGTAAAACACTTTAAAGGCTGACAGCTTATGAGGGTGGAGACCAGAAAAAAAAGCTTTAAACTTTGAATTCATAAATGGAATTTTAGAGACTGACACCAACAGTGAAATGAACAATAACTGAAGGAACTCGCCAGAGGGTGAATAAAAAATGTTTTTCTTGTGGGGAGGGATCTTAAAAATAGAAACTGCAGGAATGACGTAACTTTACTCAAGTTCAATCTTTATGTGTGTAACTACATGACATGCTGCCAAAAAAAAAAAAAAAAAAAAAAAAACACGAGCAGGAGATCTAAAGACTTAGTCAAGCAAAGAAATTGTCAGCAGTGTGGTGGAGCAGCAGTGTTGTGATGGTGCCTACGTTTTACTGTGTATCTATATTTCTGTTCTTGTTTCCAACACACCACACACATTGTCCACTGTCAACACTGGCTCGCTGGTTTGGAGCCGTTGGATGTTTACTCCACAGTGGGACGCCGTCCAGATCCAAATGGCAATTCAAATGGGACAGTCCAAATGTACTGGCATGAGTTTCATTGGCTGCAGCCCTTTAATGCACTAGCTCCTGGCATTTTAAACAATATTAAATTCACTTTAACCCTTTTAAACTCATCTGGATAGCACTCAAAGTAACCTTGGCTGAGCAGTGACAGAACAGAATGTCCCACCGTTGCTCTGTGAAAATATTCTGACAGATAAATCCATATTACATACTGTACAGGAAAGATAATAAGCATTTGTTACTAGTTTGTGTAGATTAACATCTTCAGTGTGACATATGGGCGAGGAGGTTAATGGTGATATACATAGAAGGGTTGTCAGAAAGACTTGAAAGACAGATGGACAGACAGACGTCCAAGTCTTTCTAGCTGCTCCAAAGAGCCTCTCTTGCAGGTGAGCAGAGAAGTCACCTGTTTCCTCAGAAGGCTATGTGGGCTGCCATGACGCTACCTCCGCCGCCAGTTTTCTGTTTCCAGTTGCCTTGCAACTGCATGACTGACCGCCACCGCCAAGCTAGCCCAAAACTACTAGCCTTATGTCATAAATGCTAAATTGTTTTTAAAGTGAGCTCAGGTGCAACATGTGCCGTTGCTGGTTGCCACAACAATTCATGAAAATTGAAGGTTTTTTCAGAAACTTCTTGCGTAGAACATCAACAAATTTAACAAACATGTCCGTGCCTTGCGCCCTGAACACCATGCTGAGGAAGGAGGAACGGAGACTAGTGTGGCTCTCGGCTTTGAGACTAAAATAAATATTTTGGGTTTATGAATACCACAGAATAGCTGCTGCATGACTACATAACTTTCATAACCTGGCAATGCACGAGCAGCCGCCTGTCTCCACAACTCCACTTCCCTTCAGCATTATCCACGCTGTATGTTTAGCTTGATTGACGCTGTGGCTGGGCTCCACTGCTGCCTTCAGAAATATAAACTCAGTACTTTCCTATTGTGTTGCTATGCAGGTAGTTGTATGCTTCTCTGCTTTTGTAACTGCGTAATTCTCTGCTGTCAACACCTTCAGAAAATACAAGATAATTAATGATTTAATTAATTAACTATGTCAATGTAGCTAACGTCGGGCCATTGCTTCATGTCGTCTGCCCGCTCTGTGAGAACTGACGGGTGAGGCACTGTGAGAGCTGTCCTCGTGACTTTTTAAAACATCAGCACTGTGTATCCACTTACGATTTTTGTCCATTTTGTCACTTTCTTTGTGTTAAAAGCCGTTGTTTTCGAGCAAGCTTGACAGCTACACTAGCGTAAACACTGAGTTTGACAAGTTCAACTGGAAGAGCATAACCGACCACTGCTATGCACCATGGGTAAACTCGCAAAGTCAGGAATAAGGTGAATAGAGACAGGGCGAGTCAAGATTTATCATGCAAGTGATATCAGCCCACACTTGGACAATCTTTCCTTCAAGGGATTTATAGTGTTTTATTCACTGGTACATAGGAGTAGTTTTTTTAATAGAGATATATCACTATGACTTGTTGGCTGTTGTAGGCTCCAGGATGGGCATACACTCTCTTATCATTTTTTTTTTTTTTTTTTTTTTTTTAACAGATTAAAGCATGTAAAATTAGTAACTATTGTGTCACTATTTAATTCTCCGCAGAGAATTATTGATTGTATCTGCCAGAGGTGGTTTTATCTTGAAGTTGTTTGCATGGATCAAATATGGCACACACCCATTTAAAACAAAGAGTTGCATACAGCTGTTCTCTAAAGTCACCGTACCAAGCAGGTTTCAGTCAAGAAGTAGGTTAACATGTGTGCTTTTTACACTAGGACAGTTTTTTTTAATTGCTTGAAAACATTTATTATATATATACATTTTTTTTTTACTTTCAATGGCAGCTAGCTGTTTGTAGGTTAATGTCAAAGACCTATTCGCATAATAAGTGTATACAGGGTTATTAAACTGAAAGCTGTCACCTTGCCTAACTTTTGGCAAATTAAGTTTTCAAAATCTATCTGCAACGATTGTTGAACATCTGTCTGTGAATATTAGCTCACATCGTTCCTATGTCACATTTCTCAACCGGTGTATCAGTTACCATTCGTAGGTGAGGCAACTTTCAACTCTGTAATTTGTTTCCCAGTCGTGTCTGCTGTGCACTAAATGGTATGACTGCTGGCTCTCACTGTGTTATTAAGTTACCTTTCTCTTTCCGATGCTCCCGGCCTGTCTCTGGTCCAGCACAGGTTGTCCCGGTAATCACTGTAAAACATCCTGGAGCTGTTCTTTGATTGGCCTACCAGAGCAGCACTCTCGGCTGTCATTTCTTATTTTGGAAAGAGAGGATGTTCATGCCCACAGACAGGACAAGATTTGATTGGAATAACACTGGTGTGCACCGAGCAGGCAGAAACGTCCATCTTGAGAGTGACTGCGGAGTGCTCGCCGAGATGCAGCTGTAATAGAAGCCAGCCACATAGAGAAATCAGCTTCTACTGGCTTTTACTTACATGTGTGGAAACGAATGGACACAGAGCTGCTGATTGTGGACTGAGGCACAGACTTAAGAATTACAGATTTGAGTTAACAAAAATACAGTTGGAAAATACGGTTGGTACTATGGACTGTGTGTGTGTGTGTGTGTGTGTGTGTGTGTGCCCACTGATGTTTATGATTTACGAAGAGTTAAGCATATTTACAGCATGAGCAGGTTTAAAAGACAGAGGCCATCAACAGATCCCTGGCTGCAATATTAGTCTCATCCATTGATGGATGTCTTTTTTATTTCTGTTAGATTCTGTGGTCACTTGAGTGCCTCTGTAGCACCTTTTATAGACATTTCTAAAGACAGCTTGTCAGAATTCAAACAACGAGCATCAGCACAACTATGTCAAGCCCGATTATCACAACACACAAATTAATCTAAGACGCACCGCTTTTCCATATTGGCGATCCATATCAGCACGTTCATCTGCCTGAACACAGGAAACGTATTGAAGGCAGACTGTGACACACATTCTCCAAAGGGCAACTACCCCATGACTTTGATTAATCAGTCTCATTGGAATGATGTCACACGCTCTTTATTTTCTCATACAGAGTGCAAGCAGAACAGATGGTATCTGGGAGTAACATATTCTCATTAGGAGGTCCAGAATCTGCATATCTGAAAGGGAAAACGAGAGAAAAAAGGGGAGGGGGGTGGGGAGTAAAATCCTCAGAGTTTTGGCACAGATCAACTCTCTGACCTTCTGTCCAGTCTGCTGGCCGACAGGCAGGAATAAAAGGATGGAGCGGGGAAGGAAAACTGACAGCCTCTCAGTAGCAGAGAGCTCCAGATCTGAGTCGGCCTAATCAGTAATCACTGATATGTTGCCTTCACCTTTTACAGATCTTTTGTTACGAGAGAAAATCAATAAGCCGGAATACTAGCCGTACAAACATAAAGGCTGAGAGTAACCACATTTATTATAATCACTATTGCCATACCACCGGAGCATGTTTGTAAATGTGTGGGTGGATTCAGTAAGTGATGGGGAATAGAAGAATATGCCATCAGTGGGTTCATTAGCATGAAAAAACATAACACACTTTTAAATATATTTTAAAGGAGCTTGAAAAAAACACAGGTCAAATTTCAGGGACATAATTGAAAAGAATCCTGTTTCTTTTTAATTCAATACAGTGTGGGTCTGGAATATATTGACTTTGGCCTTTGTGTACTTTTCTAGGAGGATGTGGTGCCCTTTTGACTGCCTAACACTACCTGGCAGCTAAATGGCACGGCTTGTACCTTGACTGATTTGTCAAAATGGGAAGATGGCTGTCTGCTCCAATCACTGTTTCAAATTCATCGCATAGCTCACAGCAAGTTAAGTTGGTGTTTCTTGCAGTGACGGGTAGCAACAATAGTGGAATGTTTACTGTGACTGCATCATTGTTGGCATGTAGGTCATGCTTGCTCTCAGTGGGAGTTGGACTCACTCTGCCAAGGTTGTGCTTCGTCACCTGTGACTTTCATGGGCAGGGTTTCAAACATCAGTCAAGAATTAGGAACTGTCTAGTTTTCTAGGTTGCAGGGTTGGACCGCCACCTTTTGCAAGTGAAGTAGTTCTTCTGGCATCATAAGCTGATCAACGTCCGGTTCTCGTTGGGGCAGTTTTGGGGCACTGTTCATCACGCATCACTGTTATGACGTAATAAGTATTGCTGGTGGTTGGCACCCACATTACGGCTGACAAATTGTTTCAGATCTGGGATTTGTGTTTACGACAGTGGTGTTGCACTCGGAAACCGTGCAGGCGTGTCAAATCACACAAAATACACATACCGACATGATTAAATGTTGCAATACTCCACTGGTTTAAACTCAGTTTATATGTAAAGTTATGACAAAATTAACCTACTTCTCACTTTATTTAGTATCTAAATAACGGGTTGTAATGAAGTTATGGTCTAAAATGCTAGTTTCAAGTCTACTTTAAAACAGCACAGTTCATTTTCTAAATCGTAGTCCCATTTGGAGTTATAATAGATGAAAAAGCAGGGCATGTTTTAGGGCAGACCTACTGAACTGGCAGCCTGCGGCTCAATTCATTAGTCCAAGCAAAGAAATACTTGTACTTCATTAAAAATTTTTACATCTTGGCTGCTTACGAAGAGGTAAACTAGGAGTCCGACAACTGTCAACCTAATTCTGAGATTAAAAAGGTGTCTTTTTTTACCTGCAAATTTATATTTATATTTATTTCTGAAAGAACTAATGATAAAGGATAACAATTTGAAACTGCTTTACCCGTCAAACCTACTGGATGTAAATGCCTGGCCTCTCTGCACTCCTGCCTTTTCCTGGCCCCTCTATAAATGTAGCTGGATGGGCCTGCTTCAGGGCATTGGTCCCTATAATGGCATGTCCTCACGTTCCCAGTCAGATCCAATCAGGATGTCCATATACGGTCACCTCTGACTCCAAAACCTGAAAATGACAATGGCAATATAACACCAGACTCACGGCTCCATTGCGGTTGTCCACAAGCCAATCAACGCTATCCCGCTGGGTTAACCCCTGGTTTAAGGACTAGGTTATCATAAAAAGGTGTATTCTTCATTTTCAGTCGGTGATGAGTTGCCGCCCCCTCTGAAAGTGTTAAATTATTTTTTGACGGAGCACAGAATGCAAATCGGTGCAGCAGCTACAGTCATGTGAGCCAGACCTCTTTGGTGAAGCAAGAGCTGAGCATTAAGGCAAAGCTCCCATGGTGTCATTTATTCCACATTCCCAATATACTGTATACCCTAACGATTACCAATGCATACAGACTTCTTTTAATAGAGACTGAAAGGCAGCAAACATGGGCACAAGCTCCTGCAGTTAGTTTCCTGCACAGGTTGTGTAAGTTTATAGCTGGAAGTAGTGTGCGGAGCTCAAACATCCTGAAATAGCTCAGAGAAAAGACTAATTTGCATTGAAAAGAGCCAGTAGGGGTGAATCAGGCATTGATTAGGATGCCTTCCAGACACCTCCCAGTGGAGGCATTCCAGCAGAGCCAGGCTGACTTGGAAAGGCCTCTGAATTCCCCAGAAGTGGATGTGGCTATAAGGTAAAGGATTAATTGTTTAGTTTGCTGTCAGGTCAACACAGACACCGATGTTGTGGTTTGAAATGGATGGATGGATAAATATGTGTGCTTGGTAGCTGACAGAAGTAAACACAACAATGTCTCCATAGGTATTTCCTTTTTGTGCTCTGCCATCGCCTCTCCCACTTCTACTGACTAGTCTCCATGCCTCAAGTCTGACATTAAGCCAAAAGAGCATCAACTCTGTCAACGAGAAAGATCAACAGAGGATATTCCTCCCATCGAACTGAAACTGCTGCAGAAAATGATGGTGTAGTTATACACAGTTCACACAGAGTACTGACTGCATACGATCACCTGGTCTGCAGGGGAAGTGATTTTCTCTACATCAGGAATTTGTGCTGAGACGTTTATGATCTTTGCTCCTCACTACAGTTTTCAGAGAATTCCCTCAGGTCAGAGGCTGCAGTGTGTGAGGATGAATGCCTTGTGCCATTACATACGTTTCTGCAAACTGGACCTGTAAAATGAACCAGATTCTGATATGATAAAGCAATCATGGTTCAAGTGGTGCTTCGGTGGCAAATAGGGCTAGCACGCAGTATCATGCAGACAGCACAACCCTTTTGTTTGTTTCTTCTCCAGACCCCACAGCCTCCGGAGAGAAGCGATGTAAGTTTTTGCCCCAGGACCTGCCAGTGGGAAAGTGGCTTTGCAAAGCCCTTGTAGTTGAGTCTGACTCATTCTGTGTCTCACACTGCAGCCACAACAACAGCCACAAACCTCAGGCAGGTAAAAGTCAGATAGTTGGAAGCTTCGATGCCAGTGGGCCAAAGTATAAACACCAGTGATGATCACAGGAGAAAAAACTGAGCCCATAACCATCTGTGGCAGCAATTATGAAGGTGAAAAGGGTCATGTTTTTTTTCTATGCTGTAGTTCACCTTACTATAGATAGATAGATAGATATTTCTTTAACAATGAGGATTGGGCAATCTCCAGGAATTCAACCAATTCAGAATCTCAGAGCGTAGCACTGAGTTGAAAAGATGTAGAAAAGAGTTGTCCCAAGTTATATAGAAAGATCTAAGATTTATCCAACATCTGTGAGTTTTTCATTAGCAAATATGACAAGTGTGGCTCTGATACTTGGGGATTAGTGTTGGATGCCGTTCAAAAGCACCACAGCAACTACTACATATGCAATAGCAAGGTTTTTTCCTGGGATGTGTGGGATCATCTACCATTGTGACTGCAGACTGAAACTAACGATATACCTCTGTTCTCAACCCCCCTGACGATGTCGGTAATGAGTTTGTCTGTTCCAGGCTACTCGTCACACTGAGAGCAGGAACGCAATACGGGAACACAGAAGGAATACAGGTGAGCAGAATAAAGGCCAGGAAAACAGACAAAGACAGGAAGTGGATAGTGCAACTTGACCCACAAGGACAGAACCAACAAAATAAACCAACGCAACGTGACGTGCTCCCTTTGTATATGGATCATTCGAAGGTAATAACATGAGATTCCCCTAATTCCCACACACTGGACCTTAAAATTAGACTCCTCATCGAGTTACATAGAGACAGAAATATATATTTCATATTTCATACATATTTATATGTGTATTTGTGTAGGAAGTCAACATTGAACACTTGGACACCGGCTTGATACCATTCGCTTCAAAGATTGAATAAATCCAGTATTTCTCACTTTAATCTTGGTTAGTAGCCACAGGCCTACCTCCTAATCCCCTTTCCCTATCAAAGTTCTGGAGAAAAAAAACATTTTTCTTTTAAAAGTAATGCCTTTCATGACCCGACATAACATTTTAGAGACAATCTACAGTTTCTGAGACAGTCCTGCAGGCAGCCCTGAACCCTGTGTCTTCTTTTGAGATAAGTAACTGCTGGACAATAATTCAATCATTTGAAACCTGCGTGGCAATCAATACAATAAACTCCGTCATTTTGCCTCAGAACATGGGAGGATTGGACCGACAGAGTACTTAAATTGTTTATGTCCCCATTCACCAGCAGAACTTTCTCAGTTACACTGAGACTCCATTATTGTCTAATCCCTTGCAGCGAACTGCATTGGTCTTTCCACTTAATCCAATTATAGTAAAACACAGTGCAGTATCTCTTTTTCTTACACAGTCTACACCTATCTACCTCTGTTAAACAGTGAAGAACAGTGAAGCATCTGCAACGTAAAAGTGATTTTGATATTCAAATTAGAATAATCACCATAATCATCGTCGATCTGCCCCAAAACAAGTCAGCCGCTCGTTACTTTCTTTAATACTTTCTGAAGCTGATTTTCACTCATAAAGCTGTTTTATACTCCCATGTGCGAATGGAGGACTTAATCTAACTACAATATACTTTCACTTGGTCTTTAGATTGCTCTCTCTCTCTCCTTGGCTCGCATTCTCTATTTGCTGCTGCAGCAACACTTAAAGCAGAACTCGGAGTTGTGATTACATAACCTCCTTTTTCTCTTTTCAGCCTCCCTGCAGCTGCACTGTTTTTTTTTTGTTTGTTTTTTAGCTCAGAAAATGATTTTACATATTCTAGAGATTATGTTTTTTTAAGGCACATCTGTATCTGGCTGCAGGCTGTAATAGATCCTTTAATCCTGTAGGAGCTGGAGTATTGTCTGATACTCAAAGAGAAAGAAGGAACACTACACAAAAACAAAAGACACAGGGAATCAGTGTCTTTTCTTAAGTGTTTAATAATAATCATGATAATTATAATATGGTTAAAGTCTGAGAATAATCATGACAGACCGTAGCTGTAACTGTAACCATCCCATGCCTATTGTTGCCTTTTCATGAAAGTTTGAAAATCCCCAGCCTTTTAGCCTGTCTATGATAAAAAGGGAAATTCGTCAAGGGAGGCTGAGCGATGTCGCTTCTGCCCTAATTGCAGAATTTTGATAGCTCTGATCTGCACTTCTGTAGTTTGTGTACTTTGTGTTCACGACTTTTATATCTCTACCCTCCATGGATGGCAAAAGATAAAATGTTCTGTGAGAGGGTTTTGGTTTTAATGGGAAAGTTTTATCCTCGAGTTGTTTCATGAAATGCCTTCTCGCTTTTTTGCCTTCAAAACATGAGTCAATCAGAGCATCCTGTGTCGGATGACAGCAGAAGGACCATGAATTGTAAAGTCGCATTAAATCTCTTGAAACTTGTGGCTCGGGCAGAAACCAGAATTATGCCAGGGCTAAAGTCAAAAAGCATGTTTAATTCATGTTCAATCTGTAAAATGTGGCATTGAAAATCCATTTAGAGAGAACTACCCAGGGCACTGTAATTTCCGAAACTGCCACTTTTTACTAACCCCAGATCATATTATAAATACGGTAAACAATTAATAGGTTTTACTGTAAATGCCTCAGTGCAGGTAGAAGGAGCCGAGAGGAGGGGAAGACGCTTTGTTGTCTTCTGTGCTTTCTGTTCCCTTTGCTTCCCATATTTCAGACCTGAATCTCTGCCAATTCTGATACCAGTCCCCACTCTGGAGGGGAAATTAGCACTGTGATGACTTTGCAGCTGTCCAGAGCCGGAGGATGTTCACCCGTGGCTCATCACAGCTCTAATCTCATAACATAGTCTTTTCACACCTGCATAAAGCTACCTGCTGGCTCCTCGGGTTACCTACTTGCGTGACTTAAATCTTCAAAAAAAAAAAAAAAAAAAATGTCTCTGACAACCTAATCCTAAAACTTAAGCCTGGCACTGCTGAGTCCACGCAAGCATTAATTTTTTTTCTTTTTTTTTTTTTTTTTTTTGTGGAGGCTGGAGGAGTAATGGGTGGGAGTGGTAGCAGGCGCTTTTGCTGACCACAACCTGCAAAGTTATTATTAATTTATTTCCTTGTCAAGTCGTTGCTGGTTCACTCTGCTACTTTGACAGCCACCTTATTTGGAGCATGACAAGTTTAATTTAAATAGATATGAATGTGAAAAAAAGGAGGCCCAATTTCACTGTCTGAAAAGATGGAATCAGGCAGTGTCAGTGCCTTATACAAATATGTTAGCGCTGCACTTTCCCCCCGTCAAGCTGTAATATACAGAATGCGATTTTCTGTCTGAGGGAGTGTGTGGCAGGTGAGAATGAATAAAATGATAGCATTGGTGCTGAAGTGCTCGCCATGGCTAGAAGAACTGCATCAGCTTCCAATTCCCGCGGTGTTATTCTGTATTTGACATGTGCATATAGCCGCTCACTGCAGGAATCTACACACCACAGTGGGGGGGGGACTCTTTGACTCACATCATGGCCAGAAGCTCACACTGACCTGTGTGGAAGCCAAACCTTGTGGCTTTATAATAATATTTAAAAACAAACAAAACAAATGGTGGTAATGAGGGAGGGAGTGCTAATGTTAATTCCATCGAAATTTTGACGGCGTTTCTGTTGGATCGTGTACGTTTGCTAGAACACAGAGCGATTCCTCGTGTAAACAGATTTGAGAACACAGAATCCGCCTATTTGGCGGAGCAGCAAGTGTACCGTTTTGTTACGGACACCTGGAGGATGCACGACACGGCTGTGAACCACTTCCAGGAATAATGTAACCAGAAGAATTTCATGGATAATTGCTCCCCGTGTGAGTGGTAGGAGAGCCATGGCCTGTGTGCAGCATCCTCAACTGTCCCCACTGAGCTTGTTCCCATCACTACAACAATCACTTTTGCTGAGTGCTGTTTCCACTTTCAAACATTTTGTACTTCTGGTCTTTAGTTTCTATTCTCCACTTCGGCGCTCAGGTTTTTTCCTGGTTCTCGTTCAAGGTGGCGTCTTAGCAGAACAAAGAGATGGCCTGGCTGTGATTTGTTTATGAGATTTGTTGTAATAGCCAGGTGAACTGGGGCGGTAGAAATGTTCCTCATCCCCACTGATAACTGATTTATATTTCATTGAAAAGGGGAAACGCTGACCTTTACAAGGAAGGCCAGATGGGACAGATATAAAAGACAGAAATCCAAAGTACTCCTCCATTTCCCCTCTGCTGTCTACACTAAATTGAATTAATATTTTTTGGGCAAAGTTGTTTTCATCAACAATCTCAAGTACAAATTTGCACCACTGTCATGTTTAATTCACCGCAAGAGTTGTACAGTGCCTGTCAATACATATGCACTCATAAAAGTCTTAAAAGTAGCAGAGTTTTCTTCTTTCCTACATTTGAAAATTGGAATTTGCTGATCTTTTCTTATCAAGTTTAGCTACCTTGGGCCATAAATATTTATCAGGCCTAAAAACACGAGTTCACGGAGGATCAGAAGCTCCAATAAATGGACGGCGAACTTGTTATCCGGCACCATCCCAGCCCCCTGCATTTGAATTCCAAACAATTCCTCATTCTGTTTTCTCTCTTTGCCTTGTTGATCTTTCAGCAATGGATGTGGGGAGATCACCCCGGGGGAACAGAAGACATTTTGGTTTAATTGTGTGTGATTGGCAGACTGAGTGTTGATTTCCTCTTCTGTCTGTCTGGATTTGGGTTGCAATGAGCAGG
The DNA here is from genome assembly GCF_904848185.1 of Acanthopagrus latus. Taxonomy (NCBI): domain Eukaryota; kingdom Metazoa; phylum Chordata; class Actinopteri; order Spariformes; family Sparidae; genus Acanthopagrus; species Acanthopagrus latus. The sequence goes on along the minus strand of NC_051046.1, from coordinate 4,925,973 downwards.
GGCCCATACAAAGTACCTCTGAATAACCCAAAGTACGAGAAGGGGTGAAATGAAATAAATAATGCTGGCCTGAACTAACCCAGCATTGAGTTAAACACTGGTCACATGTTTTAAGTTGTAAATTACTATTAATAGATTCAGGCAAGTGGATTAGTGATCTTTAACACAGCTTTATCATCTCACCCTCCCATAATCGGGGCCACTGAGAACACAAACAATGTGTTATCTCAAGCTAGTTTTGTCCATTCTGGGCTACTGTAGAAATATGGTGGTTCAACATGAGCATCCACTACATCTGTAGATATAAAAAGCTCAGTCGCAGGTATCGAAGACACAGTTATTCTCAGTTTCACTTGATTTTACCAAAATTCTTAATTCTTAGTGTTATATTTCTATTTTAGAGATCCCCTGAAATCCTGCACACTGGACCTTTATCAAACTAACAAACAGGGATACTGACTGACATATGTTTATTTATCTATTTTAAGTTTGTAATTACCAATTAAATGGATCTGATTCATGCAATTCATTTGTTCAAACACGTCTGTATCCAAGAAATCTTATTGTCATTTCTTAAAGCTCTGGATAATTGATTTTTAAGTCTCTCGTCAAATCCCATAGCGTCAGAATCTGACGAGTTGAGAAAACCCGAGGCATCAGTATTACTATCGTACCAGCTGGAGCTTTAAATAAACAAAATCTCCCTTTGGGTTTCTCTTTTTGGCTTGCTTGTACTTTTTCATTATTGAGCTGAAAACGGAAACTTAAGAGATGGATGTCAAAGTTAACCTTGAAAAAAAAAAATAAATTACTCTAATCATTGTCAAATGACTCATTTGAAAATTAATCAACTGGAGCTCCCCTGGGGTGTTTTCTCCCCTGATACAGTGCATGCAATGTTTACCCTGTTGCTTCTTTTGATGCCAAACATGGAAGTATTGTGTCTTTCAGGGGATTTTCTAAAGGGAGAGACGGCCCAGCAACCAAATTGGACTTAATGAGAACCTGACAACGTAAATGTATGCGGCTGTAAAGGAAACAATTACCAAATTCTCACTGCATTAAGATTTGTCATCACAACAAATGTCCCATGATAAGTTGCAAAGTGAGGTGCTGCATGACGCAATCATCCGCTATCAAGATCTTTAAGTCACAGGAGGGGAGAAAGATTGATAACGACTTCAAGGATGAGGACACAAGACAATGGTGAGTGAAGGGAAAAGTAAAGGGACTGTTGTTACATCTCATCACTTCTTCTCAGAGAGACCAAGAGTCATTTCAGCCCCTGAATAGGCTACGCTTGGATCCATTAATGCAATAAGCTCGAATGAGGTGAGGCATAATTTAGGAAAGATGATGGAGATTTGGGTGAATTAAATTAGACCCAACAGTGATGATCGTAATGCTGCAGACCAGATTTTATGTCCCCTAAAACTGTTAAATAAAGTGGACAACTCAGGAAGGAGCACCACGCGGTTTTAATTCTACACAGAATGATGCTCTGTGGCTTCCGTGTGCAGCTTCCATGTGCCTAGCTGCGACTATAATCACGTTAATCGACAATCCATCTTGAACTTCTCAGCGAGCTCTCTGAAGTATAAAGAGCTGAGCCAATAAAGACAATGGTGTTGTATTTAGCCATTTCAACTTTCATTCCACTCCACTGAAAAACTCTGATGTGCCCTAACTCCCAGCAGTTTACAATGAATTAATTCATTTTGAACCTCTTTTTTGTTCTCTGAAGACAAGCCTGTAGCTTAAACCTGCAGTGCAGGACTTTTATGTATGAATGAACACCCATTAGATTAAAGCTCTTTTCAAACCAGTTAACACAATGCTGGCAAAGCCTATCACCTCCAAATAGATATCCCTGTATTTACTAGATAGATATTTTAAATCTGATGTTTTTGCAAGGACGCTGGAAGTCAGTCTCAGGTGGGGATGCAGAGACGACACTCTATATAATGATTTTAAAGGGGTGCGTGATACCGTTTGTGACAGATTGGTAATTATTTTGTCCCTCGTCTAAGTTCTGCAAAAGTTACTCATGAAGTTATTCATTTCCTTGTGTAAAAAAAAAAAAAAAAAACGGGTCAGGGGGTCTTGCAGCCCCATCAGCACCTCTGCATCCATGTTACCATGTGTCTTCGGAGACTTTCCCATTCTGGCACACCCGTAGCGATGCATTTTACGTCTACCTGCAGTAATCAGTTATGAGACAAAAGGTCTGCACTGCAGGTTCAACTTTTTCTATCCTATCCTGTTTTTTCTCTTTTTGTTATGTGCATTATAATACACAGAGGGAGGACACATTAACATGAACACCAAGCTAGTACAGTACTATAGTATATTAAAGGATACATACTGTATATTGCCTTCAAAATGTAATAATGAATGATAATTTGAATGAACAAATTCCTGAAACTATTTGAAAGGTGACCATTGCTTTTCAGATTTGACCTTTTCTTCAGTGTGTTTTATATTGGTTAAATAGGACAGTAGAAGTGAAGCTAACTGAACACTGGACAAAGCCAATCAGAGACACAGTGAGCGTTGCCGGCTTAGGCGTGTGTGAGCTGACCAATCAGAGCAGAGAAGGCACTGGACAGTATAAGAAAGCTTGTAGAGGTAACATCAACTGAAATTATGAGCCAAAAAAATTAGCATAATGTGTTTCCTTTAAGTGTATTTGCTTCATAAAGGTAAAATCTGTTGCATAGCTGTCACATTGGATTGCATTACATTGTCAGGGTTTCATTAGAATAATTAACATTTAATGATGAGGAAAAAACACACAAAAAAAAACAAAAAACACATCATGTCACTGGCAGTCAAAGCTTTATGCAAATACAACTCAAAATGAAATGTTTTGATTAACCTTCTGCAAAGACGTTCTCCGTCTACAGACACATAACAAATATAGAGTCAGTGGTATAAGGACAGACACACGGCGTCTAAACATTTCTACAAAGAAAACAAATCTTTTTGGACAGAGATTTTTTTTTTTTTCTTTCCTGCAAAAAAAGGCAGGATGTCTAATTTATAAGGAAGATCTATTTTGTATATCAGAGAAAGAATTCAATTTCATTTCAGCTGGACTTTAAAAAAGTTGATGCTCGAGCATGCCTGTTATGAAATCACTATTGATTTAAACCAGGAGGACGAGTCAGTCATGAAGAATAAGGATGTACTGACACTGCACATTGCTTTTATCAGCTGATTTTGTCTAACTAATAGGCACCCCAGACTACTATAAATACAACCCTGTGTAACCATGACATGGAAAAAAGTAAATGACGCAGCATGCCTCATAAATTGAAAGATTATATTGAGGGATCGTAGAACTGTAAATCTCACCACGACATTTAAACTAGACATATGAGCAATTTTTCTGCTCATGTTCTTGTGCATGTAAAAAGATCTTGAAAGTTAAAAAGGTCGAAGTTCGCACCAGCAGAAGTTCCTCTCTCCCACAGAAACGCCTCGTCAGTAGACCTTGTGACATCACACTACTTCACCGTGTCGCACATTTGCATAACTTACACTCCGCAGCTACTTTGGGACATAAGCGCTGAATTAAGTGAAACTGCTCTGTTGTCGTTGGTCAGGCAAGTGTCCAGACCAATCAGAGGAGACTAGGTAACCCACGTGATGGGGCCTTAAAGAGACAGCAGCTAACAACAGAGCATTTCTGACAGAGTAGGAATACAGTGCTGCAGCAAAGGACAGTGTGAGGAAATCGATGTGTTTTTTGAACACCAAATCATGTTAACATATTCAAGGTGTAACTCAAAATACAATTATGAACCCGAAAAATGAACATAATGTCTCCTTTAAATTTCTAAAATATGTGTGTGCAAAGTGTGGAAACAATGTCGAATCAACAGCAGAGACAGATTTATTCAAACAGAAACATCAAAGACGAGATGATGCGCACTGTTTTGCTCTGTCGTGTCTCTTCCTATTTTTTTTTTTTTTTTTGTCATGTTTCTAGTGAATCTGTAAACTGCGATAGAAACCTGTAATCATGTGCAGATATGCAGTTCCAGTGGAGATAAGTAGCCCTGTGAGACCACAGCCACCATAGTAATTTGAGCAAACAAGCAATTTGGGTAAAGATGTTGGTAACTCAACAGTGTGAAACTGCTTAGACTGTGGATAACGATCTTTTGCTGTTCTCTTCCCGTCGTTTTCATCAATACATGGAGCAACATGTAAGAACGGACCCCTCATGCAATGTATTATTTGAAAGGGATGTTCTCTTCCTCAGAATTGATTTTTTAGATTTTTAGTCAAAGAAATGAAGAGCTTGGATCTCGACATATTAGGTGGATTTAAAACAATTTAAACCCTGCTGGTACTACTGAGGAAATTAAGCTGGATAACCAATGTGCAAATTCTAATCCATATCCCCCGAGAGGAGAATATTTCAGACAGTGACTGATGACATTAGAGATTAGTACATTTCACACACTGAGGTGTCTGCTGCGGTGTGGTTGAGCTTCTGCCTACTAATCTAACATTTGAGATCAGTTATACTGAGGATATCGCATTCGGTAAATCTCATTTCAGAACAATACCTCATCTGCTGATTTAGAAACACAATTAACCTTGGTCACAAGAAACTTAACTACAGCTTAAATGTCCCTGGCACAAATCCAGCCCAGCCCAGGACTCTGTAGAGATCTTTAGCATTATAATACCAAATCTTGTCTAGGATTTACAGCTCATACTCAGAGGAGTCTCAGTTAAGTAGGTGGGTTGGGGATATGTTGGCCCAATAAACCTTGAATTCTATTACAGCAGTGTGAATGGAGGAAATGCTTTTTTTTTGCTCAACAAATACACCCCGTGGTATTAAAGACTGGTCACAGACATGGACTGGAAATAGGTGGACATGAAGAATACATCAAGAAGCAATTTGCTCCTGCATGTTCTAATGCAGGTGAATAGGGCTGAATGATGAGTACATCCCCAAAATAGCTCTCCTGCAGGCTTTTTGAAATGCAAACATTTCCGCACAGAGCAACAGAAAAAAATAAAATGCCACAATACAAGCCTGACCGACAGTCACCTGCAAGAATCTGGATGAATCTTGTCTCTCTTGTTCAACACAAGCACTCCATTATTCATTTGTTTAACCACAACAAGGATCACCATTTCATCCCCTGATAAGCCAGGAAAGGGCCTTCATAATTACTATTTTTAATCGAAAAAAAAATCGAACGGATGTTCTACCTGCCTTTGCAGCGCCTGCTGAGAACAGCCGAGCCTTTGATCTGGGCTCCAGAGAGCCTTTTCTTTTTCAGCAGAATTATGGATTAGCACCAAAATGAACAAGGGAAGACATTTGGATGGCCAAGTATGTTATACATGGAGAGGGTAGGGGAGAGAGGTGTTGCCGGAATAATGGTTATAACTGTCCCAGGATTGCTATAATAGCCACAGTTTGTACAAACAGGTGACAACTTGTAGAGGAGGTAAGTTCTCAATTTGCATCCAAGCAGTGAGTTGCAGTAGGGAGACAGTTTCTGTGTGTTCTTTCAACTTCTGCAGACCGAGGTTACAACACGCTGTCACTGTGATGTAATGATTGGAGAGGTTTCTTTCATTAAGGCTATTTAAAACGTTTCCATGTGTCATTGCATGTTGTTGTAACAGATACCGTGGCGTATTTAAACAACAAAGCTAAAAGCTATATTTTCAAATGTGGCAGGACAGAGGAAACTCTCTAGGGGTGTCAGAAATGAACTCTATCTTCTGATTTGAATATTTTAAGATCGGATCTCAGGACAGGTGTTTCACGCTCAGCTATGTTACCACATGAATCTGGACTGGTTTGATATATTCTAAGCTACATACCTGACTAATTCAGAGTCTAAATGCGACCACCTTTGCGCAAAGATCAGCCAGCAAAAGGGAGTCGGACACCTAAACACAACCATGTGCCATAGATTGTTTAATGGGACCGCAAATCTTCTATCTATATCTAAATATGTATCTTTGCCTGTGTTACTTTAAAACTTGGATCCTGAATGGTGGCTTTTGTGTGAAACCTGAAGCTAAAGTTTGGTTTGGCTTGGATGATTTTGAGTAGAGACTTGCAGTGATTTGCGGTTGGTGTTTTGGGAAATGGAGTCAAAGCAATGCGTCTTAGCAATCAAGAGGAACTGTAAAAGCATTACTGTGTTTATTATATGACCTACATTAGTCAGCAGTGAGGGCCCTGAGCACAGTTTTGTTTTTAAGTAAATAAATTACATGAAGTGAAATTTCTCTTACAAAACAGAAATTCCAGGAAAACAGGAGGCAATCCTCCCAAAACAGACATCACATAAGCCCCGAGCGAGTCCCTTGAAGTGCAGCAGGGGTCCCAGAAAAGCAATTTCTCCCTTGACATCACCAACATCACTAACTGTGCATGTGTGTGTGTGTGTGTTTGTGTGCGCGCTGCTCTCATATGCACAGTGTACTCAAAATTAAAATCAATGGCACCATGTGTGAGAAAACACTCCCATGTGCTCTGATATTATCAAGATAAATAACTGTCATTAGCAAAGTTGTTTTTGCGTGTTTGCATAGTTGTTAGATGACAACATAATTTGACATACGTTCTAATGCATTTACAAACAGTTTCAACTGATATTCGACACTAATGTCTCCCTCCCTGAGCAATGACTGAGAAGACAATGAAGAATTCAAGCTTTTCATGGTCAGATGGGAATCAATCAGATCTCGATCAAGGCCCCGGACGATCTAATCCTGACATGATAAAATAAATCACACCTAAAATAGAGCAGCAGCATAAATTTGCTCAACATACAGACATGCATGCAGGTTTTCATGAGCAAGGAAGGAACGGTGCGACTGATGAATGGAGCTAACATCAGACTTCAATCTCACTGGGTTTTCTGTATCATGCATAACCATGGACTTTTATTGTGAAATTGCTGAGACATTAGTATGCTACTCGAGCTCCACTCCCATTATAGAAAATAATTGAATTACACAACAAAGAAGCTGATTGGAGCAGGCGCCGTATTTGGAGTGGCTCCTCAAAAACAAACAAACACAAAGAGATTTCCAAGCCAGACAATTTGAATCAAAGCTCAAACTGGATCATGTCGAGATGGCAAATTTTGCTTTCTTTCTGACGTGACGCTGGTAGCGAGATCATTCCAACATGCGTACTTTGCACGTTAATGTTATGTGGAAATAAAAAAGATTTGTAAGTAGATTGTAAATCAGTATTTGTCCCTATTAAAAGTCACAGATTTACAAACCTCCATGTTACTCCAACTGTCCTTGGGTGGAGTTAAATGTGAGAGTGATAATACGGATGGTTATACCAATCCAACATTTGAGTTATGTAATATTATGGACTTTATGATTTTCTACATGAAGTAAATTACGTGGCTTCTTAACAACAAAATACTCTTTTAAAAAAAATCAATTTCGTGAGTTTCTAAGACAAACAAAAAAGGCTCAGTAAGTCATTACATGTGAGGCAGTTCATTTACACTGATCCGTCCTTGTATTAACAGTGTGACTATGAACGGACCCTTTACACTTCACACAGGCAGGAGTAGGTGGCTGCTCGTGGTGTGAACTCATCGAAACCTTGTTTAATAAAAGAGGATTTCTCCTTCTCATTTGTGGCCCACTGTAAAGAAATAACTATGAATGGCATACAAAGCCTGCAATCCATCTAAATGCTTTCATTGCTTTTTTTTTAAATCAAACCCAGCAGAAGACATTCACGCAACATCTCATTCAAAGGGCTCAGAGCTAACCCTTCAGATGCGAATGTGATATGGTTTGGATATGTGGTGGGTTATTTGGGCTTGAAGCAATTTAGGGCTACTCAAGTTGAAGGTGTATATCGGTGAACATCGGTGTGTTCGGTGTATAACCATTCAACATCAGTTACTCTGGGCTACTGAGGCTATAATTCAAATTCCTTCTGTCTGTACATACGCTTGATTGAAGAACGGGTGAAATGAATAACACTGATGCTCTGCTGGGAAACCTTGGGCGCTGACATGTGATGTGGATGCCACTCGAAACGAATCGCCCTCCCAAACACCGCTGCAGTCCAAGTATAGCCTGTAACAGCAGCCTCCGATGAACGTGATATCCTGCTGGGGGGGCGTCACTGCCACTGAGCGCCGCTGCCATGAATGGGTGTTCTTGGTCTGGAAGCTGTGTCTGGTTCGGTGGTGCGTGTCACGGCATCCACATGGATGTAATGACCCGAGGTTTTTAAGCGGTTGGTATAATAATATATGGTATAATGATGATGCCTCAGTACACTGAGAGAGCCTGGCCATATTTTCTAAAGGAAAAAGTAGTCATGCAACACAACGGAGGCTGGCTTGTAAACGAAACAATCAAAAAGAAAAGAAAAATTAACGAGAAGTTAAGTGTACACTCATCTATCAACAGTCTACTTGTTTTTTAGAGTAATAATTGTAATCAATGCATTTTTCATCTGTGTCGACCCTCTTCACTGATTTGTTCTGACAAAAGACAATTAATCCAACATTGTTTGGGAGACTTGTAATGTAGATTAGACCAAAAATGGCTCAAAACACCTCACAGACTGTGTGCTGGTAAACCTTACACAAACGATTGCGCCATGCTGACCTGCAGAGAACTCTTTCAGACATGCTGCAGATGCACATGCTGCAGCAGGACTGGTTCGCTGTAATGGCCATGTCATTACTGATGTTTCGGTGCTCCTCCATTCAGCTCTGACTTCAGATTTAACTCTGGATCCTGCCGACTTGAGAAGTTCTCCGATGAGTTCCCTATTACCTATTGTGGCACACACAGAGCGGAGAGGGGAATGAGTGGCAGAAGACATCTGTCTTCTTTCACAGAGAGGATGTAGAGACGTGCAGCGGGGTGGGAGGCTCGTGTCCTTCAGCGCATGCAACACACTCCTCTACTTGTTCGATCAGTCTCTGGTGGCAGGTGCGCTGCTCTTTGTGATGGTAAGAAACAAACAGAAAACAGAGCAGATGTACACTGACGTCGACAACAACATCGCCGTCTCCGCGTGTGATTACATGTTCTGCATATAACTCAGTATGCTTCGTATTTTTCTGCTAATTAGTGGGACTGTGTCTCGTCATTTTGACAGAGATAACAACTGCAGTGCACGTAATTATCTGCATGTTGTTATGAACGTGTGAAGTGGAATCAAGTTCAGTTTAGTGTATTTTTAGAGCAGAAACATTTACATGACAAAATAAAATGTCCCCCAGTGCACCAGTTACTGAAAACAAGGCATTTTGAGCTTTGCCGTAAGTTTGCTGTTCGATCACATTCATCCTCGTGCTCTCTGCACCTCCTCTCATATTACATGTACACTGTTTACTCTTTGTTGTACATATTTGTGAGTTTTGTCCCCCATGTTGTACATTTTTCAAGCATTCTTGCACTACCAAAGGAAAGAAGAAAGGCAAAATGAATCGATATGAGCAATGGGGGAATATGGAGACAAATAGCAGGTTAATGCTCTCTGTGTCTGGTGATTTTTCAGTGCTCACTCTGACTTATGAAGCTGCGCATTAATGAGACTGTGTTTTTTTTTTCCCTTGTAGAAAGCATTTCACATTGATTGATGCTGCTGAGGTGGCTCAATATAAAATAAAAGCATATTCTGCCAATTGTGATCCCTTTTCCTGCTCCCAGGATTGCAGGAAAAAACAAACGTGAATTGACAATCAAAATGAATTTGAGAAGAATTGTAAAGCTTACAACTTTTTTTAAAAAAGCTTTGAATTCCATCATATTGGAGTAAGATTCTGTCTACTACAACAACAACAATTCGACAATAAGTGAAGGTGACTGCTGGAGCCCCTCGGGTCTCGACTGGTGATAACTTTGGAGTTTTTTATGTTTGTCATCATCTGGTCTCCACAAAGTTGCTTATAGTTATAAATGCTTCACAGAAGTTTGAGTCATAGTCCTTCGGGGCAAAGCAGAAAATCCAGGATGGTGTGCATTAGCATTCTCTGCGGGCCGTCCCCGCAAATCACACTTGCTATTCCATTTATATTCAACTTCTGAAATTCGTTCCAACAGCCCTGTAATTGATGGTTTGCGCCTACGAGAAAGATTCCTTAAAGAAGAAAAAACATTGGAGGAACCTCAAAGACGCCTTTATCATCAGAAATAATGTTCAAATGTTTGTTAAATCCAACTCTAACACAAAGCAGCTGCAGTACGGTTAATGTTGTCCAGCTAAAACACTGCGTTAATGTTGCTAATGACTCTTTTCATTTCCTTTCCTTAGTTAAGATCTCTTATATTTCTAAAAACACCTTAACAGCAACATTGCATTGAAAAACATGTTACTTACAATAATACATAATATTAAATTGCCCTGTGGAGTAATCCACTTCAGTGTTATTCACCAGCCAGCATTGTGTCTGTCCTTGAGCTCTTGCTTTTCAAAAAGCATTTTAAATCCAGAATTGTTCCCATCCATCTTTGATAGTTTGCAGTCTTCTTCGTTGCCTCAGCTGCATATCTTGACTAGATAGTGTGAAACTATTGGCAGGTCTGTATTTTCTTGTGCATGAGATGAAAAAAAATGTCTCCGCTGTGCTTTGTGAGGTCCAGATGGAACCCTAAAATAAACGTCTTCAGCAGTTCATCATTGTCAGCTCACATTAAAGTCATAAAGATATTGGCCTCACGAGATGTAATGAACTTGTGACCCTGCACACAAATATTGTATGGAGTGTGCGCTACACAAGAACTACACAACATGGGCCACTACACAAAATCCTCCTCCAGATGGCCAGCCCTTTCCCCAGCCTCCCCAGGTCTTTTGGCTTTTTTCCCCTGCAGGAAACCTGCAGCGGCTTTAGTAGAGGTGAAGCAACAATTAGCCAATCTTTCCCCATTGCCTCAGCTGTTAAATGCAACTGACTGAAAGGACGTTACCACAGGGTAAAACAAAAAGAAAAAAATGTTAAAACAGTTTCCTGAAAAGAAGGACAGACATTTATTTGGTTTGCTCTCGCTGCCAGAAGGCAGAGAGACATGTGCAGTGGGAGTATGAGCTTTGACTCGACAGCCAAGAGAACCACTGAAGCAACCAAACTCAACGGAGATTGACCTAAGAGCTGCCAAACTCGACATGCAGAAGTGTGGCACACAGAGTCGCCCCCCTGGGAGGCACTTCCAAGAAAATACCACCTCATGAAGGAGTCAAGGTTATTTTCTTATGTAGATGCTTATAAGTGATTTTTTTTGTTGAGAGTATTTTTATATATTTATCATTTTTAAAGATGAAGGACAGCGCAGAATAGAGAGTCCAGAGGTCTCCTGACAAAATAAACTGAATAACAGTTGTGTAATTTGAACAAGTATTCACTCCTTGTCCTTTTGCATTTAAAGTGGATTTACTTCTAAAGCCTTTATTCAAAATACCTCTGAGGCATTTACAGAGTGACATCTGATTTATGCGTAATTTGAAAATTGATTACAAATAGAGAGGTGGGGGAAAAAACAGAACAGAGAGAAGGCAGACCGAATTTGACTGAGTGCCTTTAGGATAAGCATTCAACAAAATGGCATCAGTATCATTTATTTATTTAGTTATTCATCCATTCATCTGCATTTACACCCACATTATGTGCACACACTGTATGTGATAAAAAAGAACAGCATCACTGCATGAAGCTGAATATTTTGGGGTTATGCTGACTCAAACAACACCGTCGCCGTCACTGTCAACATACTGTCTGTGTGTGGAATGCTTCTCACGTCTGCCCTAAATTCAGGTCTGTACAGGGGATGGGATAGGACAATGACGAACAACAGAAGTAAGACACTCAGCAGTAATTCTGTTAGAACAAATGTACAGCAATGCCAAAGATGTGCCAGCAGAGTGTTTTGTCAAGATAACCTCAGAGACCTCGTCTGGCCCAGGTAATGGAGCTCGAGCAGGTAGTGATTTATTTCAATAAACCCAGAAAATCTAAGAAATTAGAGGTATCTCTGAAATCATCATTTCCCCTCAGAGATGTATTTGTTTTAGATATCAAGATCATTGCACATTAACATATCACAATGTAGCACAATAAATACAGCCCCCAGGTCAGTGTGTGCTCTTAAGGGCCAAATTATGCTCCTCATTTTAGCAGCCCTGGGAACTGCAGCACAGTCCAGATTGTAGGATCAGTGCCACAACGGACCAATTGATCCATCTTCTAATTATTACCTTAAGATGTTCTCTGAGCAGCATCATACCACTATCCAATCAAATCCAATTAACACTGGTACCCCCCTCCAGGAAACTGCATTGTAGAGGGATTACACAGATATCTGTGCTGGTCTGATTAATGGCCGCAGTAATTAATGCTGAAGGGGTCTGTCCGAGTGCCTCAGTGTAGAGGAGCATGCAAGCAGCGAGCCAGCTGCAGCGAACAGAGCTTACACTCATACATGTGCACACACGTGAGCACACACCAAACACCTGGATCCTCTCGTGAGCGCATATGTTGCACTGAATATGAGGCTTTTTTTTTTTTTTTTTTTTTTAGAAAGCACTGTGATACATCTGTGGATGGGCAGTAAAAAAAAAGAAGAGGAGTGTCATGCAAAAATCTGGTGATAAACCAAAAAGTAAAAAAAAGCTGGATCTAAAAATAGGATGGTAGCAAAAAAAATGTATCAGCCAAGACCTGATTTCCTTATTCCTTTTACCATAAGGCCTCAAACATCTCCCACTTTTTGTCTAAACGAGGCGTTTGAGTGCTCAAAGTACTCATGTGACTCAATGCAGCATGCGCACACTCAGAGAGACAGAGACAGAGTGAAGGAGGCACAGACTGAACGAGTTTAACAGATGTGGAATGACAGTTGCAGAACTGAGCCAAATTGAGTTAGAGAACCCTCCACCATTCAAATCAGCAGCATGTTATCTGACTTCCTGTTTCATAAGATACTTAAAATATGCATATCATCACGCAAAACAACCACAGTGTACCGTTACTAGAATAGGCCGGTCAACATGATCAAGTGTTAGCAATTTATGACCACATTTTCATGTCCAGAGGTGCAAAAGATGATACCCCTGGATATTTGTGAAGCAACCTCTGGGCAATATCCAGCCGGTTCTGTGGTGACACAACACAGTGTTTTCTAAAGAGACCTTGAGATCTGTCAGTCTCCTGAAAAGACCTTGTTATTGATGCCCGGAACCAAAATTGGTTCCCAGAACCAAAATTGGTTCTGGGCATCAAAAACAAGGTCTTTTCAAGAGACCTCAGACCATCTCCAGCTGTGTTTCTGGAGACCAAAACCGAAATTTTAAGCAAAAACATTTTAGTTTCCTGACCTGAAACAAGCGTTTGTTTGTGCGTAAGCTTAAAGCAGAGCACAAGCAAAGCATTGCGATGAGAGAAAAATAAGAAATTGGACGAATAGAAAAACATAAAGCTGCAACATGAAGACAATAATTGGGCAGTTGGGTTGCTCTAGGAACAAGCTAGTGTTAGAAACCTGAAACTGAATCACAGGTTGCTTTTAAGGGACACATATCATGCTTATCTTGAGATTCATCCAAATTTCAACATAAGAACAAAGATCAAACATAGAAATCAAAAATGGCAAAATGAAAAACATCATTGAACTCTGGAATCAATGACTGCAGCTTGTATCTTCATACGATACACCTAAATGTAATTATATCTCTAGTTATGCCGCTTTCCTTTATGCACGATTCAGGAAACAGGAAAATCCACCACCGACACTCCACTGGAGACTTCCCATTCAGACATACTGTAATGTATAATTGAAGGATAGCAGTCCAAATAATTCATAAAGCAATCTACTTGCAGCATCCGCTTCCAGAGATAACAATCCTCAGCATCCTCAGCACAGAATTATCACAGGTGGTTGAAGGCCTTAAACCTAATCTCCAGGATGTGACATGCAAATTTGAAGGCTCTTCCTTTGCTCCACTCAGTGTGCATCTATCAGTCTATTTCAACATCAAATGTTCTTTATCGTGCAGTATGATCTCATATTTTCAAAGGCTGTGGTTGATATGGCATGACTCCAGACTGATAAGAGCACAAACACCTGCTTGCTCTGCAGGCATGCAGCTTGGAGAGCCCCTTTATATTGGCTATGGATTGCTTTACTCAAATATATGGTTTAATCTCTCTGTTTTTCACCTGCCTTTCCAAATCCTCTCCCTGTCTTTTTTTTTTTTTTCCTGTGCTGATGTGCAGCCATTTTTTCAATAAATTGCAGCACAAAGGATAATGAAAAGCTTTGCAAACACTTTCGCGAAAATTGCTTTGAGTTTCTTATGTGTCCTTTTGTCCTTTCTGTTCTTTACTCCTTCATCGTTTCGACTATTTGAATGCGTGTGTGTGTGTGTGCGTATGCTTGATTTGAGTGTGCTTGTTCGTCGCTGACTCTTGAAATGATACAAACTGCTGTCACTGTGCTCCGCTCTCACTCTGGAAGTTAACCGCCACAACAGAAAAATTCACAATTCATGAGGTGCAAATACTCCATTCCCAGTATTCTCTGAAGGCCACTTGAAGGGGAGGTGAAATGACTCTCATGAATGATGAATACAAAACTGCCCCCCACCCAAAAAAAGAAAAAAAAAATCTTAATCAATGCTGGAGATGTTTGTTGAACTGAATACATGCGCTGCTTCTGTCTTTTCTCATTCCTATAGGAAATGCACTTATTGAATTGAGTTTTGGAACATAGAGTGGGGAACTGCTAAAGGACGCAAAGAGCACGGCAGCTAATTTTATGTTCAAACATGAGAAAAGGGAAGAGATTAGGGGTTGTCAAATTCAAATCAACAGTTCTCCTTTGCTTTAACTATTCAACATTTAGGAACCTGATTCAGTTCTGTCGATCACAATAAACGCCCGTGCACAACACACTAGGGGTTCATTTGGTAACAGGTTGGGATAAAGAATGAAGAAATAGAGGAAATTATAGGTGGATATGGTAGGGGTTGGTAACAATCATGAGAAATTACTTCTGTGCATTAGTCAGTCAAAAGACGGATTTATATAATTTCAGGCATTTACGCAGCAGGTGAGGAAAGAAATAACTGTTGCTGTTTAAGTGAAAGTGCAGCTGTCAGCAGCACTGATGGGGCGAAACATGTTCGAAAAAACACAGATCTATCATTGATGAAACATGATAAAGTGCCCTCAAGTTGGCCAGTGAACAAAAAGGGGTGAAGAGCCCTCTCCTCATTAGAAATATATCACGACCCCCGCCCCCCTTCACCCTGAGTCATCCACTGGTCAGCAACAAAAAGCTGCACATTGTGTACAGTCTGACTGTGCAGGGGAATCTTAACACACCAGTCGTGTGTGTAATGGATACTTTCTGTTTCATTGTGTGTTCTTCTTTTTGGAGAAGCTTCATCGCTTTGTTACCGCTCTCAGAAAGCACTTCATACAGCAGAAGCCTGAGTGAAGCCTACAGCAGAAACACATTCCGGAGAGATCAACTCACCCTTCAAAACTTCCAATTTTTTTTGCAGTTTTCTTTGATAGTCCAACTTGCTTCTGATCCTTCCACTTCAAGGACCTAGAGAAAGAGGAGAGAGTCTCATGTTACCGTTTTTTTTGTTTTTTTTGGAATTGAAAATGAGAAATCAGAATCAAATTGCAGCATTATGGCAAAGATGCAAATGAGATGATCATATTTTCATACCTTCCACATCAGAGGGGTATGTGTTGTAGCTGTAGGCTGTACACTTGTTATATTTAGATTCTGCTGCCAATTGTGAGACATTTCTAGTGTGACTGGATGATGTTTACATCTAGACATACTGAAGAAAGAAAAGCTTTCATATGGAGCACTGATTCATGATCAGACATTCTTTTCCATCTCATTTGAAGAGAATTGCACGTCACAACACAACAAAAGCGCCTTACAACCAAATTGGTTTTGTACAATTGAAATCTGATGGACATTATGAACACTGTGGCCACACTGAGCTTTGATGCAATCAAGGCAGTGATAGTTGTGTTGCTGGTCTGGCTGGAAATTGGCAGTAATAAGGATGTTTAAAGACATGCAGTGGAGACTATTGACGTCCCAGGCCTTTGAGACCAGCCAATAGATTTTTTTTTCACTCGATTACCAGCTCCAGTTGCCAATCTGCTATCATTATTAAGGCTGTCTAGTCTTTAGAGGCACAGTGGAATACAAATGAACTGGACTCTGCAGCGATAGTTACCATGGAGCAACAAGTTCTGTGCGCATTGGGAGGTTAGAGTAACTTTGTAAAACGTCAACTACCCCTGCATAAGGATCATCATATATCGTATATGCATGCCGTGCATCAGGTTAGCACGGACATCTCCATAGACACACACTGTTTTCATGCACTCAAAGATGCCCGGAAACACAGGAAAACACAAGTATCATGTATGTGGATACATTTTCTCGCCATGTGCATGCAGAGGCTGAACGCTGAGATGGTGCAAGACAAAGAGCGAATCTGTTCAGTTTGACACATGTTTTATTATTCCGCTATTATGCAACCATTGCTAAATGTCATGTAAATGCTTCAATGAATTTCAATTTACCATAAAGCCACTAAGCCCCAATTTGTACTTTGAGTTGATAAAGTGAAATTGAGGGATGAGAAAACGTGGCCACGGTAGAGAGAAGAGACTGCACGGGACACTTCCCTGAGAGTAGTATTATCCAACCGTGAATACAGAATGTCACCAGCAGTAAGGGAGGAAAAAAAAAAGTCATTTGTCAGCTGTATCAAGACTCTGAGTGTAATTAATGTAGAAACTGCAGTATTGTGATTAGCCTGGCTGAGCAAGTACGAGATAGGAAGAGTCCAAGTTTGTGTTGATTAAACAGAATCTGCATCTGTAAGTGTTAAAGCTGACAGCCTGACAGGTTCACATTATCGTATATCCTATACATGATGGTATGTAAATGAATCCACAGTTCACAGTTATTTATTTCAACCTAATTAATTGACTTCACTTGTCCAGAGACATGGACAAATGCTGAGCAGGACCACGGCACAGTGTAAATAATGTTACGCCACTGAGTTTTCATTAAGTAACCACAAAGTGTTAGACTGGACGCTGAGGACATCAGGCTTATTGAGGTATTGACTGAGTCAAGTTAAGCAGCACGTACATGCACTGTACGTGACCTCTTAAGGAAGGATTGAAGCAAAACAATATAAGTTGTACTAGTAGGCCAGTGGTCTGAAATGCATCTGCACTGTGAAATGACCAAATCAAACTTCATACAAACCACATTCTGCAAGACTGAGAATTACGCATAATGTGAGAATGTTACATGCAGGCAATGAAAGGAAAAGCTTGCTGATGTTTAGCAGATGGTGTTTACCACATTGCCATACCACACCATTAACATCTAATAATTTAGCATGTTAACAATTAGCACACTGCAAGGGTTAGGGTTAGCGATCAAGCAATCTATATTTTAGTCTCGACCAAAGTGGTAGGCTGTCTGACTAACTGTCTGAGAGGGTGATGTTGCCAATTCAGATGTTAGTAGAAAAAAAAAAGTGATTGAGAAGAAGAAGAATCCTTATTTATCACATGCAATCATACAATTCACAACATGGTGAAAAATGGTACGCTGCATGTAACCCATCCCAGAGAAGCAGTGGGCAGCCAGTGTGTGGCACCTCAGGGACCCAAATCCAGATTGCAGCCAGTGCCTTGGTCAAGGGACTCTGACCGGAGAATTAACCTATTATACATGATTTGATGGTGGGGAGAAACCAGAACACCCGGAGGAAACTCACAAACATGTAAACTCCTCTTAGATTTGGACCCAGAACCATCTTGCTCCGAGGCAACTACTGAGCCGCTGTGCCGGCTCGCAAACACTTAAGTCAAACTGATAGCATGTATGAGCACAAAGGAAAAGATCTGTGAATCGATGTACTCAACATTTTCTTTGTGAGTCGTTCCTGATTAACTCTGTCTCGATGACACTATGAGCAAATGGAATTTGTGCTGCGTTATGCAAAAAAATATTATGTCATGTTGATTGATCACCAATTAAGGGGAACACGATGAAGGACCAATGAATACATTTTTAAAAATCCTCGATAAGTTGAGTAAGCAGTGTCTGTCATTTTCCCCCAGGTACAATAACAAGGCAAACAACTGCTGAGAAACATTGTTTAAAAAGTGGTTGTTGTTGAACATTAAGTATGCTCTTTTGGAGAGGAATAAGAAAGAGGCCAGAATCTAAATCTGGATGTCAAATACTCAACTTTGCACCACAAAGGAACTGACTCCAAAATCAATTCAACAGATGAAGAATTAATGTGTTTTTTGGAGGGTAAGTTAGATTTCAAATTTCAGCTTCCCAGCTCTTGACTGCACCTCAAGGAAAAATCGTTTTGTGGGTTTTAATATATTCATATAATAAAGCCACTTCATCATCAGATTAATGAACGGTCGGAGGTATTACCGCTTGTGTTTGCCTCCTTTGACTGTCTTTCATTAGAGCCAGAAAGCAGTGCCAGCTGGCCACTTCCTGCTACCTGGCTGTTCACGCTCCTGTCATTTCATCCACACACTAAATGAGCACAATGAGTTGAATTTCGGTAACAACAATTACTGAGGAACAATTAGTCCAATTAGAGGGCGAAATGTTTTGTATGACGAAATGTTAACGGCAGAAATATTGTAGACACACAACAGAAAGCAGCATCCAAGTGCTAAATAGTGAAATGGAGTGTAAGGGTCAGCGCATTAATCCATGTGAGGGAGTTCAAAACACCCATCTAACAAAATTAGATCAATAGCATTGTAACTACAGCAACACACCAGTTTTCTTCTCAGCAAGCCATGTTTGCAAACACATGCATACGCATCAATGTGCTCCATTCGCCCAGACATACATTGACTTGACGTGTCTTATTATGCAACATAATGTTGTTGTACTTAGTCCATATTTGTCGGTAATAGAGATCATTGTTTCTGCACGTTTTGTATCATGAGCTGCAGACTGTGTTCCATATTTTAAATGGTACCTGGTAACATACTTGCAAACCTTCTGGAGTTTCCTGGGAGATTCATATTTATCATTGCCCTCTTCCAGTTTCCTCCTGGGGTCACATTTCTCCCGTATTTCTGGCAATTTATGACAATTTTTTACACTCTTTTAGCTTTTAGTCATCATAACCTGTTTCTGGCCCTGTTTCTGGCATGTAGTCCACTGTACTACTGCACCCAGCCTCCTCGGTGAGTGAGACACGGACGGAGAAACGTAGGGAGAAAGAAAATTGAAACAAATTTTGGACCAGCTGGAGAGAAGAATTCATTTTTAAAGTTTTAAAAACAAGATTGATTGATTATTCTGTCAGTCACGGTCGTTCCCCATCGAGATGCTGACAGAGTGGTGGAGTGCACAGACTCTCTAAGGGACAGAGCTAAGTTACGTAAGTTTATGCAAGAGGGTGACTTAGTCTGCATCGTTTTCTCAGAATTTAAAGCAAAATGATTTGACATTAAAAAACATTTGTCTTGCACCTCTTTATGGATTCATTTTCATTGTTAAAAAGTCAACAGAAGGCAGGAAACACTGTCCTTGAATCCCAAATGTTTCAGTGACGGGACTCCCAGAACGCCGCTTTGGTTTTGAAGTCCTCATCCCCTATGAAGTCTCAAGGTTGGCAGGCAAGCCTGGCAATATATTGTAATAATGTCCTGAAAAATTATTAATTTATTTTTAAATTAATCTTAATATTATCTTTTCATTTTATTTTTGCTTCTCAGTCTTACAGATAAGCTCAATAACTTTGTATGTTCTCTCCTACATTGAAGTGTGACTTTGTAACATCTTCAACATACAGACATACAGACATACACCCTCTTGGCTTACTCAGGCACATTTACAGCAACAGTTATTAATGTGCCTGCCACTGGCCCTGCTAAATAAATCAATAAATACATAAATGAAATACCTTCCCTGGAGAACCTCACCTTAAACATAACCACTGCATGGTTAACCTTAACCCCAATCTTTAATCGCCCAGTCTTAAAGCCAACACTTTCACACTTTATCTGCAGGCCCCTGCACATACAGAGTGACTGTGTGAAGACACTTGTGTTGTTTTGTTGCTGTGGCAGCAGAAGTTTGAAATAAATTAAGCCACTGGGAGTTTTTTTGAGGGAGCTCCAAAAAAAGAGCCGTGCAGTCCACACCCTGTAAAATGAATGCACAGAGAAGTTATTCACAGTAATTCTTTGATGGAATCATGCTTTTATGAGCACCTTGTGGGATTTTCATATGGACTCAGAATTCAAAAACACACCCACACATTTTTTTGGGGGGGGGGTCTGGGAGATCAAATTGCCAAGCCTGTTAGAAAGAGTCCCTAAAGAATTTTAGTCGCAGTAACGTTTTAGAAAGTTTTACTGAGTAAAAAGTAATTAATTTGTAAAATGATTTAGTGTTTCAGCCTAATTTTCATAATAAAACTTTACCATGAACCATTTTTTTTTCAACCACATCATCAGGTTTGCTGGCCCTCAGGTATAGAGGAACACAATCACTGACTTAATTGGACTGTGGCACTTCAAATGCCTTACAGTGCTGTAGGGCACATGAAGCATATAAAGAGCCCCTTCAAACTTAACAGTGTCAATGTCATTTTTTTAAATGGGGCCCTCTTGCATTGTACCAAAACACCTGCATGAAGGCATGCGAAAGGTTTTGAATTTTGCTAAATTCGTTTCACTTGGCACACACTATGGGTGCCCTTCAAGATAGTTTTGCAGAGGCAGACGTTTACTGAAGTATTGATACCTGGGACAAATGTAATAGGTTTGTGGCTGGGATGTAGAGGGAAATAATGAAATCAATTATAAAACTTCTACAGAAATCTAACAACTCGTGAAGGCTGCATTCATTGTGCAGTGGTGATTTTTATGGGCATGAAAGCCTTGAATGGCAGCAACAGACTTTGTGACAACTGCACTTTCAGCAAGGTGTGTATTGCGAAGATTAATGTCCCACATGGTGACATTAGCAGCAAGGTTGTAGTCATTTTGTGACATCCTCTGCACATAAAATTAACAACAAAAAAGTTAGACATTCCAACTTCTGATGGTATTATGGCTGGAAAAGTGTTTTCAAGAGCTACGATTGGAGTTTCCAGCTCTGAGTACTCCCACCGCCACTGGGAGCAATTGTGCACCATTTCCTCCTTCAGGCCTTGATATTTCTCCAAATTCTCATATCTCTTCTTGTTGATGTTGCTGAGTCACACGGGACTGCCACCTCCATCATCACTGTTTTCTGTTCCTTCTCCATTACCACAATGTCTGCTTGGTTGGCCGGTACTAGTTTATCTGTCTGGATCAGCAGGTCCCACAGGCCCTTAGCTATCCTGTTCTCAACAGGCACAGGCTCACTTTGGCCTTGATGGTATATATATATATGATGGTATATGTATATATATATATATATATATATATATATAACATTGTGCAGCTAATCCAGTTAATACAATGATCGCTTACCGATAGTGTCTCTCAATCAGCCTATCAAATCTGTCTGTAACCTGAAGAGATATGTGGGAAAGTGGATGGAGGAAAACATGGCCTGCTAGAAAATGAAGGAAAGTTGACACAGAAAAAAAAAATGACTTTAAAAAGTGAATTGACAGACAAGTATATGTTCATTCTTCCGGTAGACGTTACTGAACCTCTGTGTCTCATATGTTGTGAATCTGTGATGATCAAAAGCAGGAATGTTAAGCAGCACAAGACCAAACACAGATCTGTACTTGGTCCTGTTTTCTTTTATTTGCAATGTAGGCCTCAAGTTCATTGTGCTTGTAGTGCTTATAGGTCAGGAATAATTGTATTTATTATGCTTATTAATTCAGCTTTTTGGTGCCATCATTTGTTGTGTGTTAAAAATATCCTACTTTGAACATTTTAAATAAATATGGCTGAAATAATGAAGAAATATACAAGTTGCCTCGCTAGAGATGGTGACGAAAGGAGAGCACATGAGCAGCACATTATAGTATGGTATAGTATAGTATAGTTATGGTAAGGGCAAGCAAGGCAATCATGGAAGAATAGAGAACAGAGGAAGTAAATGCTGCTGTGACGGAGGTATTTTTAGAGACATTGTGCACATGAACATCCATCACTGATTCTCACTCTGGGAACGGTGGCAGCGTGTATGGTGGGAGACGCAGCGATGGAGAGAATGGAGACGGGAGCAAGAAGGGCTTCTTTTCTGTCAGAGGAAGTCAGTGTGCTTTTCCCAAAATGAATTTCATCTCATATACATGCGTAAATCTCGTCAGCCCCCATCTCTCTCTTGGCGGGAAAAGCCGTTCGCAAAGACAGCTGAGATAAATCAGCGTGTGGGGCCCCGATGTAGCCTGTGTGGGCTGGGACAGAGATGAAGCCACTGCGAAGCGGCCTCTGGCTTTAATGATGTGCAGTGAGCCAGTGGAGGCGTGTAAATCTGCAGCTGGCATCTCATTCTCTGCAGCCTCAATTCCTCCCCAACCTTTGAGATATCTCTGTCAAAGTCACCTCTGTGCACCTGTATCAGGTTTAAGAGTAACAATCTCTACAGTAGGTTACGGGGATACAGCAGCAGGTTCTACAGATGGACAGACAATGCTGCCCTTAGTTGTGACCTCAGACATGTTGCATTGTTGCTGCAAAGGCATACCTACTAAATTAAAAGCCTGCAGTACAGGAGGTACAGAATACACCATTCCTTGAAATGCATAAATGAACCCCAGGAGGAAGTTAATCCAGCTGCATCCAGGGAACAGCACAGGTGTGGTAAATCACTAAACCATACCCAAAGCAGCACACAGTCAAAGTGACAGTCAACAAAAAGTTGCCTGTGGCATTCATCAAACTTAAGCTAAAACATCCTTGTAAAAATGCTTTCCCCTGAAATACAAACGGGAGGGAAACACACTCTCTCTTTAATTAAAACAAATGACGGAAACAATGTTGTACAGGACACCTTAATGTAATGGGGACTGTCATCAACGGAGCCTCAAATCATAATGAAGTCATTAATCAACCGAGGAGGTCATATCGCTTCAATAAAAGCCATGTTTTCGTCACTGTTTATTGAAGCTTTTGCAAATTTTTGCAACCTTGTGATCAATTAGGTCACGCAGGCAAATGTCAATATAACATTGCTGCAA
Organism: Acanthopagrus latus; assembly: GCF_904848185.1. Taxonomy (NCBI): domain Eukaryota; kingdom Metazoa; phylum Chordata; class Actinopteri; order Spariformes; family Sparidae; genus Acanthopagrus; species Acanthopagrus latus. The sequence continues at coordinate 4,902,746 of NC_051046.1, read as the reverse complement.
TCAACCACAAGAGATTTGTTTATGGATCGGAAAGTAATTCAAGGCTGGAGATCATTGATTTGTCAACACAAGAACACACTGCTTGACATAACACAGGATTAATACGTTAAATATGTAGATCGGGTTAACTTTGGAAGACACGTCCATCCGAACTTCCGTTAGGTTCAGGCACCAAAACTACTTAATTAGGCTGAGGCTCCAAAGCTATTTACTATTGGATTAGGTTTAGGCACAAACACTACCTGATTAGGTTTGGGAAAAAAGCAAACTCTGAGATAAAATAGCTGATGTAGGGTTCAGTCATGTCACTCACATCAAGTAAGTTATGTACGTTAACTTACTTAACGTCACTTCACTTAAATACAAATCCCTCTTGATTCCCCTGGTCTGCGAAGGGAAAGTCCAATATATGGGTGTTGTTTGGCACATGGTCATTATGAAAACAATTCAGCAATATAGACATGTATTTTTCTAAGGTACGTGGTCGGTCTTTTGGCAGCAGGAGGTACAGCCACACAAGCATGGTAAGAGCTCGCAAGCTTCACACCAATCCACAAACTCATTAGTAAGACATTAGTAAGATTGCATTTTCCTTTGACTCTGGCACTGCTGCTTGCAACACTAGTATCAGTGCTGAAGGGTACCGTTAAATGTTTCATTAAACGAGGCTTAAAGAAGGCTGCATTAGTTATTTGAATGCATAGAATGGCCATATGTTCACATTTGACAAGCAGCCTCTTGCAATTGTGTGAATAATGACCATTATGTCCAAGTAGAAAAAGTGAAAGTACTGTATCATTGTTCCATTACAAGAGGGAGATCAGCCAATTTGATATTGTGTCTAACTGCTTACTTACATTTTTGTTTTCAAAGTTCTAGCCATGTGCTTCTGAATCTTTGCCAAATCAATAGCTTTACCCCATAATCAATAATCAATTAATCAATACCCCATAATGCAGTGTGTGTCTTGTAGTTTGTTAGGTTTTTATTTTACCACCACACTTATCACCCTGTACAAAACAAAAACTACAATTTGGTTTTGAGAAGCTCCCTCAGTGTACTGTGAACACCATCAGTGAATGCAAGAACTTACACACTCAAACACACGATTCTCCGTTGGGACCTCTGCAAAATCTGCGTATTGTTTTTCTATCTGAATTTAACAAGGTCATGAGGGCTGACCCTGTTAAATTCTAAACTCTAGAAAGTTACAGCGCTGGAAGATCTGCCCAGCTCTCAAATTAAATGAAAGAGTTGATGAATGATGTAGTCTTGTGCTTTTAAAGGAGAACATGGTACGTTGGCATAGTATTCTTGACCTTGCGCTTTCATGCAGTGTCTGGTGAGGATCCAGGTAGTCAGACTGCAATTTAGATGCCTAACATTTTGTTTTCTCTCATCTTTTCTCCGCCCTGAGCTCTCTAAGGACGATGTTCATACCGTCTGCAGTGCGTATACGAAAAGGTTGCTTAGATTTATTTCAAGTATTACGCTGAATGTTTCTAAGGCTCTTTCTTCATTAGTATCTGACTCTGGGTCCTTCAAAGTTGTCCTCTCTGATGTGTCCATCAATCCATTCTTACAGAAACTAGAACACAACTGCAATCCCTTTATATTTTGTATCTTCTGAAATCCTTTTATTGCAGGCTGTGTGTCCTCTGGAAGAAACCAAGGCTTTAAGGGAAACTGTTTATTGCAAAAAGTTTTTGGGCTTCTATTTTAAAAGACAGGCTCAGCTTTTCAGTACCTGTTCTCCTGGGGGTAGCTACCAAAATGAGCTAAACTCTCCATAGACCTCACCTCCAGATACAGGGCTAAGAGCTTACATTCAGCTCCAGTGGACAAGTTTGCCTGTAATTGAATTGGCCTCAACACCGTGCTCGAGGAATGTGTTTGTGATGTGTCTATTTATTTTCAGGCATAACCTGGACAATTTACCATGCACTAAAGAAATGCTGCCAGTGCCTTTTGAGGAACGAGAAGATTTTCAGCATCGTCAAAGCAGCTAACGGTGGTTATCTCTCTTATGCTGTATGTTACCAGACATTGTTCTTCATTTAATGCAGTGAGTCATAAATTACAATCAGTTACTCAGTCATTTCAATGCCCTTTTGTGTTTGCATCCATTTATATGGATTATTCATAAATGTTAAGTGATGGAACTGATTTATGATTATGTGTTTTGAAAAGGTAATCAGGATAGGCACTTGAAAGTCCACAGAATATATTGACTTGTGTAGATGAACTGATGGTCAACCTTTTATCCCCATTAATGGATTAATGGTCCAGTGTGTAAGATTTAGGGGGATGCAGAATTGGAATAAAATATTCATTATTGTCTTTTAATCGTAAAATCTTTAGCTTTTAATCTTAATTATCTTTGATTTGATCTAAAGGCTGTGAAAGCAAGACTTGGCCAAGTTACACTTTCTACCGTAGCCCAGAACGGACAAACTAAACACTTGCTCTAGGAAAGGCCTTCATAGCTTGAAGCCTGGCACTATTACAGTGATCTTGCGAGTACAATTCTTTTTCCAGGTAAAGTGGAGGGTGAGATGAGGGGTATTCAGTTGGTTGCAATCTGCAAACACTGAATCCTACCTACTGAACTTCATATGAAAAGGTGTATTTGTTAGGGAATGATGAAAATAGTGGTTCTTAATGCGGTATACTAAACATTTTGGGATGCACTAAGGATAGGGAGATTCTTTTGATGTTTGAAGAAGACCCTTCTTCTTCTTAATCTAACAGCGACTACAAATAGTCAAAGGGCAAATTACGTTCGATTAACAGTTAAAACTGAGGTTTCCATTCTTTTAACTTAAGCATTTAAAGCTGAAATCATCCTTCAGTCCAGCAGGTGCCATCATGTTAAGTGGTGAAATCCAGTACATTTATTTCTCTGAGAGAGTAGTATTGGTAGGTTAGCATGTTAGCATGTCGTTTGACATGGCCAGAATATATTGATGAAATTGAGAGTTATCAATGCTGTCCTGAAGAAGGACAATATAAGACACACTTGGAAGGCACATCCTCTCAAAGCTCAACTGTTGTGCACATGGTATATTTGGTGATTAATCACACTGCAAACTAAGGAAACTGGAAAGCGAGTCAGGCACCACTGTTATGATGACAACATAGCTGAAATCATTTGGTGAAGAAAGCAGAGTTATGTGACATGTTATGATTTCAGTGGAATTGCATTGAAACAGTCTGGAACTCACTTTCTGTGCTCTTCAAAATATTTATATAATCAATACATTTCTATAAGGCCGAATGTAAATATTCCCTCCTCTTTGCCGAAACTTTTTAAAATCACATTTAACATACTGTAAAAAGTTTCGCACATCCTTGACACTGTGAGTGTTCATGTGCCATTTGAGACATTCTGGATCACTGACCATTATCTGTCCTTGACGGTGCTGATGTGTTGCCTCCGGTCTGACACTCTGTTAAAGTCATGATGAGCTCCATATTGCTCTCATATGAGTGCTGACGTGTGGAGGAGAGTACCCTTTACAGTGACTTAATATCATTTCCCCTCTCTTCCTTGAGAGCAAAGCGGCTTAAGACTATCTATGGCTTTCACAGTGTTACGGCATGCTGGGTGAGGTGAGTTTCCCCCGACTGTCCTGGTTTCCTCCCACAGTCCAAAGACGTGTAAGTCAAGTAAAGTGCTGGTAGGTGTTAGCGTGGATTTACCCGGGGGTGTGAGTGTGAATGTGTTTGTCCGTGTATGAACCCTGTGAGTTGCAACCGGGTGTGTTTTCATTCCTTTCACTCAGCAGTGGAAACAAGGATAGACCCTCAGTGACCCTGAAGGAACGATTTGGTGCTGAAAATTTATGAATTGTAGGAACTTTAAGGATTATTGCCTCTGACAAAACACAAGAAGTCTGACAAAAAAAGGTCTCTTCTTTACAATGTTTGCTCTGGGTTCATGTTCTTGTAAATCTCTCTCCTTGAAAAGAAAACTTAATTACATCAAGATGGCCAATTAAAACAAATAATGTTGCTATCACCAGAAGATAAAATGGCTGTTTAACTTTCCAAACCCTCTTGAAGTCCAGCTGTGCTCACAGCAGCACTAAAAAGATCTGAAGAGAACCATGAAGAAAGAGCTAAATAAACACGCTGTAACACATGAACCCCTAAAACCTCTTCAGATTTCTCTTATTGTGTCCTTGTGGTGTCGTTAGGTGCACAATGAAGTGCCCAATTAAAGCACCGCTGTTTAACTGCGACATCTTTGTCTCTCTCCCAACAAAATTGAGACAAAGCAGAGAGGATGTTTGACAGGATTGTTTCTCTCTTTCTGTTGAAAGTCTAACCTCAAAGGACAGATCTGAATCTGTTTTCTTTTTCGAGGAACTGCGGGGCCATCATTTCTGCTCATTAGTCACATTCACCTTCTAAAGTTTGGAAGGGACGAAAAAAAAATAGGCCGATTGTAATTTGGAAACAGATGAGTGGAAAGCAATGACAAGGCTGAGAGAGAGAAAATGGAAGAACAAAATCGCTGGTGACACAAATGGGAATAATGCAAACAGCTGGAAGAAAAATAGAAAATGAAGTAATTGACTGAAAGACAAATGGCGAGGGAGACTACGGATTAATAACGGGGTGTTATGAATGCAAACATTTTCCCTGTGACATCTTTTCTTGCTCTCAGAATGAGGAACAGATTTGTCAAAGCCAGTGGAGTTATAAAGATAATGAAATTACTGATAGAAACGTCAGGAATGTCTGAGGGACTTATTACCACTTCAACAGGCACGGTAATATTCTTTGAAATTACTTAATAGTTACATAACTCTCTATCAGTATTCATGAGCTCACCTGTGAGGATAAAAAGTCAAAGAATATGTTACAACGAGTGAGCGTGCAAATGTTGTTGGTGATTCTGCAAAGGCTGAGATGAGCTGAAGCAAAACATGGTTCACTTCATGTTTTCTTCACATGTCGAGAGGCTCCCATGAAACAAACCTACCCCTTAATGTCACAGCGGTTGGAAATAACTTTTGGGGAGTCCACATAACCGTGACAAACCCTCCCAAGCACTTTAATTATCTCAGAATAAAAACAAAAATCATTCCATTGTGGTTACAACGTTGTTTATGGCGAGAAAAGTTTGTCGCAGTAATCTTGAGGGCTAAATCTTTTTTTTAATTTTTATTTTTATGCAGAACAACTCTGGTATCAAGTATTTATGGTTGATCTTGTCGTTATCCAATAAAATATAAATCAGAACCTCTTTGGTGCCTCATAAAGGGGGCTGGGGGTGGGAAGGGGGACTGCATGGACCTTGAACTCAGATGCTTACTGTACTTGCCTGTGAAGATCCAGCTGACTGAATATATGAAGCACAACTTTGTTTGAAGTTTCTTCTCTGATCCTTGTGATCATCTCGCATTAACGCTGGTAAGTGTTTTAATTCATTCCGCAGTGTAATTCATTTAGCATGTCACGCTTGTGCTTTTCTCTGCAGTGCAGCACATTCATTTCTACCACTCTGGCGGAGGAGCAGCGTTATGGCTTAATAAAAGTAACACAAAGACATTTGTATTGGCTTCACACTTGAGAACTCTCCATTGGGTCTCTCTGAGCTTCAATTTTTGACCTTTTTTTCTGTTATTGAGACTGAATCCAGGTTTATAAAAGGATTAGTTAAAATGCCTAATGCACTTGAACAGTTACTGTGAAACCGGGCTGTATAAGCGTGTTTGTTCGCGGCTCTGTGATTAGCACTGACTCCTCGTGTCTCTTGGAGTTCCCTTCAGTCTGACATGTATCCAAAGGTGATCGGGTCTTTGGTGTTGGATCAGCCAGACTGCCTACTCAGGTCCGACAGGTTACATCATTAGCAACTTTAAAATATCGTCTCAAAACTTTAGGAAACATTATGTAACTTTGTTTTTTTTTCCTCAAAATAATGGCTTCAAATTCATTTTGATGGTTCAGTATCTTGTCATAGCATGAATGGTGTCTCAGTCTCAGCCAGTCAGCCCTCCTATCACTTGTTTCTGCTCTGTGTAACTTCAGTGAGAGGGTAGGATCACAGCATGCGTACATGCCAATTTCTACACATTGTTGCTTTAATATGTTGCTTGGTTTTATCATCTCGCTCTTGCTATTATTCTTTTTTTCATTTAACCTTAATATCACCCCCCCGTTTTGTGATCCCTGTGTTGTTTTTATGTTTTGATTTAACCACTGTGAATGTTACTACAAAATTACTACATAAATCAAGTTTATTGTTTTGTTAGACACTGAAGGACAGCCTACGTGGTTGTCAAGAAAAATTACCAAAAAAGTCCCTGTGGGACCTGGAATCAATAAGGATAATAATCCTCTTTAATTGAAGATATGAGGAGGGAGTCTTGGCTGTGAGGTTCTCTCTCGATAGAGCCTTTTCACAGCAGACGTTTTGAGGGAAAGCTAAGGTTTGATTTATAGCATTAATGATTGCTGCATTCCATTCAGGTGAGCAAGTTCCAGGGATCAGTATTTGCTCATGCTCGCTCACAGACATGGTTTACTGGGACATGAAGTAGAATGGAGTATTGTTAATGCCACCGGTCACACCTGCGCTTTTCCTGCCTTGACAGGTTAGAATGTCAGCCATCAGAATGGTCTGTAGATCTTCAGTGGAGGACAAAAAATCTCAGTGTGTAACAGAGTTAAAATTCTTCCCAGCGGCACGCACAGTCGGGGTGAAACATCCCATATTGTACATCTTTATGCCATTTTCACAAAATTGACTAAAGCTTACCAACTCATAGAAAATACAAGATGTGTGAAGCTGTGCATCTCAAGGAGAAATGCCATTACACCCCGTGCTATAAGCCTTTTTGCGGTTTATGAAATATTTCAAACGGAGAATGGCTCTGCTCTGCCTACTGATCTCTGTTTTACAATTTCTCCCAGACAAACACGCATAAACAAGCAAACACAGAAACAGGTGAGCCTCCTATCAATGTGGAGGAGAGGCACATCTAATCCTGCTGTTTTTAGCCATGTGCGCTTATCTCAAGTCGCAGAGCGCAGACGGCAAACAAAGCCGCAGTCGTACGCCGATGCAAATGAAAGTCATCGCATTGCTCCGGCTGCTGTGCCGTGAGTTATTGTGTGCAGTCTGCCGCTGGTGAATCTCTCGAGGTCCAGCCTAAGTGCAATGCATAAGTTGTTCTTGAAAATGCAGGCTGATCTATGAAGGACGTGCTTGGCATGAAACGACTGGATGCTAAACTCAGTTACGGCGGTGAGTCACTTCATATCCAGGAGTTTGCAAAGATATATGGCTTTAAAATTGCAGGTACTGAAATCCTGAATATATCAGTGTTAGGACCATACATTTTAGTCATTAAAAACACTATGATGAAGGTGTTTGTTTGTGAAAGCATTCAGCAGCAGGCTCACTTTCCTTTGAAACCTGTAATTAAAGATCAGTATTTTAATTAAAATCTTGAACGCTTTCCCACTTTGCAGAAGCATTAAAAAAATAAAAACAGCCCACGAGGCATTAATTCCTCTGGCTGCGCATTGATTCTGTGGGCAGAGGAAAATAAATGGCTTGGTGCATTTTGGGTAAATATCACAACTTTTAATCTAATCCCGTACAATTAAGGCGTTAGGCCGCCATCACAGTTGGAGCAGCTTTGATTTGTGCGGAGATGAGGGCTGGCGCTCTTAAAATGTAGCACTAGCCTTTATGCAATATTGAGCGCCAACGGAGGTGGAAAGGTTTGAGACAGACGAGTGATTTTGAAGGTAACCAATGTAAAAGAGCTATAATAAGAAAGAATCAATTATTCAGGTTGTGGGAGGATCTTACGAAACACCGGCGTGCACTGTGTACAGTTTCATAACACTTTGGGTACAGAGATTATGCGTAATTGTAATTATGATAATCACAGAATGGTTATCGCACTCTGGCAGGGATAAAGGGAAGGACAAGGGGAGCAAGCTGGTGGTGACACATGCTTTGGTGATCACAAGCAACGTGCAACGGGCTCATCTGAGCCTGCTGATATGTTTCACCTGTGTCAGTCCCCATTAGCGTAATTACACAAGAGCTGAGCTGACGGTCCAGAATGAGGACGAAGAAGACGGAAGCATAAAACTGACATTAATAATGACAAATCTGCGCTTCCGTCTGAGGCAGAGAAAGTGAGAATACATCAAGTTAAACATATTCATGAAGTGTGTGTGTGTAGTTTTGGCTCCACAGTTGAAGCATCACTGTAATGCTTTGTGTCAGGTGCTTTTAAAACCCTCTTATTGACCACAGTTCAGCAACCTGCACCCAAATGCTCACAGCGAGTTTCAGCGGAATAATAGAACAAGCCGATCCATACGGCACAACCTGCGTGGATGCCACAATTCTGGTGAAATCTTGCAAAAAACATGTTATTCAAAATCTTTATTGCAAGGAATTACACCCACAGTGCATAAAGAACAAGTCATCCGGAGACGTGTTTCTCTGTGATGGAGGAGGAGTTATTATTCTAGTTGGATGACCAGAACTTCAAAGGACACCTAGGTTTAGACTCCCCTGCATGACTTTAGCATCACAGAAGGTTCTTCAAATGTATTATTGCGTGTCTGTATCCGGCATTTTCTCAGCTTTGGTTAAGACAATTAAATGACCCTCAGGTTCTTGTGTGGCCTCAGTAGCTGCCTGTTTGTTTGATATTTTAAGAATTCACCTTACATAAAGACACAGCTGTGTTCAGCCCAAGGCCACGCTAACTCCTCTCTCTATTAATAAGCTTGATATTTAAGAGTCGAATGTTACTCACCATGGACATATAGAATGGTTGAAAAATGGTATAAACACTTAAAACATGAAAAATAATAATAATAACAGCTCAGGCAGCTACACATGCATTAGCCTGTAATTGCTTCCTTAGAAGCTCAATTTGTCAGTGGTGTTTGATCAGAATCACGCACTGCTTTGACCTCTCTTCTAATATGCCGTTTAAATTGGACCGGTTACCAATTACTCCTTGTAAGACTCTGAGAGCATACTGAAGCATAATGCCATCAAATGCTCGCTTATACATACATAGAGAACATGCAAATCCAGAAAACTGGATGTGAAAGTAAGTGCTTTTATATGTCAATCAAATGTACAGAGACAAAGCACATTACACCAGCCCGCAGTTCTGTAATTACAAGTTACGTTTATGTATATATATATATATATATATTTTATTTATTTTTTTAACTTAAAACACTTAAATAAAGACACACTGCAAAAATAACAATCAAAATGTCAGTAATCAAGGTTAAGGAGTATTTTCTCTTCATGAATTCCAGCCCATCCTGGGTACTTTCTGCTAGTTGACTGAAAACAAATGATTTCACCATTGTGAGAAAAAGGGAGACACGGGGACTTAATTTTCACACCCCACTACTACTGCTGTTGAACAAAGCAAAACACACTGCTAAGTAGAAAAAAGAACAGGAGGAAAGAAATGAGCTGGCATCATGAGTCAAGCAGCAGCAGCTCTGTGGAATGTGCTGCTTGTTAGGCTGGGCACTGAGTGGCAACAGCCAGTGTAGTAAGTGGTGGTACATGATAAGCTGATATGTATTATAGAGCAGCCAGACAGAGAGACACAGAGCTGTGATGACTCTGCCCATCATGCAGTGTTTTTTGTGACATCCAGTTGGGTTTAACAGGGACGAGGATAACAAAAACATTTTGTTAATTTCCAAACTTCAACTGGTTCAAAATGCTGCATTGAACACATTTGTTCACCTGACACTTATTTCAGCACCTCTGCATTGGTTCCTTGAATGTTTTAGAACTGATTTGGAAATTTCAATGATTACCTTTAAAGCACATTTCAAGGTTTGCCTCGATTATATCCCAGACCTCATATGAGCCTGAGGATCCTCCAACAGAGGACTGTTAGTAATTCCCAGATCAAGACTAAAAGCCAAGGGAGACCAAGCTTTTGAAATACACACTTTTCTTTCTATTTTTTTTTTAAATTGTTTATATGTTTGAGTAATTCTTACCTCATATGGATCTGAAACTTAATCTTGTTTTGATATTGTATGAATTTTACTGCCGTTTATCATTTTTATTCTATCTTTCCTCTTTTATGTCTTTGTAAAGTGCTATATCAATATAGTTATTATTGTTATTATCATTATTATAAATTGCACATCAATTTTACATTATCATTTATTAAAAAAAAAAACTAATCGCAACTCAACAACAATTTACATAGACATGCTTCCTTGACAATACATCTCTGCAAAAAAAAAGAATTAAACTTTGAAAAAGTAGTCCTGCAGCATAATCCCCTTCTCCACCGTCCATCTGTATTCTCCGTAGAACGTAAACTGCTAGACAAACAGTTTTCTGTGTCCACTGTCTGTGTCTCATGTTCCGCATGAGTACAAGTGCCTCAACATTCGTGTGCTTGGTGCCTCCCCCACCTCCCACCCGCCGCGGCTTATCCGTCTTCCATGGACAATCTGTGTCCGCTGCTCCATGTAGTATTCCCTGCTCTCTCAAACATCTGCTGAGTCTTGCACAGTTTTCCAAAAGAGGACCGAGAGTGAAACATTTTGCTCATTTTGCTCATTTTTCACTTTCTTTCATCTTGATCTTTTTTTTTTTTTTTTACTTTTTCTTTTTACGTCTCACTGTTTGGAGTTTCAGAGCAGGGAACCGCTACGTGACGGAGGTAAGAAGTGCTGGTTGGAGAGCAGCGAGTTCTGCCATGCTCGTGTTCCTCTGTGACCCAGACCGGATCCACTCATAACTGCCTGCGTTCCCCCTGACCTTCGGACTAAGGGTGCATGCCGATAGCCAAGCTCTTCTTGGGCCTCTGCTCCAATCCTTATCTGAGAGGGAGAGACATGCTGGCGTTGGCGAGCTCCGGGGCGGGGCAGAGCTGCATCAGGGGAATGGACTGCAGCCTCGAGGTCCGGTCTGTTTCACTTTGCTGAACATTTTGGAGATGGACGTTATCCCTCGCTGACCAGCACAGTCAACCGCTCAGTGTGTGCTCCATATGTATGTATTTATAAGTATATATGAATATATGTCAGTATACCTACACCCTGCAACAAAAATCTGTATGTCTATTAACTATTACAAGTTAAAATTTGTCAGCTGGTGTTTTGTACACATTGAAAGTCGGCCTCTCCACCTGGGTTCCTCCATTTTTGTGGCTCTGGCCGCCTGCTGATGATTTGTATAGATTCCCAACCTCACACACATTGCACACCCTTGTTGGCTGGGGGGGACTACACACCCACTGCCCGAAGGTTAATGTCCAGAAATGTCCCAAACACAGCAGAATAAGAACATACAGGCAGGGTCTCTGCAGATCCAGACGCCACAACATACGTTTACTAGGTTGTAAGTGATTACTGAGAGGGATCCCACCCAATCTGCCTTTAAATGCTGAAAAGAATCAACTCATCTGCCCTTTTTTCTGACCTGCATTGGTGTGGTTTGAGAAGATAGTATCAAACGTGGCCAGTTAACAAAAGCAAGAGCAGAGAAAAATGCATACACCAAACTGTACTTTTCTCAGAAATATCCAAAACTGTTGTAACCTTGTCAGGACATGTTGTGTCACATGGAGCCCCTTTATTCATCATGAATAGCAGATAAGGAGAATGTGCTTTCCACATTTCTGTGCCTCATGCTTCAGGCTTTTGAAATGAGAGTTTACCATCATCTTACAATGTTCTTTTTAAAACCTTTCAAATGAATGTACTTTGTTTTCGTCCCTTTTCTCAGTGGACTCAGTATGAATCTATCTAAGCTACTTCAGGGAAGATTGGAAGTCTGTGCAGAAGATCCTGGTGTTTTTCAACTTTATAAATCAGAGGACGAGAAAAAAAATGTTGAAAAAGACATCAATTACAGTGACCCAAGGCTGAAAACGCAATGGAAAAATACTTGTATCCACAGCTGTATTTTATTCAGGCAGTAACTATGGTTATAGTGAATCAAAGGGATTCATCTCAGAGAGACTTAACCATCAGTGCTGGCAGGCCCGCAGTCTGTAGGCAGCGACATACAGCTCTCTCTCCTAATGCTATGCTCTCATGGCCACTCCAGGGAGCAGCGGGGGGATATAGTCTGCCATCCACTGCTTCCATCAAAAGCCATTTGTCAACATTTTTTAGTTCACATCAGTACACAGAGCTGAGAGGGTGTAACCCGCTGCCCCCTTACTAACTGCAGACATACTGCATCAAGTGGAAAATGGGCCAGAAATGTGCAGTGATGTGACAGACCCTGTCAATATGTGTGTGTGTGTGTGGGCAAATTGTTTATTTCCTGCAGTGAGTTTTAAAGTGGCATTTATTTAGATTTTATTCTTAAACAAAGCAAAGTGAATCAGAGACAAAGTTTTTTGAGGTCGTCTCTCGATTTTTGCACTCAGGGATGAAATAACGGGACTATTTCAGTGATGCCGACGGAGAGTTTGAGTTTTTTCTGTACAGTTTAAAATCAATCAAAGACAAACCTTTGGGAAGTGAAGAAAATCTCTAGATGAGCATAATAAATACAAATATATATAGATATATATATATACACATATACTGCATGTATTAACAGATTACATTTTTAAAAGATAGTATGATAAGAAATAAAAGGACGATGACTAGAGATGAAGATTAAAGTCGTTTTAAGACGTGTGACGAAGCAAATCAAAAATGTTTTTAATCCATCTATGCAAAGGGTGAACAAAGAATACTTAGCTCTATCTGTATCAATAAAAAGAGGAATTCCTAATTTTACATGTAGTAATGACTATGAAACGCTGCAATTAATGAAGTAAATTACATCGACTTTATTTGTAGGAGAATTTGGAAACACTGCTTCGAGACAGAAATGACAGTTCACAGTTCCGGTTAAATTAAAGGGGTATTTTATTTTCTCTATTGTCATTGATAATTAGCAGTTGGTGCCCCATTTCTACTACTTTCCAATTGTTGACAATTGTTAATACTTTTTAATCTTGTAGTGGCAAAACCGGTGTTGTATGTAGAAATGACATATCTTATTGTTTTCATCTAATCTTGTCACCAGTGTTTATCTATCGGGATGGAAGAATGGCCTAAAATAATGCAAAGAAAGTGACCCTTCATTGATTTAAATCATTTAATTTCCTAAATGAAAAATGTGCAACTGAGGCACCTTCATATCAGTGATGAACAATGCATATCTGCTATAGATAATGGGAAGTTATTATCAGCCATCAGCTGATGAAATGAAATTCTAGCCGATAAACAGAGTCAACAAAACAAAGCCGAATTGCTTGAAAGTGCAGGACGCTGTCACTGCGCTCGTCTCTTCAGACTGTTACATCTGGATAGAGCCCAGCCCAGCTGCCAGGACGTAGTGTGAGCAGTCAAAAACTACAGATATGTACATGCTTGTATGTGTTATAGGCTGTGAACCATATTGACATTTGTACAAAACTTGCAATATCTGGTTCACATTCGATTATTACCCGACTTTCACATCGGGAGGAGATGGTGGTGCAGTTACAGGCAACGAGGCGGCTGCACGGACGACCACGGTCGAGTCTGTTTTTCGGCATTTGTTTTAAAGAGACCCGTGTATGTTTCCAGCCATGCTTGAGGTGGCAAAAACTGGATATCCAGTCAGCTAAATCAGAAAATCTCCAGCCATATTTATGGCTACAGATGTGGGTGATTTTAGGGACACATGGGAACATTTTCACTCGTGTTTGTGGCAACTAAAACAGGTAAAACCATGATGTTTCCCTAACCATAACCAAGTGGTTTTGCTGCCCAAATCTAGAGAAACAGAACATTTAGAACAAGCTTAGACCTCTCTGTGGTTGTGCAGAAACAAAATCCACATACTAACGTTAAATTGTTTCCAGTAATTGGGCTATACATTCGACAAAAAATGTGTTGGCTGTTTTCTACAGTTTCAAAGCTAAACAACATGTTTTTTGCAATTTGCACTACATGGTCTGCACAACAAACCTTATTCGAGTTATGGAATATTGAATCAACCATCTTTGCTCACTACATGTTATCCTTTCTAACCATCTGGTGTGAGAATCAGGTTATCAGTTATTTTTCATGGCTGAAAAACTCCATGTTGTTCATCCCTTCTGTCTGCTCATTTCTCCATGCATCATACGGTACCTCGAAAAGAGGACAGACTGTCTTTTAAAGAATCAGAAATCGCCCTCATTGAACATATATGATTGGTTGCCGCCTTAAACAATCTGACAGCCAAACAGTCTACATGCGTCCAATAATGTGTGTTCTGACAATAGTAAGCGATCATCAAAGGAGACAGCGTTACCCATGTTGACAGGGGATGCCAAGATCCTGTGTATATACGTGCTGATCGTTATAGACAGTGTCAGTATTTCTGGGTGGATCTCTAAGCGGCACTGTCTTTTGAATGGTGCTTTGCAGAGCTACACCGCATCGCTGACATCTTCCCCATCAAAGTAACGTGCGCACACTTCATCCTGGCGACAGGTGCTGCATCAGCCCCGCAGGGTGTCGGGGGGATTGTGTGGAAATATCTTAAGCCTTCTCGGTGCAGCTTGTAATGGTAGTGAACAATAAATATGTGAGACAGCGATGCACCAAGAGGCATAATCAAAGACAGATTCCTCTGTGCGCTGGGATTTTCAAAATGTATGTATGAGAGCACCAGGGCGCAAGGTTGAATTATTACAGGAATAGAAAAAGGTAACATTCAACGGGCAAATTCAATTAGTGGGACATGAAGAAACAGCCTGAAATACGTTTTTGCTTGAGTTTTCTGCCTGGAATCCTTCCTGCAACCCGTCGTCCTACTTTAACCCTAGCGTCATTTGGGTAAGTCATTTCAAGGGCTTGGATGAAAAGCATTTGTAATTAAGAAATTCTTTTAAGATTGTTTGGAGCAAAACCTTTCAGTGATTTCAGTTATTTGTAGTTTTTTTTTTTCTTTTTTACTCCAGGCAAAATGCAGAACATCCTAAATAACTTCAGGTTTCTTAGAATGTCCAATTAATGCCTCAGCGTGTTAATTCGATCTCAGTGTGTAGTCATCCAGAGCAAAAGCTCTAATTATAAACATCAGGTATTTGGTGTGTTTGCAGGAATAAATGAGAATGATACAAGTCCTTTCATCCCAATGGGGAAATCTCATTTGTTACAAAGATGCAACTAGTACAGGAAAAGAGTCAGACAGATGCGCATAAAGTCAAACTAAAATATTGACACAAAATAAAAATATGGGGAATTTCTAGTCTGTTGCTTTGCACCTACAGACCACAGGACATCTTCCGATGTGTGAACTTGCTTGGCAATAAAAGTGATTCTGATTCTGATCATAGAAATCAAAAGCTGACTAACTTGCAGATATTAATCTTATCCCAAACTCATATTTGATTGTTTTTTTTTTCCTTCTAAATTGAACAGCCAATGTGGGGAAATTTCCAGCTGTCCCAAAATTAAACATCAGTTATCATTAAAGGAGAGCTATTATGCTCTTTCATGTTTTAGGTGTGTCATGTAGGTTTCTAGTGCATGTAAAACATCCTGAAAGTGAAAACCCTGCTCTGTCAATAAGTGTGACTTTGTGGCATCACACGAGCATTAAACCAAAATAAAATGATGAACCTGAAAATCAGCAGAACGTGTCTCCTTTAAATCAAGTCAACTAACAGAAACATGACCAAATATTTCAATATTTATAGATCAAACCCTCGACATCTAAAAGTACTCACACACACACACAAACACTTGAACTGTGATTGATTGCACTGAAACAAAGAGCAGAACAAATCTGTTGTACTGTTAACATCAATAATGTGACTGCACCAATAGTTGATGTCAGCGGACTGACTTATGAGACGGCCCTCCGTCCTCACATGGTCCGTCTGGCTATCAGCTCTCATTGAAGCAGCATTAAACAGAAACAAAACAAACAGAGAAAGCTTGTCAGTAAACGACCGCCAACATCAGATACCAACAATCTTGTGAAAAGTGTTTCCACCCCATGCACACACGCTGTATTTTGTTGTTATCATGGCACATTGTTCCACTTAAAGGTTAGTTAAAGTCATGTTCCTCGCTTTGCCTAATGATTTCAGGGCACATTTTCTATTAATAAAAAAACAGACCAAACCGAAAATTGTGTTTTTTAAAGACAATGAAAAAGGACGGAGAAAGAGAGTGTGTTTAATAGTTTCTTTTGTCATCTAAGGCATCGCAATTTACAGTAGACATCTGTTTTGTGTTTTTTCTTTTTTCTTTTTTTTTTGCTTTTTCTTCAACAAAACTGCTGATAAAAGCCCCCAAAGCCAGAGGGCATCTCATCTTCATACATGCATTATACAAAAAAAAAACGTTCCGCTTTATGCAACGATAATATTGGAACATTTTGTCTCCTGCTCCAGTTCTTTCATCACAAATTAAATGCAGTGTCCCTGGCAAAAAAGATGAATAAATTAACAGCTTTAAAACACAAAATGCAAGTGACAGGCAACCGCAGGAGTGACAGCAACAATGATAGGCATGCAGGAAGAGAACTTGGCTGGAGTGTTGCTCCCAGGCATTCAAACTGGGAGTGGAACTCGGAGATGTGGTGTGTTCATTGTGCAAACGCCACCTGCTGAAAACCATTTGGGCGCCGTGGTTTCCACTCGGGGGGGGGGGCTGCTCAATCGCGACAAAACATGAATAAAAATAAACATGTGTCGCCAATGCTCATGCGTACGCACGGACACGTCCTTTTCCATCACTGCCGGAGCTGTTGCCGATGGAATGAAAACGCACACCTGATGCAAGGCGAAGGTACAGTTGTGTTTTCCTCGCTCGTCCAAATTATCACACTTAGTATGTGCCAGTGTGCAGCAGATGGGAAAAGGCTTGGTGAGCTCATGTGTGTTGTTAGCCTGTGTGGAAGGAGTGAATTTGAAGCGTGTGCTGCTGCTGCTGCTCCGGATTATGTGAGAATACAGGCAGGCTACTGTAAGTAAAATACACAGATATTCAAACACTGTATATATATATCACTTTATTTTCCAATTTAAATGTAAAAAACTAGGTTACCTGAACAGCGGGGAACTCCAACGAATACAACGGGGGATAACACATTCCTTTCAAGCTATCTTTGTGTTTCAAAGTGTTCGGCCTATTTTCACCTGACTTACTTACCCGGCTTGATTGACAACTGAGTAAACTATGGGAAAATATATGCAGTGTATACAGTAGGAGCATTACTTTCATGATACAACAGAGCACTAATGGATCAATCAATTACCAATTTCGATAACACTAGACTTCACGCCCCCCTCCTTAGCATTTACAAAATGTCTTTGTTAGCACGCTCATATATGTTAAGCAGAGGGACTTAATGTAAAGCGTTATTCCAGGAATGTTGAAGTAACTCGACTGGGTGTAATCGAGACCTTGAGATTACGCTTACAAATCACCCATGTGTAACATGATTATTTATAACCCAGCCACGATGCATGCATTACAAGCAGGAGATAAGACCTGACAATATGTGCAGAAATGTTGAACAATGCAATGGCTAAAGAAAAACTCAACCACTTATAGCTTTCTTGACAAATACAGTGTCAGCGCTGTTAAAGCATCTTTTCTATCATGAGATATTAGCACTGCCTCCCGTTCCTGCTCCTGCTCAGAGAGGCAATACTTTTTATATATTCATCTTTTGTGGCAACTACTTGGCAACCGCCTATGCATGACTCGTGCCAGCTAGCATGAGTTAACATGGATAAATATGCATGAGTGCTTCAGTAGATATCATTGACATTGAAATATCTGGTTTCACCATTTTTTTTTTTAATCCATAATGAATGGGATAAAGCGATGCAGGTTTGAACAGTGATGTATGTTTTATAGACACTAAATTGATGAATAATGCTCAAAAACACATACATGGATCAATGCTCTTAGAAAACACCAACCTGCTATCGCCTCTACTTTCGCTGCAAAGCTGGGAAAGTTCACACACAGACTGTAATGCCAAGTGCATCAGCTGATGGCTTCCAGGGAAGCCTAAATCTTGATAGCGGGTAATTTAGAGGACTGTAATTAAAGGTCAGAATTATTAATTCATGCATGATGTATCAAATACCACTGAGCTAATATAAGATAGATATGCAGGAGTGGACCTCGGCACTGGTGCACCGCTATTTCTCTTGTAAATACATCACTTCTCAATGACAAACCGACTCTGTTTACTCCGTAAGAATATGGATGAAAATCTGCTCCAGGCCACATTTAACGCGCTTCATTGTCTGCATTTGCCTTTAATTATGTCATTAATCTCTAAATGTTTTGTGAGAACATGAAACAAACTCCTCAACTGTCTGGGTGGCCGATACCTGCGACTTGAGCTGCGAATCCCCAAGACTCATTACTATGCTGCACGAGTAATTTCACGTCTTTTTTTTTTTTTACTGCATGTTTGATATTGTTTTGTTACAATGCAGAATGACTATGGCAGGTAATTTTACTGCATCTCCAAAAAGAGGGCTTGGCATTTTAAATATGCATTTGCATGAGTGCACCTTTAGTTGACTGTATGGTGTTTGGCCTTTCTCAAACACAGACAAACTCTTTGACAGCGCCCTCCTCTCCCGTCCCGTCCCCCACCCCTCTGTTTTTCCTGTTTTTCCGCATATCTGCTCTGACCTCATATAGTCATCGTCTGCTGCTGCCTCTCGTATGAAACCAAAGGAAATCCACTGTAGTGACAGTAATCTCTAATCCCTGGATATCGGTGTGTTCTACAAAACCTCCTTATTGAACACCTGGAGACAAGGATGAAGCCATTCTGCTCAAGCTTACCTCCGTTTCCTCTTAAATTAGCTATTTAACGTTTGCCACCGCACACGTGCTCCGCGTTTAAGTTCCATTGCATTCATCATGCAGTGAGTGCATGCATCATTAGCATCGTTGCTCCCAATAGGGATTAAACTCCTAACCCTCGCGGCGTTAGTGCTTTGCTCCATCAACACACCACACAGACACACACAGACACACACACACAGGCGCACAAAGATAACAAAGGATATAAACCGGATGTACATGCATGACCTTATGTATCTTTCAAAAGATGTTAGCCACAGTCCATCATATTATCATGATCTGTTCTGCTATTCTCTTTCAGCCCAAAGCTGCAGGTTTAACATTTAAAATATGACAGCAAGACTGGAGCAGGGGAGGAGGATGTATGGATCTGTAGTACAGTGTTATCCACATTAAGCGCCACTGGTGGATGCAGGATGTTTGAGGGACACATTAAAAGGTCACCGGCTGTATGTGACGGGGCACCAGTGCGCAGACAGCCGTGATTAAGATCACACTCGGCAACATTTTGTCCACTGGAAGGGCAACTTTATCATATATCCCTATTTCATCTACCATCCAAGAAAGCTACATTCATGGTGTTTTTTTTCCACCATGGGGGCACCAGAGGGGGCAGTGCCCTCCTGTAGCCCATCACTGTTAAGCACTGACGACTGCTGTGGCATGCCCTTTTTTTGAAAAGTGAAAAAAAAAGAAAAGAAACGCAGTGTGTCCATCCAGAAAGCATGTGACATTTAGAATTTGCGTGCCCGTTCAGACTCAGTAGCAGTTTCAAGCTGTATGCATTCAACACTGACTTGTTTTCCCAAATAAGATTCATGACTCAGGTGTGGTTTGCTCAATGTTTGCGAGTTACACTCCCTCAACTGCAAAAAAAAATAAAAAAAAATAAAAAATGGACAAGAGAAGACCAGTTACCTCTCCGAGAAGCAATTACAGGAAGCAATAAAGGCGTAGAAGTGCATTCAAGAGAAGCAATTTTTGGTACCTCTCTCCCTTTGGCAGTCCACTTGTTCTCACTTGCACACAGAAATAGAGCGGGAGAGGGAGGGAGCATGGGGGTTACAGTCTCTGAGGTCTCATCCCTTCTCTTTCTCCCCGCTTGCCATTTCTCATTGCGATGCTGCATTGTTTACTCTCTCCAGATGTGGGCAGAGAATGGTGAGACAAAGAGAGGGAATTTGGACTAACTAGATACTGCTGAGAGAGCACAACGGGGTCAAAGTAAGGCCTGATGAAAAGGTGGCCCACTTTCAAACAGAGCAGAGGCTGTCTTTCTTAAAAGTGGTCCGGCGCATCGGGTAATGATACAGAGCTCGTAAAAGAGGGTGGCTGTGGCTGAGTGCAGGCCCACAAGTTTAGAGAGATGTGTGTTCTCTATCACCTCAGACATAAACGGGGAGGACAACAATGAGGCTTACAAATTCATGTGTGCGGGTGTGTGGGCTAATTATGTAATGTTTCTGCTCATCCTGAACTACAGCCGTTCAACATCCTGTCGTTCTTTGTAAAGTATTCAGCTCCATTTTTGGGAAAAGTATTTTTGTTCAATGCTTTGATTACACAGAGAATGAATGCTAAATCATGCAACATGTAAAATGTAGATGTGCATGAGTTCAATGCAAATCACTCGTTCAATCTTTATCATTTTCATTCCTGTGAATATTCCTGGTATATCTCTGTTTGGATACAGTTTAGTCAATAACAATGAGCAGAAAACACTGCACTTATTAAATTACCATCCCATCCCCGAAGTTATTGTTGAACCATCTGAAAAATACAGTGAGTCCACGTCGTATAGTCTTACATGGTCCCGGTACAGGTTGCACAATTACATAAAATGTCATGAACTTGCATGATGTCCAAATTTGAAGAACAAAACAAAATCAAATTATATATTTGCAGATTTGAAATCTCATTGGCTATTTGATGCATCAATCATCCATAGGCTTGCATTGTGACTCAGGAGGGAGAGGAAAGAAGACAAAGAGGGTCTCCTGTCGTCCCAGTCACTCATTGGCTGTTGCAGGACACAGGGCAGGCATAGAAGCTCCTGAGAGGAGGGTAGATATGGTGTGAAAAAATCTGTGTTCAGCCAATTCTGCACTTTGGACTCAATACTTTACTGAAGCTCAACTGGATTTGGGGTAATTGGAGAAGACAGTTTTTGTTGGAGGTTGATACTAATACTGCAACTGGAGCCTTCAGGTGTGAATGTGTAACTGTGTGATGTGATTAGAGTGTTCCTGCAAAAGAAAGACTTGGTCTGAGTGAAACCGCCCTGAATAAATAATGATTTAAAAAAAGTATTCAACCCCCTGTAGTGTGTGGCATAACCCCCTCAGCTTTATAACATAATAACATACATTCTTTTGTAGCTACTCAACAGTGAGTTTCATTATTTTCTCATAAGATATCAGAGTAATTTATTTGGAACAGTCAGTTTGTCTTCCTGCCCTGAGTTTCTCCAGATGGGAGAAGGGATTTGTCAGTACACTGCAGCACCCATAGTCGAATGACTTAGGAAGAATATTCATGAAACCACTGCATGCTACCCGATGTTAGTGGCCCTTTTAACACCGAGAAACAAGCGCTAATGCAAGGCAATAATCAAGGCAAGCCAATTTCAACGTGACTTCATCAGCAAGGAGAGAGTGCACACTGCCAGACTGAGTTCAGCAATTAACAAGATTTTGCATTTTAAAAGCAGCAGAAACGCAAATCTTCCTCACTGTCAACAATTCAACCACAGTATGGATGCAATTAGCAGCACTGCCGGTGTAGTGGGTTTGGCTAAGATTATGCAGTTTTGCAGCGACAACCACACAGTTTGTCCTTCTAGGCTACCAGACAATGAAACCAGCGATTTCTTGTGAACAAATTGCACAAATTGCACAATTGTTTGCAATACTAGAATATTTTGAAACCTGTTTGCTTCCATCCACTCCAAAAAATGACTCTATGTGTCATCAGAGTTTGATCCAATCGCCACGTTCCAATTTGACTTTTAGGGCTGCATTAAAGGATATTTTCAATTCAGTAATTTGTCAGTTTATCAGTGATTTGGTTAGCGTGCAAGTTTTCCCAAAAAAAGTATATAATGCCCATTGAAGGGACATCATTTAGCCAGAACCCCAAAACATTATTTGCACAATGACATAAACCAGGGTTACTGCTAAATGCTTATTGGCTGAAAGAATAGTTCACAGTTTAAAGAACATAAAATTAGCTATGTATGTATAAAATAAGGATTCAGTTGCACCTGGAGACTTGCCGATCACACTGCTCCTGCCTCCTGTTGTTTATGTTTAAGATCTGTCTGTCTGTTGAATGAGTGAATAAAACAGAAAATAAGCATTGTGGTGGATACAGCATTATCCTCCCCATGTCCCCTCAGGCTTGTTTTTGTGAGAGATGGATGTTTGTACCTCTACTTGCACTTTCCCATTGGAAATATTCATCAGAAGTGCTGGCTGCTTTCACTTCATAACCTCTTCCTCTATCTAGCGTTCTGTATCTTTCCCTCTGCCTTCTTCTCCTCTAATGGCTTAAGTCTTCCCCGGGGGAAAGATAGCCAGGGATGATGCTTCTGCGGATGGGTTTAGAGTTGCTGAAGGTCTTTCTTGTCATGGGAACAATATAAAAATGATAAAGCTGGATTTTTTTTCAGGGCTTTCTTGATGTATTTCATTTTCTCAAAGCCAGATGACTGCTCTCCGCTTGGATATGGCCCTGGTCTGGTTTTGAATCATATTCACAACCTGTCTTTCACAGTTATCTTGTTCTTTATTGCCTCTACTGTATTACTTCTTGCCTTTTGCTGGATGCCCAGATGAGAACCACAACCAAAGTCTCCTAAAGCACATTTAACACATTTATATATTTTATTTCACCTGGAGGTGCAAATATTTCTCATTGTATCGGGAATAACAGCATTGAAAATTACAGCATGTCACTTTTTCTTTCTTCTTTTTTTTTTTTTTTTTTTTACAGCACACCATTGTCTGCTTTTACTGTCTAACTAAAGGAAACGACAGCCACACTGTACTCCAACAGGGCTGCTCCATGTCTCACTGGATTTTATTACATTTTCATAAAAAAAAAAAAAATGGCAGAAATACTTATAGTTACCTCTCAATAATGATTTACCGCTAACTAAAGCAAGTCTGACATAAGCATATTCACATGACATGATGCACCTAGATGAGATCCTCTTTGCAATTAATTACTTGCTAATAACATACTCTCGCTGAGAAAAGATTATAATGAGAAGCTTCATGAAATGAAGGTGGGTCAGGTTTTTAATTCCAGATGGCAACCAACAGGGCAGCAAATGAGTCAATTCCGCGATCCACAGCTCTGACTAGAATCACAAATTGTCACTACAGCTGGGGGCGCCAACATCAGAGATGTTTTCACAAAAGTTTCAAGTCTTTAGGATTTTTAAGACATCACGATGTATGCAACTGTTTCCAGTCAGGCCATTAACACGTATGGCAGCAGAAAATCAGCGAGGCAACAGCGCAGTCACGGCCATCTCTGCTGATTTTGTGGAGGATGCACGATGTCAGACGGTGGGAGAGAAAATGAGATGTCACACTTTATATATGACTCAGCCCAGCACATAAGAAAAAGCAATAAAACGTCGGATGAACACAGGTCATAGAGAAAAATACAGAATCGCCATACATGTTAGAGACATTTATGTCTCATGAGCATTTGTTGGTGACAAAATGAATCTCAGTGGTATATTTCCTTGATTCAGAGCACTTGTAATGATCGACTACATCCACGTCTATTCCATCTATTATGCATTACACACGTACTATTTACTCTAAGAGCCACAAGCCACGTCAATGGATCTCGGATTAGACTGCATTCCACAGGCGTTCTACAGGCATTAATTAACGATCTAATGACAAGAAAAGGTGAGCACGATATATTTACTGAAAAAAGGTTCACCTATTTAGAATATCTTCATTGTATGATTAATATTATATGCATGTATCATTGCACGCATCTAATGAAGTTAAAGGGAGTAATAGTTCCTTACAAATCAAAGAGGGGTTTGAAAGGCAAGCGATTAACAGATATTTCGACGACTGCAGGTCAGGCTGTTTGACGTTGATGACCTCGTCGATCTCAACCTGAAAACTGAAGATCCCAGACTGCCGACCCTCCTCGAACATTCTACTGCTCACCGTCAACCAAACCAGGGAGCCGCTCTACATCTAAAGGTAAGGTGGCCAAAGGAAACAAAACGTAATGAAGTACCCTTTAGGGGACAAAACGTTCATTTTAAACCAGAAATATTGCCAAACAAGCGCTTCTGCAGTTCGCTTTGACCACAATTCCCATGCCATCGTCTTGAAGGACAACTCTCCTCACTCCTGCTTCCGTCTTCTGACTCTGCTGCTGGCCCCGCTGCTCCATGGAGTAGATGCCTATGGCAGTCTGTAATTGTAGTGTCCATCACGAAACGATGGTGGTGGGCGGTGGCCTTGTAATGTGATCAGTGTATGCCTGACCGCTGTGTAACATCATACCATCATATATAGTTTATTTCTCTGACTAGCTCATTGATCAGTCAGTCTGTATAGTTCTTGATTTCACTGTGTGTATATAGCTGAGGGGATTGAATTTATCTTGAATGTTGAATGTCACAAGGACATAATACTACAGCAGCAACTACAACCTTGTGTCTTATATAACGGATCACTAAAAATAGTACAGCAGAGTGAAACGACGAAAAAAAAAAAAACTAAACTGTGGAGTTCTACATTTGCAGTAATACAAAATGCTGTAGGTATTTTTCAGTATGACTCACTGCGCCTAAAGACAAAGCACAGAAAGCTGTCTAACCGGCTCTGCAACATGCCGACATGTGGGACACTCAAACGAATGCAACTGTGTGTTAGGAGACCTCATGTTTATGGAGCGTTTTGTCAGCGAGCTAAAACCTTTTCACTTTCTGTAACGTTAAGGAACTGAAGCATCAAGCAAATAAGAGCAGTGAGCCTTCGAACGTAACAGCAGCGATTTTAAGAAATCACATCATAGAAAAGCGAATACAACGCGACTGATGAATGCTGCTGCCCACCTCGATGAATGAACAAGTCCTTATCCAGGGTCTATAGTTCTCTTCACTAGAAGCTCCTCAGTACATTCTCTGAAAACTCCTGGTGTGGCAACACCGTAATAAACCAAAGTTGTCAGGGGGTAGTTTAAACAGAATAGTTATCCACTGCAACATTCTCTCACTGTGATCCACAAAATGTGGCCAAGAGGTCGTTTTGACCTGACTTGACCTGACCACGGGCAGTCTGGCCAGTAGTTTATGGTTCGTCTTCATATCAAGGTACTGGCTCCACAACCGAGAGACACAGCCTCACATACTGTTACAAGATGGTAAACATGTTTTATCTTTCAATGGAGAGTGACTAAAATTTAGATTTGTTGTTAAATTTTGTGAGCTAAAGAAATGTGAAAATGCATCTTACGCAAGCAGTGAATGCCACAGTGGGAACACTTTCACTCTCTGTTACACCTTATTGGGGGAACTGCCCGGCCTGCTTGTTTCTGTTTTTTCCATCTTTAAGGTCTTTATGGATTTACCTCCCAACTGCGATTGCACGCTCAATTTCTATTGGCAATTGTGCTGTTTTGGTTTTCTGCCTCCACATCCTGCTCAACCTGCTGCAAAATGACTCTAAGCAGAAAGATCTCTTGCTTCTCTTCCTGATGAGTTAGAAGCAGTGATAGAGGATCTTTAAACAGCCTTAATGCAATAAGAGTATGACTTTGCTTTGTTTAACATTTAGATTGCTTTGACCCGAGAAACTGCTCGGTTTCTCTCTTGACTTTCCTCCATTTTATCAGTGTTTGTTTTTTCCATCCAGTTCAGCCATTTCTGTGTTTCCCGATCATTGTAAACACTGTGTGACTTTTTCCTGATCATGATGTAATCTTTGTTCATATTGCTGTTGTATTTATTCATTTATTTATTTTTTTTGTCATCAGAAAATGCTGCTCCCATCTGTGTGCCATCAAGTTAATGTTACTTAGCTGGCTTATTCATACCATCTGACTGCAGTTATAATATTCAGATTAACCATTTTTTAAAAGCAAAAGCGATGCCAAAATAAAGTATTTCTGCCAGATGTACTTAAACATAAGTGGTATCACTGCACGGTCAGGAGACAGCTGTGATCACTCATAAGGTGGAAAGTCGTTTTCTATGAAACACCCAGAGGAGCTGTGACACAGTTTTTTTTTTGTGTGCAAGTTCTTTGTGTTTGAATAATGACCAAATACAACTGTTAATTTTTGCAATCACTAATGTAGTTTGCCACCTTAGAAAAACTGGGTGCAAATGACTATTTCTAATCACAGTGGTCATTATCCATTTCTGTTGCCTATTTAGAGCAGGAGCACTGTAAGTCTTTTGATCACAGGGAGGGGCATAAGTGTTGTTCTGCTAATTTGAAATACACGTTTTTAGTGTATTTGGAAAGCTGGAGCATTTTGCTGTGTATTTTTACAAAGTGAGATAAAAGGGCCGAGTCAATCACAATCAAATATTGAACAAAGCTATTTGGAATTGGTTGTTCTTTGATATTTTAAATGCTGCCTGAACCTGCCAGGCACTTGATTATATATTGTATCCTGAATGCCTTTAATGCATCATCAGAAGAGGAGATTAGTATTGTATTTGAACTTAAAGGTGCAGTATGCCTGTTTAATTCAAATATCACCACGGCTAACTGTACTCTATTAACACGTCCATGGTCGTGGGTGCTGTTACCTTCTTAGCTCGGTTAGCTAGCTGGACAACTGTGGTAGTGTTGGCAGTTAGCATGCTAACATCAGTACAGTCGATACTACATATGCATACCTGTTTTATCGTCAAACCTCAATCTTGAAAGTTTAAACAAAATATTTTTCGTATTACACCTTTAAATTAAATTCATTGCTTCATATACAGAATCACAAGGAGCCCCAGTTGCTCCCAAAAAGATTTCAACACCAAGGACAGAACGTCACTGGGACAATGACAAATGTAGGACATTTGATTCAATATAAAACATGAGGGGGCCTTATGGGAAAAAGAACATTGAACGCAGCACAGTTACAGGGCTGAGCATCCCCTATAGGCCCATCCCATGACACCACTGGGCACTGGTTCCGCCACCACTGTACCTGTTTCTCCCCAACAGAAAGGTAGCACTCCTAACCTTGCCCACACAGCCTTAATCTTCCAAATGCTGCTTGAGCATTTGAATTTCTGCACATCAATCTCAGGGCCCCGTCCTGCCTTGATTAATGGTCCCCATCTATCACGGCACCATGTGGCGCGCAGGCCTTGCCCCGCCAGACAGCTTTGCTTTAGAATAATGGGCGCACTCCATCCCAGTCCCTACCATGCAATGATTGTGCATCTCTGCGATCTATCTGTCAAGCCCCTCTGTCAAAAGGGACAACAGGGGACAGCACAGGTGGAAGCAATCGGGACGAGGGGGGAGGGGGGCACTGCGGCATGACATTTATGTACAGTACGTCACTGAATTTCTGTTATTGTGGCTAGCTGTGCTGACTGATAAACAGAAATATTTTCCCGCCGATGACGCCGCCGCATGTCTCATTCTGTTGCACATGGGAGCGTGAAGCCTTGGAGACATTCGGTCTGCCATCAATAATGTTGGCAGGCAAAGCAAAGCCACTAATGGTGACTCCAGGTTCTTTTCATGTATGGTCGCTTTCTCGTGTCTCTAATATCCCAAACTATATTATGTACGTGAATACGCTCACTTGTATAAACGCCCAGAGTCACCGTCTCATGAACACACTAGCTGGTGGGATTGCTCCTTTTTGCTAGCAGCTGGAAACAAGCTGCGAGCACACACCGTCACAGTGGTCTAAAAAGTGCTTCCCTCTGTTTAGGAAACACTTGTTTTCATCAAATTTCTGCAAATAATTAGCTGCAATTATGTCTGTCTCTCACCAAAGCAATTACATGCCACATGATCAGGCCCCCTTATATGGGCACACCAGTATTCTGTGGAGTCAAGAGCTATTCACGCTTTAAAACAAGTCATTCATCACTGTCATATGAATATGCTTCACTGTTGATGGCGCTTTTGTGCGTCCTATTACAGGCAGACAGGAGAACAAAAAAAGTCTCCGTCCCTATGGAAAACACACAAACTGGGCAGAAATGTGTCTTTCTCCAATTGAGAGCTCCCTCGCAACAGCAATAATTAAAGTGCCATCGTGTGGCAGCGTTTCTCCGGGCAAAAGAACAAGTGTGACCAAAGTTGCACGTCGGATCTAACCAGTACATCTCGGTTGCTTGATATTCTCTGGCATTGTTTTCTAAATGTCGCAGCCCTATTACATTGCCCACTGGGATCAGCGCCGATATGTGGGAGTATTGTGTTGCTGCCTGTTGCTGACATTTCGACCGGCTGGATATTGCTGCTGCATTTCCCAAACATCACCCACCGGTCCACTGCTCATGCCTGTCTTATCCAGGTGTGAAACTACACACACACTCACACACACACATAGATTTCATAATCCAGGTATCACTATATACTATATCTGAAGTCCTTTGTAGGCCTAAATCAAACAAAATACTGGTGTTTTACTAACCTTATTTAGAGGGAAATAAGAGAAATAGTTTAATACGTAATATCAGGCAATAAAATGTGTTATCATGAGAATAAATTAAGGCTTTAACGGACAAGATGGTAATGCATTCAGAGTTGGCAGACAGTTTCAGACACAAATAGCATATTCTAGGGGCAACAACACTTGAGATTTCAACACCTACAGTATGTGACATCCTTATGGCCGAGTGATCTAAGATCCATACTGTGTGATAGCGTGATAACAACGTGTCCTGTTCGATGCTTGCCAGGACGTCCACTGCATATCACCCCCCCGCTTACTCCCCATGTTTCCTGTTTATGTCAGCTGTCAAAAAAAATTACAAATAGCCCAAATAGGAAAGAGTTTCAGAACGGCAAAAGAGGAAAGATGATTTTTTTTAGAATCCATCTCACACCGACACGGTCGTTTAACTTATTTGCCGTTACATAACTAGTGATATGTCGGTCGTGAATCAGTCAGCTCTATGAGCCCCTTAAGTAAATTATAAGAGCCGGCTCCCATTTGACAGGCGGTTTCTTTTTCTTGCTTTCTTTAATGTAATCAATACGATAGAATAACGTTATGTATCGCTCAGTAACAAGAGCCAAGCATGTTGAGACAGTGATGTTTGTGTGTTGCACTCTAACCCTCGAGTGTGCCTGCAGGTCCAGCAACATGGCAGCAGGAAACAAAATGAGTGCCAGTCGCAAAAAAAACAGCATTTCTAAAATATCACATAGAGCAGGGTCTGCTAGCAACTTTAACATAGGCATATTAAAATTACACATTGACAAACTGCACATGAACAAACCAGCGCCTCTGCTGAAACTGTTGTTGCTGCAGCGTCTCCAGCCTCCCCTCAGGCTCCAGGCACACCGCAGTGGAGGAAGTCAGATACTCAGAAAATACCACAGTGTAAAAATACTCAAGTAAAATCCTCGCATTCAAACTCTTACTTTAGTGAACGCACAAAAGTATTTGCATCAATGTGTCCTTAAAGTACCAAAAGCAGAATGTAGAATGCGTCATTTTAGAATAATTCACATTAAGTATAGTATGCATTCATATGGATTATAAAAGCTTGCTGTGGTACTTAATGAAGAGCTTCCTTTATCACTTTACCGAGCCGCGGACACATCAGCTTCTGTAACAAGACCAGATCTGTGTCAGTAAAAGCATGTCATGGGTAGAGTTTGTCAAAGGGTTGGGAAGAAATTCTTCCTTCTATCATTTAATCTGTCACTTGAAGCAATATTCAAATACAATTTGATAACATTCATTTAAATATATATATTTTTTTTATATAATCATGGATAATCTCACAAATGCACCAGAGCTATTGAGTAATCTGCCAGTATTTGTTCACAGTGGACGACATTAAAATGCACGCTTTGGTTAACAGCTGCAAAACATTGTCGGACACATGAGGAATAAATACTTAAAATACGTACGCTTCATTACTAAATGTCCTAATTCCCACTGACTTTGACTGGCACATTTAAGCTCGAGGCACTTCATTAAAACAGAAAACATACTGTAAAACCACACGCACAATGTTTTTGTCATAATTCTGGATGTGGGCATATTTCCTCCAGCTGAAAAAAAAACAAAAAAAAACACACACACAAACATGCGTGCTTTCTCAGTTGACCTTGCCTGAGCTGGTGTGCAGCGGATGGCACATAAATCACAAATCCTGCACCGTGCTGGCGAATGGAAAGTGTCTGAAATACTTTATGTGTATGGGTTAAAAAAAAAAAAAAAGAAGAAGAAGAAGAACAAACAACACTACATCTGAAAAGTGAATTTCCCAGCCACGCCTCATGCTTCTCCTATATGAAACTAGGGCCAGGAGAGTCAAGAGAGAATATGCTGACCCACATACAGGTATGCTCCAGGCTCACTTACACAGTCATATCACTGTCTTTTGTTTAAAACAACAGATTCAGTGTGTTTCAGAAGACAGAAAAAGGAAACGACCTCATTACATTATCCCATTACCTCTGTTGTTTAACGCCTGGAGAGAGAGAAGGTGGGAGTTCCATTTTACACAAGAAACGCAGAATGTTTTTTTTGTCACAATTTGCTAGAACAAATAAATCACATGCGAGTATGAACGGAGGATGGTGTGCGTACATCTGTCTGTTTCTCTGAACTGTCTGTCTGAGCCTTGTGCCTTAAAACAGTTTTTGGACAGGCAACAGGCCTAATGAGCGTGGACCGTAGCTTGCCAAAGTTGAATACAAAATGTATGCTGTTCAGATTCCACTGCGGGCCCCCCATTTTGTTTCCATTTAAAATGCAGTAGGTTGTGGGCCACGGGCACCGTTAAACAGTGAATTCTATACTGCATAAGTCATGCACAGGCTCATGCACAAGTTTTTATAAAAGAGGCAAAGAACTGATCCTGGCTCACCATGTGGACTACAGATATATAGGAGAGAATCAGTAAATGAATGAAACATATACAGTTGCTTTCTTTTTCTAATTTTTTTCATTAGTTCTTGCTACACTATTCTCTTCTGTATTATATATTATATGGACCACTCCATGGCTGAGTCTTCAAACTATCTAGAAAGTTTTTCTACACACTTGCGAGACTGGAAAACATCCCACTGGACAAGAAGCTCTTCATCAACATGTTCTTCTCTGTGTCCTCCAATAAACAAATGCACATGGTTAATAAGTAGTGCTGTGCTCTTGGTTCACACTGCTGTTAATGTTAAAGTTATAGGTTATATCCCTGGTTCTGGTCATATATGCCAACGTTAACATCAGTATTGGTTCAGCCAATCAGGATGCCTCTACAAGGTCCGACCAATACGGGCCGTAAAAATAGCCATGCCATCCTTGCAGCACTGTGTTTGCTCTGCCTGTGATCATGGAAATATGGTGTAACCATTATTCTTATCTTTTCAGTATAATCACCCCAAAAAATAGTTGATGGAGGATTGGTCTCAGCCCAGAATAGACTCCTTTAGCTCTTGGTGATTTTAACTACTGTGAGATAGGGCTTTTTTTCTTTTTTTTTTTTTTTTTTAATGCATGGATCTGGGTGAAAAAGTGCAAAAGGGGGACTGTTGATTTGCAATTAAGTCCCATGCTAGTTTTCAAAGGCTTTGACACAGCTGGATTTCCACAGTGGTGAGGGCAAACGAAATCATGCCTCCGTAAATGATCTAAAATTCCTAGATACACGGTCCACGATTAACATACTCATCAAAGCAAAACTAAGTAATAGTAAGGAGAATAGGATACTATACAACATCTTGTTTAAAAAAGCTGATTCTGCTATTGCTTTTACTGCCTCAGTACCAGTAACAATACATTTTAGTATATGCATTTACTGTCGATGGAGAAGAAACTTACCAGTAGTTCAGTGTTCAGCGTTAAAAATCAGTGTAATGTCACGGCCGATCAACTGGTCCGTACAATGGGGCTATGAAAGTCACAGGTCCTGGTTGTGCAGAGAGGCACGGTGTGAGTTCCCACAATGTGAAATGTTTTAAAAATGCACAGTGTCTACACGAGTTACCTTTGTCTGGAGCACGAGTTGTGGGGCCATCCGAGGTCCTGACTGTCAGCAGTGAGGGAACTGTCCGTGGTGCTAGCCAGTGCGAGACAGGCGAGCTAGACACTTAAATAGTTCAGAGCTGGGCCTTTGACAGCATCTGTGATTGCAGCAGCAGTGATTGACCCTGTTTCCTGTTACTACTAAACTGTGTGTGCTTTACATCCTGTTTTCTTAGGTTGTAAAGCTTGCATTTGTCCCTTTTGCAGCAGCATTGCCAAACAAGTTGTAGCATTAATGTTATTTTTCTTTTTTTTTTTTCAAATTAATCATCAGATGGTTTATTCATGAGACATCACTGAAAACCTCTGCCATCGCTGTGTAGCCTGGGTCAGTATCACAACACCTGCTGTCTACCTTCTGCACTGACACGGCTGCTTCCCCAGAATGAGGAGGCAGAATGAGGCGACGGAGTGTTTCATCCGCACATTACTCTATTCGGGATGTCAGAGGATTAGGTGAAAAATAA
This sequence comes from Acanthopagrus latus, assembly GCF_904848185.1. Taxonomy (NCBI): domain Eukaryota; kingdom Metazoa; phylum Chordata; class Actinopteri; order Spariformes; family Sparidae; genus Acanthopagrus; species Acanthopagrus latus. The sequence continues at coordinate 4,870,182 of NC_051046.1, read as the reverse complement.
GTGCAGGTCACCAAGTCACACAGTTCTATCTCGGGCGTAAGGAAACAGGCTGGCTATCGCGAATTGAGAGAAAGCTTTTCGGCCAAAACTCTGAGCAACCCTTCATCACTTGGCCTTGACGTCTTTCCTGCAGGCGGCAGGGTTGTCACGATCACTCACTGTCTGGGGTGCTAAAGACAATTGTGCAGGTACAGGCACAACACGCAGAGGATCATCACAACAACACCTACAGTAAGTTAATTAACTCTCCGTATCAGGAGGCCCAAATGTCAAACCCCAGATTATTCATAACTTGCAGGAAGGATGATGGAAGAGGAGGAGGAGGCAGCGGAGGGGAAAAGATGTGGGTGATTGTTAGGTGTAAAAAAAAGAAAAGAGAGCTGCATTATTTCACTCCTATAGACGAGACAGATCCTCACAACCTTTCTCTTGTCAATAGGTGCTGCCAGTTCAGCACTGCTGCTTTAATTACTGGATTGAATGAGGTTCTATGTATTTTACAGCAACAAAGTTAATGTTAATGGATCCTGTGAGGCACATTCTGGTTTTTTGCAATGTAGGCTCATTTCTTTTTCGTTTTTTAGAACCATATAGAATTGGCAGCAAAGACTTTATGGCTTGTCTTAGATTGAACTAATGATTGGGATGACACTGATTTTGCCTGACCTATTTAGATGCTAGTAACATAATGATACCAGGTGAGGACAGACTGATATTCCTCTGTTGTGCACACTGGCCGTTGAAATGAGACCTATCATGCTACTACAAGATGTTTACATGCTTTAATGCTCAAAAAACACATCAGTCTTCTTGTACTGTCTGGTGCAGCAGCATTGTAGCCCCCTCTGTCTGAAGCGCTCCTGTCTCTTTAAGGAACCCATTCTGCTCTGATTGGTCAGCTCACACACGCCTGAGCCAGCACTACTTACAACAGAGTAGCAGAATTAGTACATGCCAAACTAGCCACTAGGCATAGATTATGCAAATGTGTGACATGTTCTCGTAGTTTACTGTCACAGTGTCATGGAATTAAAGGTGGGAACTACTGACGAGGCATTTCAGGTGTTTTTATATGGGAGAGAGGAGCTTCTGTTTGACTTTCACCTTTTTAACTTTTAAGACGTTGCTAAAACACCAAAGGAAATGGAAACAAACAAAAAAGCATAATATGGCTTCTTTAATTATTTGTATTGTTGTTTGAAAATGACCCTAACCCTTATAAAAATATACCTACAAGCCCAGTATTTGCAATTCATACCAATGCATCTGAATAGTATTTGGATATTTAGTAAAAAAAAAACAAAAAAAAAAAACTACTAAAACAAATGAAACATTTCTATTTTAAAATTCAGTTCATGTGTTTATGATGATGCAAGGAGGCCGATTTCGGCTGAGTAGTGAAACCTCCTCGGATTCCCTGGAGTGGGTCTGGCTGTAAATTCAGTGTGGAAATGGGTGCAGATTAAAGCTTCATTAGTCAAGGTTTTAGCAGCTATGTACTGTGCATGCTCTTCCCCCCTCTGCATCTGTGTTTCTCTCGCTCAGCACATGTGCATTCAAACCCAGTAGCATGTACACAGACAGCAGTGATATCAGTCGGAGGATGCAGAAGAAAATTCAAACACAGAAACATGTAAAACAGTATTGTATATTAAAAAAGGAATTTAAAGTTATAATGATGGATGGAAGCCATAGAAATCGTCACTAGCAGTAGTATTTCTGGTAAGAGGCTTTAAAGTGTACTTTCAGTTGTCCCATCACGCATCATCTAATCACTGCATCGTGCATTGTGAAATGTGTGCTCCAGTCCTCTGGACCCCTTATGTTTGGAGTATGGTAGTTTTTACTTCCCTGAGGCATTTTGCTTAACACCACATACTCCTCCACAGGTGACAGAACATACCCTGTGGCACACTTTGCAATTTTCCATGTGTTTATTCTCTCCCACACAGAAGCCAGAAATATTTGGCTCCCTAGTCTTCATGATAGTTTTGCAAACTCTTGCGTTTGACAGGGGGGCTCCAAGAGGAGGCAGAGGCCATTTTTAAATCCGCGGCTGACTCCCACGGCCTGCCAGCAACTCCTGAACATGGCAACGGCCGGTGTACACACACACACAAACACACAGAGTGAGTGACTAGGGACAGATTTGCATTTTTTGTTACCTTTGTCCTCCTTTATATAGATAATCTAGATAATTTATATCAGAGTTGCTTCTTATTTCTATAATGTACATGGAAAATAAAAAATATATAGATATACATATATATATATATATATATATATATATATATATATATATATATATATATCTTATGTATATCTGCCTTATGTGTGTAACACTGTCTCCCACAGTGGGGATTATCTATGATCATTATCTCATGATCATGATGGTCATGTATAAAGCAAATATTGGAGTCTGCAGAGGAAGACTGTGAATTCAACTTTTTTTTTTTTTTTTTTTTTGATGATGTGACTCTGTTTAGGCCGCTGTTTGTCCTTCTAGCCAAAGATTGTAATAAAACAGCTGTAAAAATGTGATGGTGAGTGTTATTTACACCATTAAGTATGGATGAGCCGCATATCTGTACCTAGAGGGTAGTCGTACGCCTGCATCTGGAGACAGAACACGAGAACATCAAAGGAAATGCAGCCTGGCTTCACACAGCCCTGCATGTTTAAAACGCATGCATAATACAATACCGAAAGCCTGAGACAAAGATTGTGGGAGAATGTTCGGGGTCAGGTCTGACACAAAACAGCATTAGAAGGCATGGCATCCTTTAGTCATGTGCTTCACTCTGTGTGTTTTTGTTTGCGTGTGTTTCATATTTAGTAGATGTCACAGCGACGGGAGAAGAGTCTTTATTTCATCCTCATTCCACCGCTGCTCGATTTTGCTTTCGTGCATGATACATTAGTCCCTTGAACTTTCCAAGTGCATCTTTCGAAAGCTGAAAGATATTACGTTTCAAAGCATCGGCGGTGGCCTCGGATGATATGTGGGAGAAGGTTGACCTCTGAATCAATATCATACCTACATCAACAGTAGAGAGTGATGGGATGTTCATAGGGAGAGGGGGAAAGGGGTAAATAAAGGTCAGTCGAAGTTAAAACAGGGAGCTCGCAGTTATATGGTGAGTCTAATCCACCAGAACTCTCCGAAAAGATCTATTTCTGACAGAAAAATTGGGTCGGAATAAACTTTAATGCAACAAAAGGCAGTTGTTAACATGAACTCAAACTGTAGACGTGATCAACTGATAATCCCACAGTTAGACTATGACAGGAGCTTTTACACTTACGTAAGCAACGTTACCCATCAACGCAAAAATACTTTACAATTCTTTTATTATTGACAAAATCTTCAACCTAAGTTATCCTCCCAAAGCTATGTACAGTAACTTGAAATAATTAAATGTTCCACTTCCTCTATAGAAACAGAGATTGAAAAGGCAGAGTATGAACAAAAAAGAAGAAAAGAAATCCACCCAGGATTACGACATTGTTCGCACACACTCAGTTGCTTCAGGCAAGACAGCCGGCTTGGCCTCAATAGGTATCCAGCGGAGAATTCATAAGTCTGTATTGTCTTCTTTAACAATCAATTTGGAATTAGCTCTTGCGGTTGGATCAGCCGGGTGTCACGGCTGACGTCAGTAACGTATGCAGCATGATTCACTCTATTCCTCTGTTGTTTAACTTCTGCACACAGTTTCATTTTAGAAACAAAAGTAGACTGAGACTAGCAGAGAGTTTGAATCTGTCACACTTTCCATTCTTCTCAGTTGACAGGCTGTCAAACAGTGACAGAATCAACTCATGGAAACATGGTGACTGCAAGGATTTGTGTTGTAACACATTAAACTATTTTCTTTTCTTTTCTTTTTCTTTTTTTAAGGAAGCTGCAAATAGCAATCTGAAACACAAAAGACCCTATATAACATCCGGTTTGTGGCTTTTATAAGTTAAAGCATGAGGAAAAGTCACTATTGTGGCTTGGGTAGCATAATTATCCCATATTTTAGAATATATGTAAACTCCGTGCTGAACTTATTGTCTCAAAAATTCCCCAAATTGTTGTCAGTTACATTATTTGGTTGAGCTGACATGTGCTGGGCCAAATGCTGCCCTATATCATTTACTTTCAACACAGTTCCCACAGTGAGTAGCATGCAGTAGCTGATGACACAACATCTGTCATGTACTTTTGTCTGTTTATAAAATAAAGATTAGACAAGTGAGAACATACAATGTTCTGAATGCAAACTCCATTGGGAAAAAGCTCTAGTTTATCAGTGCGGTATCTGTGATCTAATGGATGTGACCGTGATTAGTAAAGTGGTTGCATATTCATCTGTGGCGCAGTCATCTGTGACACCGGTGGAGGTTCCTAGTGAATCAGTGGGCAATTGGCCCCAATCCAAATGCAGACCCTGCATAAATTATAATAATCGTGCTTCCTCCCGGTACTGTGGGCCACGCTGGTTGCCTCACTACGGAGCTCAAGCACAGGCAAGGTGACATTAAAGCGCTCTTGCGGCTCAAGCCCTGATGGACCCTCACGACGTAATCTCTCTCTCTCTCTCTCTGTCTGTCTCTCTCTCTCTCTCTCTCTCTCTCGCTCTTTTGTTTTTCGTGTTTTTGGCTTGAGTTGCAGTTAATCTTCTGTGTTTTTTCTCTCTTCCATCTACAAGGTTGTCGACCCTGATAACTAAACCTTGACTCCATTTTTCTTACCTCTCTTAAATAAGTGTTTAGTCCGTGTACCCTATTGTATGAATGTGCGGCAATTTACAACAAAGGATATACACTGAAGGATTTATAATGAAGAGATTTCTTTGCGCACTATTTGATCCCGGAGGAGAACAGTCGTGCTTGAAGTTATTTTGGTTGAGGCGTTTTTTTTTGATCCAAGAACATTTCAATTTTCAGAAGTCAGTGCCATGAAAGTAATTCAAGAAATAAAATCAATTTTAGCTTTATTGTTTCTCTGCTCGCCTCCACAAAACAACATTGCAGTGTTGCAATGTAATTCTTTTCATGCTTGCTGTGAAACTTTTAAGCTCGCATAAGTTACCGCCCCCCCCCCGAAGGGTTGACCTGGAAAACACTGCCAGACAAACTCATTTGAACGGCATCAATGAAGGTGACCCCCGAACAGCAGGGCGCACACTGCAGTGGCAATGCTTCAAACGCTATTTAACTGAAAATCAGATGATCCTGCTTTATTCTCATTGAGTTCTCCTGTCAAAGAGTCATTCTGGAGATATAGTTGTGGGTAATGTTGCAATTAGTGATGTGTTCTGCATTTAATTTTCCATAAAATGAGGTTCTGCTGGAGCAAAGGCAATGTGTGAGCTGGGGACTGCGTAGGCCAAAGCAAGAAGAAATCACTTTGGCCATGATTTGAATTGCTGATGAGGAAAAACCTCGACGAGGCTTTGCTGCAATCTAAAAGCTGCTGTTCACCTTTATCATCAAATGCAACTTTATCCGTTATAATGGCACTTTAATATACCTTACACCCAAGATGTTTATTGATTATTGCTCCGCCTCATCCTTTAAAAGGCAACCCTTACTCTGCGCATCCATCCTTTCGCCGAGGTAAAATTGTACAGTTTACTCTTAATGACTCTTTTGTAATTGCTAATTTTGGTAATTACACAATCGCCTCCTCTGCCCGTAGCACATTCACGTTATGTATGGAAAAAAAAATGAGAGTGGTGCAGCGCTCTATCCCTCTATCCGTCACTATTTATAGCCCAAACAATTAAGCAGAGGAGACCTTCATTAGCCTGCTGCTATTCAGCGGGACCCTGAGTCGCCTTGCCAGCCAGCCAAACAGGTGTTCCTTAATAATCACTGCTGAATTGCCAGCAACACTGGTTTGCGATTTTCCCTCCATATGTTTCAAGCTGTTAGCAGTCCTCTGCTGAGAAATGACTTTCTAAAGCTCATTACAATATCTTACAGTATTTACAGGTGGCTGTTGGCTGGTAGCTTGACCCTAAAATGAAACAAACCAGCAGTGTTTGTGATATTTAGCAACGGTATCAAAGCAACGGAATTTATTGCTACATCAATTGTGTTACGATCAAAATACACTGTTATTGTCATACCTGTACACCTGCTACAACATCTATCTTTTACTTTTTGAAATTTCCCTGTGTTTGCTCTCCTCTGAGGGATGAACATACAGTGTTTTTATGAGGATGTTAAGACTGTGCAGATGTGCTGTGGTAGGGGATACATATTTATATGGAGGGACTTATTCACTCGGCACATTTATTACAACCAAACGCAAATGTCCATTTTTACCACGGCACATTAGAGGGCAGACTGCAATTCTCCACTGCAGCTGCGCCAAAAACCAGGAGATGAGAGGCGGCCAGAGGTTTTGTAAATACTGCAGTGGCATACCACCACTTGGTCCAATTAGGCTTTGGTTCATTTGTTATCTCATTGAGCAGTGATAAAATATAATCACTGTGGGTTGTGTATCGAGGGGTTTGGTTGTGGTTTGGTAATCTTCATTTTTCACCCCACTATAACCACACATGCATGCAATGTGATAAATGTATGAAAGCCCTCAATAGCAAAATGAATGCATGAAAAAATAGAACACTATAAAGTGTTTTGTTTTGATATTAAACAAATCCAAAAATGGATTCAAGCAAATCCACGACTGCTATTCTGAAAGAAATGTGTGAACCAGTCATTACCAGATATTTCTGAAAACACATAAAGATATTTGTTTGAACATAAAAACATGAAAAAACATACAGCAATCCTGCAGTCAAAAAAGTTTAAAAAAAGCCCTTGAGTTGTACACTCAAACAATGTTCAGACCCAGAGAAACCCCCAAGTTTCCTCAAACAACGGTGTGTTTCATTAAGTTGATGTCGCTACTTCAAGGTTGAACATGAATAACACTTCAAAACTATCCTGCTTGTAAACTTGTGTACCTGAATCGAGTCATCAGCAGTGGTGGTTGTTAAATGGTGTATTAACTACCAGTGAAGCAAGTTTAACTGCAGGATCATTCACCTTCAGTCATGCAGTGCCCCAAACAGCCAGATTACTACATTTGCAGCGAGCTAACATTAGCCAGCAGCAGCACACAAGAAGACTGTGTCTGTCAGGCCGTCTCAGCAGATTGCTGCTGCAGTCAGGCCAATAAATAGGAGTGAAGATCACTAGACTTTTTAATCCCACAATAAATGGGATCTCTTAGGTCTTGTTATGTCAGTAAACAGTTCCAGATAAGAGCAGAATCAGATGTGACTGTATATTTCTCAGGTCTGGCTTAGCCTCCATAACTTTAGCTGGCTCTAAGTAGCTCCTTCCTAAAGAAGACTTGCCAAATGTCTATTTTGTTTTGATTAAAATCAGAGTTTGAACCACAAAAAACAAATATGACACAAATTTACAGACTTCCATTATCTCTACTTTGCCACTGATTTAAATCACAACTGCAGAAAAGTTAGAAATATATATGAACAACTCAGACTGAGTGGTCCTTGGAAATAATTTTTGGGTACTGTAAATTTATATCCGGGATTCTGCATAATTGTGTCTCAGTTCTTTGCACCCCATGGATTATCAAACACCTTTCCTCTAAAAGGGTCTGGCCTGGTCCGGACTCTGCTCCATGCCCATTAGGAAACTGTCTGCTGCTTTTAAAGGAGATGAGAGGAGTTAATGTGATTGGACACCATGAAAGCCTGCCCCAACTTCATCTGCTTATAATATATTCCTCCCTCTAACAATGGATCCATTCTGCCTCAGCCCCTTTTCCAGACTGTACCGCACTATGCAAGGCTTCTGCTTAACTCTGGTTACCAAAATTAGACGGCCACATCCACTGCAAAGTTTGTTTAATTTTCATGTGGTGAATTCATTAATTCACTGTCACATATTCCATAAAGAAATGTGTGGCACTTCTTGGGAGTGCCACACATCCTCTTTTGCTTTGCACTGTATTACCATAGTAAGCTACATTTCTGCATTTATCTTGTAGTGTTCAGTGTGCTTGCTTGCAGTCATCATATCCAGAGCTTTCTTTGTGTATGTCAAACACTGACAGAATGTAAACAAAAATCGATAGTGTAAGTACCTGAAAAAAACAATCATGGGTGCAGAATGAACATTGTTGCCCTCATAGCTACAGATAAATCTTGACGTCTTTCCCTCTTTCTTTAATTCTGCTGAGAATATTCATTTCTCACATCATGTTTAATTTGCAAGTACATTAAAAAGCTTTACCTATCATTCTCTTTCTGCATTTCTTTCTCCGTCTTTTTTAAAACGATCCTTATCATCAGGGAATGAGCCATTACCTGCATTAAGTGATGTCTCCCACTATGATAAAGTGATATTTCCATTCATTCAGTCACTGCCTACCTGCAGCATTACACCATCTTAAATAGTGCTGTCAGTCTGCAGTCTCTGTATAATTATGATGAAATAGTAATTAGGGCAGAGCTGACCTGTGCAGACATGCCCACGCTCTGAAATGTCTACTCCAGATGGCAGCAGGTACAAAGGATGCCTGGGGAAGAGACCTTTTTCAGGGTTGTCTGTATTAGCATAGGGACGACCAGTCCTAGTAGGTTAAGATTCTTAACATGTCTCATTTGGTTTGGACTGGAAATGAACAATCTGGTTGATGTGTGTAAAGAGTGTCTGTGGAAGACTCCTGAGTTAGAGAGCAGATCCAGGATGGAGATCTTGTGGGTGCTTCTGGATATGACCCAACAATAATGCAAAAATGAGTATAACATATATTTACCCTCAAGAGGATGGCTGAAAGTGATGAATATCATCATCATCATCATCATCATAGGGTGGAATTTCAGAGGCTCTTTTTCCTTAGCTTAACCATTCTCTGGTAGAGTGTATTTTTCTTCCATTTAGTGATATAGATTCAAATACCACAAACAGTTGACCAAAGTCCAATACAATTTAAATAGCAACAGCCATAAGAATCACACAAACACTGGTCTAAAGACAACAGGAGGGCATTATACTGAGTCAACCAAACCAAGGATCAACAATGTCTTTTAAGATGGGAACGCGTGGGAGCATAAAAAGAATAAAAAGATGACTGGCCCTAGAACTGAACCCTGAGGAACCTCCAAAGGGAGAGCTGCTGAGGACGATGCAGAGTCAACAAGGTTGACAGAGTAGTGCATCTAATGCCAACACAATGCCCCAGGTTGATGAAGGCTCTCAGTCATCCAGGTCATAGGTTCTAAGTGCTGTATGGTAGACAAATGGACATGTTTCAGTTTCTTGAAAAAAAACCCTGAAACAATACAGCACTTAGATGGATGCTATGCTCCAGGCGAGATATGAGGATATTATTATGGTCTAGTGTGTCAAATGCAGCAATGAAATCTATAAAAATAAGAATAGTGAAATCCAGAGAGATAGTATCTGATAATAAATCACCTACAAGAATGCAAGGGCAGTATTTTTTTTTTTTTTTCTCTTATGTCCAATGCTAAAATTCTCACTCTCAACAATATCTACACAAGCCTTCAACAGTATGGTTAAATGTAGGAAAATATCTTCTTTGGAATATACAACAGCGGTTCGTGATGGGAGGCAAACATCAATCACCTGCACGAACTCTCAGATGAACTAGATCTCTAGCATTTCGAGTTCTTGGCCCTCACAATCTGCCCTGCAACATACTGAATGTAGGCCCTCTACTTCTTGTATTGAACTAAATGTTAGTACTGAACATAAATCCTGCGGTGCAGAATTGTGAGATGAATCTGACAGTATAATACCGTCATTAATCTGCCAAGGTGAATCATCTACTACTAAAACACCTTGACTCTACTCCAGATTTAGCCTGGATCCATAATCCTCTGGCCTCTACTTGTCTCTGTCTGATAAATGTGGACAAAGGCTATTTGAAACATTTGAACACTTTTTGTTCAAACATGTCACTCACACATACCAACCTAACGTTGGCTCTAAGGGAAAAAGTCAAGGTAGGACTCATCCTCTTGGGACCATGAATGTCTGTACAAAGTGCAATAGTGATTCATCCATTAGGTGCCATAGTGAGTAATTCACCTACTGACTGACCATAATTGCCGTCAATAGAGCCATGACACTAGCATGGCTAAAAGGCATCGTTCATCTCTGCTCCTCCCGAGAACGACTCTTGAGTTAGTGGTTTGAGAGAATATTGGGTTCATGCCCTGTTCATAGTAGCTAGGCGACGCAGGAACTTAAATATATTAGCATTTTTGTCTTGGGTGTCGAAAGCCGAAAGAGTGTTGTAGATCGCTGATGGAAAACAGTCGTATGTGCACACACCGTATTTCTGGAGCTGTCAGTGTGGTTGCAGGGGGTCCACAAATCTCAGAGAAACATATCAGTGCATAAAGGTTACATTTTCTCATTTTCGCCCCTTTTTTTGCAGTGACAGAAGCATTCAACGCCTCCAGTTAAAGCTCCGCAAACTTCTCTAAACCTGTTCCACACTACAACTGCCAAGCTGGCAAGGGCAACATCATCAGCAAGGCACAGAAGAGAGGAGCGAAGAGGTCAGTTCCCTCTTTTGCTCTTTCTGTCTCCAGCTCCCTGACAGCCTGCGATACCTGCCACTTTACTGTTCACCTGGGGAGAGTGTAGTATATAGATAAGCACTGAGATTCACACAGAAACATCCACAAGTCTAGGTCTGAGGAGACAGTTACTGGCTGAATTGCACATCTTATAAGACTCTCGTTGGATTAGGTCAGAAGCCTGCAGCGTGATCTTAACGCACATTCCACCCCCGGACACGCGATTTCCAAAATGATCAATGTGATCCCTAAGAATAAAGATGTACTTGTAAGGACAGAGGCAGCAAGACATTACACTTGGGCATTTATGAATCCACACATACACTTAAATACACATATTATTGTGTTTGGAATGAATCGGGTTTCTGACAATTAATGACAAAATCTTTGGAAGCCTGGTTGTCAGGATATATCGAAGGTTGACATGTTTGCCAAATAACACTGGACACTATTTTTAGGGATGCCTGGAGACATTTCCGGCCATTACAGTGGTGACAAAATTGGTGGGGTTTTTTTGTTTTTTTTTTAAGGAGAGCTGCAGACATTTCCAGTGGATTATGTGGTAACAAAAACTGGCTATTTTTCATGGGAAGTCGGACTATCTCCGTCTGTGAGTGTCTAATGCAATAATAGCAATCAGCTCATGCAAATAAAGGTCCTTCTGTCAATTATTCCATGAATTAGGGATGGCATATATATTTGTTTCTCAGTTCTATTTAATGAAAAAAATAAACAATAAACTGTAATATCTTCTGACATTTTGTTCAGCTTTGACCTACTGACCAGATTTAGAGAGGGCAGTACGAGATTATTCTCTGTGTGATCTTTCAAGTTCATCCCCTGATAAAGTGTGAGAGATAAAGGTAATCTGTTTATTTGTCACACCGTCTCACCCCTCGGGGGCTTCTTGCCCCTTTGGACTTCACTGTAGCGTTGTTCCCCGTTCTCCCAATCAATAAACAGTAATTGGCATAACAAGGAAATAGCACTCAAGTTGTACACTTCTCTTAATCTATTCTATTTTATTTCTGTTTATATCTCGTTCTAAAGGCTTGCATTTTTTTTCTTTGTGAAAGCATATCTGTCTGTATGAACTAATTCAAGCAAAAAAAAACAACAACAACAAAAGCAAACACTTGATCTGTTACTGGAGCAAATGTATTTGAAGTGCTGGGTTTGTAGTCGTCCGTGTTGTAACACTAGAACACATCAGTAGATTTAGGTAAAAGCCAGGTGTGGCTCACTCTAGAGGTCCACCGGTGTGCTCCTGTGTCTCACTTGTTTTTGATGCTGCTCCTATTGTTTTCCTTGTTCAATAATATATGGCACATATGCTTGCTACTGAGACTAATGTTTTTGGTGTGGGATTTGTGCTGGATTAAGCTTCAAAAGAATGGCTGACAGTCTATTGTTCCGTGCTGGCATGCTCTGTTCCCCATAGGGCTGCGGGTTTAGTGCAGTTTGGGTTGTGTAAGAAGGAAATAGAACCAATATTATGCAATCTAGTGTTTTCTTGCCATTGTGTGTAGACTATGCAATCTGGTTGATGGCTAAACAATTTAAACTGAGAGTAACAACCCATGTGCGATGATTAAAATACCGTGCAGCAACCGCCACAATCATCCACGCATTCACTTCAGGCAGACGTCACTTTGTTTACCACGATGGAATGCGACACGCGTCCTACCATAATGAACGGTGAGTGAATGAATCAAATTCTGCTCACTTTTTTCCTCAAGTGATCCCGACTTGATGGAAGGAATTGAACTAATTGAAGTATGTTTGGTGTGATTTCGGTGACGCATATAATTTCATTATGCATGGGTGAATGCATTTTCTAATATCTTAATCAGCAGCAATTACAGGCCTTTCATCGTCACATCACTGCTTCAAGAATCACAAGTGGCATCAAGGGTTGTGCACACATGGCTCATCACTACATAGTCTCTCAGGGGTAAAGCCCTTGTCCAGGATCTTGGAGGCCCTGATTGCATACAAACAGACAATGGTGTAATCTAAATGTGTGTGCAATGCTCCCCCTTATCTCAACAGGCCTGTTGGTGACAGAGGAGTGTGATTGCGGTAAATAGAAACCGCCCACCGCCAGTCCTCCAGGACACAGGACACCAGTTTCTGGTGTACTTGATTCTCAGTCTTGTTTAGTACTTGACAATTACCCTCATGTGTGATTATAGTTGATCTGTTACAGCTTGGACAAGACTGGATATGGTTCACACAGCTCTTTGATTAAGTTAGAAGACAAAAAGAGGCGTTTGTGTTTCCAGCAGAAACAATGTTCAGCTCTCCAACAGAAAAGCAGTAATTTAGTTTGCAACCTGAGCAGCAAATCTCTCACACATAGGTCCATGCATTTGCACAGCAGGTGTGCCAGACTATTTGCCTTTTAACACCAACATCAAACACACCTCATTTATAATACTTTATGTGCCAACTATCCTGATATATTCAGAGACACTTTGATCTTTTCTATATTGAAATTTCGGGGTGTTCCACAGCCGCTCCACTATGCACAGCTCTGACAGTGTAGGAACAGTATTCAACAAGCCCTGTGCAGGCACAAACAGCAGAGAACTCTGAAGGACAGGCTATACGTCCATTTCCCCCAAGTCTCGGGGTGTAACTACACAACACAAGCTCTCAGAACCAAAGTAATGAATTATGCTGATGTCCAAAGATGGTAAATCAAGTAATGCCTGACAGGTAGCATGATTACTCTCGCAGAAGGGAACGGTAGCTTAGCAACACAATTACAACAAGTTGATCTTGGTGGAGAAGGCTCGCCATGCATCAGCTAGGCTGTCAATTCTGTGTTACAGTAACTGTGGGGCATCAATCCCTGCAGCCTGGGCTGCAAAGACGACAGAAAAACAAGACTTTCTTGAAATTAGATTTTTTTTTTTTGTTCAAAGAGAAACATTAATAACAAGCTGGAGGGTGAACACATGGTGAAATCTGCCAGGCATTGCATATTATCTTTTCTTATTTCTCCAATGTTAACCTTACCCAATGTCAGTTCTTGTGAGGTCAGTGGTTAGTAAATGCCGAGTTTAGAGTAGATTCCAACACTCAGACTAAACAATCTGAGACATTGATGCAAGAAACAGGTATTGATATTAAGCAGAGGTCTGTGTCACAGCCAAAAATGTGTGTGCGAAAGTTGGAAACTTGGTATTACTTACCGGTGTGTTTCACATCTCGGTCCAGGGCGTCCCTCAGGAGGAATACACAAGATTCACCAGCAGTAGAAATGAGGCAAGAGAGAATTTCGCAGCTGTTTTCTTCTAAAAGGGAATTTACTTTTGCTTTTCTGTTTTTCTTGTCTCTGTTTCCCTCCCACATTGACCCAAAAACTCAATAGCCATACAGGAAAAGAATTAAAAAAAAGACAAGCCGGGGCCTACTTGGAACACAACTTGTCATATGTTCTTCTCGACGCCAATAACTCCCCTGACTTCTTTCCGCTGGATGAGACAGAGCTGTGATAAAAGCCCCCGGAGACGGCAGAGGAGCACTCAGGAGATTTGCATAATGTGCAGAATTCCTCTTGAGTCTTCTTGCTGGTACTAATGTCTGACCTGTAGGGAGACCGGCGCTGATTCTCATTCAAGCCACACTTTCCCTTGGCATGAATATCCCTTCAAATCAAGACAGAGCAAAGGGTGATAGATTGAGTGAGTCAGGAGAAAAAAGGCAAAGCTGGAAAAGCCAACATAGTATTCCAGAAATCATATAGCTGGTGGTGGCGTTGGAAAGGTTTTGTGCTCTCGGTGTGTATCCCCGCGTGCCTCCACCTCTCTGTGTCCACCTTGTCTCCAGCTGTGGTAGAGGCACTGACTGATAGAGCAGTGCTGCTGCCGCCGCCGCTGCTGCTGCGTCCTCCCTGCTACAGCAGCAGTCTCTGCTCAAATAAATGCCTGGTCTGTCACAGTTCTCTGCTGCAACGCATTAGATTCATCCTTCCTCTCTCTCATACACTCCCTCTCCCTCTTTCTGCCCTCCTCCCTCCTTGCTGACTCTCCTTCGTTCACTTGCACTCAGTCACACGTGAGGAGACACAGTGGGAGCCTGGAATACAAATAGGCTGTCTTCCTTAAAGACGTGATTGTGCTCCTTGAATCTGATGATTTTTTTATTTTTTTTTTTCCTCAGCCAGACTGAGGGGATTGATAGAGTAGATGTGATCTCTAGATCCCTGACTCAGTGTCTTTGAACTGCCTTATCTCCAACAGACTAAGCTGTCTGTGAGTGCTGCTCCGACTCTGGACGGCAGACTATTCCAATCAACGGAAAAACAGAGAAATTGTCTAGAAGGAGAAGTCTATTTCAAGATCACAGCTCTTGAGCAATCCTGGTTAAATTGTGCATCCACGCCCCACGTTTGCCAGTGGTTTTTGACTTGGTGGCATTGCTGTCCCCGCTGGGTAAAAACACTTGGACAAGACACACTGAAAAGCCACAATAGATTAATATTTAATGTACAAAAATGGAAAATGGAGTAAACCTAAATCTTGTGTTTTCATAAAAAAAAAAAGAAAGAAAAGGAAACCATACAGGCTGCAGCTGTTAAAGGATATTAAATGACATAATTTTGGATGTCACCAAAGCAATCATGATGATCGGCTTTTACTCATCTTTTTACATATTAAAAATATATGTTGGGATAATATTTCCCAAAACAACGAGAACTTTGCTCCATAATTTGCTGACTTGTGTACTCTCATGATGGTAAATGTTTCCAACAATGTTTAAACCCAGAGAAATCCACACGGTTACTCAAAAAAGTGGTGCGTTGCGTCAGGTGGCTGCTATTTCCAAGGATAGGGAAGTCGGCGAACAAGGCTACATTTAAGGTGAGTAACATTTTAAGGCACGACCTCATGACTCATGTATTGTTTATCCTCCAGCAAAGCTAACGTTAGCCAGCAGCCTGTGTTTCTCTGTGTTTAAATTTCAGTCAAATCTCACCATTCAGCATTCACCACAGACTCTAGTCCCATCTCTTCTTTTCCCTCTCCTTTATGTCTCCATGAGATAAAATACATTTACCATCCAGATGCAGTCAGCAGTCAATATTACAGTAACGTGACATGAACGCAGACAATGGAGGTCTTCTCAGCAGAGTGCTGCTGCAGTCAGGCCAGTAAATAGGAGTGAAGAAAAATCAACTTTGTCCTCAAAAGCTACAACGTCATCTCTGAGCTCCTCTCCCTTCGGTAAACTGCTCCAGATTGGTGCAGAATCCAATGTGATTCTGTATTTCTAAGGTCTGGCTTAGCCCTCAAAACCCGAGTCAGCTGTTAGCAGTTTAACAGCAGCTCCTCCCAACAAAACAACCTGCAAAATTCATCGTTTTTTTTCCAAAATAAATAAGTAGTAATATGCAATTTCCAGATTGATATGATATAGTGCAAAATTAACAGCAGTTAATTTTTATCCACAAACACAAATAATAAATATGGGTGTTTATTAAATTACCATAGAGTTAAAAAAAAAAAAATAGAAAAGAGTTTTGCATGGTTTTATTGCACAGTGCAGAATGAGGACTATAGGGATCAGTGCTTGTTGTGCAGTCTGACAGCAGCAGGAGGGATGGACCTGCGATACCTCTCCTTTACACACTTGAGGTGTATCAGCCTGTTGCTGAAGGAGCTGCCCAGTGCTGTGAGAGTGACCTGCAGGGGGTGGGACTCCTGCACCAGCAGCGACGACAGTTTTAGCTGCAGTTGTGATTATCCTGCTGTGGTGTGTGAAGAGGGTCTGCCAGAGGTGTGAATTAAAGAAGAAATGTCATCACATTCAGTCAACAAGCACAGAGAGCAAAGTTGGCGAGGCAAAATTACAGTGCATTCTGAAAATGTCCTGGGGAGATGATGTACTTTAATTTAATGCGAGATGGACGATAATGGTGGGGAGAGTATTCACGGCAGGGTTGTCAAGCACACGCTGAATGTATACTGGGGAGGAAAATAACATGCATCTATAGACTTTAGTTATGGTCGGCAGATTGAACAGTGACTTCAGCTACTGTCTTTGTTTCTGCTTCACACATTCTTTTGCATCCCTTTGTGTTCTGGCAAAGTTATGAGACGTGTTAATATTTGCCAATCTGGCATTATTTGACCATACTTCAACTAATCTGCCGGAGGCGTCTCTCTTGACTGGAAAAGTACATGTGTGACAAATAACATTAAGGATGGATGTGTGGCTTATTTACGTTTGGCGTCATTCCAGTGCGTCAGTGTGCACAACACCAGAGTCCATTAATTGCCATTCCAAAATGGCATTAGTCATGTTGTTAGACACAACTTTATTGACAAGAACAAGTGTCTGTGAGAGCAGAAAGAACATAGACTCCCGGGACGGTTCATGACCTACAGCATTGGACTTCAGTTTAAGACACGCTCTTACTTTTGGAGCTACATGATTGCAGACCTGTTCCTCTGCTCTACCAGCAGGCTGATTGCACCGGGCTCTTTATTGCCTTATCCTGTCTTCTCACTGAGGACTGGAAGCCCGACTGACTATCTAGTAAAGTGCCTGTTAACTTTACCGGACTCGTCAGATGGATCTGATTTGGGGTCAGAGTCGTGGCTTACTGTATCACAGACAGATGAATACAATTAAATTCCTGCTGTGCACTCGAGATGTTGGTGGCTTGACTGACCGGTGTGAGTGCTTTGGGGAGGCTGTGATTTTAAGAAGGCTCATGAGATCTCGTAGAACGGTTTTGCATTGGCCACTTCAGTGCCTCACACATGCTGATAATAGCACACAAAAACATTACAGGGACGCTGTAAGATCACAGCTGCTGGTGCTGAGCTTTTTTTTTATTATTAATTTGAAACAGCAATATAGCTTAATTCTAATATATTAATTTGAACATATTTTGCACAGCAGCAGACAGCCGGCGTGAACCCTGATATACTATAGGTTAAAGAATCCATATCAACTACAGTCAACCATAGTGAGGAGTTAAAGAGGGAGAGAAATTCACCAGAATCCCTTTCAAAATCACTCAATTCTTTGAGTTTTTGACCTCGGATTGACTTCTTGAACTTTGTGAAACACTGACTGTGACAAATCCTTAATGATATTGGCCTTCGTGCAAATTCAGCATTTGTTATACATTCATTTCCATCTTTTTTTTTTGTGCAAATGTGGATGTGTTTATGTGCATATAGGGCAGGGACCTTTACACTTTAGAGGACAAGAGAGACAAGAAATGGATGTACTGTATGTGCTTCTTAGCTTAGACCATTCAAACCATTACAAGTAATTTGTGCTACCATGTACGAGGCAGCTTCTATGTAATAGTTCTTTAGAAAAGGTGTATTTCAGATCTAAGTTGAAAACTGCAGAACATTACAGATCACAGAGGTCAAAAACCCAGAGTCAGGTTAAGAATAACCTCCAGATCCTCTTTTTCTCTGTGCTGTTCCATTACCCGGCTCCAGAGGGTGATTTCACCATCTCTGACCATTTATGCCTCCGATTATCTTATCTTGTTTCCATGACAGCTCGAGCTCTCGTGTGTTTAACTTGGACTGTGTTGATGTTTTTTTTTTCTTTTTTTTTTGTTCTTTTTCTTTTAGAGTGTGTTGCTGCTCCTTCTTTGAAACGAACATTGTTTTCTCAGCCCTTCATGAACATATGAATGTGGTGTGTTTTTCAACCACGCTTTTAATCCCTTGCCTCCGCCGCGAACTGTGCAGCGTACAGACAGATGGCATTTTATTTTTGTATTCCGGATCGAATTCGTAACACATGAGTCAATTAGATTGTTTTGCTCTTTCTTTCTCACACATGCACGAACACAGAAAACTGAAAGAAAAAAAAATATTGAGACCAAAACCTGGCACATGTAAAATCCAGATTGAAACCTATTTATTTTTCTGATGATTGTTTTCTATATATGCTCTTCATGCTATCTGCAGCGATCAATATTGGGCTGGTGTGCATTGATTTTTATCTATTTGCACAAGCCTTTATTCCACCTTCACTGTCTCATTAGCTCTTTTCTCAAACCTCCGAACAAGCTTAGTGTCTTTTCGTTCTCGTGTGAATCTTCTCGGCACACGTTCCTGCAGAATCGACTTTTGGATGCAACAACCTTCAACCTTTTAACACACCACTGTGTGCAGCTGCCAACCACAGCGACACCGACACAAGACTGATGTCGGTCTCAGATCAGCTACAAGGTACAAGATGTTATGACCTTTGATTTTAAGGGAAAAGAAAGAAAGAAGAGAGACAATATGACAATAGTAATTCAAATAAGCTAAACCGCAGGAGTCTCTCTTTATTTTTTGCCTTAATGTAAAATAATTATTCCAGGCTTCAGATGAGAAAGGGAAGACCTCAGGCATGTGGCTCCTCCTTTCCTGCATCCTGAATGTTTCACTTTACAGCCATTTTTAACATTAACTTGAGACTGATTTATTGAGGTTAATATTATGCAAGTAGGGTCTTTAAGTAGGAAATTAAAAGTTTCCTCCATTTGCACTCATTGTGAGTTGCCGTTGGATATAACATCATCTAAATGGCCTGGATGTAAAATGTAAATGTTCGCTTTATATCATCGAAACACATCTGTTAAAGCTTGCCGTTTATTTCTGAACTCAACTTGGACCCACATTTATCAGAATCACTCCCGAGGAATCACAGCTGAAGTTTGACTTGGGCTAAAAATAATCAGCGGGTCATTTTGGGAATTGATGGAATCAGGATTTTTATGATACTGAGAGCAGACACACAATGAATGCACACGAACATCTCTCCTGCTTGGAGTTGTGCTGGAAGAAATTAGCTCTTAGTTGAGTTTGTTTTTTATTTGAATTCACTTTTTTTAAAGGGACAGTTCACCCCAACATCAAAAGTACACTGACCCTCTAACATCAAGGTCTTCTGATGATCGGAGTCGTGATTTCTGGAAAGAGAGATGCTGTTGAGTTTTTGAAATGAAATTTTTTTGCACTAGTTTCATCACATCAAAGTGGAGGCAGGAATCCTTACAGCCAATAAAATATGGACTTTTGATTTTGAGGTGAACTGTCCCTCCCTATAATGCAATAAGGTAATGAAAACATCACCAGTCAAACCTTCAAAAGGAGAAAAACGGTGTATTCATTTCAGGAACGTTACCGTCGCCCTAATACATATCTGACGTTTTTTGCAAAATGTTTCACGTCTAAATGAAATATGCACATCAAAGAGAAAACAACACAGGGAAGCCACCGTCCCTCAGAACTGTAGGTTTTCAGTCTCCCCCCGCCGGCTTATAACCTGCTGGTATGATGCCTGCTTGTCGCCTGGTGGCACGGACACCCAGTACACATACTCGTGTGTGAAGTGCGAGTGGCGCAGATACGGTGAAAATCGACATCACGGAACAAAAGAGAGCACAAGAGAAAGAGAAAAGGTATAGCTCAGAGGGAACACAAAGCGGAGTACTGCCCGGGAGAAAAGGGCTCTAAATGCTGTAAATAACCGTTATCACAAGAGGGACATGGTTGGGGTTTAGAAAAGAATCAAACATAGGCGGGCCCCTTCCTTAACACGTTATATCACAATAGCCCATATTTCCCGTGTTGATTCTATCTTTAAAAAAGAAAAAAATGAATTGTGCAATGGAAAGATGAAAATGCATTTGCAAGGAAATAATCTGTAAAATAAAGACACGAAGACTCTTTTCTGTCAGGTGACAGCATCTCCAGATATTAAAGGATGAATTCATGTCCAGTGAGAGCAAACAAATACTCCATAAATGCACAAAAAAGACATTTGATCATCCATCTTCTAATGTATAATTTATGGAAGTGAAGTTAACTTTTGGAACTGAAGCTTGTTGGCCTGTCTTGACTATTTTTTTTCTAAAGATATGTCACTAGCACAAGCGGTAATTAATGCAGTACAAATGAAGAAGAAGAGAGATTGTGGAGGTTGGCGAGGACTTGTGTAAGATTCTCAGTCTGCTCATGTCTTCATGCACGACATGATGTATTAGTGTGTTTGTCTCCACTGGTCGTAGAATTTCACGTTGACTAATGTGCTCCAGTTAGACATAAAAAAGTTTTTTTTATTTTATTTTTGACAAAAAAAGACATTTTTTCCTGTCATATTGTAGCATTTCACATTTTGAAAATATTGGGCTTGAATAGCAAGTGTTTCATACTGTACTTGCATTTTATGTTTCATTAATGGACATAAAATGTGCTCCACCTATTGCACGATTTCGCCACAATAAATGTTGGCAATGTACGTTTCTGCAAACCATGGATATGATGAAACTTAACGTTTCCTCGCGTCACATCTTTCTCTCATTTCTTTAGGTTCAGTTTTTCGATTTGCAGGGTTGGGAAAATATCATGATTTGGCTCAAAGTACCTGCCTCTATCGCCACAAACACAACCTATGATCTTCCTTAAAAAATATCCACTGTCATGTCATGTTTACGAATGCTGAAATGCTCGGTCTTGATCTGCATTTTAACAGTCTGGTTATAAATATGTAATGCGAACATGATTTGACACGCATTGTGAAAATGTCAAATATGGTAGGTAGCCTGTGACACATGTCACAAACATTGACTGCCAACATATTATCCCGGCGACTCGGCTGTCAAGTCGGTGTGAGTGTTACTGGAAAAACATGAGGTCAATAAGGATGATACATATGCAAAATCTGACACCCAAACAGGTGTTCAGAAGGTCAGACAGATGTCAATCAAGCACAGTCTGTAAGTGCTCACACATTCTTGAGACCAGATTGAGGTCAAAGTGACAGTGTAGGTGTAGGTGCAGCTTCAGACTCAGGTATCATTTTGTAAACTCCTCACGCTGGAACTATGTTGCTGCCTCATAACCAATAAGAACTGGTGAGAGCAATAAATATGAGGAAAACTCAAGTTCTGTTCAAATGTTGTATGTTTTAATGTGGCCTGCTCTGACAGCACTGGAGTGTCGATTGTGATTAAGGTTGCCAGGTTGACATTCTCCGTCATTTCTGAGTTTCTACGTCCACAAAACAAGACAATGCTATTCAGTTTAAATCAAGCTTGAATCAACACCCACATGTCAAGCTTGGACACCTGTAACTCACAGCCATCAATCTTTTAAGAGACAATTCTATTTTTAAATCTTATTTTCGGTTCCCTGAAGGCTTCTACAAATAGCAGGCTTGGCACTTCTTCAACATGTGTCTATCAGACAGACCACTGCTAAAACCCCTTTGTAGGCAGAATAAATGTTTATTTTCTGCCTGTGCTAATTACTTATTAGCAGCACACATATGTTTTCCCTTAAGTGATTTATACTTCATTCCCCCCATTTTTCTAAATTAATTACATCAGAGGTTCAAAGAAATGGTGGAAATGCTAATGTGGCCCACTAACACCACTGCTGTAGGAGCGGGAGAATCCAGGTCAGAGGAGAGCGGCTCTTTGGGCGCCACATCGACGCTCGTTCCGCCCGTAGAGGCGGAGTACAGATCAAGCTATCTGCTTATGCAGAGCCAGATGTTTTTGAGATCATTAACACTAAAATGCTGCAGCCTTTGACAAGATCTTATCAAGACAAATTACTCTCATTAATTCCATTTTTTAATGGTCAGTATTGGGGATTATGTCTAAGATAGGGGGTTTTGTGTTATTTATTTATTTAGTTTTTGTTGCTGTGTCGCAGTTAACAGAAGCTGGGTTGAATAATAAGAGAAAAAAAAGACACAAAGTCATGCTTGTGCTGCCTCACCAGTTTTCACGCATTTGGAGGTAGACATAAAAAAACAAAAAACAAAAAATAAAACGAAGCGACTTCCATCCTGATGTTCAGACACAGCGAATGCCCAAAAGACCCCGAATGTGGAGCCATCAAGACTGTCACACTGCTACAGCATGACAATGTATTAATCACAAATTGTGTCCTGCGAGTGACAAGGAGAGAGTGCACTGAGTGAAACAAGGCCCTCGGTGGGGGATTTGCCAGTGGGCCCGTCCCTTGAAATGGCATGTGATGATAACCTCCTTGTCTTCTGCTCAGAGATTAACAACCAGGCGGGCTGCATAGATGGATATGCTCTGGTGGTCTGCTTGGACTTCAGAGGCGTAGAGGTCAGAGTCTATCTAAACAGCAGATGGTACGTTGGGGCCTCTTAGGGAGTGTGCTAAAATGGATTGAATACACAAATCAAAGTCTGTATTTGAGCACTCTCTCTAGCTGTAATGGGGGCTCGTTACAGAGCTACATGAATGCAACGGAATCTGACTTAAGTCCTACACATGTGAATCCACAGTGCGCAAACCAGAATATATATATATTTTTTTTTTTCACTATAATCACTATAATACTCAGAAAACAGGAGGGAGAGTTTATATGAGTGCAGTCAGACAGTTCTAGTAGACGGCAGCAGTGCTAATTACACAGACTGAAGCCATAAACAGCAACAATACACAGACTGCAGTCTTTCTTCAACGCTGCACAGCTTCCAATAACAGCTGACATTGAACCACCAGCAATTCTGGCCCCTCTCCTCAGCCAACCCTGCGTGTAAATGCCTTTTACTATGATAATAAATAGATTATAAACATTGCCTTGGCTATCAAAATGAAAACAAAAATGTTCGGTGGCACCTGTCACCGCCTTGTGATATGAGTCGTGGCAGATGTTGTTTCCTAAAGCAGATGAACCATTCTAACAGGGGAGGATCACAGATACAGCCGCGTTTTAAATTTGAATTCTCCTCGGAGCTCCATATTTCCAACATCTGGAGTATAAACAATCGTATCAGGCACGGCAATCAGAGGAGGAGAACCATGCGTGAGATGAAACAAGTGTGTTCATATATCATTAACTGGAAGAACCCAGGTAAGTGGCCTTGGATGCAAATACATGCACACATGCTCCTGCTCTAAATTGACTCTGGATGCAGAGCACATTAAACATGTTTTCAAACTAAAATGCATAAATATCAATGTCAAATGTCAAATGCACTGGTTCAGGGCTTTCAATAAACTATAAAGCAGAACGCATGACAGGAAGATATCTGGGAGTTTGACACACGTAATTGTGAAATAGTACGTAAGATTTTCAACATATTACATTTACATTAAAACATATTCCTAATCCAACAGATCCTCATTGGTGTTGGGTAGCAGTACTTTTGAAAGTAACTTGTTACAAAACAAAATGACTGCCATTATAAAGCAAGTTGTTACATTACAGTGTTGCCAACTGACAAGATGTACCTGAAGAAGAGTACTTCTGCCTTGTCAAAAAATGTTGCTGCTTGTATTAATCATAGGATTTATGTCCTCCTGTAGATGCATTCACTACACCGACAACACACATAACATATTCTACACAGCAACCTGTGACTCCGCAGACAAACGCAAAATGTCCATCACAGCTCTTCATTAATCTTTTATGCCTGATTACAAAACATTAAATCAATGGTCACAGGGACACATACAGGCAAAACGAGTTCAGTCAACATGTTTTTTTTTGTTTGTTTTGTTTAGTAATTTGACTGCACTGAGGAAGTTTAAATTATTTGAAGCACATGAAAGGAAACAGAAGTTAAGGCTACCTGACAGGCAGCCTTTTGGCTGCTAATGATCAGACTGTGAACTTAGCCGAGACAGACGATTTTAGCAGCAGCTTCTGAGAAAACAAGACAACATAGACTTTTATAGCTGACAGTAAATCGTGTTTCAAAATGTGACTGATGAACTGCTTAACTAGGTCAACATTTACGACATATGAAATTACACAATATGAACTGTGTCCTTCCCCTCACTGCCAATTTACTGCCAAGCTAGATGATACTGTTACAATACAACCACACGCCAAAACCGGTCCTAATATCTAAAGGACAGAATAGGGTGATTGCCAATGACTCCTTAAACAGCACATGATAGTTGGAGAGTACCAGCAAGAGGCGAAACAGACCAGAGCTTTTCTGCCTGTGATAACAAGCGCAGTTTAGTTTGGTTTAGCCAACAGAAGTACTGAGAGTCGTGTAAGAAAACATGATGGTTTGGTTTAAAATCCGTGAGCTGCCTCATCTAAAAGATTTATAACAGACAAGATGTAGTTTAAGTATGTTATTTAAGTTTTTTTTTAAAAAATGGTTTGCTCCAATCTTTTGTTTTTCGAACTTGGACACTCCATCCTCTTCTAAGGATGGCTGCACAAAGGTAATATTGAAAAGTCCATTTCTGCACATTGACAATGAATCTTACATATTTAGTCATCTAAAACTTTTTCGAGCAATTACTTTGAACTATATTTTCTACCTGGCTTTAAATAAGGATACAGTCCATGACATAGTGAGGGTCTACATGTAGGCTGTGTGTTTCATTGGAAGGTAAAGTGAACGGACCATATTGTGAGACAATAAAAAAGTTAACACCTGCAATGGATGTTGGATTACATATAATTTACTCAGAAATCCTCTCTTTTGCTGCAGCTCACCACGCTGCTGTGCAAATGTGTTACATTAAAGATGAGGTTGTGCACTTTCTGCTTTATACATCATCACTTGGATCTTTAAATTGTACACTGCCGTAGAAGATTCTCTTCAAGTGTGCTAAACAGTTATGTAATGAGAAGCTGATACCGAACAGAGGCAATCACAGTCCTGCAGGCAATGGCAAGCCATGTAAATTAGATTCAGCGCAGTGCAGCTCTGAGGGGATGTCCTCTGAAGGGATGTCCTCTGAAGGCCAACAAAGTATGGCTGTGTTATTTCACAGCAAACGCTCTACACATCACTCAACTTCTGATCATGAGAAGTAAGCAAGTGGCATCTGCAGAATATCATCCCCTGAGTTGCCTTAAAGCTTAGTTAATCAAAACAAGTTCTAATCCCGGTGTAAGACGCTGAAGATCTGCTGGGTATTACGACACACCTGCAGTACGTACAGTAAGCTGACTCCTGATGTATAATACCATCAGTGACAAGAAAAAACACCCACTGCAGAGACAGAGGAAACTGCATTCTTGACGATCATCCCTATATGCCTCTTTCCTCCACAACAGAGGGAACGCTCCCCGGGGAAAGCTCCCGCACTGACTGACAGACAACCCAGTTCTTGACAATGAATTCTGAACATCTGATATTTTATCACAATTAAAAGCAATCTCTGATGGCTTTAATTCATTGAGAGGATGTGATTCAGGCTTCAATTTATTCATCCGCCGAGGCAGATGGCCATGTTATTTTTTTTCTCCCTCTTTTTTTTTCTTTTTCTTTTAAGAGTACCGCAATTTCAACACATTGAATATGAATGAGGGGTTCCACTCCCACTACTACTTGAAAAACAGTTTACTTTACAAAACACAAAGTAAGATAGAAAAGTGAGGTATGAACCGCTCACCAAAAAATTCTGTCAGTGCCCACATTGTGCTATGCTCAATTAGGTTAAATGAATACAGCTTTGATTGAGTTCAGGGCTGCTGAATCAGTCGAACATCAGTTGCAGTAACGGAGCAATGTCTTTGTTCCAAAAATCTATCAAGTGCGAGACAAAGAAATACCTTTACAGTTTACATTTTTAGCATGTGCGGAAGCAAAAACAAACCTTCATGCAGCCACTGGGACAGAATTGTTTGGTGCGCCTCGTAAAGAGGTAATATTGGATCTGCTGCCATCGGACAAACCATTGCTGAAAACCCTTCAATTAATTACTTAGTTGTAGGACACTTACATTTTCTGCTAAGTGGTTTATACAACATTCCCATGATGAAACCTATTTCGCACTGGATGAAAGACCTACAAGCATCTAGTCTTTGTCTTCAGTGGGAAACGATACAGTCGACATTCATTCCCAGGGTTAAATATCACCTGGGTGAACACATTGTTGATATTGAAGTTGCTGATATTGTTACATACATGTGAATAAACTATTTAAAGACAAGTCTGAATTGTGTTACAATGTGTGTTGTTAGCTGGGGAAACTTATTTTGTCGAAACACTGTGAACAAATTAAATCATCTTGTATGCAACTTGTATGCAACAAGCCGAGCAGTTCAAGCTGTAACACATTTTCTTAACCCAATTAAAAACTGGCTCATGCAAAGGTTCAAAACCTTGTAGTCAACACCCAGCAAAAATGTACCAATGAAATAAAAGCACAACATAATACTACAGGCAACACAGAAAACATTTGCTATTTTTCATTTATGTGAAATTTAAACTAACACTTTTACATAAAAACCTTTCAAGGATATTAAGTAATTATACAGGCACAATATCTCAGAAAGTGTGGTTTTCAGATCTGCAGTTATATTTAGCAAGAGCTGTGCCAGTCATTTTTTTTTTTTATGAACAAAATAAATAAGTTCTCGATTGATATAACACACGCAGATTGAAGTGATGTGGGGTGGGCCGAGGAAGGGATTTTGGGCCCCTTGAAGAAATATCACAATGGGCCCCATCTCCACAGACCATGTGGACCCTGCACAGCTGCTGTAATTATTAATGGATTTGGATTCATTTTTACCTCCCTGGTGTATTTGTTTGCATATCACAGAGTTTTTTTTGTTTTGTGCTCAACAAGCTACTCAAACAAACTGCCCCTCCCAGGATTAATAAAGCCTACATCTGTAAAGGTCATGAATTTATCATTATAATTCAAAGCATCTGAAAGTGTTATTTCACTATTGGCTGTAACTTTAATACAGACTGAGTCACTCAATGTCTCAAAATGTCCAGCATCCAATACAAACTATAGGCTGCTTTTGTTTCATATAATTATCATTATGTGGGAACAAATAATTACAGTGTTTGACTGAAAAAATATTTAGTTTTCTTTTTTTTTGTAATAGTAAGTAATAGAGAAAGATAAATTCCCACAGTCCGCTGCGATGATGCTAACTGACATGTCATTCAGCAGACTGTTGCTCACCGGGGTGCTCGCAGGGCTGCTGACGAATCTGTTGTTGAGTCTGGTAGGAGGGGCAGGAACAACTGATCTAGTATAATTAGCTTGCTGATTAAACGTAGGTTAGAAAGGAGTGAAATGTAACTGTGAAATGTAGCTTATTTCACCGTCGACATCAAGCTAACAGGTTAATTGCAACCACTCAGACTACACCCACCTTTCTTCGATAAAAACAGGGTGACACACTGTCGTCCTTTCTTTTCTTTCCCCTTTCTTTGCTTTTTTTTTTTCCTGTCCTTTTTTTTTTTAGGAAACCAGTTTTTTTTTTTTTTTTTTAAGGGAACATGACCGCAGTGCTCACTGCACAACTCCTATCTGCCAGCAAGCACGGCACTCATGCAGATACAGGGGGCTGGTCAGTGTGGACAAAGGCAATGAGACCGTTGAAACTACATTTTGAATGACATGTTATATTAATTATATGATATCATATATTTATGATGGGTTAATTATTTAATATTCCTTTTTCTTGACCTAATTCTTGGGGCCTCCTGTCAGTCATGGCCCTTTAGAATCGTCCTGCATTTTCCCCACAATGATGCTAACTGACATGTAATTCAACACAATGTCGCTCACCTTCTTGAGATGGTTCACTGGGTTGTGGAGGGGTGTGAGGAGAGAGGGCTGCTGACAAATCTGTTGTTGAGTCTAGTAGGAGGGGCAGGAACAACTGATTTAGTATAATTAGCTTGCTAAATGCTTACTTGCACTCATTAAATGTAGGTTAGGAAAGGAGTGAAATGTAACTTTGAAAAGTAGCTTATTTCACTGTGGACATCAAGCTAACAGGTTAATTGCAACCACTCACAGACTACACCCACCTTTCTCCGACAAAAACAGGGTGACACACTGTCGTCCTTTCTTTTCTCTCCCCTTTCTTTGCTTTTTTTCCTGTCCTTTTTTAGATTTTCTTTCAGGGATCATGACAGCAGCGCTCACTACACAACGTTTTATCTGTTAGCTAACACGGAACCTCTGTCAAGGACTGTTGGCCCAGGTAGGACCATACCATTTCATGCAGATACAGGGGGTGGTCAATATGGATAAAGACAAAGACATTGCTATTACTGTATTCTTAATGACATATTATATTAATGAAAACATGTTATAATATTATGATGGGTAATTAAAACATTTTTTTTTTCCTAAACCTTATATTTGGGACCCCCTGTCAGTCACGGATCCTATCTTTTCTCCTCAAATATGGCGCCAGTAGGTGTATGGGAAATTTTCCTCCACTGCTTAAATTTTCTGATCATTCTGATGTTGACACACTGAGACTTAGCTTGCCAAGGCAGATATTTACATGACACAGAAGCTCGTGGTCCTGTTCGACTCTCTGTCTGCATCATCTGTCTCTATTTATTTACATTCGCACTAATGAGGCTCTCTGCCTATTTATGTGTGCTTAACCTCCTGGTGAGCATTTCCATGGCAGGACATCACTCAGCGTGATTTTTTTTTAAATTTTTTTTTTTTTTATCCTTTACAAAAAAAGGCGTCTGAATGGTTGTTCATTTGTACATACGGTTTTTGGTTCATATTTTCATGGTGTGGCTTTTACACTGTTTTACTGTGACATAAATTGGGCGAGAATTAATCTGTGGAGTGTCGTAAAACTGGGAATCTGGCTGGAGGTGCAAACACTGGCGTGGTCCAGATCTTGCAAGTTGCTGGACCAAAGTCAGAATCAGTTTCTAATACCGGCATTCATATATTTCATATTGGTTACCATTGTCAGTAAAAAGACTGCCATCCCTGCAAACATTAGAATAAAAGATAACTTTCAACTGTTGATGCCTGTCAAGATTGATAACAGGAAATGGTGTTTCAGGTTTTCAAGTGAAGAAAAAATCCTACTACACACTCCTGCTATTTCAGTGTTTCAGTCTTAAATCTGTGTTTTACAGTTTACCATCACAATCGGCACAAATCCAGAGAAGGTCATGCAGCAAATCTCTGTTGTGTATCAAAAGATTTGACTCATTAATTAAGGTACCCATGCGGTTTGACCCATGCATAATTACAAGCAGTGCATCCTCTTGAATTAGAGGCTGCAGATGGAATGCACATGTTAATCCTGCTTCTGTATGATGACTGTATCTAATCAAGTGAAAAGGGAACAACCGCGTACATCCAAAAGACAAAATGTTGTGGATGATATTATTAGTAAGAATCACCACTTAATCTAAGCCAGCACAGTCTCTCTCTCTCTCTCTCTCTCTCTCTCTCTCTCTCTCTCACACTCTCTCTCTCTCTCTCTCTCTCTCTCTCTCTCTCTCTCTCTCTCTCTCTCTCTCTCTGCCTCAACATTAAATGCATAATGCAAAATAAATGATTTAAAGTGAAAAAAGCTCCACCACTATTGCTATGTGTGTGAAACAGCATCTCTTGTGAGCCAAACAGGTGCAACCAATTGACTCGCATGAATAACAGTGGCACTTCGATTGAATTTGCACTCCTGCTGGGTTTGAAAGTGCGATTGATAGCAATTACAGGCTACAGAACATACTTAAGTAATCATAGGAATGATCAAACCACGCTGACGCTCATACAGTTGAAGTGATGGATCACTCCCAGTCCTAATGGCGAGCATCAAGAAAATAGGAAAGACTCATTTCAGCCAGCTATCAAAGTAAAACACTCAAACCAAGAGCCACTCAGCTGCCAGTCTTTGAGCATTCTGGATGAGGTGTATCGTTGCCTTCAGCAAGGACAGATACTGTCGGTGCAATAGATTTTAGATTTCTCTTTGAATCGGCAGTGACTGTATACAACTACAAAGCAAATCTGCTGCCAAGGTCATGCCGGTGCCTTGTGGCTATCGGATATACATTTATACATTAATCTCTTTTACATTTTGTGTTGTGGGTTATTTCTTAGATAAGCACAAAAGCCATACCAGTGTCAGTGGCTGTTTTTCAACCCCTTCTCTGTCATCACCTCAACAGTTCAATACGTGAAGATGTTAATATTAAAAGGTCCATTTTGAATGAAATTCCATTTTTTTTTTTTTTTAATCTCACACCAGTGTCAGTATTTAGACAAATTGGGAAACCCAAAGCGTTGGTATCTGATGTTGGGATTCAGACTCAGTAGTCAAATCTCTTGCAAATTGCAAATTGAATTGAAGTGTGCATGGGCTCATGCACGTGGGCGTGTCAATGGACAAACTCAACAATAAAAGTCGTTCAATAATCTAACAACGTACAAGCAGGATAGATGGACAGGGAAAGCATTTGTGATAGCAGGATGGGTATCTCATGAATTTTCAATGTGGCATCTCTCTCCTCAGTGTCTCTAACCTCATGTATTTGTAAAGGCCCTTTCATCACTTATGTCAACTTCACCTACGGATAACCAACAGAGGATATGCAGCCTTCCCTTTTGCATGAAATTGTCTTGTGTCAGATGGCTGCCATACGGAGGGAAAGACGCTGAACATTAGTCACGGATATGTCTGTTTCGGGGAAAAAGTGAGTGTCTATCAGCCACTGAATAACCTTTACTATTATAAGAGTGTCACTGTCTATCACAGTGGTGACACTGATGGCAAGTCTGTGTTACTCAAACAGTAAAACAGTAAATGCTGCGAGTCCCGCTTTGAAAGAGTGGCAACAGTGAGATGGAAATAACAACGCAGAGCTTCCATTTGACTCACTTGTTACCTAAATTAATTCTGCGGGAATCATCAGAGGACTGTTCTGAGGAAAGCATGAATGGGTTTAACAACGAGCGTCCGTTAAAATATCCTCATTCATAGTACCAGGAACTGGAATCCAGAGATAGTAGAACAAGTGCATCGTCTCCCAGCTGGGGAGCTGCATCGCAACGGTAAACTTTCCTGTCTGACTTCTGAGCTCGAAATCCTGCGCTATGAAAGCAACAACACGATGAACGTGATCTAACCTGACCGCCCCGCTGCTCCTAAAGCAGAGGACTGTTGGAAAGGTGGCTGATGTGTTTAGGGAGTCGAGGTCATGACTGTGCAATATTTACACGGGTGTCAGACACAGATGTTTGCTGCAATGGAGAGTGAGAATGCAGTCGCGAGAAATGCAGTTGTTTTTTTTTCCCCATTGTGTCTGCAAAAACCCGACATGAAAAATAAATAAAACACACACAGTAGGAAAATTGGGTAAATGAATATTCATGCCCTGGATCACTCTAACAAGCACTGTGAGTCTTAAAATGCCTTTTCACTGTCTACAGTTGTGCATTCAGTTCCCTTTGTATGCTAACTGCATTTGCCTGATTGCTTTTTCTGTTTGTGAATGGTTTGTTTGGAGAAAGGCCTTGGCATGGGGTATAAGGCATCACTTAATCCTCTGGCAATAAGAGAGAAAGGATAAGAAACAATGTGAAGGCATGGCAGAACAGGCATGCAATGACGCTTCTCAATGGTGATCATTCCGGCATTCTCTGGCACAGCATGCTCAATGGATTTTCCGGTCGTACTGCATGCCTCGGTTACTGCCAGAAGCCAAGTGACTGAATTGACAGAATGTTGTCATTTAAACGAGACCTTTATTGAAGATGTATGCTGTTCTGGGTGGATACAGATTTTGTTTGGTCGTCTGAGTGGAGGTAGATGCATTCTGAGGCAGAACAAGATAAAGGTTGCTGAAGATGGGACTTTTTTTGTTTTTTTTTCGTCGTCATTTTTGTTCATTGTGTAATTTGAATGCAGGCCGTCATGCACTAAACACTGTTGTGTTTAACTGTTCGTGTAGGCACAACAAGCAAACCCAAAAAATTCCACTCATTTTCTACAAGCAGAGACTCACCAGCTGTAATAAAACACAGCTTTACACTGTCCATGTGAGATGGAACTTTTGCCCATTGCATCAAAATCAGTTTATAAGAAGTTCATCAGCATGTACAACTACAAAACAAATGGATTGTTGGGAATATTCTTCGTTCTTCATTCTCTACCAATTTTGCAATTGGATTTTTATCTATGTATTTCACATCCTGTTGATGGATTTTATCTCATTTTTTGAATGTTTTCAACTGAAATTCGTACATGTTGCCCTTTTGACTCAATGTCGGTCAACAGTTTTAGTTGAGGTCTGGGCTCAACACTGTTGTCTGGGTCTTTAGACCATCCTTCCCATGTTGCAAGTGAATTTCTAAATGCTGAAAACCGCAATGATATAAAGACAGCGGTGTTAGAAATCGTGACATTCAATGCTGAATAGGAATTCTCCTCCTTAGCTAGTGACCTTCTTCTGTTCTGTGTCACTGAGCTCAGCGTAGCTATCTTTGATGAGACTGAGGAAAACAAGGACTGTGGAAATCAAGGTTGGACTGATTGGTCTGTCTCAGTACATCATGCATGTGCGTCAGCCCATAGATAGAGTATAGCATGCAGTTTGACCCAGGTCACTCTATACATCCAGCGATAGGTTCGATAAACTACCGTTCAGGAAACTCTTCAGAATGGCGATTATTCTCCTTGATCAATAAACGCTGCTTCTTACGATATCGGGTCTCCTGGCAACTTCCACATAACCACAGGTCGACCAACTCTGCAAAGGAGGAGACTGACACACAACCTTCAATGCTCTTCATAGCAGCAGCTGTTTTTTGCTTTATTATGTCAGAATGCTGAGATTCCTACAAACAGAAAGAGATGCTCACAACATGTCCAGCGCTGTGATGTAATGTGGGCTGGACTGTTCCTGATGCATTGACAAGTGTTCTGCTCTATCATTTCATCACTGTTGTTTGGTCTAAGCAGCAGCTCCACAGCTACCCGTATTCAGATGGGCTGCCTCCAGCTGTATCTGCCTCCTCTGCCCTTGACGTCCATGTTCTGCATATTTAATTCTCCGCTCACCCCCTCACTTTGCCTCTGCCTCTTCTCTTACTGTCGAGAGCGCCTCTGCGTGTGAATTTTACAGGTTCAAAGATCAAAGCGGAGAATCCCAATGGAGATAAAGACAGAGAGAAAATGAAAGCGAAGATAAAGAGACTTTGAAATCCCCTCCAGTCTCCATATTTAGATGTTTGTCAACACTTTGTTTGTGTGTTTTACTGCAACCTCAGTTCCTCGCTGAGGTTTCTGCACCCCGCAGCCTTGTTTGGACTGTTTAAGGAACCTGACAGCTACTTAGTCATGACAGAGCACCGACAAATATTCACTCACATCCCACTGCAATTCCTGTTTTGTCAGAAATTAAAGTAACAAACGCTTTTTTTTTTAATCAATTTAGAAAACTTTGATCTTCACAGCTTGATGGAATAAAGAAGTGCTCAATAGCAGAGACCGTCTTGCGATGGCATCAACATGTTGAGCGGCTGTCGCAATCAGAAGAAATAGCTTGAGACGCAATCAGTCACTGACTTTCTCTGTCCAACAGACAATCCTTAGATCCCTATGAGATTTTTATGAAACGTAATGGTTTTGTCCATGTCTTTCCTCAAGGTTATCAGTAATGTGTAGATTCCTGAATCACCATAGGGCCGCTGTTTCGCCCATGGATAGAGTAAATGAAAAAGATGCTATCAGATCCAAACACTGGATCACATCATGTGTGTTCAACGTGCAACAGTCTACAGTATGGTGGCAGTAGTTAATGTGATTGACACATCCTGTAAAACTACAGTATATCTAACAGACATACTGAGATAATATTGTCTTTTGATAGCTGAAAATTGCTTTTTAAGAATATGCAGGTTTTTAAATGCATAACATGTCAAGTTTGTCGGAAAAAAAATAAATAAAACAAAATATGTTGATGATGTTGTATGGATGTGTAGTTGTCCTCATTGTTAAACAACAGTCATGGTGGGTGACATTCTCTCTGACATGCCACAGGCAGAAACCTTCCTCACTTCATTTCTCACTCTCAGACTTTATAACTCTGGAATTTATAGCAACAGGTGACCAAGAGAAATGACCTGCTACCTTGATCAAAACTCGGCTCTCTCTGGTGTGAACGTTGTTAGAAAGAAGATAAAGATCATGTACACATCTCAAGAAAATATATAACAAAGTTCTGTTAATTCTTAGACATGTCAATGTGGAGATGTTAAATATCACACTGTACCCATAAAACACATGTCACTATGTGATTTATTAGGTTCTCGAAAGGCATTCAATTCTACAAGTGCTACTCAATAAATACACCTTTCCCCAGGGCTGTATTCGTCTCATTTCCAGATTTGGAAGGGTTGCTTGAATAATGTATTCTGAGACTGTTTCTAATTACCTGTTAATGCTGTCAGTGACCAAATTCAAGTTACCTAACATTGCCAACACAAGAAATCATTGCTAACATTAGTTCACAAATGTAAGCTAATTTTGCCAAGGCTTGCAAGCAAATGTTAACATTGCAAACGCTGGCTGACTTAAATGTCCCTAACATTAGCTAGCTGTCATAAGTCCGGTAGAGTATGCTGGGCACGTACTATGCAACTCCATTTTCATATTTGTGTTTTTTCTTGGCACCTACCAAGATTATTGATTGCTGATGAAACACAGATACCACCTGATACCAACAGCATCGACAATGGTAAATATACCATATATATAAATTAATGATGTTTTCTGCTTTAAAGACAAAAAAGAAGAGGAGAAAACAATCCCACCCTGTGAAACAGAGGCTGTGATAATGAATTAGCAGCTGTGGTTTCACTTGAGACCAGAACAATGCTGTAATGGATGCGTGTGCATGACAGTATTGTTCGTTATGCTCGACTCAGAGATGCCACCTTTTCAACTCTATATTGGATGGGTGAGATCAAAACTATCACGTCAGGTCAATCATCTTGGTCGATGATGAATTCGTCTGGTCGATCAGCGTACCTGCCAACCTCCAGACATCAAAGCCTATTTCAGAGGAGACCAAACTTGGGATTTTCATTCATTTATGATCTTGCTCATGCACACCGTCTCAATAAGCTCTCATTTGAAATCATGAGAAAGTTTCAGAGAGCGATAGACAGCATCACTGTAACCATGGTAACCCGTTATCACTCATCTGCCTGCAGCCTCACACGGTGGAGAGCTGCTGACTCTTGACAGTCTGCGCGCTGTCAGTGTCTTCTTTTGATGCCGTTATCAGTCATGAATCTGTTTCGGACATATGCTGTGAGACCATGTGAAGTGTGTTAATTGGGCGAGTCTCGCGGTCAGTGTGTTGAAAAATGTAAACCCTGATAATCATCCCCATTTTTAGAAAATGTACCAGTAATCTGTTTTTGTGTTTATTTATTTATTTTCTGTCGCTTCAACAGAGCACAATTATCAATTAAAGCGAGTTCCATGTATTCTGTTGCGCCCCATGCCTGCTCATTATGGTGTCAGTGCTGTATGTGTTTGACTGGCGCTGCAGATGGTGCAGAGGAATGAGCAGGGAACAGTTGGTCTTAATTAACCTTTGTATTCTGTAGTGTCATTCATGTCAATCAGGTGCTGTCGCCGGAGACGAGCCCGGCCTGAAGAAAGCGGGTCAGGGTTGCAAACTGGGAGATGAGCAGTGTGAGGAGATTGTGAGGGTCATTGAAGTAGACAAGTGAACAGCATTACGGAGAGAGGAGAGCTGAAGGTCTGAGCGGAGATTTGGGAATAAGTGGTAAAAGGGGGAGAGTAACTTTTGACCTTGCTGTGTGAATGACAGATGAAGAGTGGGAGTTTGTGGTCGGTTGGATGTTTGTTTCAACTCTAAAATTCATGCTGCGGCCCCCGAGCATGACTCGACGCTGGCCTGGTTTCTTTTGACTTGCGTTTTGACGAGCAAAACTTCTCGTTTCATATCAACACAGAGAAACAAGATCGGGAGAAACAGCCACATCAGACACCAGCGAAATGCCGTGGTCTTGTTCTCTCTAGTATCCTAATAAGGTAGGGCAGGCGATGTTAATGGCTTTTCTCAAAATGGGTAATTGAAGTGTTTGTCGGCTTCTCCGGCCCGTTCCTGAGGCAAAAAAAAGAGCATAGATTAGAATGTGCCCATCACAGTTCTCGCATCACAGAAATCACTACGTTCCCACAAGTACAAAAGCTTTGCATGAAAAACTGTTACTACACACATCAGCTGATGCCTCTTCAGCCAGAACAGACAGAATGTTAAGGTAGTTTCAAGTGTAAAATGGCAAAGATGTGCACTAATCTATGAAAGACAGATTGTTCTAGGTTGAAAACAGGAGGGCATTTCATTCTACATAAAAAAAAAAAGAAATGACAACACTGCAAAACAACAAACTCCCGAGGCAAGCAACAAACAAACATCTCCCCAGGCTGTATTCAGTATTTAGTTTATCTGCTTAGATGTCAGGATTTTCTAAAATGTCAAAATGTTAGTAGCGCTCGTTTATGCACTGAACAACTCCCTCGTCCCAGGAACGGGGTCGTTGGTTTATGGTTTGTGAAATTGTTGTAATTGTAGCTGATGTGTAAATTTTGAGCTTGAATGTGCTTTTTCACGTTCGAGAAGATGTGAGGCGTTGAGAAGGCGCACTTGGCCCCCTTTAATCCATCAATCATCCTTGAGAAAATGGAACCTTCAAGTTTGAGCTGAATTCCTTGCTACGGATGAAAAGTCTGATAGAATCCCTGCAGCTGATCTGACATCAGTAAGACGTGACTGATACTCACACAGTGTTAATGGCCTTGGCTGGAGGAATCATGTGTTTGGGTTTTCGGACGTCCGTCCATCCATTCACTTTGTTCTTGTGAACGCAACGTCTCCCGAAACTCCCTTAATGAAATTCTCCTTTAAACCTTAAAGTCGGTGGTTTTGTTCAAGTCTGTGTAAGAGTTAAGTTGCCAGGGGGCGAGGTTGTTGCATCGTCAAGTTGCCGCATCATCAAGTAAAGGATATCTCAGAAACACACGAGGGAATCTCCTCAACTGCGGTACAAATGTCCGCCATGACTCAAGGCTGAACTGATTAATGATAATTACGATAAACATGTACACACGTTTTACAGTGTAAAGTTATGAAGTTAGGGCATTTGGTATTCAGAAGCTCAGCAGTTAAATGCACTGTGACATCACTATACAGTATCCTGCCCATCATTCAGTGCCAACTCTAGCTCTTCTTTTTTCCTTCTTTGTTTTGGTCTTTGCTTTTTGTTTTTCTTGTTTAGCCTGATAACTGATTAGTAGAATGAGTGGTTAGGATATACAAGACTTCTTAGCAAGAGGAAGGGAATATTACAATCAGAAAATATACAGTACAATATTTCATGAAAAAAAAAAAAAGTTAAGAATCTATAGTGTATCTATCTTGATACATTCACATGACATCAGTGCCACCCAGGGCATATCAGCACTAGATTCAGTCTACAGTTAAGCAACAGTTTAAAACTATTCCAATTTCGCTGCTGGCAGATATGAGCAGACATGCTGCCTCCAGTGCTGTGGTAATAGTGAAAGATTGATCTGCAAGACATGCTCAACAATTAATTCATGAATTGATTTTCTGCTCGGGATTAGGATAGCTGCAGTCTCTCAGAAAAAAAGCGGTGGTGTCTCAGGCCTGGAGCAAATTTTGTTCACTAATAAGTCGAACAGAAAAGGACATGAAGGTCAGGGAGTGTTCGGCAGAGGCCCGAGCGACTGAAATGAAGGGCAGCGCGAGCATATGTTGAAGGTGAGGTGAGCGTGTTCATGAAAAGGAACACTGATGGAAAACATCAAAACAGAGTAACAACAGAAGTTTTTTGGTGCTGCACACCTGAGATACTGAGTGTGAGATCATGCTTTGCTCCAAATTCACACCCACAGCTTTTCTGATTAACATGTTGATTTATCACTCTGTTGAAAAATATATTATCTGATGCTGGAGCACCTGTAGCAGCGGTGGTGCTAAATCATGATGGGCCTGTATGCAGCATTTTTTATGGGCTCATCTCCATAAAACTGGCTGGTGATAACGTTGTTTTCCGGAGTCAGTTAAGAAAGATTCATCAATTACTCTGCCGCGGCGATGACCCTCGCATACTATCCACATTTTTAACAGGCTGTACATGAGGCACATTCATGAAGACATTACTGACTTGATTGATTTGAATTCACATGTCAGGCCTCATTGCAGCTCAGGCCATATGGACTTGGAAGGCATTACTCATGTACAGCGATCAACACACTCTCTTTTTTTGTGTTTTACACATCTCTTCCTCCTAACAAGGAAAGCCTTAACAGCAAGCTTACTCTCTGGATCCTGACATGTACGAAGATGGATGGTAATGACCAGCCTTTGCGTGGCTGTAAAGTATGCAGCTGCATGGAGTGCCCTCTCCTTCTGGCAAGTCATTAAGAGTGCATCATCGGGGTCTTCCTCCACACCTGGAAAAGCAGGTGCAGGGCCTCGACCTCATAATGGAGTACAAGGTGAGCTCAAATTGTAGACAACTCCCTGTTTGGGAAGTCCAGGAGGCAGCAGGAGTGGAGTGTGTGTGTGTGTGTGTGTGTATGTGTGCATATACAAGAGTGTAAAGCACTTTTAGAAATGAAAAAAATCTCCTTTGCTGTTAAAATTTGATAGCAACAAACAACGAGCCAGTCTTCACCGCAGTGCAGAGCTCACAGCGGTTATGGGTAGCAACCTAAAATCTTATCTTTTCACATAAAATATTGAGGAAGCGCATCACATCCGACCAATCAGGTGATATTTTGCATACAAATTGTTATTGCCTCTCATTCAGCTATAAATCATTGTATTTAATTACCAGTTTAAGGGAGGCTTAGATTAAAGAACTCATTTGCATTATTGAGCATCAGACCACTCTGCTAGAAAATATATGTACTTCGTCAGAGAGATAATGACTCAGTCGAAGAAACAGCACAACAAGACGGTGCCACATTTTACTGTACGTCATAAAAATGAATCAAGGGCATAGATTAAGTTGCTCGGCACAGGCCTGGTCCCATGAGGACAGATCGGTGCGATGAAAACCAGGTTTACGTGAGGAGACGCGGTAATGGCTGTTGATTCTCAAGTGTCTATTTGACATTGCTTGTGGCCCTTAAGAACAAAGCGCAATACTTATGCAAAGTACTAATCAAGTAGTATCAAAATTCACCATGCCAGTCTTGCTTAAGTGCTTTCTTGGCAGATGTGGACATTTACTACGTGTGTGTGTCTGTGTGTGTGTGTGTGTGTGTGTGTGTGTGTGTGTGTGTGTGTGTGTGTCAGAGAGACAGAGAGCAAAAGGGACGGATAATAGTTCTCACTTCATCTTGAAATCGTCATTACACGAGCCTATGGAAATGTTTCTCACGTGGCAGTTTGTATCGAACGAAATACTCCCTATAGTCCACAAACCTGACATGAATATAAAACAGCAGGACCATGTCCGTAACCTCAAGCCAGTCGTTTGCCATGGCATGTGTGAGGGTAATGGAAGAGGACAAGAGGGGGTGGGGATGTGACACTCATTGCATGCACCTCTGGCTGAGGCAGGCATGCCTGAAGAGGTATGTGAAAGTGAACTGATTTAGGCTGCTAAGACTAGCGACCGTCCGTCACACCGGCAGCAAAGTAAATTTGAGAGAAATGAGCCCTTATAGATAGTGTATTGGTCCTGACTGCAGGCAGTCAGCATCCATTTATGGTAATGGCGAGGCACACAAACCAAGGTGTCTGCCTCGGGTGCAGCTTATTTTCTTCTTTTCCCCTCACTGCACTGTTTCTGTGTGTTAAACTGCCCCTAAACGATTCTCTTTATTGTAGCTGCCATGCTCAGAATGAACTGTTACG
This sequence comes from Acanthopagrus latus, assembly GCF_904848185.1. Classification (NCBI taxonomy): domain Eukaryota; kingdom Metazoa; phylum Chordata; class Actinopteri; order Spariformes; family Sparidae; genus Acanthopagrus; species Acanthopagrus latus. Next base: position 4,829,923 of record NC_051046.1, on the reverse strand, counting down.
CCCAGTTAAGAAATCCTGAGACTTTTAATCAGTCCATGCCTTTAAAAGGTCACGCTTTCTTTTTTATTCTCTCTTTTTTTGTTCACTTTTCTTTTTTAATTCTCTTTATTGAACTTCTGTATCTGCTTTACAGTCTCCCTCATTATTGATTTATGACATTCTTTGACCAAATCTGATCTAATTCCACAATGTTGAAACGTGACCAAGGGTTAACATCATAAGTTAATATTTCATTTGCCCCCACTGTAACTTCCGTCATTTAGACAATGTTGATAGGCCATTATTAGTGAGTGATGGAGTGATTGCTAATGAGGAGGATAGAGTATGCAGCCAAGCCCCAGCTGATGAAGTGTGATAGATAAGGGGATGAAATTGTCCCGCTAATGTGTAATTGAGTTCGAAAAGACATCATCATCCTGAGGTGAGGGACGGTTATAGATGACCCCCTATTATTTTATTATTGCAGCAACTTTTGAGATATGAGAATTTTCATGTTTTCCGTGTCAATTCCCTTTAATGTGACGTGGATAACGAGGCGCTTAAGGAGACATGTCAGCGAAGGTGGAAATTTCACGACGTATTTAAAACATGCACAGGTGCTCATTTACTTTGTTTCAAATACTGTCATGTCCAGAAACAGCACAGGATGTGTAATAAAGGGTGAAACATATATCTCAGTGTTGGTGTGCACCACCATACAAGAGGGATATTTTAAAGTTCCCATATTATAGATAGAGTCATACCTCCATTTTTTGTTTAATAATAAAGCAGCTCTAGATCGTATAAATACCAGGGAAGTGTTCAATCTTCAGACAAACAATCATAACTCATATTCAGAAACTGTGCCCTTAAAAAAGCAATCAGGGCTACTGTAACGTTGTGACATCACAACTATACATTTACTGCTCCAAGCCACGCCCCCAACATGGTTTTTGGTTGCAAAAACACAAGACAGAGCTGATGCAAAACACAGTGGGTGGTTGTACTCAGGCCTGAGAGAGCTGGCCAATCAGAGTAGACTGGGCTTTTTGGGAGGGCGGGTCCTTAAAGAGATAAAACGAATAGAGGTGCTGCAACAATAGACGGTGTGAGAAATGAGAAAATGTCTTTTTTGATCATTAATGCATCTAAACATTTTCTTGGAGATAACCAAAGAAAAGTCATGACCCATAACATGAGCATTATACAGGACGTTTAAATATGCAGGCACATAGTTCATGCACTTAAAAACAGGACAGAGCTTAACCGCAGGATATGTGTCTTTAAAAAAGCCGTTCATACACTAAACACACCATGTTTATGTTTCATTTGCAGTTAAGTCACACAAGCAGTGACCTCACCGTTTTCTCTCTTCATAAACAGCCACTTAGCTTGATTACCTCCCACTCACTACTCTCCTGCGCTCGCAGAGCTGTCAGAGCCTTTTTCCACAACAGCATCCCACCGCTCCATTGTGACACTGTCTGGAAGATTAAATGTATGGATCGCAGTTTCCCGGGCAAGACCACCTGAGTGGCAACGAGTCGGGATAGCATCACCTCCCCTATCTGGGCCATGCCACAGTAGACTCAGGTTCCAGACCAGCAGGAGTTGATCAGTCAGCGAGCAAGGCATTAATCTGCTGTGACACACTGACTCTCCCCTTTGGAGGACGTCCGGCGCTGGGAAGCGGTCCAACAGCACTGCCTATTGCTGCTAGAGTAATGCAGGGTGTCAGAGAAGCTGGCATGGATGGAGGGACAGGGTATGGAGGGATGGAGGTGAATGGACAGAAGGAGGGGGAATGCTGAGATGCTGGATCAGCGGGCGAGAAGAGAGGGATACGGGAAGGAATAAGAGCAGTGGAATGCGGCATAGAGCAGATAAGGACTTTAAGTTAGTTTGAAAAGACGCCGAGCTAAGCTGCAAGTGAGAGCGAAATCTCTGTTGGCTGGACCTTCTCCTGTTCTGTGTTCAGAGCCTGTGAGGAGTGACTGCACTATCTTTACAGGCATCTGAGTCGTGTTATCGCAGTGTTGCAGTTTAGGGCTCAGATAGTTTATCGGTCATAGGCAGGTACCCACATACAATACAGTGATTTCTCTCTGCTACCGGTCACTAATCTTTCAATATACAGATTAACATACAACTAAAACAAATGCATTCATGTTTTTCTCATCCTGTTAAAAAAAAAAAAGCCTCAGTAAGCATTTATGCATTGTGGTACTTCAATATACATAAGGTAGCTAAAGTTTCAAAATGATAGCATTTAAAATATCTTACTTTTTAATAACAATTTGTGTTTGATTTGGCGTTTTTCAGTTAAACCAACCAGATTCTGCCATGATTAAATCAACGGGTCATGCTGTCGCTATCAAACTCTAAATCTGTTCCCCTCTCCGTTTCAGTGCAAAATCATTCCGACCCTCCTCCACCCTGTTCACCTTAAGTCCAAGTCCAGTTAATCAGATCCCTCCACCTAATCACATCCAGATCGTTGGCAGTTCACCATTAGCACATCATCACCACCACCACAACCACCACCACCACCAGTGTCTATAGACTCCACTGGGGGAGGCTTTTCAATTACTGCTAACTACTTCACCTTCCCTTTTAAAGGATAATGGCCATCAAGATGAGGCCTGGTTGTCAAAGACTCTCATCTGATATGATGAAAAAAAAGTATTCATTCACTCCTGGATTAAATAGTTTTAAGAAGCAGCCACTGGAACATTGGTAAAGACCAAAAGCAGAGCTGAAAGAGAGTCGATGATGGTACTTACATTTGTCAGGTGACTAGAAACTAATCATTAATAATGCTAGTTTGCTTTTGTTAGACATGTAAATAACTTAAACACAAGTGCTACAGTGATTCCGACTCTGTTAGGCAGCTCAGCTCAGAGCAGTATCCAATGAATATATCACAGTATCATTCAGGGTCAGTTTCTTTATGTTATTTTCTCATAAACAAGGCGCAAGTTAATCTAATCAGTGTTTGTAGTGATGAGTGATTGTAGGCGGATATACTGTAAGAGAAACATTAAACATGCCATTTGGTGCAGCATTTTAATTATCTCTTGTTGTTTGAAGGAGTTCCTCGAAGAGCAAGATTCCTGCACATTGCCTCTTTATTTAACGTGTAATCGGCACACGAGTCTTTCAATCAGTACATCACTCGGTTTAATATTCAGGTCCCCACAGACCCTCATCAAAGCACGGATTATTATGAGAAGAATTATGCATATATATAACATAGGCGCCTTGATGCCACAGTTGATTCCACTGAGGTATCAAAGAGCTGAACTGAAGACACTAATTGCATTATGAAGGTTTATACATAATTTGTGATATGAAGAGTGACACAATGAAGGCCTCTATAGAAGGAAAAAGAAATGGGCATGAATCAATGTCGTAAGTGGATTGTTAACTAACTCAAAGACTGATATATATCAGTCTTTGAGTTATATATATATATATATATATATATATATATATATATATATATATATATATATATATATATATATATATATATATATATATATTATATATATATATATATATATATAAGAGCAGTGTGTAGGAAATGACACATGTTGTAAATCCCAGTCCCAAGATGCCTGGGTAAATTGACTGGAACAATAATAGTAAGTGGGGATGTTGTTGCACTGACCAAATACTAAATAATACATGACCAAATAACTGTTTCAAGCAAGTACAACACTCAGCTAGCAGTAGGTAATGACTCCACAGACTTATGATCAAAGCATGCCTGTATATACAATGGCAGAGAGATGCATACACACACACACACACACACACAAAGGAATGTTCTTTATTTTGACGAATATGAATGCAGATTATTTAAAATAACTCCCTCAACTTCCCCATTTTTTTATGCCCAGGTATGTGTAATATGAGGCGATGTACCTTTTCACTGGTAAGTCTGGACAATAGTCCCAAGTCAGATTAATGTAATGCTGCGCTAAGTGTTGGGATAAATCAAATAGCTCCTGTCTCCAGAGCCCCTTCTTCCTCCACCGCCCAGTTTGTCTCCGAGGAACGCTGAGCATAAACATCAAAGCAGAAATAACATTAATCTAGCACTCTGATGTTGAACTTTGTTCCAGAAACTTTCTTTCATATGAAAATACAGAAGGAGTTCCTATGCTTCTCTGCATGCTAATCGCTCCAGTTTCCAGTTTACATAATCAGTGTCCTGCACTGGTGCAGTGACACCAGGGGGAGCGTTGGGAGAGTAATGGACCAGTGCATATGCCATGCAGGGGGATCAGGTGCAGCGAAGTCATGCTTGCTGCACTCCCCCAGGGCTTGGAAGACAAAGGCTGAAGACCCGCCCCACAAATGTCAGAGAGAGCACCTGCTGCCATGAATAACTACAGAGATAACAGAGGCAGGACACACGGCCACCTGCTGGGAGGGCGCGCACAGGCCACGGTGCTTCACACAAGAGTGAAGACATTCAGGGGAACAGAGAACAGAGCACAGCATGCTGGTTAATTACCGCAACATACTGCAACAAACCATGGCTCGGTTGTTTTGTTGTAAGTAATACTTTAGAAGTTAAGAGAATGATTATACAAGATTCAACCCGTAGCAATATTATCAGTTAATATTTCAAGTTTTTCTTGTAACAAGGTGTTTTATCTATATTTTGTGCTTTTATGGGCTAACTGTTAGGAGCCCGTGTAATTGAAGTTTGTACCAGTCATTGTCTGGTTGGTAGAACTCTTTAATATTCGCTGGGTCTGACTCTGAACCTGCTGGGAGTACAGATGTTTGAGATTTCTCTGAGGAAATCCAGCAAATTTTTTAGAGCACCTGCTGACAGTGCCTGTGTCTGATAGCGAAGTAACCAAGAAAGAACTGCAGAAAATAGGATTTAAATAACTCGAAGATAAGACAGGAAAAGACACGAAATTATAACTTCACTTCGGTTTCTGCCAAGAATGAAATAAGGGTTAGTTCACAATCTGCTACTAATTTCTCTAAGGAGTGTTCAATTTGCTGCTGGTGAAAAAGTGCATTTGGCTCTTAAAGCGAAGTCATTTAAAGACTGATACAAAATCAAAAATGTATAAATACCACATTATTTTACATTAACAGTTTTGTGTGAACTGACACGTGACCTATCGTAAACGGAACATGGGAACTCTCAGTAATGAATATAGAATAACATTTCAGGTGGCAGGTCTGCAAGTTTCATGGTAAACTGGCAGTAACTTACCAAACAACATAACTACAGTTTATTCTAAGTTTGAATTTTCAAATAAGCAGCACTTCCAACGTGTCTCCATCCAAATTTCAACACATTTTGGGGTAATTAGTGTGGAACTGTGTGACATTTCCATTCAAGACTTGTAAAATTAATTTTACCTTAAAGAAATAGACCAGACTTATTGTAACAAGGATGTGTGTAATATGCACTTTACAGGATCTCTTTAATTTCATTTAATTAAATTTGTTCAGCACCATCAACCTACTAACAACCTACTAACACAAATCTACAAACACAAGCCAGAGGGTCAGATCTGAAACATTAAGTGGTCTCTGATGTTTTCCTTGTCCAAATTTTTTTTCTTTTCCCTGTTTGTCAGCATGACACGCTATGTTTTCCCCCAAAATTTGACAGGAAAAGAATGCCAAAAGAGCAAGGAAATGGAAAAAATGTAAATTTCATAGCCAAAAATAATCATCTTCATGCTACCTCTGTTTGTTCAATATCGGGTCCATCTTTTATCATGGCCTTCATTTCACTTGCTAAGGCTTGGTAACATTTACCAGTGCTAGCCAATTAAAAAACTCAGACTGTAGGGGAAAAACCCAACAGTCTGACATATGGGTGTATAGAATTATTCATAAATTGAGCTGTAGTATTTTCTTTGAGATGGTAAACTATATGTGGTCATATTTTGTTTTGTTTTTTTTGTTTGTTTGTTTTTGCATTCAAATAGTAGCATATAGCATAGCAGGCTACATTTTGTTTTTCTGACAAACAGACACGATAACTCGAGTTTTCATCTCTTGTCGACTGGAGACCAACAACGACCAACACAAAGCATGTTCTGGGTTTGGCTTTCTTCAGTTCCTTCAAACCGCTGTTAAAAAGTAAAACTTGTAAGGACTGTACAGTAAAACTCCACAAATGGTGTTCATTTAATCAGTTTTTCGGTGCCACACCAGGCTTCATGTGGCTTCAGCTGCCGAGGCTCCGCTTGGAGCAAAAGTGATTTAGAGGGAGGGCTGATGTTGACGTGTTTGGCAGCAGAGGTGAGATTTAACATTGGTGCCACTACAGCACTCCCACCGCTGCTAATCTAAAAAACCTTGCAGAACACCCAGATTCACACCATTAATTATTTGTTTTCCAGCAAAAAATAGCGTGCGCTTCCCTTCCCTGTAATCTCTTTTGACAGAATCACCATTGTAGAAGAAGATTATGTGTGACTTTCATTGCTTAAAGGGTGGGACTGCTCCTGACAGCCAATCAGTGTCTTGAATAGCAATTTTAGAAAGCGCATTGGTACATGTGTTCTGGTAAAAGTTATGCAAAACCGAGTTTATGAATAAATACCGTTTGAGTCGTCGGTGACACTGTGACAACTTTAAACTTGGTAAGTCAAGTTGCGGAAGGAAGTTGGGCAAAGTAAGAGCTCCATGTTGACCTTCCTATAGTACCCCTGACTGAAAACTGAAAAACAAGTTGTGTCTTTGCTCAGTAAACAACAAAAGCGAACCACAGCTACTCTGCAATCTAATGCCCTCACCTCAACGGATCCTCACCATGTATTTGTCTACTTTCAGAAAACCAGAGAAATAAATTAGTTTTTGAAGCATGGAAACCATGTTGTGGACAGAATTAAGTCTCGAGTTGTAGAGAGAAGGGGAAGAATGTGGTTAAGAAATGCACATAGTTACAGAAGTACATGAGATTCCTCAGTCAACAGTCAGAAAAACACAAAGCCATGTCCTGTTCGAGCCTCGCTGATGGCTCCACGCCTCCGTGAGCATGTTGCAGTAAGTTTTGCTCGTAAGCTATACAAGTTGGCTTCCTCGTGTGGAAATAATAGACGTTATTACTTTTTGAACTGTAAATGTCGGCTTTCAGAGTGGAGGAATTTCATTGTACCGAGAAACTTGCTTCTTTAACTGTGCATGTGTCTATACATGCTTTGAATTGTACTGAACTACAAAATAATGTATGAATTTCAAACGGTATTGAGGCTGTCTGTGGACACATTTGTGAATAATTTTATTACAGGCATAATCAGCGGGCAATTTGCTAATTTTACCAGGATGGAGGTTATTATCCAAGACGTCTATTATCCCAGCAAAGGTCCACATCTACCCAGTTAGGTTTGAATTTAAGTGGGTATGATTTTGAACAGCCTGTGGAAAGAATGAACATGTTAAAGTCTGTTTTTGATTAAAATGTTAGGTTATGCTGTCTGTTGTATCTGCCTGCTGTGTCCCATCTGGAGAGGGATAACAGATAAGGAAAGGAACATGCATATTGTTCATGTTTCTCACATGTTCCACGCCACCCGACGATGAAGCTGGTGAATCTGTGAAGACTTGGGCGGTGATGGGCAGTTTGACCAAAAAAAAAGGCAAAGAGAGAGAATCATACATTAAAAAAAAGACAGTGGTGAGATGATAGGTTGTCTGATTTGAACATCTGACAGCCACAGATAATGACAGCAGGAATTACAAGCGAGCGCGTGTGAGAGGAGTGAATGACAGGATGGCATGAGAAATAAACTACAGGCCTCAGCTTTTATAAAAGAACAGTCTTCCTGGCTGAACCTTTCGCTGGAGCTTCATACGTCCCTCCTGTCTGACTACATCCGCCTGCCCTTTTCAAAACACCAGTCAGTTTTTCATCTGGCCTGGAAACAAGTGGGTGGAGAGTTAACGGTTGATCAATGCTCGCTGGAGAACATAGTGTTTACTCAACTCTCAAGCCGAGAATGCAAGTATTGACTGATTCCGGGCATGTTACACTTGTAAATAAGCACACAATGAAACAGTTGATGCTGTATTCAGGTGAGAAGTTGATTATGAATACAAATTCCGAATGGACACATTTTGCAGGAAACATAATTACGCTGTGGTACATATGCTATCCATTACTCCAGCGACCCACAACCTTTTGCACTTGACTCAGTAAAAATGAGTGGATGGGTGGCTGGCACTTCATATTGAGCACATACTTGCAAATGCAGCCTGATGGCGAAGACAGATAGGGGTGCAGAGGGCAAGAGGGGCACCATAAATCAACATCTATTTGAGCTGACACATTGAGTTTGGAGTGATGTCTCGTCGCCATCCCGAAGGCACTGGACGCAGACCTCATAGCACCGCTGCTGCTCCATGACAGTGGGCATGATTGCATGTTTCACAACAACACTGCTCAGAGAAAGCTTTTTTTCCCCCTCCATTTCTCTCTGTTATGTTGTTTCTGTTTGTGTTTTTTGGGAGCGACAATGCGGCATTAAAATTGACTGAGCTGTCGGCCTCGATAGCAGCGGGACAAACTAAAAAGTATGTCAACATTTTTTTATTTTACAAAAAAATCTAAATACAATCGAGTTAATTATTGTGTGTACGGCTTTCAGTAAAAAAAAAAATGTTTGCCCACATGAGAGGTGGAGAGAAGATTTATCTGGTTTGACCCAAAAGCAGAGCACTCAGGAGGCAGGATAAGAAACACAAAAACAAGCTTTTAATTCACAGCCGGAAACCAAAAATCATATCAGTTCAAAAGTTCAAACTACAAAACAAGGGGTAGAAACACAAACCAAAAAGGGCAAAGTAAAAATCGGGAAAAAAAAACAAAAAACATTAAGAATAAAGCCAGAAACATCAACCAGAAACATGCCACGGGGAGCTTGTTTCAGGTGAACAGGCTCAGGGGAAGAAAACTGACAAAGACACCAGGGAGCTCACAGACTGTATACAGGAAATGGGCTGATTGATTGACAAGTCACAGGTCAGAACAGAAATTGGGTGTAGAATCACAAAAAAAGGAGGAAATGGAAAGCAACACACGACTCATGAGGACAAAACTTCAAAATAAAACAGGAAACACAAACTGAAACATGACAGAAATGTGTGCAGTAGCAAGATTAATGGGTTGGCTCTGGGCTCAAACTGAACACCAATAACTTGTTTATCACCAGAAAGTCATTTAGTAAGAGTTTAGAGTGATAGATTCCACCATGTTCAGTGACAGGGAAACAGAATCAGACTTTTCACCACTTGTCCATGCAGCAGAAGCTTTTTCTCCACTGTTCATCTGTATGCTGCTTCTGACTCTGTCTCCCAGAAATTACATTTACATACAACTTATTTGCTACAGCGGATGCATTTTGAAGCAAACTACAGGCCTAATAGATCAACTCGCAGGGACTTCCCCACAACAGGAAGCCGCGGCAGGAGAGTGGTGAGTTGTGTTCTCTTTACAATAACAATCCGGCTAAGCTAGCGGAGGTTTGATGCTTCGATCTATGTGCTGAGACGCTATTTGCACTGCTGCTGAAGTTTGGTACTGTTCTGACCATTATTTGGGGCTTTTTGATGGCGGTTTCTTGTTGGAGGCATATTCTGCAATGTATTGTTGTCATGCAGCCATTTCTGAGGTTGCTAAAACTACGTGAACTAGCGGTCTGCAAACTTAATCTCACAAGGGGGGGTCTTACTTGGTTGTCATGGTGTGTTAGACCATGGATTATATTTACACCGGGATATCCCTTTAAAATGGGCCTTGTCAAAAGGTTCAGACATTCCAAAGAAAGGATGGGGCAACATTCACCACTGGGTCTAAAAAAGATTTTAATACATGAGCTCAGGTAATTAATGTCTCTGGTAAGTCACAACAATGTTGACACTTAAATGTCAGACTGTTCAGTGGCAACAAATGTAATTTATTTTCCAGCTGTATATCTGATCTCGCAAGACGATCTGTTCGTACTAAATACAGCGTTAATGCAAATGCACCTCACTCAATCAACATTTAACAAAAACAAACAAACTAACAAAACACTGCCTGTGAATATATTTCAGGCAGCAGCAGTGTAATTGAGAAAACATAATTGAGGAAATAGTTTAGGAGGAGATAAACACAATTTTAAAAATGGTTACAGTTTGCTGCCAGACAAGCTAATGTGTCTGTTGCTCACTACCACCTTTAGCAAACTTTCCTGAGAGCAACAACTGCTAACAGCCAGTTGAAGAAATGCCAAACTTTTACAGAAAGACCCAAAGATCATAATGCCACACATCAGTTTCCCCAAAAAGAATCACTTTTTTTTCTGGATGTAACAAATATAAAACTAAACCACAGCTTACTGGCTATTTTTCCAAACAACATAACACCTGCTGTGTTTGTTAAAAAGACAGTGTGAACTGCAGCTGCGGCGGCGTCTTCAAAATAACCCTTTTCTCATCCGAGGTGGTGCCACAAATGTACGACACACATACAGTTATATCACCGGTCACACTAAAGACCGGCTTTTACTTATAATGACAATATGGACAGTTTGTGGGCCGTGAGCTATGAAGACACAACCCTATCATGATCAATGATCAATCAAAAGTTAAGTCTTAAAATATTTTCATATTTAAAGCATTGCTTGGCGACACATCTTGGTGTAATGTAACCTGCATACATCTCACTTCACATCTGAAGTTGCTACTCAGCAGGCAGTGCAGCAGCTTTGTTGCTCTTTGCTACAGGAGACTTACAAAAAGGGACTAGAAGTATGTGTTAAAATAAAAGCAAGTTGTATTTACACCCCCACTTCAGTAGACAGAATGTGTCTGGGGCGAAAAAAAGCTATGTCTTAAACCCAGTTGTGTCGTACATTATGTTGCACAGAGTCCATGGGACTGATGGACAATGTATGGCTACTGTGATACACAAAGCCCAGTGAGTGCAGACTCATCCTTATTTGAATTTCAAAGTAAGTAACATCCTGAAAGAAGCTGTGTTTGTGTTTGTGTGATAGAGGGAGCAGAAGGGTGAAAGAGAAATAACGATGCTGCTCCTTCAGTTCAGCTTTGTCTGGTTTTCCATCCTTCTATACGGGAGATTGTATTTATGCAGTTTTACTTTTCCCTTATACTTGACCACAGCTCCCTACTTTTTAAATATATTTTTACTTTTAACCCAGGGGAGAGGTTCTCTACAAAAACATTAAGTATTTGGTTAAGTAATCAAAATGTGGATTGTGACTTGAAAGAAAGAGAACAAACTTTGCATTCCTGCTTCTCAACAGCCCATTAGCTAACTCTCTAAACACCATTTTCATTTTACAATACACTCGGGTCAAACTTTCAATTTTTGTTCGTGTCACTTGGCTCCATCAATATTGCGAACAAACTCATCATGCAAAGACCCATTTTGCAAAGGTCAAATTATGCTGAATTTATCAAACACGGTGACACTTTTGCTTATTTGGCATTAAACCTGTAATATGGTTCTCTTTAATGCATTTTTCCTGAATTAGAGTATGTCAAAATGATGACTGATTGAATTAAAAATATATATAATTTTTGCCTAAAATCAGGGTAAAAAGGTCTGCCAGTGATCTGAGGCGACCTCATGTGGGACTTGAGCAAGCAGTTGGCGTCGGAAGCCAATTTAAAGTAACAGAGCACAGTCGGTGAATGCACCCCAGCTCTTTGTCATGAGAAATTAGCAGCAGCTTGTTTAATGTCTTTAGGATTATGATGATGTGAAATGTAATTACGATCATGGTAATGATGATTAAAATGTGGATGCCTCCAAGGTAAAACAAAATGGGAGAGAAAAATAGGCTGTAAATGAATTGGTTTTTAAATGATCAACTGCTGAGCATCAGACTAGGCTACCAGACACAGCAGAAGAGCGATTAGCTTTGGTTTGAGCAACGCGAGGCTACACCCGTTCATATGGAGTGTTTAATTCCCTCATTCCCAAGTCTTTACCCTCATCATCATCTTCCTGTCTTTATTTCGAGGCTTGTTTCCATGTCTCGCTGAGAAAACAAATGGCTCTTTGAGTAGTCCTGAGGCCAATTAGTCTGCTTCATGGTCACAGTCATTGAGGTTGACTGGTAGCTGGTCTGTGCTCCACAGATGGTGCATTATGTTTGGTTCGACTCGTGAGACATACCAACCATGAACCGCCAACCAGATACAAACTGTCACATCGCTAACCTGGGCAGATGTTTCACATCATGTCTTGTCCTTGAAGAACATTTTCGGAAACAACAGTTTGAGATCGTAGCGCTTGAAGACGTTTCAACGTTCATTAAAGAGGGGGTGGGCCACTTGTGGGTGGTTGACCCAATCGGCCTTCATGTGGGTTACTGGGACTAGGTGAGCAACCCACATGAAGGTCGGTTACGTCACCTACCCACTGAAACTCAGGGCTCACACTTGCCCTTCACAACTCTGTAAGGACACTCCCACACAGAGTTTAAAAGCCTGCAACTCCCCTCCAGTTAGTTAGAACTGAAGAAGTCTCTTGGATGAGACGTGAAACGCCTATGATACAGCGTCTGGATTTACCATGACCTGGATAAACTGAGAACCTTCATCAACAATAGTTTGAGATATTCAAAATGAATGCGACATCTGCCAGAGTCATTCAAAATGATTAACAGCAGCCAGCAGGCGTTGCGTCTGAATTGTAAATTGCAAAAATTGTACTTATTCTTGAATTGTAACTTTTGCAATGTACCCTATTCACTTGAAATTTTGTATCATGTCTTGAGAATCTGGAGGGCGCAGTCGTGAGGGTCGTTAAACATGCATGTGAAGTTTATGATTTTACATGAGACATTTTACTTTTTAGCCTTTTAAAAATAGTTTTAGCTACTTCTGTTGTTGTTGAATGCTGCAGCTCACAGTTTGGATTTCAGACAATCGGATGAGACGACAGATATTTTATTGATTAGAGTATAATTTTATTTTTTGAGCTGATGCCTGAAATTATTCACTTTTTCTTCTCTTTGCCCTTTCTGCCACGATGCTAGCTGATCAGTAACAACATGTTTTGACCCCAGTAGCTTGCGGTGCACAGAATTTACATCCCCGTCGTTAATAATCGCCCTCATACGGTGTAATAAGTGTATGTATTTCAGGCACAGTTTGACTTCAGGGCTCCTGGCTTTTACTTGATTTTATGCAACTCATGCACTTTCTGATCCCGTCCACCAGTTCCCTTAAAATAAAAAAAAAGGTGGAGATTTGTTTGCCGGTTGGTTTCCACAGGTGGGAAAGCTTTAGTCAATCTTGGACACGGTCAGCAGATTATTACACACACATCAAGAAAACCACTCCCAACAAGGCGGTAAGACTGCCGTTAGCAGGAGATTCCAGGGGTTTAGCAGAGCACCAGAGAGCAGGACTGGAGGAGGTGCAGGTGGCACAGCGGAATACGGAATAATTTAAGAAAAATAGAGGAAGTGGCAAAGGCCAGCAGCAGCAGAAAGACTGGAAAGGAGTGAGCTGCAGCTGGCCAGGCAGACAGCTACCCATCGGTTTGTATGTTTATGTGAGCCGGTCAATCGCAAGGATACCACAGGCTTTTACAATTTATACAATATCTTTTGTAGACCAGGGGACCTATTTAGGCACCGATCAGAGAAACATGTTTGGGTTTGTGGGCTATGGGTTTGTTTGGGTTTTTAGGATATAAAAGAGCAGACCAAAGGTAGATTCAGATGTGGGAGTGGGTCAGAGAAACTGAACTTAACATAATTATTCAAATGTGGTTCCTGATTAAAGTGGACAAAAAAAAAGAAGGCACAGCAGGCTCATTCCCAAAACACTGATTCAGATATCAGAGACGCACAAAAGTAAACTAAAAAGAGAAAAGAATGAACTATTAATCAGGTAGGTTATCGTTTGAGGCTACGTGTGCCTATCTGCAGGGTTACCAAGATTTCTTCCCCTGCACGTCTGTTACTGATCAGTTTGCAGTTACTTCCAGGTGGAATAAGGAGTAAATCCTGGCTCCAACTGCAAAATAAAAACTGTACAAAGTATTTCTAAACGACATCTTTTCATCGCTTGCCTCGGTGGTGGCACAGCGGCGATGTGGGAATCCAACAGAGTGCCAGTTTATTAAAACACACATTTGTTTGTGTGCCACATTTGCCTCATCTGTTTAGCACCGTATCCAACAGCCCTCACTTCTCTCCCTTCCATCTTTGTCACTCTTCCCATCCATCTTTCACATTTTCCCTCGGTTTCCTGAGGCATTGAACTCACCACGGCGCAGGCTTGTCTTCCCAACAGCTGGTGCATTCAATTCCTCCCAGTTAGGACATCTCGGGGATGATGTATTCATTGTCAATGAAGGTTTTTTGTTGGATGAAAAACAAAAAAAAACAGTCCCTGGTCCTGTAAAACTGAAGCAGTCATTGAATTATATTCCCCTGTGCATATTCTTTACTGTGTGCAATAAAACCGTAGTTGCAGGGGCTCCACTGCTGTCAACTGATTCTAAATAGTTTTCAAAAGCATTACTAAAGCTGTCCTTTCCATTCACAAAACATCTTAATCAAACCTGCCAACATAAAGCTGTGAGAGAAGGGAGATTATCTGGAGTATTTTTTTTATTGTTACTATAATTTTTTATAATTTTGTTATTATAGTTTCTTTTTCAAGTGTGTAAAAAAACACATCATCTGTCTCATACTGTCCTAATTGCTCCATTTTAGCGCCTGTCTCTTTAAGGCCCCAACTCCTGCAATGCCCAGTCTCCTCTGATTGGTCAGCTCGCACATGCCCGACTCAGCACTGCTAACAACAACAGAACAGCTGTGCTAAATCATTTTTTTTTCCATACAGAACCAGCAGCTAGGCAGAAACTATGCAAGTGTTTGACTCCATAACATAGTGTGATGTCACCAAGTCACGGAATTAAAGGTGGGACTGCTGACGATGTGTTTAAGGAGCAGTGTTTTCTGTGGGAGAGAGGAGCCTCTGTTTTTGCCTTTTATAAAACACTGAAGGAAATGGAAAAAAAAAAAAACATGAAAAAGAATAAAAGATCCGGGTTAAAAGCCAGCCCACTAGGTAAATGTTTTGAATAATTTAGTCTAAGAGCTGGTACAACGATTCTCTTGTCATGTTCCGGGGACAAAAAATGCAACACTTCTTCTCACTTGGCATTTTGTTATATCGCCAAAGCAAACGTTGACGTTGTTTGGCCCAGGAGGAAGCAGATGTGGGTAAACTGTGTGCCAGAAGGAACATGGGGGTGTGACAGTGAGGTGCATCAACACGATGGCAGCAGGCAATGGACCAAGACGTCTCTTGAGTGGAGCCCTCGCAGGCGAACAAAGGCATCAAAGCGCTCCCAGTGTGTTTCGAGAGATCTTTCAGCATCTTTTTTCGATATAAAACACTTGATGATGGAGAGGTGAGGAGGGGTCGTTTACATGGGAGGATTTCAGCAGCCATGTTTTTCAGTCGCCTGTCTCATGTGCACCTGACGGAACAGTTTCACTCCTGTCTTAATCCAGATGTCGACACAGGCGATGTCTTGTGGTGAACGTGACCCAAAGCGTGTCTAAGTCTGTTTCATTCCATTTTTATATGGATAACTACATTACGTGCAGGGCTCCGAGCATTGCCGGAACACAGTGTGCAGACTGGTGGTATAAGTTCAGCATGTTTATGAGCGGAACCAGAACAACAGATTTATAATAGTGGTGCTCTGAATACAGTAACCTTCACAATGTCTTGAATCCTTTGAAATGATCTACCACGACAGAGTTTTGACCTTTTGAAAGCTGTGGCATTTGACATGCTTTGTACATGTACTACCCTGTCTAGCCTACGGGTGTTACTATTTTAGCACTTTGTGTAGGAGAAACGCAAAAAAACATGAGGATGTTTCATTACTGTTGGACCCGGTGGATTGACGAGCAGGCCCAAAGTATTTCCATATAACGAGTGGTGAATCTTTATAAATGCAGCATATTACATGCCAAGCTCCATGTACCATCAACCTGCAATTATGAGGCGTTATCTGTGTCCTGAAAAATGTCTCACCTTATGAACCAGCTGTTCGAGGCTCATTCCCGGCTCAAAGCAGAGACCGAGCGCGGCTAATGTGAAATGGATAGAAGCCTGTAATTGTGAGCCGCGTTCCAGCTGGCATCCCGCCCTGGAAGAAGACACATCCCCCGCCTCTGTTTGGGTCCTTAACCAGATCTGCCTGTTTCCCCTCTGCACATAACTAAACGTTTAACCTCTTCAGTGACTTTTTCTGTTTGGAAGAAAAAAAAAAGAAAAAAAAAAAAAAATCTGGGCATTGCGAGCTCTGCAGTGGCGCCACTCCAGGCAGGATCAGTGGCTGTCGCTCATGCTCACAGATCAGTAAGAACTAAGGCCTGCCACTCTGTGATGGCACAGGAGCTCCGGGGGACAGAGGGCACATTGACGCAGGGGTAGGTTTCCTTTTTTTGTATTTTTTGTGCCATCGACAAGCCAGCATTTGGTTTTCTGCTCACATGTGTCCCTGTAAACACCCAAGCCCCTATTTATGATTTCTAATGTTGTTATTTGTATGTATTTACTTTTTTGCCAGTGTTTTTTTTTCCAAGGATTTTCCCTAAAGGCTTCCAAAATCCCCCAAATTCTCTGCTCAGTTCTCAGCCTTGTGCTGGTTTTAGAGGTTCTCAGTATTATCGGGATAAATCTCAGCCTCCACTGTATTGGAGCAGATCTGTGAGGCAGTTTATTATGTGGACAAAAATATGCATTTGCGTGCGATGCAGATGAAAAATAAAGGCATATTTTATTATTCCCACTAGGGAAAATTAAATGTGTTCCTTTGTTGGTTTATGCATATTCAGATCTGTAGTCCTATAGTCTGATGTATGTATTCTTCTGACTGTGTTTTAGCTGTTAGGTAGAATGGGGTCACTCCTGTCGTGAGTAATGTGCCATATCTCAGATGTATCCGTTCTGTATCTTACACTTGAATTTACCTCATGTTAATTCTGTCTCCATACTCAAGAGAGCTGGCATGATAAGATGACATTGGCTACAACCCAGCTTTCCCTCAATTTAAGATCAACAGTGCCTCCTAGGGTGACAAATGGCAGTGCATAATCTGTGCCTCCCCCTCCTCTCCTCTCCTCTCCTTCTCCATCTCTGTTCCTTTGTCTCCCTCATTTTGGGGCAGAGCCTTCAGGCTTTCTGGGAGAGACATGTTGCAGCTCAGGTTTTGCAAACGTGTAGGAGGCTTTCAAACAACTGTTGCTGTGCAAAGTTGCACTGAGTAAAGAGAGCGTGTGGAATGCTGTTACACTGCTGGAAGGTAAAGAAAAAAAAAGAGATAAAGAAAACACTGAAAGAAGCTTTGAGTAAGAATGGAGTATTATGAGACAGAGAGAGAGGCAGTCATCCAAGGAAGAAAGAGCTTCTTCTTCTTTTTTTTCTTTTTTTTTTAGCTGCGCCCAGGAGTTTGTCTGGCGATGAATGAAGACGAATGAAGGCCAGCATGTCAATCATCTTTAAACAAAGAACGCGATAGTGAAGCAGCCACAAACTGTGGAAACCAAGTAATTGTAATAATGTCTCAACATATTCTGTATGCTTCCCGCTTCTCACAGGGAAGCAGGAATGCTTCAGGTGCTTTTTCTACCTCAGTGTTTCTAGTATATCAGTCTCATTTAACACAACAGCAGTCATAGGGAAAAGATATTCTGTGTCACAAGTCTCCTTCTAATTTAAAAAAATCCAAAGAAGCCCCTCCGCTTAAATTTGTAGGTTCAAGTAGACGCTCCTCGCTCACTTTCTGCCCTCCTGCCAACTTATTTACCATTAATATCCTGTAATTGCTGTGGGAACTTAAGAAGAAGTCCTTAATAGAGCAGCAAGCATCAAGTTGGTCCTTGATTTGAGTACCCACCAACTTTTGGGGTTTTTTTTCTTCTTGAAACTGAAACGCCGAGCACCACCCTGCTAATTCTTGCAGGTCTTTCTCTTGCCCGGAGAGTATTTTTATGAGGCTTAGCAGATCCTCAAAAGTCTTCTTCATTTTTCCGAAAATATCCCCAGTCGGTGCTAGCATATCTCACTGAGAATAGTCTGGTCGTTGGCTGTTCTCACCTCCAACTGCTGAAAGATTTCCAGAATATTTGATCTGAGCCGTCTTCTGTTGCCTTCTGTGGCTCCTCGCTCACCAGGCCTTTCGCTTCAAACCCGCAGAGAAGACAGCTTCCCTCACCCACTGTCAACAAGCAGCTCCTCGGGATGCCACCTTGGCAAATGATCCTCACAGCATGTTGCATCCGCCCATATGACCCTGCTTCTTCGGGTATTTTAGTTCTTCTTCTCTGGACCTTTTTGCTTTACAGTAACGCCTACTGTCAGCATGTTTTATCATTTGTAATGGAGCCTGTATTTGCCAGAACAGGCGGAATCAAAATGCTCGATGGAAGAAAAAAAAGGGGGGCACTGCCGGCTGTATGCGGCGGGGCTCCAGTGTGAAGAAAGTCATGAGACATTTATAGCGAACACAGGCAAGGGCACCCTAGAGGGCCCTTTATTAGGTCTTATCTACCATGGGGGCCACTGCGGCATTCAGTAGCATCAAATCGGGTATGTCAACCGGAACGATGTTAACAATTAAATACACGATCCTAAGCCGTGCATCCAGTCTTTCGTGATTTGAAAAATCCATATCCACCCCTCACACACGCATGCAGAGCTTAAACCACAAAGGGAAGACATGAAAAATTGTGTACACGGCTATACACACTGACTGTGTGGGGGAAAAAAAGACTCCTCGTAGCCAAGTGTGAAAAATGTTCAGTGCTCTGAAATAACTGTCTGTTTTGTAAAGGAGAGCCTCACTTAGACTCATGTAGAAAGATGAGAAGCAAACTACTCAAGGAGAAAATGGAACTTTTCCTGCAAGGCCTGGGCGCGCAAGTGTGTGATGTTTGAAGCGCGGCCGTATGAGTAAAGGCAGTAAGAGTAAGTTGTGCTGACAGGTGTGCTCCCTGATGTATGCGGCTGTTTTGCACATGACAAAGTGAGATGATGCAGGTGATCAGGCGGGCGGTGATTACGGTCAGAGGCAATCAGTCACCGGCGCTTTGTTCTGTGCATAAAGCAAAACTTGTGGACTCGAGGAGGAACGGTGAGAGCGAGAAGACAGAGCAGGATTCAACAGCCAGCAGTCAACAGAATCCAATCCAAACCATTCGTCATGCTTCACTTTAGATTAGTGAAGTTATTAAAGATGAAAATGAGTTTCAAATTAATTCAATAGAACAAGAATGCACAGTGAGAACAAGATTTCCTAAAAGTGCTGTAATTTTCTTTCTTTCTTTCTTTTTTTTTTTTGCCGTTTGAGCACCAGAATGCCACCTAGTTCCATTATGTTTGAGAGAAGGCAGACATCTCTACGGCTGAGATCGTTAAAACACATCAAATAATGGCAAAATAATCACATCATATTGAGTTAAGACGGGACAGAATCCAAAGCAGCGGCAAACTGCAGGATGTTTTTTTGACGGGGAGGCACAAAAATAATACAAATAAAAGGTGAACGAGCTCTGTGCAGTGGTGCAAAGACAGGACCCATCATCACATGCTGTCCACTGGAAGGGCACTCGAGACATGAGTCCTATTGATCCAAAATGGTAGATGATAATAACATATATATATATACACTGATTAACAGAAATTGCAGCAGTACACCAACGTACATCTATCTGCTAATGCTATTTAAGCTTTAAAGAATAGTCGAGGTAAAGTCAATAAGTGAATCCTGATCATCTCAAATAAAATAAAAGAGTCCGCTTGGTCCTGACTGAAGCTGAGAAACAGATTGTCTTATATATATATATATATATATATATATATATATATATATATATATATACATTTTTTTTTTCAACTTCAATCACATTACACATAAGAGAACTGCTGCATGATGTTTCATTAAGCATGACTTTTTTTTTTCTCCTTTGTTCCAACCAAGGTAACATCCTTATCAGTCCTCACCAAATGCCAAGAAACACACAGAAAGCGCTGTAAAGATGTGTCGGCGACACCCTATCACCAGAAGAAAAAGCCACCATGCAAGGCAGCCACCGGTGTTACTGTTGTGGGAGAGCGATAAGGATGGAGGTGCAGTGGGCGGAGTGTTGTGTTTGAACTTCAGATAGCTGCGGTGATGACTTAATTCTCTTTTCTGTCTCGGTCCTGCACTCACTGACCTTTCTTTTTTTAATCCCCTTCTCTCAACCTCGGTGTTTGCCGGGCGGTGCGACCCGTCTCCAAGGATGACAAAATCAGATTCAACACATTCATGGCCCCACTGTTTCTGTTTCAGCCCGTATTCTGATGCTCACAAGAATAAACCATGGTCATGAACACGTAGGACAATCCAGTGTGGAAGGTTAAAAATGTGCTTTTACTTGTTTTTACCTTGTATATTTATCTGCACGTTATTGGAGCGTTAGTATTTCTCTCACTAGGTCGTGATGCAGTTCCGCGTATTAAAAATTCAAATGAGTTCTGCACGGAAGCGTGCACAAGATTCATATGTTTTTGTTTGTGAATGGGTAGGCAATGTGCAGCGAAGTATTCCCGGCCCCGGTGTCCCTTAGGTGCCTGCTCTCCACCGACTTGTCCCCCTGTAAACACACGAGGGCAGATGGAAGGCGGCGTGTCGGTGGGGAGAGGAGAGGGAGAGGAGGGTAATGTACGCTGTATTATTTATCGGTTCTCATCCATGTCAATGCTTTGTGCTCATTTCCCTGTGACATTTCAGAGGTTGAGGGGGGGAAAAAAAGGCAACAAAACAATGTAATGGAGAGAAAGACCTTCAGCGCTGCACAATGGAGCCGAGAGAAGCGTGACGGATGAAGCAAACGCCTCGATTAAACACTCGCGGCTCCCCCTCTCGTGATACCTATCCGTGCGGCCTGGTGTGCGGATCACATGTACACGAGAGCGGGAACACAACAGCGGAACCAGGACTGTTCCTATGAGCTCCTTGTAATTATATGGGAGATGTATTACACTGGAGCCGCTCTCATCCTCCTCATCCCATCTTCCCGCGCCCCTCTTTCATCTGTCAAGTCTAATGAACAGATGTTGCTCAGCTGTTGGAGTCAACATGATAGACGGAGCCGCTGGCAGGCGCATCCTTCTGCCGAGGGAAAGTGAGAGGGGTCATCTGGACAGCGAACAGAGTGCCGAGGTGGCTCAACTCGCCCGTGTTTCTCACCTTTCTCCCTGCCTCGCCCGCTTGCCCTCGCCTCTTGACATTCACCGGTCTTTCTGCCTTGAGCCCCGCCCCCGGCACTCTACCACCCACTGTCCTGTCCATCTGAGCACCTTGTCAGCCATTCTGTTCGACTGATCACTTACCTGTAATGTGCCCTTGTCCACAAGTGGAGAAGCCAGCCGGCCAGAAAGGTCAAAATATTTATGATAAGGTCAGCGAGGCGTCAGAGAGGTGAGGACCGAGAGGAAGCAGCGGTGGGAAGGATGTGATAGAATGAAGGTCACTCAATATTTTTTGATACTGGGATATCAGGGTTAACAGAGAATCCAATGAGACATCCCACTCTAGTTCTGGTTTACGATTGTTCGGTACAGATTTGTAGATCATGAACCAGTCTCAGTAGGAAACACGTTGTAACAAAGGTTACAGTCCACAGCAACTTTGATTAAACAGGTTCCAAAGTTTCCCTAATTGTTAAGGAAACAAGATTGAGAGCTGTCTGTTCAGTGGTCACCAACATGTTTTCGAGATGTCACTAATGAGATCAATAATGAGAAATAACTCTATTTTTTTCATTTTACTACAAACAAGAATAACATTTACCACATCTGATTTATTATTTTAAAGGATATATATCTCATGTTACTTTTCAACAATTGCATTCAACTTCCTTAAGTCTCTGGTACGTGTTACTTCTCAAACTTTAAATCAAATTCTGAATTTTTCCAAGTCGAAGATCTTCCAGCACCTCTTTTTTTTTCTTCTTCTTCCCTGTGTGTAGCAACCGCTAAATTTAAAGTTGATCAGCCCATTTCCCCCTGCCTGGCTGCCCACCACCCAAATGTTAATAAGAAAGGAAAGAAAAAAAAAGAAGAAAGAAAGCAGGCCACAGTACATTAGGTAAAGAGTGTTCCCGGCTCCAAAAAGCACAGCTGCAGCAGTGGTGCTCCTCTGCTCAATTAGCTTGACAGTGAAGGTGATTTCAATGTACTGAGAATCTGAACTGAGAGGAGTCATTTCGAAAGTGGTCTTATGTTGGATTCTACTTCAAGTGTCCTCTGTGTGTTGGAACTGACATTATGTCCTCAGGGACTGATTCAAAATGAATTACAAAGCACATACACACAGTAAATGTAAATTAGATACGATTAATGTTTATGCTCATAGATAGAGCATATAATATCGTGCAGGAGAGCATGCGCCCTGAAAACCTCCCCCAGCAGAGCTTGTACACATGACTTACTATTTTAGACTTAGCCCTGATATACATTCATATAGATATTAGCATAATCAAATAACAAATGATTGCATTCTTACTCATCCTAGTCTTAGGAATGAAAACATCATATCATAATAAAAACCATCAAACCTAGAACGAATAAGACATTGGACCAAATGTTGAATTGTCAAGTTTCAGTCTACTCTGTAAACTGTTCCAGACAAATGGGATGAAATATCCAAATGTCTCTTTCCAACATTAGTATTTCCTGCAGGAACACACAGTGGCAGCCGGTTCTGATAACAGGTGTTATGAGCATAATGTCTTAAGCGCAGGAGTGACGACAGATAAGACAGTCATATTTGAAGCAGAAGTCTTGTACAGATGAATAGATATGAGCGCTGATCCTGCTGAACGGAAAATAGGGAGGGCGGGTTGGCCGAGGCCACCCACCTCCTGATACGGACACAATGATGGGTACCATGTGGGCCATCAGTAATAAATCTGGGCGCTGAGTGTTAGACAGTATCGAGGTGTGTAAGGTTAAAAGAGCATGTCTATAAATAACATCTCCATAACTCAGTGGCAGACAGAAAGGCTGCTTCCTCAATCCTGAAACATGAAACAGGAAGACAAAAAGCAGAGTCGCATCCTGAATCTAATTGTATCTTCTTTTATGTTTTATGTAAAGTTGTTATCATTCATCATCACCATCATCATACCAGTTGTTAATATAAAAACTGAATAGCAAAGGACCTGAAATTGAACCCTGTGGATCGTCATGCGTCACTCAAAGAAACCTCCAACATTTGTGTAAACAGGTGGCTGCTAGAGTGTTTGAGTCCAATGCTAAAAGCTTGATGAAAGTGTTCTCCCATGTGTATGTGCAGGCAAGGCAGCGGGAGAAAGGTAAAAGCTCTCTACAAGCAGCAAGATGGGATAATTGCCTGCCTAATTTCATTTTTTTTTTCTTTTTTTACTCCTGGGCAGCAGGCAAACACAAGAAAACACCCAGTTGACAATGTGAAGATGAGTTGGACTGGTGTAAAGTGGATTACTTGCAGCTTTGACAGGCTCTTTTTTACTTATTCTACAAGTAAACTACTCATAAGAGATTTTTTATTTTTTTTTCCATCTGAAAATATGAGCTTCAGTCTCTTTGGCCCGTGATGTGTTAACCATCTGTTTAAATATTCTACTTCTCCACTCTGCCTACACGCTTTGGAATAATTAAGGTATCCTATCACTCCTATGCAAATAAAACCTGAAATAAATACCTCCAGGTTCAGGGATTCATGAAGGATCTTTGCAGTAAAGTTCAACTAAGCTACACAAGTACATCTTTAGATCTGGCCTCCTTCTGCTTGCCAAAATCAAAATGGGAGCCTGAACGAGCCCTGGTGGGAAAAAGTCAAATCACAGGTTGATTATTTCTTTGTACTTGTGTCCAGTCTTAATGTTACAGAGTGTCCGGTGCTCTGTCGTCTGCGCTTGAGCAAAGCTAAATGAGCAGAAGACTCTCCTGGCTCTAGTGAGGCCAGTAATAGATTATGTCTCCACCCACTGTCATCTCAGCACACACCTTCTGGTCATGTTCAAAATTAACTGCACTTTGGGAAAACTTTTTTTTTTTTTTTTTTAAAAGCTCCTGTCAAAAGTCCTGGGTGAAGATTCAGCACCCTGTCTACTCATTGGCAATCTGAAGTGCCCCTTAACCACCCTGAGTTTACTATAAGGAAATTAAAAGTATGTCCCTTTGCCTGCCTCACCGCCCGAAGATGCATCCTTCTACTTATCTAATGTGAATCCTTAAACTGAATGAAGTCTCTGAAGGAGTCAGCTAAGAAATTTCACACTTTGTGACAACGCACCCCTCACACATTGTGGTTTAGCATCTGCAGGTCCCATTGCTGCTAAACGCACTCATTTTGTATCAACCTGTCCTTCTGTTGTGGTGTCGTGCACTTGATTTCCTAAAGATGCTGAACATGTTTGAGTGTGTATGCTCGCTGGAAACATACATGTGCTACAAAACTCTTATCTGATCTTGGAAAAAAGTAGACCAAGGAATCTGTTTGTTCCTCCAACGTATTTCCCACTTGGTTGGTATGTTGCTGAAGACCCAAGAAAATGTGGTCACAAATTTGGACACACGTCACGTTCAATACCTCGCCGTGCAGCAGTAGGGGGCGTGGCTTCAGCACTGTGGCTTCGCAGCTTTGCAGACTGAAGCCGGACTCACCCGCGAGCCTTCTCACACGAGTCTCTGACCAGTTCGAGAGGCTTTTGACTGGACCTGTAAACCCTTCACATTATTAGATTATCTATGCCAAACAGCATCTTTTGAACCGGCGCTGCACTCGATGTTACTGAAAAGAGCTGGCACCTGCTCCCACACTCCACCGGCAGGGAAAATTATTCTTCTGTTCATTGAACATTGAACACACACCAGTTTACGCGTCTCAAAAAGTCCTCGAGACACACTTAACCCCCGGCCCAGGGGTTCAGTCAGGTATGTCAATGGAACGGCAACTGAAGAGGATTTTAAAGGTAAAGTTAATAATAACAGACAACAGTCCCATTTTGGCAAACAGTGCAGATGGTGAGTGATGGTTAACCTGTTCTACCCTTCTGCCGACTGAACCACCTTCCATCAACCTCAGACTCACATTTTTCGACCGTACCCAAGACAGTCAGTCAAACATCTCTCTTCCCTGTTGCACTTCCTGTTCTGTGTCTTCAGACTCACAGCGCTGCGTGTGCTCCGTCACTGTAGCTGTGTGACTGCAGGCCATGTTTCCTTTTATCATCGCTGGCTTCAGCACGTTTACAAAAGTCCTCCACCACATCTCATTCTGAGGAGGTAACATTCGAAGAAGGCTTATTTTTTTTTTTCATGGCACAGCCACAACATAATCACAGAAGCACATGGAAACATCCAGTTTATGTGAAGGGTCCCATCTGATTGGCACAGCGGCAACAAAAGGTCAGTTCAGGTCTTTCCTTGAGTGCAGCGTTAACACATAGTTGGCCTGTTTTGCAACTTTTGGACAGGCCGATTCCAATAAATGTCACGCTTTGACACTCTCTCCTGCTTTAGATGTAAAACCTGCAGGGACAGGGACAGCAGCGGCACACAGATGAAGGTGAATGTTGGCTCAGAAGCTACCGAGCAGTTTGGCTGAAGTATCAAAAAGAGATTTAACACAATGCAGAGATCAGGATGTTAATTTCATTTAAGTGATGCACTCGAGGTTGGCTTGAAATACATTTAAAAAATACACACCTGATCTAATATGACATCAGAGGCTTTAATAATTCAAATGTAATGTAATTCCCACTGTCAGATTATAAGGCTTTGTGTAGTTTTATCCTTGATCAGCTGTTGGAACCATTTAGAAAAACCTTTTGCTGGTGTGTCAGACTTGCTCCTCTTAAACTCAACAAATCCTAAACAAAACATACCATATGAAGAGCTGAGTAAACTAAGACTGTAACACAACTGTCTGAAAAAAAAGCTTGGTGAGCCTTCTCCCTGTGAATGACTTCCCTCTCTAAATATCCTGAACATATTAGACATAAAATCCATCCGTTAAAGGTGCACTATGTCGATTTTGGGGAAGAAGTTTTAATCTAAAGGGAGAGATCTTCATCGACTGATTTCTTTTTATGCCTAAAGAAAATCAAATCAACAAACTGTCAGACTGACCTTAAGGACAACACTGTTTAATGCTGTGTTGCTTTATGTGGCAGACCCTGCCACCTTTCTTTCAGTGTCCGGGCATCTTATTTTCTTCAAGAACAGCTTGTTTATTCACTTATGGATAAAACACCTCTGAGCTGGTATTAATACCTCATTAATAATGTAAATACACACATTCTAAACTACATAGTGCCCCTTTAAACTGTCTCACTCACAATGTTGCCTCAGTATTTATTGTGGATTCTACAACCTTTCATAGATGTACCATATTCATAAACAGGTTTTGGCAACTGAATTGTGACTGTATGTCACAAATCCTTCATGTTGTCAATAATTCCCAACACAGTGACGTGATAAGCTGCCAGTCATCCCACACAGAAATGTGAAAAATGTACCATGACACCAATTTCACCTGCTTTCCGTCCATCTCTCTCTCTCTCTCTCTCTCTCTCTCTCTCTCTCTCAGTTTATTTTTTTTTCCTGGGCGACATTAGTCCTGCTCTCTGCTCTCTGCTCTCACACTGCAGCAGGACGCAGTGTAGAGACCTGTGGGTCGCTCGATCACGGCCACTCTGAAATGTAGCAAATACAGAGCTTCCCCTCTCATTCTGAGCCCAACGACCAAAAGCAAACTACAGAATCCAACACACAGCCTTTGCATGCGAGAGAATTCCCAGTGTAACAGCAGATGTCGCGCTGAAGAGCTCACAAAGCTCTCTCCTCCTTTTCTCTCTCTGCCCTCTCATTCTCTCGCCACCCGTGACAGATGTGATCCAGAAAGTGGAGCCCCACAAGCAGTGCATGGTGGGAAATACAACTGGATCACACCGCACGTCAGGAGGCAACAGAACAACGGAGGTGAAAGGTAGATCTGGGATGATTAAGGTTTAATTTTTCCGACAGACAGTTAAATCTGGGGCTGGTGTTTGTAGAAACCAGCAGGAGGAAGATGCATTGTGAAAGCCTCAAACTGACAATCCCAACCTCCCCTCCCATCAGGCCTTTTCCTCATGAATAAACAACTATCTAACTACCTCATGTGATATTAACATGTCAGAAAAACGTTAATATAACCAAGATCAATATAAACGAACACGGCTGTTGTTCATTTTCACTGCTGTCTCATGCAACTATCTTGAATCTATAAATTAATTTGAGCAGTTCAAGCATAAAAAAGGACATTTCTGTCACATCCATCAAAAACAATGTTCATCAGCTTGGTCTTGACATCCTCAGATGAGTCCATGAGGACTTTTCTGTTGATTCTTGCAGCCGACAACAGAACTCCTGTTTGTTTCAGCTCTTACCTTTGTGTTGGCCCTCCAAAGTAAAATGGTTATCACACACAACAGTTTTTTTCCAGTTGTTGTGCAGGCTTTTCCATCAAAATGTCCTCTGAGGCCGGGGGCTGGTGTCATCTTTTGTACTGGTCTTTGCAACCAACAGCCGAGCAGCTCTTCCTAACTCGTACCTCCAGTGTAATGCTAGCAGGTCAGGTGCTGAAAAGGCTGACCTTTACAAAGGTAGGTCTCAAGCGACGGATGGGGATTCTCACATTGGGAAAGGTGTTACTTCCCACTGGCTTCTATTTTAAGTAGGCAGCACTGTGGATGTCTTTGTTGAACACCTTGTCTTCTGACCAAGGCAGCCAACAAACGACTGGGTCGTTTGATGTCAAAGTTTCTGGATTCGCAGGCAATCCAAAAACCCAAATGTATGTGCATAAGCACTGAATAAGCAAGTTATTTTTTATAATAAGTCCCCTTTAAACAGTCGCTTCAGTTCAGTGGTTCCTAGACTTTATGTCTGTATCAGTGGTTTTAGTTGTAGCTCAGCAGGACTGAAGTTTTTTTTTAGCTCACTTCAATTACTGAATAATTTTTGCAGAACTTTAAATTGCTGCTTTTAACTCTTTGCACAACTTTAAGTGTCAGCTAAAAGGGCCATAGATGTAATCAGATGAACTGCTAGTACTGAATTATAAAGATATTTATATATATATATATATATATATATATATATATATATATATATATATATATATATATATATATATATATAAAGATATTTATATATATCATTTTTTGAGACACAATATAGTATGTACAGTAATTATAATGTCAAATGACAAGGTGTACAGATCCTGTACTCATAAATGTTTTTGGTTTGTTTTCTCTTCATGGATATTTGGTAATATTTCAGTATGGTACACATACATTTGAGTATTTAGTCATGAACAACCTGATAAGCATTAATGAGTGGTTCTTGAATAACTGCGATTTGTATAGTAGATATTGTAGTATGTCAGCAGTTGATATTTGTACTCATTACCAATTACTTAATCATTTGTTATTGTTATTTATCGTTAATTATCCTTGAGTGACATGATACATATTAGCAGTAGTCACTGACGTTTTACGTGGAATTGTCAAAGCAACGGACAACTTGGTAACTACTCAGTATCACTTCAGTTTAAGGGGCACAAAAAGGGTAATTAATGATTCAGTAATCAGTAATTAATGAGTCGTCCATAGTTTCATTCAGTAGCTGGTTCATAGTTAATCTAGAAGGACTCATTGTGATGTGATCAATAAGTGAAGTGATCAATATGTCAATTCACAAATATTTATGAACTAATCATTACCTGATGATAAATAAATCGCACCGTCTGAATCAGTTATTCAGGAATTACTCATTGATGATTCATTATTCTTTCAATTTAAGGTTGTATCTGACTCATTACTCACTCGTTCTTTACATACTAATCATATTTATGTGAACAAAATTGTAAATTCTTAACATATTTATTTGTTCATAAATTATAAATATGCACGTGGCCTCAAACACTATTGTGTTGTGTCTTTTCTCCCCTCAGATCGCGACACATTTGTCCCTCTCCTGTCGCGAAAAAGCTGCTGTTTCTTGACAAATACATGGCTTGGTGGTTTGGCTCTGATGAGACACGGGGTCTGAGGTCTCTAGGGTAGATTCACCCTTATGTTGACTGACAGCTACAGTTTCTAGCTTTAAGGTGTGATGGCATGACAGACAGATTTGCCGATGCAGAGCACCTCAGCTTGTTGTAATTGAGTGGTAGGTCAAAGATGAGTCCACCATTGGATACATACGTGTACAGCTGCAGTATCGCCTGAGTGTCAGGTGTGCTTTCTCACAGCTTAAAATTTAAACAATTGCATTCCTCTGCAAAAGGTGACAGGCTCTGTAACTTGCAGCGTTATCAGACTGACTGATAAGGCCTTTCAATTTCCTCTGGACTTTCATCGGTCTCTGCATGAAGTCCAAACGACGAGGGCTATGCAGGGGGAGTCCATGTTGTCCCTTATTCCCAATTCAATATGAAATGCAATTGCTTTGTCTCACATTTTACTCCCAATCTGCCACACTCGACCACCTTACTCATCTAATCTCATTCCCGAACAAAGAGCTCCCCTGATATGGAGAAAGAGAGGTTGAAGAAGGGGATGAAGAGATAGCACTGTGCTAAGGAAGTAAAAGGATGAATTAGAAATAGAAGTGGGCATCCACACAGTGAGGATTGTGTAAAACACTGTCTCCACTAACGGCCCAATTCTGGGAAAAACTGGTATACTGATATGAAAATCAATCAAAAAATTCCAGCCACAATTTTCCTTTTATTTACATTATCAGCTATTCCTGGAACTGACTCACTATTAAAGAAAAAGTGTCTGAACATGAAGTCCCATAACTTAAAGCTGCTACAAGTGACATAACATAAGTCTTAGATATTCCTACAGTAATCAATTTTAAAGAGTATTTGGTCAGAGACACTTTTCTCCTCTTCCCCCTGCTCATGCCCACTTTATCCAGTCCTCCTGTTTGCTGTCACATGTGACATATGTGCGTTCATGCGGCGATGTATAGAGGATGGAGGCAACTGCTAACTGCAGAGCAGACAGGAAGTTAGAGAAAACGACGACAACACTTTCAGCAGCTTTAACGTTTAAAGATCAAGACATCTGCACACCTCAGCTGGGTTGAATACAGCTGTTTGCCTCATGTCACGGTCCACTCTGACTCTGATGAAGACCCGGTAGTAATGAAATGTTTGTTAGTTTGCACATTGTGTGTACATTTATCAGTGTGCGCCAGCCCCTCCCCCCCTTTCCTTTGGATAGATTAATACATTTCTGAATGTTTTGAAATGTATTTGCTGTTCAAAGAAATGCTTTTGTGTTATATCTTTTGACAGAACATACCATACCACGTTTACATACACGTGTACTCTGATTTAATAGAAAACTGGATCTTGTGGACTTGGATTACATTATCTCATCTCTGCTTGTAATATCACATCGTTACGGATCCGCCTCATGTTGTGATAATATGTTTAAGATGTAGTCAGTTATGTACATGTTAATGAGCGAGAGTAATTATGCAGTGCGACTGAGACGATCTCACTTTCTGCCGCTTTTGGTCCCAGCAAGTCAAAATAAGATGTTGTGTGCAGCCAGACGCAGCTGCTGAAATTTTGATTACAATGCGCAGGTTTACGCTACAGATGTCTGGAGCAGCGATAGATCTAAAATTAAGAGTGGTGAGCTCTCAGTTAAAAAAATGATCAGTTAGCTCCGTCTCGTAGCATGCTACCAGGGGCACTCGACACTTTCTAAAGGCAAGAACTGCATCTGTGTCCCTCCACAGCCAAAAAACATGAAAACCACTACAGACACGTGTGGCTGAGAGCAGGTGGCTGTAATGAATCATGTACATGAGATCACAGTTAATGTATGGATGCATATCACTCAGCTCCCAAAGCATCCTTCGGACTAATTAGTACCTCAAACTGCACTGCACAACACACTCTGAAGTATGCAGTTTCAAGTTTGACAGTTTTTTTTTTTCATCACAGCACGCCACACGATCACTCATTACCAACTAGTGCGGCTCACAAGGAGCTCCTCATAAGATGGTAACCCTCACAGGAATAGCTTTATGGAATGAGGAGTATGAGGAAACCCACTCGTTCACATAGAATATTCATGACCCGCCGTGTCAACAAAGAAAGATCGGATGATGCATATGTTCGCTAAAAAAGAGGAACAATGAGCCCCTGACTAAAAGTGGACCTCAGTCTCGATATAGCATACCACAAAAATGTTGATAGATGGAAGCTTGACCAACGACCATGTGACTGATAAACTACAGGACATCTATCGCTCAGGAAAGTGTTCTTAGTTATTAAATGAATGGCACTCATACAACCTTCGCAGAGGTAGACTATTATGATAAGATGCAAATAAAAACGTATCCATGCAGAAGCACACACCACTCTCTTCCCACATGCTGTCTGAGTTTGAGCAGCGCTCTGGAAGGTCATTCTCCTGATAAGGATTTTGCACCTGCTAATTTGGGACGACAGCCCATGTCATCGAGAATGTTTTTTCTAGGACCTGATTATCATCAGAGCTGCCCATGCAAATGACAGGGAGACCTTAAGGGATATCATTTTCTATTAAAATATGTAAGAGTCTAATTACAGATAAATGTCACATTAGCTGTGTGAGATATAAAGACCTGGAGTGAATGGGAGGTTGCGGAAAAGGGGCTGGAAAAAGGGGCCAAATCATATTGTGATGTGTGAGGCTCAATCGGTGGATCTAATGACACTGTCCAACATCATTAACACACTTCAGTTAGTCCGTTCGGTGGTTTTACAGGCAACATATGAGAATATGAATGTAGATTAGGAACAGCAGGTATATATGATGGCAGGATTATGAATTGATTCTGAAAAAAGAAGAAGGCAATTTAAATTTAGCACGATAGGTCGAGAAATTCTGGATGCTGGAGAGTCAGTATGGTACAAATGTATACAAGGGTACACTCATGAGAATATGGTCAAATATCAATTAGATATGACTTTATGCTCAACATTTGACATTTCAGCATGAAATCGCACTAATGAGGAGATTGGCAGCTAAATTATGTTTACGTCTACTGGTTTAGTTTCCAGAAGATTGATTACATAAAATTCAACAAATAAAATCATGTTGACCAAATAAAAATCTGGAGGAATGTTGCTTTTACGGGTGTAAAAGTCTACGTTTATTTTCTGCAATGACTTTACAGAGCAGCTAACAGATTGTGACTTTCTAGCCGACTGCTCTCCAGCTGAGGTTATTTTCTTTATCTATGCAATAGCCACTCAAATTGTACTGCAAAGTCAGGGTAAAGGTGGTGAAGCTGCTGTCAGACGTTTTGAAGGGCAAAGTTGAATCAAACTGGGGTGAAAAACTAGGGCTGAGGAATTATTGTGGGCATGGTTATACCCATATATTGCTACTATAGCATGATTGTCAACCATTAAGATTTCAGAAGTGTTTTGTCTTTACTGTGTCATTTTGTCTCTGCTAAATCTTTTAACAGCAGGTGATTTGACTTGTCATATCGAGAAAATCACAGGTGTATCTAATCGCAGAGATGGCTCTGCCGATTAGCGAATAGCCCCTGACAAAATTGCCCTGCACTCAGCCCGTAAAAGGGGGACATGACGTGAATATACAGTATGCAATGCGGAGCACTGTAAACATCGAGTGGACACAAACAAAGAGAGCGCTGTTGTGGTTTGTAGTGTGGCAGTGTAAAATTTTGCAAATTTGAGATCATGACACACTGGTAGAATAATCATAGGCATCTTTGAATTTGTTAGCTGTGTGTTTCAGTTTAGGTGGAAATACACAGAAATACCAGCCACCTATATGTGCCTGAAGAGCCATGCTGTGTTTCATGAGAAATTAAAAACAATGACAAAAAACACCCCTCTTTATGAAACTGAGAAAAATCCTGGATTGGTCCCTTTGTCCATGGCTGGGATCAGTCTTCCATCCAGGTTTTGTGAAAATCTGTTCTGTAGTATTTGTGTTACCCCGCTGAAAAACCAAGTAACAAAAAAGAAAACCTCCTGGTGGAGCTAATATCAAAACAAGCCATGGACAGTTTATAATGGATATTTTGACCGCAGCCATGTAGGACTCAGAGAGTGAAACTGCTCAGACATGCCACAAATCAATCACATCTTCTCTAATTAATTTGCTGATTGTTCAGGGATCTGATGTGACGTCCAGACTGCCATCAAGCAGCACGCTTGAGGTGAAGGAATCTGCCAGAAATTCAGGTTGATTCTAATACCTGCTGAGCTCAGTTCAAGGTTAAAAGTGGGTTGAATACCTAGAGAAAAAAAAAAAAAACATCTGTCTGACCTAATCAAAAACTGCCATCATTAGTTGCACTTGTATTGGTCAAATTAAGATGGCTCGGAGATATTTTGCTTGGCGGTAAGATAAACTCATCTTTGGCCACTTTCAGTTAATTTGTTTTCATTTTCAGTTGGCAGACGCACTCTCTTGTTTAGTCTCACTGTTCTGACAGTTGGTGGTCCAAACCACTTGCTAATAGTTGAGCGAATGTTAAACTTAATTCATTAGGTGGCCAGAGACAAAACTCCAGTGGGACGCTCATATTCAATTATCAATGGATAATTGCAGACAGAACAGAAACAGGCCACAGGTTGGTGCATGTTACTGTGAAGGTATGCATTTAAATCATTTTTAAATCAAGTTTCTTTGTTTTTTAAATGCACTTAACAGTGGTACTCTGTACCTCACGAAAATGATTAAGTCATGACATTTTGACACCAGTCTTGTTTCTTACGTCTGAATGCGTCGTTTTCATCAACATAAAGCCACAACTGTCTGCGGATGTCACTGAGTTTGGGCTATAGCATTGCCCCATCCTCTAATTTGTCACTATATGTGATTTCCCTGCTTTCCATTAAACTCTGTGTACATTTGTATAAGGAAATTGCTCAACTTTTAATGAACACTCATTAAAATAGGGGGGTTATTTTCAGATATATCCCTGTTGGCTTCCACGCACCAGATTGAAACCTCTTTTCAATTACCATGCAGCCCCAAAGAGACAGGCAGCTTTTAAGGCCCTCACTGAAGACACATCATTAAAATGTAATGAGAGTTTGTCCAATTGCACCCCTGTATCATACTATACACTCATCCAATGTCCCCATAATGGTGAATGATAACATGCAGACAATGAGGGGGTATTTACTATTTTTTATAAATCATTACACTGTGTGTGTGTGTGTGTGTGTGTGTGTGTGTGTGTGTGTGTGTGTGTGTGTGTGTGTGTGTGTGTGTGTGTGTGTGTTGATAATAAAAAAAAACACTGGCATCCATCCACGCAATTTGGAGAATAGTTAAAAGTTTAATCACTTTGTTGTATTGTGAGTTATTTTAGGGCAACTTTTGAGGCAAATCTTAAAATTCCTTGATTAGATAAGAGAAATTTTGAAATGCAAGAAGTCATTAGGAACTGAAAAACATTGTGCCACTCTGAATATAGTGCTTAGTAAGTGTTCAATCCCAGGTCGGTGTCTAGCCCGTTCATCTTCAGGTGGCCAAACTCAGTTGAACTGGGCCCCAACCGTTGTGACTCTCACTGTGATCAGAGGGTCCAGGTCCAGGCAAACTGGCTCCATGGCAAGATGATCCATGAGCTAATTAGCAAACAATAGCTAGCAACAAACAAGGATAGCTAGTAAAAAGCAGCATTGGTCAGTTACATCGGTGATACGCTGTCCTCTATCTTGTTTCTTAGAATCGTGACTATATATTACAAATTACACCCTAAAAAAAAAAAAAGAAAGAAAAAGAAAAACAACAACATTGACTGTCGTTATGAAATGGTGAATGAAAAGAGGTCTCCTGTGTTTAAGCAAAAAATGGCTTCTGGACTTTGTTGCTCCATCACCTGACTTCCTCCTTTGCTCCCTCATAATTCCTATAACAGCAGGAGGGCTTTTTGTCATTTGGACAGAAAAAGAAATCAAGAAATAGGAAAAAACATTTTACTGCATCAAGATGGATAGATAAAGGTTTTATAATCGTGTCATAGCCCTCTTGAATTTAAATTGAATCGGTAGGTGCCTAGATATTCCATATTGGTAGATATTCCAGTCCCTGCTAATTTGTACCGAATTCTGAACTGTCCATGTGAACATAAATGTTAACTATTTATACAGGCAGGAATAGGGCCAATACATAAGAGTTCTTCAACCGATGCAAGAATGATCTGCTCTTGCAGATACACATACAGTATATACATAGATTTGTGAACAAACCAGGATGAGATCACAATGTGATATATGGTCTTGAATAAGAGTCGGTAGAAAGGTGGGGAAGGAAGAGTTTTTTTTTCTTTTTATATGAGAGGGTTCATAGTAAAGGTTTTATTTGTTTTTTATGCAAACAAGAATCAGGATTCATGTAAATATTCTTTAACTCTCTAACTCTAAGAAACTATATTAAACTTGATGCTCTTGAATGTCCTCCAGCGAGAACACACAGAGCAATATGGACGCCTTGAACTTATTGTGACAGCATGACAGTTCTTCAGTATGGTAAATGGAGAAACTGTTGAATGCCACAAATTGCCTTTTTCAGAAATGTCACAGCAAGAGGGGAAGACAGTGCTGACTGACTCATACTTGTTCCCTTTAGCATTCTGGTGCCACAGATGGGCTGAAAATCTCCATTGCAGAGAGACTCCATTGGGGTTTGGCCAATGTTTCAACAGTATGTGGACACAGTACACATAAAGAGGCTCCCAAATCCTGGAATAGCCTCCTTCGAGACCACTGAAGCTGCACAGCAAGAGCTTCTCTTCCGAGCCAAGCTTCAAGAGTACATGTTGGTCAGTCGGCTTCTTCGTGACAAAAATAAAAACAGACGGACAAGAGTTGCTATTTCTTTGCAAAAGTTGTTGAAGAAAAACTGATCAATTTAGCTTGAGGATAAAAACAGCTTTGTCATTATAATGACTATGACTAGTTTGTACTTCTGTAACTTTCCACTAAAATGGAACCAAAGCCAAAACGACCAGCCCTGTTAGAGACTTTATGACTGCTGTTTGACCTTGATGAGGCTGTTTTGTGCCTCAGCACCCTGAGAAAGTTCAGTCACTATGCCTTATAGGTTATAAAGACAAGAACACTGCATCTTACGTCCCACAAGATCAAGAAGATCTACAGTTCTTACAGTCTTAAGGCAGTTGAGGATGTCAGATACCGGAAAGGAGCACCCACAACTGATTGTTTGATGTTCACACAGTGGCCATTCTCTTCTGACGTGGGAAGATAAAACCCTGAGATAACACTGTTGTGTTGCAGGTCATACTGTATACGTGGGGAAACTGACAAATTGCAATCATTTCATCACTTGAGAAACTGAAAAGTTACCGGACAGTGAAGATCTGGAGGGGAATTGGACTGGGATAGGTCAAATATAACCCATTAGCTCACATGTGCATGCAAACTTAATAGCTAACATCACCATTATTTTATATGTTGTGTTTCACTTCCAGGCTTAAATGAATGTGTCCAGGATATGATATGATCTTATAGAGCTAATTCATGCCCAGGAAGCTAGGAAGTGGTTGAATGCTAACGTTAGCTGTGGTGTGACAGAAGCTAATGCAGTATCAAGTGTGCCGTTTTACCTTGAACGATGGCACAGTGTCCTGCCACAGTATGTGAGCAGTGAAATGACAACAGTAACACGTCAGACTGCCGCAGTTTACACGGCCACAAGTTGAGCTGTCATTGAGGGTTGTGGGGTGATTGCAAGAAGAACTTGTGCTGCTGGACCAACAGGGCTGCCACGTTGTGTGTTTCTAAAGACAAATTACTACATTTAGCTTTTAAGTTTCAGTCTAAGACGCTTTGGTCATTTATGAGCACAGGCAGAGAGAGAAAGAGCAACAAGAAGAAAAATGGATGAGACCTGTTGTTTATGGCCGCAGGCTTTTTTGTTTTAACCCTTCTGTGCTAATTTCCATGGTCACATATTGCTTTGTTGTAGCCAGCAAGCACTAAATTAAATGCTTTGCAAGTGTCTGCAGATACCCTGTGCTCTTTCCTAGTCCATAGGAGTAAATCACATGGCCTGTAGCCTAATCAATGTGATCAAGTAGGCCAGGCCCAAGGCCAAATCTGCCTGCCAGTTGAAGCCCCCAAGACATAGAGTATACAGTGTGATTTCAGATGGATCTATACCTCCACTATCCCCGGCACAGATGGATAGTTGGAATGAAGAGTTGGAGCGCTTCTCCCTCAGAGGATGTGCGAATATGGCTCAGGGACAGAACTCTCGAAAAGGACAAGAAAGAGGGAACGATGACAATAATTCAAATGATGGGTTATAAAAAGTATAAATAGCCAGAATGAGTAGGATTACAAGGGTATGAGAAAGTGTGTGCCAGACAGGGCTCACGCCACACACACACACACACATACACACTTGCTCACACAGTGTCTGTCAGCTGGAAATACTCCCTAACTTGGAAGGACAACAGGGGTCGGGATTTGGCCATCAAGAGTACAAGCTGTCAGTGTCCTCCCTTATCCTGTCCCTCGGTTCCCTCCACTAAATCCCTGAGTTCGACATCAAGGCCATTGTGATCTGATTTCATCCTATTTATCTAGTTCAGCAAACCAATTTTCCCTGTATAGCCTGTTGGAAAATACTCCTGTTGGAGCCAATTTGCATAAAAAAAGCAAAGATTGCCACAAAAAAAAGCGAACATTTGGTGTATATATATATATATATATATATATATATATATATATATATATATATATATATATATATATATATATATATATATATATATATATGCTGTAATATATGCTGTATATTGTGTTGTTGGTTAAATCTGTTGTGCAAAAGTCTGAATGCTGAACATTTCACAGCTGCCTCACACTGATGCAAATGTGCCACTGAGAATAGCCCACCAGATGGGATGGAAGGTGTAAGTACTAAAAAAGGATGGGAGGGGGGGAAGCAATTTGAAATATGGTCTTTTTTTTTTTCTCGACGAGCTCCAGATGAGGGCCATTGAAGATTTAACTATAACCATGTCAGACAGGACACCAGAAAGTCACAGCTGTCCCCAAACTACACAAAGGAGAAAAAGGAGAAAAAGAGTGTCTCTGCTCGGCATCCGGACGCTGACCACTGTTAACACACACTCACATTATGTTTGATCAAATGGCAGCTGCATTGAAAAGGAACATATCATGCAATTGGTAGACTTTAAACATCGCCATATACTGAGCCTCTTGGTGTTCAAATCATCATAATGTATTTACAATTAATCCATTAGTAGAGGCAATCTAGAAAAACAAAAAAATAGTCTGCCTCTGCACCCGTCGGCTAATGTTACAGCTCAGAGCTTCATCGCACCCACGTAGCCCTCACTAAACTCCCATAAACCTCTTACATGCAAGTTATGGATGTTTGTTTCACTTTGAAATGCATTCAGTGACTGGATAAAATATAAGGCCTGCTCCCGAAGACAAATTGTAGATCTCAATCCATTTGCATATCATTTTTTATTTTTATTTACACCAACAGGTCCGTGCAACAGCAGTGGGTTTTCCACTTGCCTTTCCTTTAAACACACATCACCACACGGGACTGGGTTTTAAGTGGGAAAATTAAAAGTCTCTGTACTGTAAAGGCCACAGTGGTGATTGCCAGTAGGGGTGGGCATGATCATCCCCAAGACCACCTCAATGCATTACCTCAGTCGTGCCACAGAGCCAACAGAGAGTCTGCCATGAGGCATTTTCTCTTGGATGCTAATTAATAAGCTTTTAGTTTATAAACAACATGGACGCATATCCAGGAAATAGTGCCGGCTACATCAATCGCAGACAACGTATGGCACTCAAAGCCATTCCTCATGCACTAATCAGTATTCACTGACCTCTAGTGCAACAGTTCTCGAAAGGATGATTGGTGTCGCTGTTGTAACATTTCAGCGTAAGAACCAGCAACAGAATAGGTAGCATAGGTGGACGGTGAAAAACAGGTGAAGCAGATCTGCGTGTTTTGACAGTTTTAAGTGCGATTTTACGTTTTAATTGGGACATACGGGAGCTGTTTTGCAGTTATTACAATATAAGTCACAACTTTGAAGGAGTTTCCTGTTGTTTTTATTCTTGGAACCAGCACAATGAGTGGTATTTATAGAAAATGTCACAGGGAAAGGTTCAGGTGGAAGAAGTTAATTAGTTTCACCCCCACGATCAGAATTCCACTCCATCATCTTATTGCTAAATAATTCTTTAAAAACAAAGCCGTGCAATAATTAGGGGTCTGCGACACCGCCATTCAGTTCGGATCTCATACCGAGTGAAACGAGGGACTGAATCTATATTTTATCTGAAGCTGCTATCAGAGAGGAAACACGGTAGGTTGGTTCTAGCTAACTTCAGAATATATATTGTCATTACCACAAAATAATTTGCCAAACGTGAGGCTTTGCTTTTCTTCTAACTATACTCTGTTAATGGCTTGATCACATTTTTAGACATAAACACAAAACATTTGTGTTTTTTAATCATAAATGACAAATGTTCATTATGTGAATTCTAAAATGCACACAGCAGTAGCAGAGGCGCTCATACTGCAGCAATAAGACGAATGCCCCATGTGCACAGGACGTCACGATAGATACATTTTGTATTTGTGTCGATCTTATTGACTATAGCATCGATACTCTAAACAAGACTTCAGATCAGTTGTATTGATGCTATGGGGAGCAAGAACATAATCTTTAAAATGAAGGGGGGGAGATGATTCTGGAGACGTCAGATTCCTTAATGTTTACCTGCCGTTCTGTGACAAAACTCTTGTTGAAATCCTCCTTAAAGAGTCCTTCAGACTTTGTGTAGCTCGGCTGAAGGGTGTTTACAACCTGACCTTGCCACTGCCTCTGACAAACACGTTGCTACGTGTCATGCTGGCTTCTTTGACATCCGTGTGTCAGTGGTGTGAAAGCGGAGCAGCATGAATCTTTGTAGGTCATCATTTAATCATACTTTACACTATCTGCTGATCTGCACTGCAAAACGTCTTCAGAAGCAGTGTGATGAACGAATCCTTAGAAATAACATAATTTGAAGAACAGAAACATCTTGTATTTTCTTCAGGGTCGTGACACGCCAAGTTTATCTCAAAGGACTAACTCCGACTGAAGCTTTGTAACACTTGAAGACATCGCTTAATGTTGAACCTGAAGACACTGCAGAGACTACAGTGGATTTTCAAGGGGACACAAAACTGCCACACCGCTAATCTGATCCCTGATTGGACAGCCCAGATGCCCTGTGCAAGATTTCGAATCCACACTGTAGTCGCTGAGATATTTCAGTCCAGACCAAAGTGGTGGAACGGGAAAAACTGACACGCATCCTACCGTGAACATGAATTGAAAATATGCCCCGATTACAGTGACAACTGGCACAGTTAAGTGCCCACACAAATTATTATCTCTGCTTTGCGATGGGATTTGGAGCTTTTGGTCCTTTGCTCGGTGGAGGCTACAAATCAGCCAACGGGCCAACAGTGCCCGAAGCCTGACTGACAGCCAAGTGCGTTCACAAGTGAAAACAAGTGTTGTGTGGGAGTGTGTGAGTTAATAATGCAACAGTGGGTAACGTTTTTCATGAATGGATATCTATAATGCATTATATGTACGTATATAATGCATTAACACATGTTTAATACATTGCATACTATGTCTGATGTATTATTAAGTGTTACTATAAAGGTCCGTGCAGCATTATTACTGCATGTCTCATAAATAGTCTTCAGGGTTACACTACTATATACATGTCAAGTATCGGTTGCTTTAACATCCTCAGTTCAACTCATCTCATCAAAGTTGATGGGATTATTTGAGTTACAAAACGATAACACAAAACTAATGAGTGCACTAGAACATGCGGAGGAGTTACCGGCTGCCTGGAGCCATTTGTGCTTGTGTTTTGTGTGGTTTGTGTGTTTTAGCGTAGCCGCATTTAGGGGTTACATTCAGATTTCGGAGTAAATTGATTGGGGATGAGTTTTAAGGGACAAAATTGGCATCTCCGAGTTGGTTTTTGTAGCAGATGGATTCAGGTAAGCGTAAATGAGGCCTCTCTTGATTGGGGTGAGCTTCAGGTTAGGGCATGCCTCCAGGCGATGACTCTGAGTCAATAGAGCGTCCTCAAGCCTGACCTGACTCCTCAATGTACGTGTCGATTGGTGTGTAGGCTAAAACAACCCGAACGCTACAAAAAAGGATAATCTGAAATCCTCATCATCTACCTTATAAACTCAGAAAGAGGGAAAAAACTTTCAAGGGCTTGGTCACGGTGTGAAATTTGAGCCGCACCTTCTTGTTAGCAGCTCTCTGTATGTTCATGTGAGCTACCAGATTGTATCTGATGATGTAATTTCTCCAATGAATTCTTTAACTGTAAAATGTTTTGTATAGAAGTTAAAATGCATGGCTACACATAAAAGCTGTGAGGCAGATTTTTTTAAATACAGACGTGAGTAAGTAAGGTGTAGAGTTGTGTAGTGATAAGTTACATATAAGGCATCTTTCATTGCAGTGTTGTAATAATTTTGGTAACTGGCTCAGACTGGGATGTAATGGATTTGATTTGAATTTGATCTGGCCCAGTATTTACCATTACAGCGCTGGCAGCTGATTTTTTTCCTTTGACAAGATTCATTGCCAGCTTCCAAAATATGTAGTTCAAGCACCTAAAATGTGGGAAACGTGGCAGAAAACAGTGCAGGGAAGTGAAATACATAAGGAGCAGTTAGTTAAAATATCTGTGCAGTGGAGGACCGGCTATCAACTCGTACATTTGGGGTTCTTTTGGGATATCTGTGTCTTAATTCCACACCATGCTAATTTCAAGTCTGTTGTCACACTAGACACAGCATCCAAAAACACATCTGATTTTTCTCAGACAATGCAGTGCAGAAAGGAAAGATCTACTCACAGCAAATATTAATACTGTTGGAAAATATTAAAACAGAAGATACCCCGGGCACAGCGGTGCTTCCCTCCTGGGTGCAGCTGGTGCAGGGCAAACCACAGCAGACACAAGAAAATCAATATTCCAGCACACACCAGGATACGAAAGTACGTTGATGTGTTGTATACTACTTCCACTGCCAAAAACAGCAGACTAAGGATATAGTTTATATTATACAGCTAGTATGGAATTGGAAACCAGACAGTGAATTCTCTACCAGCTCTATATTAGTGATGCTTTCTGTCTGACCCTGAGCTTTGGGCTCTCTGGAGACC
The DNA here is from genome assembly GCF_904848185.1 of Acanthopagrus latus. NCBI lineage: Eukaryota > Metazoa > Chordata > Actinopteri > Spariformes > Sparidae > Acanthopagrus > Acanthopagrus latus. The sequence goes on along the minus strand of NC_051046.1, from coordinate 4,787,533 downwards.
CAAACTAATCACATATTCCCACACTGCCTATAAATGCACTCATAGCTTTCAAAAAAATACATAATTTAAATCAAATTATTTTAAAGCAAATCAAAAATCATACCTGGATGCCTCTGTGCATTAACGTCTCAAATGGAAAATCATCCGGGCCTGATTTTCGCTTACATTAAAAAATACTGATGCAGTAACAAGTTCAGATAAGATAACGTAAGATAACAGTGCTGGGTAGCGTTACTTTCAGAAGTAACTTGATTTTGATTAAATGATTATTTTTTTACTATAACGAGTTGCTAAGAAAAAATATCTAACAGTCAGTTTTCTCGCAGTGTGGGTGGTGGTTTTTATATCTTAAGGTTACAGACAGAATGATGCAGGTTTATTTTCCTAAATTAACCTCCGAGCAAGCTGTCAAGTAACATGATGCCTTTGGTTTGGCTGTGGAATACACATTCAGCCTACTTGTCACCCTGCTGTGTTCCATTTCTTACTCAAAACGCAGCAGTTTGATGGCAAAATCTTCCAAATCCTGACGCCAACTCAGCTTTCGGAGAGAGAAAGATGCACGAACATGGGCGTATAAGCGCTCGTGCCTTTGATGTCATTACATACTAAGTCAACTCAGTCAAACTCAATTATTTCTCCCATCATCAAAATGATGTTCGAATACTTGTGCTCACACTCACCCAGCTCCGATCACATCCCTCACATCTTTAAGCCCTTAAAGCAACGGAGCAAACCCCAAATTGATTGAGACTGCATGCAAATGTCGCTGAAGACTGATGGAGCGTTTCAACAGGTAGGTACTGTAGGGAGGAAGGCCCTGCCCCATCTACCCCACTGCTCTTTTACTTTAAGAATGTTCTTTCTTTATTATCTCATCCTCGTCCTTTCCTTTCATTCCTTTCGTTCCTATTCTTAGTTGTGGTATTCAGTCCTTTGACACCAAGGCTGACATAGGACAGTGTGTCCAAGTTACCCATGTGCCAAAAAAGGAAGCTTTTAAAGGCAGGTCACCTATTTTACCTCTGTTAACCTTCCAGCGCAGCTCCGGGCTTACAGAAGAAAACTCATATCCTTCAGGATATACCAGACACGCACGCTTACAAAGCCTCAAAACTCACACACACTCTCAGATATCACTAAGTCGTATATTTGCACTTTCAAACAGACACAGCCCTGTCTGCACACACACATAAACACACATGTTTATGTGCGTGTGCATACTGTATTTTCGCACATCCCTGTGGGGTGCGTTAGGCTGCTCAGCTAACCCATAAAACCCCAGCTTATCGCCTCTTTGAGCCTCCTGGTTCTGCAGTTGCCCCAATCCATCCCAAGGCTCCTCTGATAATCAGCCGTCTCTGTTTGGCCCGAAGTCTGGGTGAATATCCCGAGGTCTGGAGATATGAGATCCAAGCCAAGGCTTCAAGGTCTCAGTGTGCAAATACAGTGCAGCTAGAGTGAAGAGATGTGTGGATCCACAAAAGCATCCAGGCTGCGTGTGTGAGAACACATCTGGAAGTGCACTTGTTTACCATGAACGGAATGAGTGGCACTGGACCTCATAAAAGGCTGAGATGCTCTGGCTCAGAGATCAGACGCGTGTGGGATATCATTTTCTCTTGGTCTGACATCACATGCTGGCTCGTTGCTGTGGCCCCTCTCATGAAAAAACACCAAAGGAGAGACATATGGAGAGCATGTTAAAGTAAGGGAAACTGGGAGTGGGGGGTTGGTTAAGGGAAAGATAGGGAGAAAGGGAAAAGATAAGCCACATCAAGTGCAGGCTTATCCAACACACTGCTATAATTGAGATGGCTAATGCATTACAAAGACAGTGTAATCCTAGGTGTCAGAAAGCAATTACATGTAGCTAATTACTAAATAATTAATGCAGACAGTTTAACAGGACAGACTTGCAAACTTGCCTTGAACTGGGCTTCGTATTAGTCTTGTTTGAGGGTTAAGCCGGATGCCTCGGAGCCTCTTGACAGTGGAGATAGCCCTTAATTACACTGTATTTTGGCAATAGCTGTCAAAATGTACACTAATGTGGACGAGCTTCCTATCAGCCAGGCTTCACGAGAGAGAGAGAGAGCTGTCTTGGGTGGGTTGAGGTGAACTACTGCTCGCTCCTTGTGGTTGCTCTCATCCTCTTTTTTGGGGGAACTCCCTGATACAAACAAATTATAAACTGAGATCCAAAAGAATAACGTGGGGTTTGGAGCATCAGTGCTGCTTGAAAAGTACTCCAAACACCAACAACAGATAGAGAGCATATGAAAATCCATGTCACTAGGTTTGGCTGCTGTCCCCTCCAAAACAGAGGCAATGCATCAATTTCTGAAACTTCTCATCTGTTCAGCAGCTCTCATTAAATTATGATTCAAGTCATCAAGTATCCAGCTCATGTTTAATAAATTCTTTCGCGCTGTTTAGGAAGGACCTCGGGAACATTTGGGTTAACTAATGTAATTTTTTGAGTGCTTTGGGCAGCGCGTGCAGAATGAATTTCACCTCTGTTGCGCCACACGGAGCAGCGGCAGCGGGCTCTGTGGCAGGTAGGCCCGTCTCAAAACACAAAACTGCAAGATAACATTAATGAGTGAGCGAATCCTTTTTGGTAATTTATCCTCTGATGATTAATTCAGTGAAACAAAGACAAGATAATGGTGAGAACACTGAGACTAGGCTTTCAATTTCCTTGTGCAACGATATATATAAATTATTTTTTCCACAGGTACACATTAGCAAGTTTCCTCTCAGGAAAGCTGCAACCAGGCTGTCAGTACAATTTGGTGGGACGGTGCTGCTTTTTAAGGGCATGAAAGGACCCAATGTGATTGGCTGTGACTCTTACAACCCCTCATACACCCACACATAATGTATGATAATGGATTCCTTCTCATCCCACCCCATTGCCACAGCACAGTTGGCTGTGCTGTGCCCATTGCACCTTGATTCATTAAAATAGAGGCCTCAAAGTCAAGAGGAGAGGACGTAAATCATATGAAACATTAAAGAGCACGAGTAGGAACACTTAAAAGAAAAGGGAGAATGAGGAAAAAAAAATGTTTCAACATGACAAGGATGTTGGGACAGGTCGGCCTTGACCTTAGGATTAATTTCATACCCTATTAACAGAAATCAAGCGTGGTCACTGCTATAAGTCAAATCCCATGCATAATAATAGCTCTTGAGCTTAACTCCGCCTAGCCAGGATGTCAGAATCGAGGCACTGTGACACAGGAAGTGTAATTTGTATGGTCCTGAAAGCCTTTGTGGTAACCCTTCCCTCCCTTAGAGATTCCACAGGTAAAACATATCCCTTAGAATAAAGTCTTTACTGTTCTTTATGTTAATATCGCCAGAAAAGTCATCTCCTTACCGCACAGTTCAAGGAAAATACTATATTTGATCACATAACGTGTTTTTTTTTTTTTTTTTTCTTTGTCCCTGCACATAATTGTATTTTTCTCCCACTTTTAATTCTCTACTCCCCTGGAAGTTTCGCCCATCTAGGTCAAGGGTATCTGAGGGGAGGCAAATGGCTGCGACTGCTTCCACGCAGCTCGCTTCACAGCAAAGCTACTTCCAAAGACACAATGACTTTCGCTCATGTTTCTGTTCCCACATTATCAATCTGAGGTAAAGCGGAGAAGTAAGATGAATGCAATGCCTCCAAGGATCAAAACACCATTATAGTATAAAAAAAAAGAAAGAAAAAAGAGAAAAAGAGAGCGAATATATGAAAGAAGAAATGACAAAAGGGTGTAAACAGCCAGCTTCCCGAGTCACTCATGCAGACCCTATATTGTTGCTCCGGCCGTATAAATATGGCACTAACGGCCTCTGATCAGGCTCTAATGGTATTCATAGTTGCCATGGGTCCTTTCACTGAGATATTATTAAGATCATTTTTATTCATGATATTCCCTAAATTGTCCTTGGAAGAAACAGCAGATTATGGGAGGCTGCTGACCCGTGGGTTGTGAATAAACATGAAAAACAATCAGTGTTCCATTTAAAGGCAGAATGGTGTTCAGTCCTGAAGCCTCTGGTGTGAGATTGGAGAAAAGAGGGGGGGGGGTATCAAAAGAATAATGAAATCATTAGAAATGAATTGAAGTGAGGATGAATGATGCTGTCCGCCGACACTTCATTCAGTCTTAAGCCTCGGCGCGATGTGCATTGGAAACTACGTGGGGGTCATTAAACTGTAATGGGAGGCTTTGTTATACAGCACCTCACCACGCTCCACTCTCACTGACTTCTAATGTTTCTAATTGTGACAAGCACAACTTACTTAACCAGCTGCACTTCAGCTGTGACCCACTTATTCCATTCAGTTTGAAGCAATTTGCAAAAAAAAAAATAACAAACAAAAAAGCTTCCAACAGTTTTTATTTTATTTTTTCCCTCCAAATTGCTTCTTGTGTATTTTATCTTGTGCACATTTTGAGAGTATTTCAATACTAAAGACACAAACGTGAAGAAGAGCACCAGCTTCTGTTGGGACTTTGACGATGAAAAGAGATCATGTGGCATGTGTCTCTCAACAGCAACCCACCTCTGTTGAAGACAAGTGAAACGAAAAATACAAAACATTTTGAACAATCAGCCCGGTATGTTTCATTCTGACATGTATATGGAAAGGAAGTATAGCCAGACCTGGTCTTCATCATTCTGCTATAGGGGAATAAAAACACCCTAGCTTAGGTTAGCTGTTTTCCGAAGCATTGTTTTTTTTTTGTTTGTTTTTTTTAAAAAAAAAACATTTGCACACAGATAGTGAAAGAGGAGGATCGTGTTTTATCTTTATTTGCTTTGCTCGCACATACAAACCAGGTCGTCCAGAATGCGATGATGTGATATTAAACAGATTTCCCCCTCAGGACGCCGGCGCCGCTGCCTGGGCTGCAGGACACAGAGGAGGAGAGTAGAAACCTTCATTCTTAAGGCTGTTCAGCTCCTAAACTCCCATCCACCACTGGACAATCCCTCAAACGGACAATAACTAACCTGGTCACTGCATTTCCCACTCCCCCTCCCTCTCTATTGCATGTTTCATATTTGCACTTTGCACAACTTGCTGCTGCTTCTTCATGCACAGCCCGGCCTACATCAGCGCTACTTTGTACCTCATGTAAATACTGTAAATATCTCACTTAGCTTATTCTTTAGTCTATTTTATTCCATCTGACTTGTTCTGTGTCTGCGTACAACTATTCCACGTGCTTTTAATTCCCCCCCGGGACAAATAAAATTATGTATTTTTATTTTCATTTTGGTTTGAATTGAACTGACATATGTGTTAGAGGATGTCCCACCCAATCATGACACCATCACCAGCTACCTGTTAACCTCTTGACCTTAGAGGAGGTGATCATCTTTATGTTGAGCGCGACTTTCGTGGTGTTCTGTCGCCCTTTTTCGCTGCTGCCATCAAATAGGGAATAAGCGTATATTTACGTATATTTAAGTTAACGAGGGGAGACATTAATACATTTGTGCTGTCCTCAGTTGGGTATGTGTCAAAAAGGATTAGCAAATTCCATTTCACACCGTGTCCCAACTTATTTTTTTAAAATTGGGGGTTGTGAGATTTGCTTTGATGCTTATTAATGTTGAACCCAGGCTGCACGTGTTTGTCGGTGCTTTTTAATTAAACATCGAGCTGTTTTTAGAGCCGCGCTGTAAACTTTATTTATTCCCTCACCATCTCCTTTATTTGCCCTTACGTCTGTCCTTTATTCCGTGATTTCTTAATCGTTTCAAGCTCGGTCTCTTTGCATGTGTGTCCGCTTTCAGCACTTTTAACTTCCTGCAGTGACATACCGTGAAGCGAGAGTTATGTAACGCACTGAGAATAAAATCCATCTTGATTTATGGAGTTGAATTAGGCAGCAGTTTGTATTTATTGGCATAAATCATTGCTCATTAACCCTGCCCTTCAAAGTCTGTACACTTTTAGTTTAAAACAAGTGAGGAGCACAGACTCGTGTGTCTGATGGAATCGGGGGGAGAGTGGATTTGGCTGTATTGTCAACTAGAGTTTGAATCTGTCCTCCGCGTTCTCTGATTGAAAGAGAAAGGGATAAACAAGTGGAACGGCTGCCTGTAGGCACAAACCGTTCAGGAATATCCATAGAGAGATAAAGGCAGAGCCAGCAGGGGGAGAGGGAAGGAGGTTGAGTGACAATTCAGAGAAAGAGCAAGCGGAGCAAAGGGATACAGGCAGGTGACTCTCACTCTTTGAAAAAAAACATGTCTGCTGCAAACAAATTGAGCTGTAGCCATGCACCTAGGCACAGTAACAAGAGGCTTTTTTGTCTTTTAGATCTTGACAGTCGAGTTGAGAGCTTGGCTTAGGGCACGGAGTTGGCAGTTACCGTGTCGAGCTGTTATATATTTCCCATCAGCGCTTTCGAATAACACGGGAGACAGGAAAGGGCCCGGTGTCAGAAGATATAGGGGATGCACTGGCTGCTAAAACGACCAACAATCAGTGATAAAGGCACTCCTGCCTGCTGCTGCGCCAACGTTTCAGCCTCACACAGGCAATTAACTGTTTGTCCCCCCTGCATGTGGAGGTTAAAGGCAGCCGGGGTTGTGTTGATTGATGTCTGAGACACAACATTGCATTTTTTACGCAATAAGAGTACACAGTTATTAAAATAAATAAATAAATAAATAAATAAATAACACAAAGTAATAAGAAAAGGTCTAGAAAGTTAGACAAGCAGATTGTACACACGTCACTCTGAACGCAAATCTATTAGTCTTTTACTTCTGGAGAGGCCTTTTAGTTATAAAACTCGGTTTGCGTGAGTAGGCAGGTCCCACAGATACGGATAGTTATTCAGGCATTAAAGTCTCGTGGAGCCATGTGCAATCATTGATAAAACTGTTTTGCATAAACACAATTGCAATATTCATATTAACAAGCACCTGCTACCTGCTCTGCATTTCTCACCCCTCCTCCTCCTCCTCCTGGGGAAACAGCTATTTAAACAGCTTTTATTTTGCATGTGTGTGGATAAATGGGTTTGCGCGCGTCTATGGAAGAGGAAGCTGATAATGTATTTTGTGTCTATGTACTGTCTGCAATCTGCATCTGTAACTCTGCACCTGCATGCAATCCCGGGGTTTACAATTGCATCCCCAGTTTCATTTTTTATTTCCCCTTTTTTTATTTCCGTCCCCGCTGGACAGAAAAAAAAAAAAAAAAAAAAGAATGAGAATAACGACAGCTTGGGGGCCTGATGAAACTGACCTTGGTGTTAATGAGCTTCTCACAGACAGACAGCGGTCCTCAATGCACCTTAATTGACACGGCACCCCTGCGTGCGCAGTACCACTTACCTGTGTCAATCTTAAGAAGACTTCTCAGCCCGTATCTGCCGAAGCCATTTGTTCCAGCCGCCCTCTCGAGGGATGCGACGGCATTCTCATCATCCTCTCTTAAGCATCCTCTTAATGTGTTTTCCCCCTATTTATTCCATCATTGGATGCAGCCCCTATTTTTTAATTCATATTTTTTCACAGTTAAATTAATGCACTTTGTGGATCATGTTCAACAATGAGCACGACAATTGCAAAGTAATCATTCGGAGCTGGTGAATTGGATGAAACTTTTCCACTGTGTGATAAGCTCGCAAAGTATAGATGCTTTCAAATGAATAAAAAAAAAACACAGCACAGTTCCCGTAGAGAAAAAAAAAAAAAGAAAAAAAAAAAAAAGCCCATTTTGCTGTTCAGTCAAGTGTACTTTTAGGTAAACTTTTTCTGACCCTGAGGCTTGTCACTTCCATTACTCTATATATTTGCAATAGATTGTCTTTACGCAGATTCTCCCGTGGACATAACGTCACATATTAACTAGTTCTCTCTGAACGCCAGACATATATTTCCGCTATAAACATCACAGAGGCACAACTCATGATGCCGGCATGTGTACGTGCGGTGGGGGGGGAATTGCTCGCGCGTGGCCATTACCCACGTGCATGCATGTGGGTACACAAGCAAGGTCCTTGTGAAGCCAGTGAGCATAATTCATATTTTATGGACAGAACAACTGAAGTGTGTAAAGTTCAGCAGAAACATCGAAGAAAATGAACAGAGGCAATGACATTTTAATCAAAACGACCGCCCATGTAAAAAAAAGAAAAATAGCATTGTTGACAGAGGCGTTTCATTTATCCATAACATATTTTTTTCGAAACCCTGTTCATTACAGCGGCGGAGACGACTGGATGCTTGTTTGCACGTGAAGGTCAAATTTAAAGAGGAACGGGGAGAAGAAACGAACATGAGACAAAGACCACGCAAATTAGCCTGTTTTGATTTGTTTTTAATGTACATGTTGATGTGTTTTTGTGTGATAAAACAATTGTCCGGTGATTATCTGCAGCCGTGCAAGTGTCTTTGTGACTATCCAGTGTACTGAACACGGTCAAACAACAGAGGAGATCCGTGTGAGCAATCCTGCCACATGTGCAAAAGTGTAATAACGAAATGCAAATTCTCTTTCAAATGTCGAAATTACAATGACGAGGTGGACGGTAATATCTCTCAGTGATGTGTTTTATTAATTTTATTCAAATATAACGGACCTTCATCTCACATCAGAGACATTCAAACACAGCTGCGTACAATAATTACTTCATATCTATGAAAATATCACTTTCATATGGGGGTTGGAAAGAGTAAGGTGCCTCTGGCTGTGAGGCGAGATGGTCATGGGGTTTTTCGGACCATTCTTTGAACATCAATCACGGGCTGACACTGGGGGGAGCAGTGCTGCACTCCACATCAGTCACTGACTCCCCCCCCCCACCCATCACCCCACCCACCCCGCCCTTCACACAGGACGTGTTCATGCACTATCAAAGTCAGAGAGCTGCAGTCTGATGACAGTAATGGCAGAAGATGGGAGTGTAAATGGTGAGAGAAAGAGTGTGGTTCTGCTCGTGCTCAGAACTTTGATGTGTGGAATGTAACTGCGCCACAAATTGCTGTTAAGAAAGGCCCCCCTGAATATTTCATCACACACAATAAGTCCATTTGTACAGGAGAAGCAGAAACCTCCCTGAAAGTCGACTCTGTCCGGCTAAAGTTTGTTTGTGTCATGTTTACAAGGAGCGAGACAATCCTGATTATTCAAATCCCTGTAAGTACGACTGGAACAGTGTCCCGGCGTCTGATCATCTGACTGCAGGTGTGACTTCATCCCTCAACATCTGGGACAATCCCGTCTGTACTGGCTGAGTTTCTGTGAGGATGTGCACAATTTTATTAAGGCGTAATGCAAAAACCACTCACCTCACACGAAACATTTGTTTTTTTTAATATCTGGATTATACCAGAGCTGTCAGAAATATTCTGCACTCTTCATATTCTTCATGTAATGTTTTATTACCGCCTTTTAAACGCACATGCATACACATTTGTAATTTGATTGTTAAAATGTGATTTTTATTTAAACCCTATTTTGAAGTCCAAACAGAAAGCTGTGTAACTTCAGCTGAAAATAAAAATGGAACAGGATGTTAGTGGAAAAATACAAGTCACAGCTGCAATGTTTAGCAATATATTAGGAGAAGAAGAAGAAGAAGAAGAAGAAGAAGAAGAAGAAGAAGAAGAAGAAGAAGAAGAAGAAGAAGAAGAAGAAGACATGATTATACACTGTACAACATAGTAGGAGTAGCGGGCAGCCAACGTTTATCGCCTGGGGAGTGAAGCGCCTTGACCAGAGTTAACCTATTGTAAATGTTTTGATGGTGGGGAAGCCGCCCAAAGCACCCAAAGGGAATAGATGCAAGAGCGGGGGAGAACATGCTAACTCGAGCTCTAACAACTGCACGAACAGTGAATTTCTCCTTTTTTTTATGTGTGTGGTTATGATTATTAATTTGCCTTGCACTGAACCCACGATCGTACGTTTGAATTGAACTGTTTTGAAACAAAAACACATTTATCTCGTAGGGAAAAACTTCCTCTTCTGTGTGTTAGTCGGAGCAGTGATAAATAGTTGTGTTGACGATTTGAATCTGATGACTATACCACAAGATCTGAGGGTTAAATGAGAATAAATAACAGTATCTTAAAGAGGTTTATGGCCATCTATCCATGATCCTGGAGAGCGTGACCCCCGTTATATATGTAAATTGTTTCAGAGCGCAGTATCTATACACATCTGAATAATGTATTTGTATTTGTTTAAAAGCCCTGAGTGTGTTTACTGTACGCCACAGCATCCTGATTTATGTCACAGCTTGCAAATCCACACTCTCCAAACCAGGAGAAGAGCTCACACACACATCTGACACCAGAATGTAAATAACACATAATGCTCCAACTCACAGCATGATGCCCGGGACACTAGTGTATATAAATACACTCGCTATGGTCTATAATAATGAAATAATGACATGAGTAGGACAAAGAAGGTAAAAACAACTACTTTACTTGCACAGTAACACGGTGGGTGCAGTCGTATTAACGACACCATGTCAGATCTGAGTAATGCGTCGCCTTCAGGGTCACATGGGCAGCATTTCAGCATAGGCAGGGTAAAAGCAGGGAGGGACACTGGACAGACAAACACAGTCACACTTTGTTTTCAAGTGACCTACTGTAACACATATAGTATTCCCCTGTAATCTAAGGTTTAATGTAAGACTGCAGTGGGGAAACCCCCCTCGCCTTTTTAGTTGATGTTCTATTTTTGGTGACACACATGGCCAAACTAATCTGCAAATAAACACCTCACCACAAACCAATTAAAACACCGGGATCCTGGGTCAGCAATCCAACCTTGAATAAAAAAAATAAATAAATAAAAGGCCACAGCGGGACCTTTCACACAAATGTGTTGTCGAGGCTCCACAGTCTTAATCACAAACAGTTTTCAAACAAAACCCGATCCGCTAACAGGCCGCGGTGCCTCCATGATATTGTACTGAGAGGAGAAGCCTGGCCAGAGCTGTCTCTCAGCTCAGGAAGGGCAAAACATTATAATATCATTAATGTCCCTTCATATATTCAGGATTAGAGGTTAGCCAGTCAGTCTCAGACATCACATCTTTCATTAGCCCTGCAGTGCTCTTGGGAGGAGCACTAAATGTCACATATGAGCCGTCGCTGACACTCGGAACGGATGGCTCGTGCACCGAAGTTCTTCTGCCGTGTGATAAACAATGTTGAGGCGTCATTGTGGATGAGAACAAAAAAAAAAAAAAAAAACACCATAAGACACATGGATATAATTCATACTTGTTAAGTGATGTCAGTGTGTGTAGGTATGCGTGAGGCACTCCAGTGGATTACAATGGCGTCGTCTAATAACTCAGCTCACCTTCAAAATCTCATGCAGCGCGATATCTCAAGATGACGATAGGTTCAACACTTTGTATTTACTTCTACAGAAAATCACTACGCAGCCGCGATAATAATTTTATCCAGTCAAGCGCGCGGTGATATAATGGTGGTCTGATATTACGAGCGGGGGCCAGTTTTTCTTTCTCGTTACCCGGAGGTGAAGTCAGTGCTCGAGGTTTGAAATCAACATTACTGGTGGTTAATTTTTCACTTGTCAAGATGAAGTAAATCAAACGAGAGCGTTTAAAGAATTGCCTCCACAAAAACCAACGTTTACAGTTCAAGACTGAGCTTGACTTCAGCCATCCTGTGAGGGGGGAATAAGCACAGTTGCACAGTTTTTTTTTACTATAGTATATATATTTTCAACATATAGTCAGAATATTATAGTTAGTGATTATTTGCAGTAAGTGTATGAAAACAGACAATGCAACTTACTCATTCTTTAAAATGATCTCATTCCCAATGTTATCTCACGCCTTTTTTATTTGAAGTCCACTGTATGTATGTTATTGTAAATTCTGCATGATATATAAATATCTCAGCTAACACATGCTCAGTGTATTCACTGATAACTGGACCGACTCTGCAGAATTCATTTTCTCTGCATTTTTAAAATCATTTAACCAGAGTGAGTTTTTTTTGTGTAATTCCAACACAGGCACAACATAATCCCACTCTGGCATCTGGCAGCATTGGTCATTAGTGGTTTTGTTTAGCCGCTCCAATAACACAGCATCTTATTATCTCACCTTTTGAAGGTGATTACTGTTCAAGTGTCCTTTTGCAACAAAACAGTTTGATGAGCCACAATGGATCGATACTCCCCTAGTACCTGAGGAGAGTGCAATGGACTAAACACTCTCATTTGTAACCTTTTTATAATGCCCCCTAATGTCGGCCTTGGAAGATCACCCTATTGATCCAATAAAAAAAAAAAAAAAAAAGGCTGGGGAGGCACAGTAATTCTGTTTTACCCACATGAGGGATCTGCAATTTTCGTCTAAATGGGAAAGGTCCTGAGGATCAAGGTAGAACAGAGTATAAACACAGAGGGAGAGAGAAAAAACAAACTTGCACCTTTTGAAAAAAGCCAAAGGGCCATCCATTGTGAGGCCCAAACTGCTGCGAGCCATTACGGGTGCAAATGAGCCATTGTTCTCTCTTTGAGCTGGCTCGTGTTCCGAACAGAACCTGCAGACACTTGATATGCTCGGACTCAAAGGAAGTGCCAAAGGTAACTCTGAGGTTCTGGCATGCTTCGCCCTGTTTGCACAGCGGCTACACAGTGGTACTTCATAAAATCCTACATTTGTCCTTTCCTGTTTGTTTTCATCCCTCTCTATTATTTTCACCCCCCCCCCCCCAAGCTCTGTGGCTCTCTCCTCATGCTTGTATTTATATAGGTGGAACAGCATTGGAGAAGTGATTGAAAAGCTGTCCTGTAGATCAGGGTGGTTTGTGGGGCCTGTCCATGCTCTAATCCATCCTGCCGCCCCACCACACAAGTAGAATATCAAACAGGCAATCCCAGAGGAAAGGAAGAGAGAGGGAGAGAGAGGGAGGGAGGGAGAGGAAAGAGACACAGAGAAAAGGAGATGTGAGAGAGGGAGGAAAAAGTCTAAGAAAGGAGAGACATCAGGACTAAAAAAAATGGAGAGTGTGAAAACAGGGGGAGGCGGTTAGAGAGAGAAAGATAAATAAGAAATATAGAAAAAAATCAAGCGAAGGAGGATGGGGAAAGTTTAACACGGGCCTGTCGGTCTGGCGGCACTGCGAGGGAGAGAAAAAAGGCAATTCCTGCAGTCTCACTCCACTACTTTTCTTCATTTGACTCTGATTAGCCCTGATAATGTATCTGTGCCATTATGCTGCTAATAAAAAAAGGGGTGGGTTGCACAAAGTGAGTGAAGTAATGGGGTCCTGATCCACCCTCTAAAATAAACTAAGCATTGACAGAGAGCTGTAAAAAAAGAGGATGGAGCAGCTTCACAGTGGAGGGAGGGAAGAGTCCCATAGCAGAGAGCTTTAGTGAGTCCACTGAAGGGATTTCATTGTTTTTCAGAATACTATTCATTCATTTTATTTAAATCCTCGCAATACACACTGAGGGAGAAACCCAGGAGGGAGCAAAAAAACAATGTTGTCAATGTTGAAAGACAAAAGGCGCAGAAATTGAAAAAAGGAGGCGTTAAAAAAAAAAAACAGTTATAGATATAATATGTAGCATTTCCACAGTAAAATGCCTTAAAAACAACTTGACATTTCTTGCTGACATTATCCAAAATGTTTTCGACAAGGTTCAAACCCAGCGAGGTCGTTTTATTCAAGTTAATAATGTGTTTCATTTGGCTGCCTTTCGCTATAACTTCTGGATAAACATCGGATGATGCATCAAAGAGTGACGAAGGAGGTCAGTGAATGTGTCGAAACATAACAGAACTCTTCAAACTGTGTCGTGGGGAAGTTTATTATTCTTGTGTGTTCAGTTCTTGGTGATAGATATTTTTGAATTTGTATTATTTCCTTATGAATATATAAATATCACCTTCCTGACACAGATCTACAAAGCGCACCTTTGAAGATGAAGATGATCCCATGTTGATTCTTTACATCATTAAAATGTGTCTTCTGTTCGATCAATAGTTAGACCCCTAGTGGCAGAAAATACACACTGCAGAAAAATGCATTTAATAAAATCGGAAATTAAAAATCTGCATTACACCTGGAATTCTCAGAGGTATTAATGAGTCAAATTAAAGGTTTTTTTTAAGCTTATTACAAGTACAGTAACAGTGGCTATAATCCAAAAAAGCCTTATAAAGAAATTGCATAAACCACAGCTGTACAATGAAAAACAGAACAGTGTTTTCTTAAATGTTAATTAAAACTGGTCCACGGATTGAGCTTTGAGGAACGCCCTTTAAAAGGGGGAGAATAAAGGACCTGACAGGAAGTGGCTGAGACTATAGTGTTAATAATTATAGAGGAAGCAGAAGAGTGTCAGGCTCATAGGCCTGAATCCAGACATAAATATCTCTTGAGCCTCAGGATGGCAGTGAGTTCAGTGTCAGACTCTCCTCTCCTCCCCGTGATTTAAAAAAGCTGGAAGCAAAACAAAAAAAAGATGAAGTTGGATGTGACTCTATCGTATGTGTGCTGAACCTTTGCGGGGACGCTCCCCGTGTCCCGTCTCTGAGTTCACGGATCTAAACATCCAGCACTCTGTTACTGTCCCAGTTCCACACACGGGTCAGGCCTCATCTAAACCTTCATCACACATCACCGCAGTGCAGCTAAGCTCAGCTTCACACTTCCCAGCTGCCCCGGGGCTGCAGCATGAAGTTTATAGGGGACATTGCAAATATAGACTGGGGATGTATCTCCTCTAAGTTCATGCTTTTAACAGAAAGGGTGATGCTGAGCGTATTTTGTGTAGACGGCATGGTACAGCAAGAACTCCAGCGGTAATGAAAGTCGGGCGGAGGTTGGTCTGTGCACTGACAGGTTTATTAATGGCTTTCCAATGTGATGTATGTTCACTGAACTTTAGGGCAGCTTACGGCTTTGTGCTCCGCAGCGACATGTGATTTTTTTATTTTCTTTTTTAGCTTTGATTCTTTTCCTGTCTTAGATATAGTCCCATCCCTGTATAAGATTTAAAGACAGTGCACTTCACACTCGATCCAGCGCTCATGTTACGCAGGATGTGACTCACAGTGTACCCCGAGGAACTTTGATTCGTCTGCAGAATAGGACTGTGTATATGAAAAAAAACATTGTTGTGTTTCCATCACAGTATAGACATTTAATTTAGCTCTTCTTTTGCCTCCGACTTGTCCCCCCCTTTCATCCCCGTCTTGAAAAAAAAACGTTGTCAACCGAAGCCGCTCCTGAAGACTCTTCTAGTCGAGGAGGCACGGCCTCAACCACGCCGTCACTGTGAAAATAAAATGGTACCAGACGTGTTTCTGTAAGAGGGGCCGGTATTAAAAACGTCTCTCACGAACAATCCAGCTTGAGCCAAATTCAAAAGCTGTATAAAACATTTATCCGGTCAGGAAAAATGTTAATGTTTTAAAACTACACACAGCGGACCAACAGTAACATCGCACTTAATTATAAAATGAGCATCACGGCACATTATGTCGAATGTGAAGTGAAAGGCTGTTTTCATCGGTGGGAAACATCCATTTTTTGGTGATTAAACAGAACACACAGTGACCCAAATGGCCGTGACAATCTCTCCCTCGCTCGTCTCGCTCACTCCACACGGTTGATGCGAAGACACTCCCAATGTGCCCGCTTGCATCGAAAGTTTTCACTCCACACGCTGCCTCTGATTTGTTTCAACGGGACAATGCAGCCAAGGTAGTCAACATCCAGAGCGACTGTTTGTACTTTAACTCTTGAGAAGTGAGCACGCGAGGCTCCATTTGGATTTCCTCCATCATGTTGTCCGATCGGGTTAATCTGTGTGGTCTCGCCAAAGAAAAAGTCAGTTGGATTAAAATATGGGTTTACTTTTCTCCTCCTTTGCTCGTTCACCCTTTGGCAAGACGTTTAATATTTTCTGTCCTGGTCATCATGTCTCTTATTCCCCCCACCGTACACGTGTTGGCCTTTAACATGAACTCCAATGTAAGTCTGCCCTCACCTCGGTTGGAGCGGCAGCAGTTTTCAGGCTATATTTGAGACTTTCAGGGAAAACCTGACACACTCCTCTGTTCTATTTTTACCCCCTTCTGTAACAGACGAATGGATCTGAGAGCGAAGTGTACTGATGTCACCCTCCTCCTGCCTGATGTGCCACCTGGGAGCAGAACTGGTAAGCAGCATCTCAATTTGTTGTTGTTGTTTTTTTTTGTTTTTTTTTTATAACATAACATTGATCATTGGCCTGTAGTGTGTTTATCTATATTTTTTCTATTGTGATTTTTGAATGTGTCCTTCACAGAAGACAGTAAGACGGTGTCATACAGCTCACAAATGGATATTGACGTCACATGGGACCAATAACAACAAAAGTAAGAGTTCTACGTATGTCAAATCAAATCCTACACACAGAAACTTCACTATTTATCCCATCTACTGGTAGATAAGTAGATAAGCACATCAGCTACTGTACAGTACTTGACCATACTCTACTGATTTTTAAAAGTAAAACTTTTGATCTGAACTGTTTTTAAGATGTACACATAAATAATTCCGGTGGAAACTGCCGACAAATCAAAAGCAGGACATTCTGGTGCACAGTGTAATATGTCTGATACAGCTGAATGTCCAGTAATTTGATTGAAGCGGCATGTCCGTGGATAACAGTTACAACCGGAATGATATATGCTTAGCTTTTATAAAAATGAATTCATTATTTTGGCAGTACGAAATGCAATCGCTATCCGGCCTCAGCAAACTGCTTACAAGCACTTTACTGGTGAGTTTTTCGCGTGACGTCGACTCGGGCCTTGAGAAGTTTGAAGGGGACATGCAAATTTGAGGCAATGTCGCTTATGAATGAGCCACGGTGGCAACTTCAGGTAGAGGTGTGTGTGTGTGTGTGTGTGTGTGTGTGTGTGTGTGCTTGTCTGACATGCTGATGAATAGCAGCGAAACAAATCCCTATCAACTAAATGTAGCTATGCTGACACGCCGATGAAATATTGCATCTCGAATCTGAAAAAAAAAAAAAAAGGTATTCACCTGAGACAAATACTCGGCTGATGGATGTGGCCGATTGTCTCCCTCACGCCGTTCCCCCCTTCTTTGCTATTTCTGGGCTCGACTGCAACAGAACTTCAAAACCGCTGTCTGCCGTCTGGAAAAAAGAAAAGAAATCCGCCTTAACTTTGAATGACTCCAGTGCGGTTCTCAGACAGGGATACGGTACCTCTGTTGACCCATATGTCTCCTCTTCCTCCTCTGCTCTTTTGGCGCCTACAGCACCATCATCATAATCATCATTCAAGGAACAAGACAAGTGCCATCTGATCGCCAGCCGCCGCTGTCAATTACCCATGTCGACAGTGATGTCGATCCCCCTTTCAAAAGTGCATCTGTTCACGTGGCACACATGCAGTCCTGTCCCTTTAAAACCTCCATAGTTAGCATGCAATCAAAAAAACAGGAGCAGGACCAAACACAAAGAGGTAATTATTTCTCTCCGCTAATGGCAAGTGATATGATGTCATATCAACACGCCATGCAATTATTCCAGAGCCTTCAAAGATTTATTTTTTTTCTTTTGCTGATGAAATTCAAAGATGTTCCGCATGAATGGGCTTCTCAGAGAACGTGTCACAGCCCGCACAAGCTGCACTTCAAGGCCAGTGATTCTGACGTTATTAAACAGAAGAGAGGCTTGTAATACTTCATGTTGCTGCGCCGCCCAAGAGTTAGACGTCCACTGCAAATTACACTTTCCTGACAATTTCGCCATCTGTAAAGCATGCGTGAACAGACACACACACACACACATATACACACACCAACACAGTCAGCATCGACCACAGGAGCTTCCATCCACAGTCATGCCAACAAAGCTGCAGTTCAGCCTCTAGATGCAATGAAGGATGATGATAAAACAGGCTGCACGTGCAGTACAGGTGAGAAATATTCACATTTTTAAAGCACAATGATTTTTTTTTTGCTCAGAAATGACTTAAAAACCAAAACTCCGTCCTCTGGATCCGATAGGCTGTTTAGCTGGAGGGACAGGAGATCAATAGATGTTAGTTGCCTTTATTCTCCATGACAGCAGACTGAGCATAATTTTCACACAATCATTCAAAGTGACATCATGACACGATAGAGAGCCACAGATAAAAATCGTCCCGTATCACAGATCAATACATTCCTGTAGATATGCAGTGATGCGCGTGGCTGATGCAGGTCGCCAACATGCCGTCATAATGGACCAATGAGGGCGCCAGAACTCATGTTTCATCCGACTGAAGTGTGAGAACGAGAGGACGATGGGGAAAGTGTGGAGTTTTACAGTAACTGGATTTTAAACAGCTGCGCACTGCGGTAGGATTGTGTGTGAACAGCTACATAAAAGCTGCTTTTATTTATCGAAAGTGAATGACAAGAAGTGCATTTAACCCAAAAGTGTTACGGGCTGACAAAACAGGGATCCCAGACAGGAGGCAAGAGGTAGAGTTCAAACCAGATTAGTTGATTGTAAGAAGGTTGGATCTGAGGCTGGGCTGGGATGGAGCTGGCAGGGAGAGTTCTGGAAGGGGGGTAGCAGTCTGGGAGGCTGGATCCAGAGCGGGGTTCACGGAGTGGACGAGGGGAGCAGGTCCAGATGGTCAGAGGGGGCTGGAGAGCAGAGCAGAGACAAAAGTCTAAAGCAGAGATCAAGGTTACAACAACAAGTGGCTACGATCTGGCAGCGTGGAGGTGGCAGGGCTGATAGCAGGACTGGGTGCAGCTGGTGGTTACCGCTCTGTTCTGTCTACAGCACACCTGACGCACACACGAGGACAGGGAGAGAGACTGGGGAAAGGGCAATAAACCCCTGGAAGTAGAGGGAAAGGCTGAGGCAGATGTAACGAAAAGTTCATCTACTTCATCAAATATTTTGGACTGATTCATTCATTGTCGACGTGAAGCCTGAAAAGACACGTCTTCAGTCTCAGTTTTACTCTGTTTTCATGTCGATCGGTTCTCCGGCAGCCAGTGCAGAGGAGCAGAGGAGCGGCGTGGTGTGGGAGAACTTGGGTAGGTTGAACACTGGCAGGGCCGATGCATTCTGGATGAGCTGTAGTGGTCTGGGTGCGAGGAACAGATGTTTCCCCAGTGTTGTAAAAAGATGCCAAAAGTCAGACTGAACTTGAATTACAGTACAGATATTGTGCTAAAATATTACTTTGGGATAGTGAAGGTCACACATACAGTTTTTTGTTTTTTTTTGATCCACCATTGTGTCTTTGTGTCCCAACACCAAACTGTGTGTGTCGTATTTACTGCGTTCCTTTTCACTCGGCCCATTTAATCCACACAAGCTTTGTGATCCAGTGTTTGAATTCTAATTTTTTCTTGTGAGAGTCGAAAACGCCAAACCGGAGTTTAGGTGCTCACAGTCGCCTGAGCACTAAGAAAAGCATGAACTGAACTGCTCAGTGGCAAAAGATCCTGGCAATCAAGAGTCATTTCAGCGTTCAGAAGTCCACTCCACTACTGTAACTATCTCTAACCAGCTGCATATGTAAATCAGGACACCGATTATATCCCAGTCACACTTATCTCATACTGTTGCTTGTATGAATCCCATCCCCTCACAAGATTTCAATCTTCAAAAGGGATTTTTTTTTCCCTTTTTTGTGCTTCAGGTGTTCCATGTTGATAAGCGGCCTATTTTTGTATGGAAAGATCAAAAACACCCTGTGTTAAATTCTTTTTGTGGATGGATTTGATCCCAGGCCCTGTTATGATTATGATATGTTGCATAAAACTTGCGAGGATGTTGGTTAAAGTTGTATTTCAAAGGGCACGGTCGGCAAATTGGATTTTTATTATCTGTGGAAATGAATATTTTAGCAAATTTGTATAAGCTTTAATTTACATTGGATCCTTTACTGAGTGCTTAGCACTGGAGTAATTGTACTTTAATATGAGTACATATTTGTTCTACCCATGTCTGATCTTCTCTGCACTGCACATTCATCCTTTGTTCAGGCTGAAGGACTCAAAGAGAGTCAGCAGGCAACACACTTGAAAACAAGATTTAAAGTGCAACATAGGCTTTTTTTTGTGAATGTATATGAGTCAAACCTTCGTGTGAAAGCATAATTACGATGAAATAGGCACTTTCAAGATCTACTGTATTTTCGTTTTCGTTTTACCCTGGCGATACTATGAGCAAAGTTTCATGTTGTTCTTCTTAGTGTTTTAAGAATAGCGATTTTGATGCTAGCGTAAAAGTGCCCGTAGCACTCCCATTGAAAACGAGTTTGAGCTGAAAACGAAAATATGGTCAGTCTTAAAAGTGCCTCTTTCATCGTAATTATACTTTTACATGAAGGTTTGACTCGGGGACATTCACAAAAAAAAAAAAAAAAAACAGCCTAGGTTGCATTTTGGCGAGAGTTTCACTTTAAATCAATGGGAGACCATCGAGTTCTGTCTGCCGGGTCTTTCATTGTCTTCTGAATTGCAGCAAGACCCATTAGTGAAAACCCAGCCTGCCCCCGTGTCACTCAAGCTTTTTTTGTGTCCGGTTACAATGATAGAGTAGCTTGAGTCTGCATTTTTGTTTTTCTTGGTGACCAAGCAACTGCAGTTAATCCTGTGGGATTTCAACGTAATGAACCACATTGATTTGTTCATTGATTTGTGTTGAGAGTTTGCAACAAGATTGAATGAGGTGTTTTGACACTGAAAAAATGTGTGTTATTGCAGCAGAGTAGCCCATTGGCTGTGAAATGCTGTGTCCGAACAACAGGGTTCCTTCTTATCCCCATAAAAACACTGCATTCAGCTGAGATATACTGTGTCAAACATTATGAGCCTCTTATGAAACAGACTGCAGCCTTCACGTGTGCAAAATCTGCAAATCTAAAACAAGCATTTGCAAGCATCGTGCAGTCAAAACCAACATTTCATAAATCCAGGATGACGTTCAAATATACACGTGCACAGAGGATATTATGGGTTACTGATTTACATTTTATAATGCTGTCAGTGCACCTTTATGCGCCAAAGTCCACTGCTGAGAAAACGCAAGAAATGGAGGCAGGGGCTCAGGCTGCCAAAGTTCTGGCCAGCCAGCAGCACCGCTAGCCGGGACAATAAACTCTGTGCTGCGGAGGGAGTGTGTGTGTGTGTGTGTGTGTGTGTGTGTGTGTGTGTGTGTGTGTGTGTGTGTGTGCCGAAACAAGTTTCACTTGACAGTTTTTGTTGGAGTCTGGTGCTTACACTTTTGCGGAGGGAGGCGAGCGTGTGCCAGAGGGGAGCTTGAAACCGTCTTATGAAGATACACCAGAAGAAACAACCGATGCCAATAGGAACAAGACAGCAGTTGGCTAATGAGTCAGTGGTTCTGTAATGTTACCACTATGGTCAGCAATAAATATCATTGGCAGGTATTATGGTTGCTACATCTAGTTAGCAGAGCTACAGTAAAACAGGGATGTTTTTCTTTCCCCTTTGCAACTGCACAGACAGTTTGTATTGGCCAGTGTCACAGTGTCTCATCAGGCATTAGAGCCGGGCAGGTCCAAAGTTTTAACCCATCATGAGGTTTGATTTGGCCCACTGGATGATTAGTAGTGATACAAATGTGTTATGTAACCATTAAAAGTTATAACATAAATTGCTACTCATGCTGTTGTATTTTCTTCTGAAGTAAACATGCTCTTTAAGTATATAGGATCACCAAAAATCTATCGTTTTATAATCTGAGTTACACCTTGGGATACACAGGATACACGTTGGTGATTTTTCTTTGTTGTTTTTTTTAATCAAAACTCCAGAAATACCATTCATCAGAACAAGACGTGTAGCCTGTAACAATCCACCATTTACATTATCTGAAAAACAGTTATTCTCAAGGACACGTCACGTCCTGTAGTAACAGGGACTGTGCTGCTGTTGCCCATCTCCAGTTTCCATCCTGCCACTGCTTGTGTCAGAGCTTCAGAGAGACGCTCACTTATTCTCTCATAAAGAGGGCGGGTCCTCAGACCTCCTCATCTCCCACTCCAGTGTAATGTGATGGGCAGTCACAGTCAGGAATCTCTCAGTGGCCGTGGAGGTCCATCCATCTGTAGTAAGAGCTACGTAGGCTGTGTCGGATAATTCTTTGGCAATTCCTCGTCGTGTCTCTTCATAAATTTCGGGAATTACCGTGTCGATGAAAGTGGCGGCGGAGGGGAATATTATACCTCGGCTCGAGTACTTAAATCATCTGCGCATCCTCCACCTCCACTATATAGATGCAGACCTGGTCCAAGCTCCCTGAAACAACAAGTGAAAAACACACACATACTGTCCGCTCTCTGTAGAGTTCATACTGCTTCGGGTGATGTTGTGTCTGATCTGTCCTCCATGATTCTCCCGCTGACAACACTGAAAGAGGAAGCGGTTCATTTATGCAAAAAGGAAAAAGAAATTCATGCTCATTTGACTTGATGTTGGCTGACTCTATCTGCTTTCGCATCTCAATTACAGCCTAAATGAAAGAATAAACTCACCTTTTGTCCTGTGCTGTTCCTAGTTTTTACTCTGGCTGTGCTATCACGGTGTCGCCAAAAGGTGAGACCTGTTTTACATGTAAATCCTGTAAACACAAACACAGAAAACAACAGCCTAGACTTTAACGCTATCGCTTACAAGGAGTTTAAATGCTGAAATTGCTGCAGCCGTGACTTCCTTTACCCGAATGTGGCAACATTGTCATGTCAGCATCAGTAGGTCTGAACTACTGCTGCTTCTTAAAGGGTAACTCCATCAACTGTATACATTAAAGTGTGTTTACAGGACTCAGGAAGTACCAGAGGATGCTACCAGCCACCACTCTTTGGCAAAGGTGCCCTGTGGGTAATGTAGGCACCATGTTTTGAAAAGAGGTCCAGTGGTCTGCACTCTTATAACACCCATTATGGACAGTTTATATACAGCATAACCAGCCATCCTCCCTGAGAACTTGTGAACACACTTTGATATGGAGAATTAGTGGAGTTGCCTTTCCACTGCTATGCGTGGCAGAGAATTGCTCTGTTACTGAGTAAACAGGTTAGAAGTGGTGAGGGGTATCATGTGTCCCCCCGGATGCAACACAGTACTCAGAGTAGACACATTTTGCCTAAATGTGTATTAATTAGATCCGAGCCAAAGGTGCAGCAAACCAAATGCAAGGGTTACTGTGTAATTGAATGAGATTTATTACAAAACAGTCATAATCAGCCTTTAGCTCAGGAGCATCGTGTTTGCAAACATGTGTATATAATTAATTCACCGATTCCCTCATCAGTGTTTTCAGGCTGTTTTGGGGTACCGCTTTTTAATTAAATTACCCCCCCACCCCACCCCCGAGCACTGGAGCGCCTTGTTTCAATTACACATCATACGAAATTAAAATATCTTAAAACATCATTACCATTAATGTGCACGTTCTCATTCGAACCAATTACAATCACTGTGCGAGAATCTCTGTACCTTTGCTGTCAGTTAAAATGGGAGATGGTTTGAACGGAGCAAGCAGGGGAAGAAAAAAAAAAAAGGAGAAAAAAAAACCTCAGGGCAATTTTGTGTCTTTTTCAAGCTGGCAGGTTTCTCCACCACAAAGCATGTAGGCTAATGGCGAGAGGCTGGAGCGGACCTGAACCTCACACTGCTCTTCTGATGAACGCAAGGGGGGTGATTTGGTCGGCCGCACGGCGCTGATATCAAAGGTCCCTTTTCAGCAGCGACCGCAGCAACTTGTATGAATCTCACTGTATGTCTGTCCGTTTCAAAAATGCACAATCTGTCCTGGTTTAATCCTGAATCAGTAGAAGTCTATAATATAGGAGTATGAAAGTCTACACTCTGCAAACAAAATACCAGCTTTTGTGGCACCGTTTCTGAGAGAGACGGAACTTCTTGGCACCAGTTGAGATCAATGGCTCCGTCTGAACAATTCAGTTATTAAATTTGTGATAACAGCTGCTACAGATTGTGCCCACTTCATTAAAGTAGAAGTATAAATTGAAATAAATTCAATATGTGATTATAATTGGTTCTCAAAGTTGATATGGACGGGGTAGTGTCTTCATTTTTATTTAAGATATCTGCGCTGTCCCTCAAATAATCATGCATTTGCTAAACCCCCTACCCTGAACATTTAAAATTAAATCGTAGCTTATCAACTGCAACCAGGCGGCACCGGGCTTTGGATTCGTCAACATTTATGTAACAATGTGCACGGGGGCTCCGGTAAGGATCATTCTTGGCATTTTTTAAAAAAAGTTTTGGATGCGAAACACCAGAGAAAAATGTACAGGGTGAATTAAACTGTGCTGTTTTTTTCTGTCCAGACACAAGCTGCAATCATCAGCATGTAACTAGTTACTACCTGGCATGTGAGGTAGCAGAAAACAGAAAAAGCCATGCTCATCAACATTAGCACATCCTGTGTGCAACTCCGTCTACGGAAGAAAAAACAGCAAGAAGCCCTTAAAATTAGGCCCTATGTTCCCACATTTCTGGAACATTTTCAAAATTAGGTCTTGTGTTCCTACATTTCCCTTCAGTTTAATGGTTAGGGTTAGGGGTTAAGGAAACCCTAACCCTAAGGAAATGTGGGAACATGGGGCCTAATTTTGGAAAAAAAAAAAAAAAAAAATCTTAGAAATATGGGTACATAGAGCTGTGGGAACATAGTCACGCTCTCATGTGCACGTATTTCTCACTGCCACAACTTCAAGTCAAATCCAGTCATTCAGTACCGTCTCTTTCTCCCACACTTTGTTATTTGTTTCTTTGTCTGCCGCATTGTTAGCTAGGTAGCTGAAAACTCGCTATTTGAAATGTCACTTGTGTCTACGGTCGGAGATGGATCTTTGGGGCGACCCAAAGAAGCAACTACATTTGAGAAATAAGCCGCAACTCCAATTGTATGTCAGTGAATTTACAGAGAAAAAAGCCCAAAGTGTGTTATAATGAGCAAACGCGGCAGCCCTGAACAGAACTACTGTGGAGTGTGTCACCACTGTAGGAGTCTGTCCTGGATGCTACCAGAGTCCTATTAGTGTCTCTGTCCTCCTCGTTATTGTAGCCAAAGTATTATCTTCTAATAAGATCTGTAACTTTTTGCTCACACAAGATAAACACAAATCGCCCTTTGGGACTTTAGTTTACTGTTCCGCAACTCCCGGCCACAATTAGCCAAGACATCAGTACTTTTGTCAGATAGTTACATTGCTTGGTCTCCATCCTAAGAACATGTATGTAGTATGTAAGCTAGACAGCCAAACAGGGTCGTGTGAAAATGAAAACAGCTTCTCCTTCATCATACTAAAACACAAAGGCAAAGCTGAACACTGCCAAACAATAAGAAGGCTGCTAATTATGTCCCAATACTGTAGCTTCAGTGGGCTTAAACATTAAAAAGTCAGCTGTAGACAGCGGTTTTGACTAGCTCAGGGATGTAACGTTAGCTTAATTAGCTTGCAGCAGCAGATAACATTTGCGAGGAACATTTGTCATTCCGGACAGCGCGATCGATGGCTGGCAGATAAAAACCAGAAGCCTGTTTTTTTTTTTGTTTTTTTTTTTGTCTCCGACAGTTTGAAATTAAGTACCTATTGTCTCAGAAGTGATAAAGAAAAATTACGTTTGTAAATCTGAATTCCTTGTCATTTAGCTAGCTGCAAAAAGAGATCACATGATAGGTATCGCAACAGCAACAGCTGATCATAGCAGTGATGTCTTTTCATAGGTTATAACTAAAGTTCTTTGATTATTATTGTCTTCATGATTTTTGGAGCTTAAACTCGTCAGATTTGAACTGCTGTCTTATAATTAACAAACCTTTGCTCTGCAAAATTCTGTCCAAGTCTTTTATGTGGGAAATGGAACAATTCTAGGCTTTTTCCTCATGCACCGGAAAAATGTGCAACACATGAATGAACCCGACCATAAAAGGCCCACACGATCATACAATACCTATCCAGACACCATTAGCAGTGGTGAATAACCTCCCTTGAATCCCCAGTGCCGTTCTGTCGGAGTGCCTTTGGTGAGAATTATACCATCCTCACTGAGAGAGAGAGGAATGCGGCAGCCATGATCTCGGCGATGGAATCGCTCAAAAGGAACACTGGGCATAAGCACAGAGCTCAGCGCGATGCGGGCGGACTGCAGCCGAAAATTGGCAAGTGACCCAGGAGACAGGTCAGTCCCAATTCACAGACAGCAAATTGTGTGGAAGGCATTGATTAATGGGGAAGACACAACTCGTTACGGCCTTGTGGTGTCATCCTCTGCCTCCTGCTCACCATCCTCGACCCTTCTCTCACCGCTCACATCAGACTCGTGGCTGAAGTAACAGCTCAGCAATTGAACCTAACCCATAATTAATGGCACCACTCAGGTGTAATTTGTGCACGAGTATCAGCTTATAGCTTAATAGAGGGCAGTCAGCGCTGAGCCAGTATTAGGTGAGCCGCACCACATGATTATGTAAATGTTGCAATATGTTTTGAAAAGGAATCGTGGAATCAGGAGGCCGGGATATAAAATCAAATTAACAGCTACTAAAGTTACTAAAAGGAAAAACAGAAACTGCAGCTACACTTTTCATCCCTACACTGCTGCCGACATGTTGATAATAAATGTCAAGAGTGTAACGTATCATTCATAGCCAGTTGGTCATTTCACAATGGATATATGAAATGAAATCAAATGACACGTGAAGGCATTGTGAGGGAAACGATGGTAATCTAGATATAAATCCTGAGGCCTTCGTGCGCTGAGGTGACAGGTGACATATGATATTAGTTGTGTCACCTTTGACTATTCTGCTGTATCACGATATGGGGACAGAGGAGGACACGTTCTAAAAGGAGAATGACAGTGGATGACAGATTGCAGCGCCATCCATCTTCTCGGGTGAATCTATGAGCCCGGCCCTCGTGAGGATTCATTTTCCGGAAAACAATAGCAGACACGATTGGTACTAAGTTTAGCGGTGGAACTAATGCAGGGGTCTGGCCTCTGGAAATGGATAGCCAAGTCAGGTAAGATGCACAGAGCTCAAGCTGGTGGAGGAAGTTGAGGACTGACTTTAGTTTGTCAATTTCAAGCATTAGACTTTAGATAAAGAGTAGTCTGACACATGCTGACACCTTTCTCTCCTCACACTCTAGTAACTTGGTAACTGTTTCAGAAGTGTTGACAAAAAGTGAATAAATAATAATCTGTACACATAAATCACTGGGATTGGTTTTTGGACTTTAAACTACGAGCAGTAACATAGGCTCAATCTTTGCTGAGGCTTTTGGTTTCATGCGCCCTCAAAGTTAAAGATGTGGTTTGCTGCCTCTCTTATCCTGGGACGCGGTTATAAAATCTGTCCAGGATGGAGTTTAGCTTTTAATAGGCTGTAGAGACAGATTTCATGAGGAAGCACAGTGGATATTTTGCTGCTCTGAGCCTGTGTTTTACGGACCCAGCCTTGTGGATACACATGTGTGACATGGTCTAGTGGTTTGTTGTTGGAAGTGAGGGAGTGAGCCACAGGAAAGTGCATACTGATGGGAGTACTTCAGTCAGGTGAAAGCGTGCTAAACTCAGATTGCAGAATAACACTTGTGTATTGTGTTCCTGCCACAGAGGAGAAAATACAAAGACATACTGAAGTTACAATAACCTCTTACTATGTATGGTTTGGAGCCGTGGATGTGGGAAGGCAGGCTGTCCCAGCGAGCTCATGGAGCCGGACTGCATGCACAACCTGGTGATCAAATGTTATTCATGGAAAAAAGTGGCGCGACTCTGTGCTCTGTGCTGAAAAGTTGAGAATATTTCAAGTTCTACAACAACGGTTACAAATATGTGGCCCGGCAACAACAAATGTGTGTTTATTTGTGAAGTGGAGCAGCTGATTGGTCATGAAACAGTTTAGTTTCTTTGGTGATTGTCTTTCGCTTCACCCAGCTCGTCATGAACCGACGCTTTGAGATGGCAGCCAAACCGACATACAGCCCAAAAACCTCAATGTTCGAGACTCAAATATCAACTTTTCTCACAAATGGGACCTTAAACAGCGAGGGGGGACAAAAATAAACATGTCCTGTGGTTCCCAGAGAAAATGGTCCCCTTGATCAGTCTGCAAGAAGACACTGGATGTTTCTTGCATCCACTGCTGCTGTGACAGCTTGCCGCTTGTTACTGCGACGGCGCGTTTACATGTGGGCTTTACATGACGTCTACATTGTATGTTTATGGCAAACATGAACAATATGTTGCTGTCAGCGTAACTGATGTTGTTTCTATCCTCGTCTTATTCAGTGAATTCGGAACAATGGCACAATGCTATACCTACGCAGCAACCTTGGAGAACATGACTTTAGTCTAATCGATAGAACAATCGCTCATTCTTCAGTTTTTAACGCGGCGGTTTCGGGATGAACAGATGGAACAACTCCTCCCTCAGCAAATACAAAGCCACTCCAGAATTAGAGACTGTGATTTATATCCTGTCATACAGCAGGAAATAAAGGAGTTCAGCCGTAACAGACATGTGAAAGGTATGTGAAATTGCAGAAAACCAAATTTTCCCTGAAGGTCCCCAGCCTCTGTTGTGATCTTGTGGCTGGTTTGCAGTCCCACTGACACAGTGTTGAAGTCTTGAAAGCTCCTGTAGTTATTCACTTGGTAACAGATGCACGTTTACGTCCTCAGATCACGGCTGAACATGTGTTTCTGAGCAAAGATGATTTATTTTTCATATCGTAAATCTCAATAATCACAGCTGCTTACATTCGTCTGTAATGAATCAACGTATCATCGAGCACATTCATTTTCCTTTGATTTAAAATCTTGCAAATACTTCAGATCTTTTTTTATTATCGTCGGTTTGGAACATCGGCAACAAAACAACCGTTTTCTATCTCAGTTCCGCAATAATATAAGACTTCTCATGCTGCTCCCCAAATTGTTCACCACAAACCACACGGATTTACTGCCGTGCTTTAAAATGTTCAGCAACTTTTACTCTTTCACAATCTTGTGCACGTATGTCGTTGTAAAATGCTTCTGCCCCGCTGCCCGCGACGCCGCCAACGAGCTGCAGACAACTCTCTCTCTCCCCTTTATTAGGTTATTTTATCGGCCCTCTCAACAGCTGTGACAGCTCCAGCCGTGATCGAGTTTGGCTTGTTTTCACTACATCCTCTGCAAACTTTGACACCTGATTTCATTGAGGGAGATGGGATTTGAAAGGTGAGGGACACGGGTCGCCAGGCCCTCTTCTCCACATTGTCTAATATACTGTACCTGCAGTGGATGTGAAAAATGCTTCTGTCTCTCCTCTCCTCTCTGTTGCCTCGTTTCTCTCTCTCTCTCTCTCTCTCTCTCTCTGTGGTAGATAAATGTGACCCTGTATTTTCATTCATCTATTCAGGCGTCCCTTTGGTTTAAAAGATTTCTTGTTGCCTGCAGAACTGTACGATAATAAGAAAACAGTTATGCATTTGATCTGTGACCACATGGGCAGCCCTCTTTTGGTTTTGCTGTTGTGAGCCCAAAAAAATAAAAAAATAAAAAAAACACATATCAAACATAACAAATCGACATTTCTACAATATGTCAAATCATATTGGCATTACATGTTTATGTCAACACAGGAGGTGGACGGTAATGGAGTTACAGTGGAATAGACTACCAAGCCTGTGACAGCAGTTCAAGGCCTGATCCCATTTCAAGGTTTTATCCCCACCCCGCGTATTTGAGTGAACCGCTTGCCTTTAACAACACAGTTACAAGGAATAGTGGTTGAAATCTCCCTCTTTGAAATGGTACAACCCTTCAGCCCTTGCACATCTTCAGTTGGCGTCAACAATGTTTATGTTGCGACCGGACATTTCCAACATGGCGTCCATCCAGGTTCCATCAAATGGCCAGTTTGCAGTTTAAATGATAGAAAAGCACTGACACAAATCAAGTTATCAAATGAAGAAAGTGTGCTTTGTAGGCCAACCTTAGCGACTGTAACTGAACTGTGCTGCCGGACTTGAGTTAAATTTGGGAAGTCACTGTGTTGTTTTATGCCGGCTTAAAGAAAAGAACCATAATACATTGAAACGGCAAAGATTTTGCATGACCCTTGCTTCGAAGTGTGCATCTCCACTTGGAGGGCTATGAAGCCCAAACACTTTCACCCTGCCACATAAGAATCTGGACACCCTACTCCTAGACATGAACATGCAAATCTGAGGGGCAGGATCAGGTGGTCAGGGCAAGACTCATGTCAGGACGGTGTCGTGGAACCCAGCCACATCATGAGCTCAGCAATGTCATGACATAAAATAGAAAATGACACCTAATTGAAAGGTTACAACATACAGAATGTTTTAACATGCTTGTGGTTTGCAGAAAATCCAAGAGGTATTATAGCAGTAAGGTATGAAAAAAATATAATGTGACTTGGATGCTCCTATGTGATGTCTTATTGACCACTGTCATAGTGAACACCAAGCACATGAGTCTGATGGTCAAAAGTGGATGCAGGCTGGAGAGGGAGTGAATTATACAGACGGCTTATTCTACCATGCTGATTCATCCTGAGCTGACCGGCTGAGTGTAAAACAAGCTTCACTGGCTTTAATACCCACTGGTGGCTGTTGCACACAGTCGCTCTGGTCAGTTGAGGACAGCATGCATTGCATATCTCGAAGGGGCTGTCCTTTATTCACTGATCTCAAGGACTTCGGGCAAATTTCTCGCTATAGTCAAGACTCTCTGTGACCAGTGGGTTTCAGGCTCCCGGAGGTTGTGGCTAACCTGCCATTTGTTTCACTACAAGGCGTGCAGACAAAGCCCTGAGGATCAATCCTCAGAAGGGAACTTTCTGCACTCGACATTAAAAAGCTGTTCACCCCGTGGAATGTGGGCTCTGGAGGCGGCAGTTTACCTGCTGCTCATCTCTGTCTCCAGGGTGAAAAGATGACACAGTGAGAAATTAGTCTTTAAAGAGTAAGTACACCCACACTGACAACCCTGCTGGTGCTGCTATACAGCAGTAGCTGCATGCTTTATCCCCACACTGCGCAATGCAGTGCTTCACAATGCATTATTTTGCAGCAAAAGATAACAGTAGAGTATAGCAGCAAGTTCAACAGACCAGACACAAGACCTCACCAGGGGTTGACACTGTGATGTTAGCCGTGATGTTAGCCGGACTTTGACCAGGGCCATGATATATGACCCAGAAAGACAACTAATAGACTTTCCGAGGCCATTTGGCTTTCCGTCCAATACTGAACGGGAGCTATGAGGCTACAACATTTCTAATAACCCAGGTTGCTAATTAATGTTGCCAAATGCTCCATTCTCTCAGGAATTCATCATTAGTGAAACCCGCAGAAATCAGGGAAATACTCTGACCCATGCCGTCTTCTCTTAACCAGTTAATTCTGCAGTCAGACTTTTGTTCAGGGACTTGCGTGTGTTGAGCGTGTCTCCCACACTGAAAGCATTACAAGCAGAAAGAGGCCCGGAGACATACCAGCTGTTCCACCGAGACAAATGAAATCAATGACATCGATCAGACTTGGACACGCCGGGCATTATTTAGCTAGGAAAGTTTCAGACTCTAGTTTTTCCTCTTAAATACTTCCGAAAAGTGGTTTGTTAAACTGTGCTTGTAATGAGCTCGGAGCGATAAAGAAGGCTTATTGTGATTGGCTGATTTATGTGCAAAGAACTGTGTGATAAGGTGAGTGGGTAAGTCAACAAAGCCCCATTAGAGACCAAAGCTCGTATGAAATTGGACTTCTTTTTTTCTCCAAACACCTTCCCTCTCAGAGCGACGCAGCCAAACAGACAAACAAAGTCGACTCTGCCTGTTTTAATACGCCGGCAGCAGCAGAACTGATTTTCGAATGAATGCTAATAAACAGTTCCTTTAATGTCGCTTATAACTTCGAAACGATGCGGTCCATAATCATATTTCTTGTTTAATTTGTTATTAACCCATGGTTAACCCGCAAGTTAAAAAAAAACAAAAAAAAAACTGCAGAACTTTCTAACACGATTAAGTTGTGAGTTAAGTTGAGTACATTAGCTGTGATGCTCATTTGAGTAAATTGCACAATTGTCTCATATCTATTTCCCAGGCTGCTGTGAAATGTTGTTTTGTGAGTGAACATCAGGGTTAATTCGCACCATGATGACAGACCGGAGCTGGTGGATGAGACTCTCATTATGCCACATCGCTTTGTTATGTTGCTTTAATTCAGCATCCAATTTTAGACAAAGGTCACCGAAAGTTTAACAAGGAAACAATGGGAAAAACTATGCATGCTTTGTGGATAATGCAATAATCATAATCTCTTTTTCTTTCATCCGTCTCATACTGGAGTTTATTCTGCCAGGTTAAACTTGGCTGCTCTGAGGAGAGGAAAAAGGCACTTTGGTAAAGTTTCAGCCGAAAAAAAGTTTGCTGGCACTGACTAAGCCTGTGTAGGTTGTGATTAATAAACTTGATAGATGAAGTGTTATTGACCCGGTATCCTGGTGAGACACTAGTGGACGGGGCTGATGGGGACTCAGGAGCAGGTGTGACCGAGCATACGGGTGGCATGGTTGTGAGCGTATTGAAGCTCGTAGTAGACTTTATACAGAGCGTCTGCAGTAGCGCTGCAGCAGTGCTGCGTTAGAGGGGCTGGTTTGAGCAGCAGACAACAAGAAGGAGGCTGGGGACATCAGGTGCCGCTGGGGAACCTTTAGTAAATCAAAGATGACAAAGATAACCATTTCAATTCGTTAGAGGGCTGATAATCTACCAGATCAATGAATTGTTGCTTCGGTATCTCAATGAATGTACGACCTTGTTTGAGCATCGCTGGCAGATCTCAGTGTGGTATCACAAACCAGGCTGACCCCGTCCCAACCCTGCAGGCTAGCTTTTTTTTTTTTTTACAGATCTCACTTTTTTCAGACCTGATATGCCTTTTGAAATGATCAAGAGGAAATTATCTTCTCAAAGATCAAGTATTGTGAAAGCAGTGCCGTCTACATTTATCATTTTAGAGTCAATATGCAAGAGAGTGCATAGTGTGAGAAAAAGCAGAAAGAGATGAAAATTAGCTCAATCTGAGAAAAATAATGAAGCAAGCTTGCAGATTTAGGAAGTGGGAAATGATTTATGTCTCAGCTGCATGTGCATAAAGCCACGCCCCTTCCGATAGATCATTATGGGACCTTATTTCTGAGAAAAATAAGACTTTTTGTTTTCTTTAATCCTGTTTTAATGGTTCCATGAACTGAAAGAAAACTAACTTATTACGTTGAAACCATCGTAGCCACGTGACGGCTGCCGGCTGAGGAGATCCCTTTGACAGATTCCAAAACTTTTAGTAGTATGAATCATTTACATCACAAAACATGCAAATATATGGTCTAAAAATACCAGTATTTCCCTTTAATTTGCTTTGCACTTCACTCTGATCTTAGTGAAGCATCCTTACACTCCACTTGCTCTCCTTCGCAGCTCAGTAGTTAAAGTAAGTCGCCCTGCCCCCTCGTCTCGGAATCTTAAGAGACAAACAGTACAGCGATATTCACTTCATTTCTCTTCCCCTCACTTAACCTTGGACTCTCAGGGCTGCTTCACATAGAGCAAAATTGTAAAGTCAGCTCATCCTCCAAAGTTCTCTTTGCATCAAATCCATTTCATTAAGGAAGTCTTAGCTGGAGTGTTGCCAGGGTATGAGAAAAAAATAATTAGGCATTCTGTTGGCCATTAGAAAAACACAGTTATTGATTATTTTAGAAGAAAAGACATGACACATCTTGCAAGGGTATAAAAAGATACATGGGGAGCATCAGAAAACACAGTGAGAACATGACGTATTAACACTGCGATTCAACAACAAACACTTGCACCACATTGTTCTGCTCGACTTCCCGCGTAAGCACACACACGACTTGTTCCATGTGTCGACGCTCGCACGCGTAAACTTTTCTCAATGCTGCTCCGTCTTCAGCCAAATAGACGGCGGGAAGTGTTTGCTTTTCCCCTTCTCGCACATGGAGAGAATCTGGGCCATTGTGCTGCGAAAAACCAATTACTCTGTCACAGCGCAATTATGAATATTCACCGAAAACATTAAATATTGATTGCTGTGTGTTAACTCAGAGCTTGAATGAAATTAAAACAAATATTAATCACATGCTGGCACGTCAGCAAACTTTATTAGACCCATAATGAATGCAAACAGAGAGCTCACAATTTTGGAGGACCCTCACCCCATTTATCCACGTCAATTTAAATTTTAAATGCCGCGGCGTAAACGGCATAATTTCATCAATTCAGATTTTTGTATATGCACATCATCTATTTACCGTCTGAGCGGAGGGAGTTGGACCAACCACTCGCTGTGTGATTGCTGACCTTCCACACTTTGCCCTTCGATGAAAATAGATGGCTCTCTGTCCTGCTGCATTTAAAACTCCTCTCAGCGTCTCTCAGTGCCTAGTGTTAATGGACCTCTTCATAGGGCGTCCGTGAATCGTGACAGGGGGAGAAAATCCAAATGCGAGGAAACGCCATTGAGTGTGTCACAGCGGTGCATTTTATGGAAATTGTATAAGATGTAAATGCAAAGGGCACATAAACCGTCAAACTTCAAAACGCCCTTTAGTCCGTGGACTACTTTTCTGTGAAGCGTGGCAGATTTATTTTATTTAACTGTTGCAAAAATGTTGCGTTTGACTTTTTTGTTGGTCCATAAATTGTTGGATGACTAGCTTAGCGGGCCCTTCACCACCCATTCAGTTGCTGCTTAATAGAAGTTCATCTTTTCATCAAGTCGAGTGAGTCAGTTATCATCGAAGTGTGTAAAGGCAGTCAGATGCCTTTGCCCTCTTTGTATGAGTCTGTATGAGTCATTCTTGGAGCACCATCTGAGCCACACCAACGTCTATGTGAAGAAGAATGAATAAGAATAAAAACTGTCTTGACCATTGTGATGAAGAAATGCTGTGAGGTGTGTTGTGAGAAAACAAGTTGATGGTGAAGCGTTTGCCTAAGACATGGCCTTGAATGTGTGAATCAAGGAACAAACGCAGGATCTCAAGGTACACCTGTATTCATATCCATGCAAAATAGCCGGAATAACATCTGTTGTCTGGTCACTGAGTACTTGTTTCTTTTGTAGCTACTGACACGTAATAAAATTTGCCAAACAACTATATTACTCATTGAATATTTATTTAAGTGATTCAAGAATTCATATGAAACTTTGGAAAATGACACAACAGCAGAAAAGTGCACACTTCAACCAGACAGGTCCCACAATTAAAAAAAAATGAGATGAACAGCTTCACAAAGTAAAATAATCAATTTTTCCCCATTCCTCCTTCATACTGGCTGTCAATCATCGCCTTCGTTGTGTCACGCTCTAATAATTCCCACCATCCAACTATTGTGTGATTCTGGAGTTCCATGGAAGTTTTTTAAAGGGATTTTTAGGGTATAGAGTTTGTCTCTGTATTGGGAAATGAATGAGTACTAGGTACTGATGTGGTAAACTAATAACTCATTCATTACAATTACTGTCAAGCAATGATAATGTCTGGCTGTAACACAGTCTCATGGCACACTGGGACTACATCTCGGCCTTGGCACACCATTTGGGAACCACTGCACAATCACAGCATTTGTGAAAATTCACCGTTATGAAAGGAGCAAGATTTTGAGCAATTAGACAAAAAAAGAATCACTCAAGTGAAAGCTTCAATAAGTGGTCATGGGTACCTTTTGCAACATAAGACATAACAAGCTGGCACAGTTTCAGTTTTGTTCATATTGTTCGTTCGTTCAGTCACGCTTAGTGTAATGCACAGTTCTCAGCTCCTTGTTCTCAAGCGATGGTGCTATCAGTCAACATAAAACTGTAGTTCAAAGCAAATACATCGCTGCAACTTCATGATTATGTGTACTTTTAGACAACACAACAGTGGATAATGTGTATATTCACCTTGACTTTAAATTGACATGTATTAAAGGTAAGCCAACGGTGACTGACTGACTGAACGAGAACGATGAGCTACAAACCAAATGAAATGTGTTTTTTTCATGGAAACGGTTGCTATGCTTTCCTGTTTCTCATTGGCTAAAACGTGATGACAGTATCCTAGACTCAGCATACGATTGGCTGACTCTCAGTCTTCTTCACCACTCTGATAACTAAACAGTGAACAACACAGCAACTAGTTTGTGAGAACGAATTAATGAACAAGAGAGAAGTGAAACACGGAATCAGGTCAGTTCGTTCACACTAAAGAGTCATGAATCCATCCGTCAAGCCATCTTTAATCCTCAACACGCCACAGCAACAGAAACTTACATTTCATCATAGAATGACATTGATTAAATGAACCTTGAAATACGCTCATCAGCCATCTGCTGAGAGTTAAATGAGTAGACTCGCATATTTGTACACTAGGTATAAGGTTACACACATGACCTAGCTAAGTTAACCTAACAAATATACCATGGAAAAAAATGAAACAGCTAGCCTGGCTCTGCCAGGTAATAAATGTTGCTTTTCTTAATGTCTTCATAAAAGGAATGAGGGCAACATATCACCATTTTACAGGATGTAATAGTGGTGGGCTATTTCTTGATGGGGACCGGAAATCTCCTGGAAGAAAACTGTGATTTGTCATCTTTACACTTTGGTTTGGTCTTTGCACTAATGCATAAAACAAGATATACAGTAATGTGTTTATTAGTGAGCTTCAGAGGAGGGTGGTAGGACCCTCGCTCGCTATTTGCTTCTGTCTTTACGCTAGCTAATTTAGCCAGCTGCTAGCGGTAGCCTCATAATTACACTTCCAGACATGTGAATGCTTTCGATTTACTCATTAACAGAAGCGAATTACCCAGTTTCCCGAATTATCAAACTCCTCTTTCAAAGAGTTACTTAAAATTCATCCCTTCAACTTTGAGGACAAAAGCGAAGAAACACGCCTTTTGTTGTCACCGGCGGCACCTGAAGACCATGTCGCAGTCACAGATCTCTGAGCTCAGCCTGGAGGGCAACTGTTTGTTTGGACTGTTAATCATCATTGAGCTGTAAATGGCCACTCTGTTGTGTGAGGGGGGAAATCTCAGAGAGTAATCTCACCATGCAGGACATAATCAGACACAAGGTTAATGAGAGTTTGATGGAAGCATATGCCTCACACACGGCAGTGGTACTGCACCATAATAACAGGGACAATGAGTTAATGGTGCAGGTCCAGAGGCAAACATAAACAAAACACAATCAAGAAAAATGCTGGGACAATATCAATTTAGTTTATCTCACTCAGTTGTCAATAACATCAGCCTGAAAACGTCCGCCCAACTGTCTCCTCCAGTCAAACTGCATCTGATGGTAGCGATACTTCAGGGCGAGCACATGCTGTTGCGACGTCTCGTAGCAAGCCTTTATTAGAATTTTCTGTCACCTGGGCTGATATATACATATTTGGCAGAATAAGTGGCATTACCAATCTCTACAACGGGGTGACAGATGATGGCAAATCAGGCTTGACAGGGAAAGGGCCCTTCAGCTGAATGCGATGTGAGTCACTTCACTTCACTGCCTCCTAGTTTCCTATCATTCGATGGGCTGTGGCCTACCTAAAGCCCAGCTGTGAGGATTCTCTGCTCATCCAAGCAGAAATTTAACAACGTAATGACCAGACACTCCAGACGGATTCCCTACAACTGTGTGCAACACACAGGGGTATGTAAATACATTTGAATTATCATTCACCGGTGCTCATTTATGTGCTACAGCTATGTAGTGTATATTATTTTTAATACTAGGCCGTGCTTATTAGTGTCCATCAACAACTACATGACAACACCTGTGTCCCTCAGAGGGGCAATACAACAAGAGACCCGTCAAACCAGGCAGCCATGACACTGAGAGACAGATCTGAGGTGCAAATCGAAGTAGACAGCTTCATCATGTCGCCTACCGCACTGTGCTTAACAGTGTCACCTGTGACACAGTCAAACTGCAGATCACATCAGCGCCATGTTAAGAAATTTCATGTGACACGCTTTAAAATGTAGAGAGCAGATTTCAACTTGATGTGGCTCGAAACATCTCCATCCGTGTTCTGACTCAGGGGAATGTAATACTCTGTTTAAGGACTCTAATGTCAGTGTTTTGTAAGTGGCACCATTGTGTTATCAACAACAGGAAAGAAGTTTTGCAGTTATGTAGTTTTACAACAAGCCATTAGCAACAGTCAGCTTATTTTTCTCAACAAATTAATATATTGACTTCTTCATTTGATATTCAGGCACAGAATCAATAACAGGGATTAGCAGGTGCCCCATTACCTCTATTTGTTTTCATAAAACCAACTAAATCATCTTTATCCACATCCGCACCAAGAACGGGTGGGTCCAAAAGTGGGTGGTGCTTGAACCGCGAGCGAAAGGGACTAACTATAAGTTATTGTTTTAAACCTGGAAGTGATGTTGGTTGAACCAAATTTGCTATATTTGTGATTTATTTAAAAACAAATGTTTTACTAAACAGTCTCAGAATTGGTTTTGATTGCAAGAGTAAAAACTGAGACAGGTTTGTTTTATGAACTCAGGTGAGTTCAGTACTCGTCTTTACGGACAAGTAGCTTTGCTTATTGAAAGCTTTCTTTATCTGAAGTCTGTTAAGGTTTACCAGCCTCACACATGTCCTCCGTGCTGCCTAGTTAACCTGTGCAGTCCGTAACCTCTAATGCTTCTTACATTTTTCCTGGGTACAATTATCTGAGCAGAGGCCAAACTTGTTCATGGACCTACTTGATTGGTTATCCACTGAATTTCCATTAAACGCCAACAGCTTGATATTTCTGGAATGAAGTAAACTATCTCAACCCCTATCAGTTTGATTCATGACCAACATTTTGTAAACCTGGAGTGCTTCTCTCACTGCACTTAGCCAGGGGCTATGGGAGCTGTTCTGGCATTCACACTGGCACAATCCTGGCCAATTCCAAAAGTGGGCTAACCCCGACTTTAGCCAAGGGTTGCTGGCTCGGTTCCTCAGCTGGGTTAGCCCAGAGTTTGTGGGGTTGTGCCCACAAAAATCTATTAGAAGGTGCCAGTTTGAAATGGGGCTAAAGCAAACGGAGTAGTAACACAGCAATCCTAAAACGCTACCATTAGCTGTGGGTTCCATCAGACGGTTAACCCAGGGCTAGTAAATGTGCAGTGTGAATCGCATAGCCCTGGGCTTAGGTTAAGTATTGAGCCTTATTAGCCTAGCCTTAAGGCAAGATAATAAACTCAATACTCAGGACTTGCCACACATCAGTGTGTTACCATTGTGATGTGAACATGTTGCCATGCCAGATGTTAGCATCTAGCTAAAAGCACAACATTGCCAGAGTAGAGCTGTGCAGAGCTGCTAACATGGCTGTAGACTCCAGCCTCTGTGTGTGCTGGTTTGTGTTTATTTGTGCAAATATTCAGTTTAATTTGTAAGAAGAAGGTTGCGATCAGACACACCGTAGAGATTCTATATCCTAAAAGTTTACAACCAGCATCCTTGAAACATTTAACCAGAGGGAAAAAAAATGGAAAACAGAAATCTTTTTTTTTAAATAAACCAATTCTTCACATGTGCCGTATGCTGTTAGCACAATTCTCAGTCTCTGTAAGGACACAGATGTGTATGAAGTACAATAATTACTGTCATTTTTGACATCAGCCCTGACGAATGGTGTGTAATTTCCACTGCTCATCTGTTCATTTATCGACTTGTACTTATTACTTATTGGTCCAAAAGGAATAAATTATGAATGAAAGAAACTACATTTTTTTTTTTTTTACAAATGTCTTTTAATGTCAGTCTTGTTGTTGTTGTTGTTGTTTAATTGAAATTAATTATTTTCTTTCTGGTGTATAATTGTTGAGAAAGGAGAACACCAATACCCCATAGGAGCACTTTCGTGGCTTACCTTTAGAGCAATGTCAATAGTAATTACTGAGAAGGCTTATCTTTAGCCACTGCGTCATTGTCCTTCACAGGAATCAGTGTTAGCTGCCCCCAACACCAATTAATAGAAGCAAACACCAACATCAATTATTCAGGTGGGACATCATGAGCAACATTTCTGCTGCAGTCATAGTGCATCAGACTGTCCTCCCTCTAATTGAGTTAAGAAGCTCTCATATATTCACCTTTAATGAATCGCCGTGGCTTGTTATAATTGATTAATAAAGTGGACATCCTCACTATAATAAGACTGTTCAGAAGCTGAGACTCCTGAAGTGTTTTGTCTATTCTGACCCCAGAAAGATCGGCAGCCAACTGTTGTAATTCCAAAAACGCATTTTGAAAATAGTGAGAACATCACTCCCCAACCTGCATCTGAGGATCACCTGCTCTGCCCCGGTTACAAACTCTCCCGGGCTCACCTCTGAATTCACTCCGGACAAACACGGCGTTATAATATTTTGTCTACAAAAAACATCTCTTGCCGTTGCAGCGATCAAGCAAGTTGTGTGCCTTAAATCCTTCAGGCTGTAGTTGGGAAATGATGGCGAGCGTGACAAATTTATGTACTGATTCGAGTAGGTCAGCCTAAATAACAGTCTGGTGAATTTCAAAGTGAGCTTATCAATATATCAGCAACCATTCGGACGATAAAATAGTGATTGGGTGTTGCCGCTTAGCTGCCAGCGTAGTGCTGAGTTTTCACCTGGGATCGTAAATTCAATGTGGTTGCATACAAAAATATTCAGTAAATCTTTTTAGAACTATAAATCATTGAATTTGTGAAGGATGGATTGGTTATTTTCATCCGGCAAAGTAATATTATAATAAGTGAGGGGGGGGGGGGGAACTGTTCTTTTCCCACCTGAGTTGCTGTACAACCGTTAAAGTGATGTGGTCAGCACCTTTCAAGATAGTAGCCCTATGTAAATGTATAATTACAGAAACACTATTTGACTGCCATCAACTCCTCAAGGGCCAGCAT
The DNA here is from genome assembly GCF_904848185.1 of Acanthopagrus latus. NCBI lineage: Eukaryota > Metazoa > Chordata > Actinopteri > Spariformes > Sparidae > Acanthopagrus > Acanthopagrus latus. The sequence continues at coordinate 4,746,448 of NC_051046.1, read as the reverse complement.
TAATCCCAGAGATCAATGTTTCCAACCCCAGATATGCAGAGCACAGCAATCCATCTGTCAGCTCGGCCACCTTATCAGTCTACAGGGAGAGGAACCATCGATAATTACCTCTACCCACTAACATAATAAAGGCATTTCCAGGGGAAATTCACACTCGGTTGTACCTTTCGCTTGACAACTGTTAGTGACTTGTCGGGGCAAAGAAAAATGCTGTCGTAATGAATTTCTTTATATGTTAAACTCAAATTGGGATCATTTTTATTACCGTGGTAATGGTTCTGAACTCATTGTACTGAGGCCATTAAGTTTATTTGTATAACTGTGTCCACCATCTGGGTGTGTTTTTTTTTTTTTTTTATTCTATTGCTGAATTGCAGCCCTGCAGAGAAATAAACATACAAAAACAAAAAGAAAAAGAAAAACTGAAGGTGACATCGATTTAACTTTTCAAGCCTTCAGACTTTTAGCCGTCACATCTTTCCCTTCTTATGCATTGAATACTGTCATGGTTTTCACACACCGGTTACTTTTGTTGCATAGTGAGTTTTCTGAGCCAAAGGGAGCTGGGGACTTGTTAGAGGAGCGAGACAATCATGGTTAACTAATGGGCAAGGGTGAACCAAAGCATGAAGAGGCTCCATTTGGCACTGATTGCCCCCTGAAAAACTAACTCCCTTCATATCCACTGCCATTGTGAAACTGATGAGCTATGTCTGTAATCGGCTCCAGTGATTGGAGAAAACTGCGTTGTGGGGAAGTGTGGCCTTGATTTGGATAGGCAGCGACAGCTGGAAGGAACTCAGCTTTCCCACTGTTAGTGCGCTACGAAAGGTGGTCTACTTGTGTTTCTCTTGGCAGCAGCAGCACTTTGTGTATTGGGTTTACAGGGGTGCAACTGAGCCTTACACAAACATTAATGACCAAGCTGGAAGGACACTGAAACACATTTCTGCTGGAACTGAAAGCTGACACACGATGCCAAAACGGGACTAAAAATGTTCTTGTTCAGATGTCTCTTAGGGGAGAGATTACCATGGTTAAATCCCAAATCATTGTTAAGCAACTGTAAGTACATGAGTACATGAACACAACTGGGGAAGGAGAAAATGAGTTTTGTGACACGAACAAAATGTGAAAAACAAGAATCAGTAGATGAAACAGCTAATCATGTCAGAAACTCTGTGGATTTAAAAGATCCCACTGGTTTATGGACTGCACTATACTGCGCGATACAGGTGTGTTGCTTGTCTCTGTCGTATGTCTCATTGGATTGACCACCACCTGTGGCTCTTCCTGTCCAGTTCTTCACAGGCACTTGAGGACTTCTCTGCAGCCAAGGGTGTGGGAAGTACCAAATTCAATAATGCCACCCGGGCTAATTCTGCTGAAACATTTACCCATTTACCCAGCGACCGAGCCTACTCTGGAACCAACTCTTTGCGTTTCGATAGTCAAAGATGACAAAGATTGTCTAGAACAATGAACTGCTTATTGTGACCAAGGACCAACTAAAACCACTGATCACCAACATTTTTAAAAACCTGACCTCAAGAATCCACGGGAGGACAAACACAAGATTTTTACTATGAAGGTCAAGTCAAATCTATAGGTGGACCGAGGACCAGTCAAGTTACTTTTGCCAAAGTAGGCATGCAAAGCCCGCAACCAGCAACACTGGTAAAAGAAGTTGATGTAGTCCGCCATAGTTGCTCCAAGCAATGTTGGGAAACTGGAGATGGATACAGTCACTGAATGATGTGAATGTGTGGAGGCTCTCATGATCGTGGATAAGCAAACCAGTGCTTAAAAAGTTTGCAAGTTGAACCAACTTCGAACCAGCACTTGGTTCTCTTTGGTTTTTGTGGTAATTTGAGAGAAAACAGAATCTGGCATTGGTGACAGTCAGGTGTGCTGCCTCATTTTGCACTCTCAAAACCTAGGCTCATTATGTGCTGAGGAAAGAGTTGAACGTCACTACAGGGCCACCACATCTGTGTTTCCCATGTCTTCAGTGAAGAAATACAGGGGTTTTATTACCCAGGAAACCTCATTGTCCCTGCCCGGGCGGCAATCTGGGTTATGCTCTTTACTGTCCAGCTGACTGAACGCCTGACCCCGGTTCACTCTGGCTATAAACCCAAAGAGCAATGTTATCCGATGCACGTTGGCAGTGAAGCTGGATTTTGAGGTTCAGCCTGAGCCTTTGGAGCCAAGAGAGTTGGCTGTTGTGCCGTCAACGCTGACAGTACAAGAACGCAGAGTGGGTATGTTTCTGTCGTTGAACAGATTTTATTGGAATTTTCCCAAAAAATGGAACACGGGGCAACAATTAACATGTGTTTCCATCAGAGGGAAACGTTCCAACAAGGCTTTGTAAGAATATAACTCATCTTTGAACTCAAAATGCACCAATTTATTAATGTGTTCCATCAGATACAACATTCATGATGTATGAGTCAGTTAGTAAGCACTGGTGTTGCTGAGGACTGCGTGTGTACAAGGTGAATGAATGCTGCTGTGTGCTGTGTTTACACTACCAGCAATCCCGCCAGGGCATCATTTATTCAAAAAACTATTTCAATCTCACTTCAGCACATCTTCCCTTTATCGCCACGCCAACTTTTCTCTCTCTGTTAAGCGCATGAACTTTTTATGAACCTGATGTTTACCTTCAGGTTTTTCTTTGGCTCGAATTCAAGATGTGCATGAAAATAGTGGATGGGAATTCGGGTGGCTCTGACTGTAATGCACCTCCTGCCACTGCAGAAGCCCGCAGTGTGTAACAACCTTTGCTCTGCTGACTTTATCCTTGATAGAAATGTGTGGAGAAAAAAAAAGAAAAAAAAAAAGAAATCATCATTCTGAATAGCCTTCCCCACATCAGGGACATTATGGCTCTGCTGTGGTGCTTGCTGTCATTAATAAAATAGCAGTCAGTTTGATTGCACATGGGCTACATGGTTATTTCTTGAGAAGATGGCGCCTTATCTACACTAGTGTTATCTTTATAATTACAGAAAAGTATAAAAGAAATGATGATCTGAACCTTACGTCCAGAAAAATGAGATAACTACATATGAGTAAATGAAAAAAACTGGGTGGATGGAGTGATGACAGTAACGACCTGTACAACTGGAAGACAGATATAATTCATTTGATGTGCCAACAGAGATAAGCAACGAGCCACCATGTGGTCTGAGTCACATATTATTGTATTCACGCTGAGGCAGCAATAATGATTCTAACTAGGCTCACTGCCATTAATAACCAGATAGTTTAGAAATGATAAAGTAGACACTATGCACATGTAGTTGGCTTAGAGAACTTTGAGAGTTTCGTACAGTCAACTTCGTATATAGTAAATATGTCTTAGCCCAGAGCAGGTGTCAGCCCTAGGCTGTGAGTTGACCCTGAAAAGCTGAGCCCCTTTTCACAGACCCAGGATTAACCTAAGCCCAGGGCTACATGCCTCACACGCCACTTCTACTAGCCTTTAGCCAGCTCTTCACGAAAATGCTGAATGGAGATATAGGTCCGTCAAGCTTTGTGGAAGGATAAGGCTAAATCTAGAAGAAGGTAATCTATGCATTCTGTGCAGTGCAGAAAGGTAAGCTGCATTTGTTGTTATTTTAGACCCTCTTTTATGCAAGATTCTTTTGGGTTTTTTTTTTCCAGAATCTGCAGCCTACTGCGTGATGAGCATGTGCTACACACCCATCCATCACTCCAACCTCCAACAGACTTTCTTTCTGCTTTGCCACGTACAGATTACCACTGAACGTTGACATTTGATGTAAATCGTGAGGTGTGATGATGGACAAGTATAGTGTGTATTCAAATGAATACATAAGCAGATCGTCTGACCACTTGCCAGTAGTGAGACTTATCGCCTTATGAAATGGAAATGGCAGATAGATACATATACAGGGATACAGAGCAACAGCAGAACCCATTTGAAGTTATCTCTTTTGCCATTTGATGTAAAGTAGGTCCAATGTGCGAGTCACTTCAAGGGACGATCTTGTTTTTTTTTTTCACAGAAAAGTAATCCACAACCAGCCAGTTGTTGCCTCCGTTTACTGACAAGAAGATAAAATCAGGTTTATACACTTTTCTTCAGAACACTCTCTCTGCTGGCAGCCACAGTAAAGAGGTTGTGTTTGGTGATAAGTCTCCGAGGATTCATCATTACGAGTGAGTACATATAGACCTTGTCCTTGATCCATTATCAATATGAAACGATTGATAAGGGTGGCTTTAAATTTCTAAGCAAACACAAATGAGTTTATAATAAAATGTTAAAAAAAAAAATGTACTGAAGAAGAAAGTGTTGTGAGAGTTCTTACCGGGACATCTTGAAGTATTTATTTAATTCTAGAGGTCATGTGCATGTACAGTACATGTATGTGTGTACACATGTGTGCATTATCAGAGGCTGCAACAGTGCACACTGCTAGAGGGTCTCTGTCGGTGACCCAGTCCCTCCAGAGTGCCGTGGCCTAGCCTCGTCCTCCTGTCCTTTATAACAATGGGAAGGGTAATGGCTTCCCCAAGGCCTCCTCATTCAGCCTGATTGTGCTGCCAGGACCAGGCCAGCCATGCCATAAAACAATTAGCTCAATTTATCAACCTTACATCCACTATCTACGGGAGGGGGTAAGTGAAGGTAAGAGAGAGAGAGAGGCGGTGAGAGAGAGAGAGGGGACTAGTTGGACAGGAGATGAGTGGAACTGGAGGTGAGTTACGTAAGAATGATAAGCATCTGCTGTCATTCAATTCGATTGTTTCTCGCCGCTCAACTCAGCCTCCAAATGGCATTATGTCAGCTTTGATAAAACAATATCTGTAAATGCTAACGAGGACTCTTGGAGTTTTCCTGAACGAGCGTTGCAGCAAATAGCTTTCACCTTTGTAAAAAAACGAAGATTTTAACCAAACCTGACCCAGCGCAGTATCAGCAGCAACTCACTCAACTCATTTCTCGTTAAATGAAAGCGTCTCACAGGCTGGAGCTGCACGGAAATTAAAATATGTATGTAAATCCAGACATGGAGATGACAAAATGAACCATCAGCAAAATATATATATAAAAAAACAAACAATTCCATAAGCAGAACAGCAGGATTCTTCTTCATTCATGTGTTCATACTACTGCTACCCCATTAATTAATGATCTAGCAGCATCTACGTAAACATGGTAGAGATTCACATTCTAATCCTGGATATATATCATTAAAATTCCTCTATTTGCTTTGATGATTTCACTCAGCATTTGTGGCCATGCGCAAAAAAAAAAAAAAAGGTTGAAAGACCTCACTCGCATGCCAAAATCAGCCATTTAATGAGGTCAAATGATGATTATACAGGCCCCACACACCATGGCAGGATGAAATTATGCCTGATTAGCCAGACAGAAAGTGTACGCAAAAATATACATGTCACTGAAGATGAACCGCAGTCAGAACCCAGGAGAGAGTTGTGGACTTTTATTTCCTCTCTCCTTCATTCCTCTTGTGTAACAGATTGTACCTGTAGTTTCTCTGAGCGTTTGTCCGCTTCAACCCAACATCTGTCATGCCGGGTGCATCTCTATTAAAAACCTACTGTACAACAACAGAGATGTTCGCCTTAGAAAGATGTCGCTACTTGCTTTCACATAACTAAACAGTAAAAAAAAAACAAAAAAAAAACGACAACCTGGTCGGTTTGGTTCCTTTTTAAGAGATCCAGTGTTTTAACAACAGAGGCTCTGTGTGAGGTGAAGTAAAGCTCGTTGCCAACACGTGTTTTATTAGAAAGCGGATGCCTCTCCAGACACTTACATCATGTTAACGTGTGGAGGAGGTAATTATCCCAAAGCAGAAATAGCAGCTCATTACAAGAGTCATAAGAGGGCACAAGGTCTTGCGAAACGCACCCGGTTGCCATGCCCCCATAATCCTTAGCTCAACGCTGGTGTCAGCAGGAAAGCAGTATATCTCTGGCCTTAAATCACGCCCTCTACTCCTCAAAGTCTTTAATTAAGTCCTGATCGTCCTGATCGCCCCGTCCTCCATCCCCAGTACTAGTGTGTTTAATTTCCTGCTGCCATATCGCCTTCCCTTTTGGATATATTATTCATCAAGCCTCTCCACTTCTCTGTGTTTCTGAGGGCAGCGAGTCTGCTGCGACAGGATGACTGCTGATTCCGATCCATCGGCTCGACCATTAAGGACGGCTTAAAACCATAATTCCTCGAGATATTACTCTCAGGTTCAAAATGTCAACATTTAGATAAGAGCCCCGGTTGATTCGGCGCATGAGAGATGAAGTCCTAAACGCCTGCTGTCCTGTGTTTGTGTTTTCATTAGTGGTGACTTCAATGTATTCCCAGAGCAAATAATGCCAGCGGAAGAGAAGATGTGTGCCTCAAGAGCAGTGGGAGTTGAGAAAAAGAGCAAAATATGAAACGGTGTCCAGGATTTCACAGATGATGCGGCTGAATGCAAAACTGACTATACATCTTTACTCCCTGCACCCAGTCGTCTGCGGAGGCCTACAAGTCCACATTCATCATTCCTGCGCTTGGGTGATGAGTCAAAGTAGAACTAGAGCAGCCTATCCGCCGAAGTCACATAGATTGCTGCTGGTGAATCTCAACGATTTCTCTTTTTCCATTTTCTTTTCGACAAACACTGCAGAAGTATCTCTGTCTGCTCAGAGAACCAATCGAGTGTGGCAACCGGCCACCCACCGCGGTGACAAGCACAGAATGAAAAACACTCTAGACCATGACACATAGAGTTAGGTGCCACACGTCAACAGGTTGTCTTATCGCTGCGCTCCGGACCGTGAGCGCCTGAGTGAAATGGGCAGAGAGGCTTTCTACTGTGAGATGAGTGGAGGCGACGGTGTTACTTCTGATCTGGTCGGGTGGCTGAATACTGAGGAGATGCGGCCGAAGCGGAAGCTAGTGGGTCAACATGCCCGCCCAATTTTACAGTTGAGATGCGTCAGCCGCCATACATGCTGGTGGCCACCGCAATGCTCCAAATACATCATTATTTGAGTGGCACTTAAAGCCACAGAATGTGGCGGAATGTGGGCACTGGAGTAAGTGTTTTTTTTTCTTCCCCCCTCTCGTTTTGGTCCAGTATCCTTTGTTGTTATCGCCGCTGCATTTTGTTCAGCCATCACAGCAACATGACTTGACAAAGAAATTCTATTGTAATGTCTCACTGTGACAGGTTTATATATGAAAAATGGGATGAAGCAAATGAAGAATATCCAGACCCAAAGAGTACAGAGACAAACGACTATTGAAAAAGACAAATCGTGATTCGTTTCCCACGGATACACTCATTTTGCATATATGCTAATTCATATATTTGGGCAGGATTTTCTCCCATTTAAATGTGTAACTCCCATTAAATCTAGGCATCAGTAACCCAAGTCCTCTGCCAGACAACGAGAGAAAGCAACAGCAATAGGCATAATAGATCACTGTGATGCAAATTACGCGTTTGGGCTGTCTTACCTGCCAAGGTGCTGTAAGCAGCATATGCTTGTAAACCCGTCTGTTTCAACTCATTTCCCCACTGAGTAACTGCAGTAACTCCCCAGACACCCGAACGTCCCTGCACTGCTGAGAGCTGAGTTGACTGAGAAGGAACTCAGAATTATTTGTGCCTTGATGCAAATTTGACATCAATTTTATTACAGAAAGTTTTTTTTTTCATTTTCCTTGAAAGTGTCACTTGTATCGCTTTACTGCTGTACTGTTGTTATTGTTTTTGACGCTTCATCGTTGTAACTTTTACTTCGTACTCCCACGTTTGTATTTACTGCTGTCTGGTCTCGTCTATACTTTCTGTCTGTGTTGTTGTTATCTCGCTCTGTGAAGCACTCTGGGCTTTGTGTTTGTATGAGAGGTGCTTTATAAATAGAGTTGATTTGATTTAATTGCATCTTACTTGGCTTCATTTAGCAGCTGTCTGAACACACTGTTTCAACTAATCTTCTACACCATTTACACAAACTTCATAAAAGAAGCCAACATTTCATGGTAAACATGTAACATTTATAATAACAAAGCGAAACTAATTACCTAATATAGGTCATTTCTTTTTTCCTCTGTGGAGAATGTCCCTACTTTAAACTAGACTCTTTCGATGGGACCGCACCGGCCCGTCAACACGTTCGCATTCCCACTGATGACTACTCGGTAGTGAAAACTACATTTTTCTCAGCACTGATGGGTTGGACCACACCTATCTTACACCTCAGCCTTCATTTTGAGCTCAAATACACACCTGTGCAGTTTTGTGACTACATCTTGCAACATTGGGATGCTGTCATGCAGGCGAAAAATCTGTCCATACACGGACATATAAACACATGGTCAAATACTCAAAATCCTGTGTTTCCTTTTTAAACTGTATTACCAGGAGCCAGTCAAAAACTGAAAACACCCCTCAATTCTGTATGAACACACTCCAAGAGAACCAAAGCAACTTTATGTAGAAATTGGCATGTTGTGCGATTTGGCACCCTCCTTTCTGAGCGCAACACCAGTGTCATAAATATAAATCCCAGGTCATTAACAATTTGTCTGATGTGATGTAGGTTATAACTGCAAACTAAACTTGTTACATCATTGCATGTTAGTAGTTAAACATCTATGTAACGCTGTGATCCTTCCCTGTCAGTGGGGGGCGGAGTGGCTGAGACAGAGATACCACTCATCCTTTTACAAGACACTGTAGCACAAACATGATTTTTAAGCTTACTGTTACTTTTAACTCCTGGTGTGTGTTGATGATTCGTAGCCTGTAGCGCCTACAAAACATTTATATGTGAACCACTCAGCATGGATTCAGTATCATGGGTGGTATTATTCTTCTTTACAGCAGCTGTGGAGGTGCAGATGTTACTATTTTCCTGTGGTTTTTCTTTTTATTTCTGTTCATCTGTTCCAACCCCTGCGATCTGACCAGTATTATAATGTCATAATAGCTAATAATCTGGAAACACAGTGTGGGTATGAATTCCGTCTGGAATTTAGTTGATTCATAATGAATTACATCTGTTAAAATGTCAGACCATACCTATTTCATTCAGTGGATATTATTTTGAATTGCAAATGTCATTCAGGCTCCAGCCTGTGGAAAATGCATAAATTATTGAACACTTGCACACACCTGCCCACTTTAGCAGACAGATTTAATTTCTCTACAGTTAAATCTCAATCGAAAGTCGTTTTCACAAATAAAATAATGTTATCACTATTAATTATACAGGGTTTTTGGCCCAAGGCAACGCTGTGGAGTGGCACCAAATAGCACAAACAAAAACACATGACTGAAGATTTTAATGGCGATGGATCATCAGACTCATTATCGCTGCATCTGCATTGAATTTGCGGACAGCATGGGTTGAGCTCTAGCTGTGATTCTTATAGTAAGTAGATGTTGGGTCATGGCGCATTACTGCATTTACACACAAGATCAAAGTAGCCTGCATGCTGTTGTGTAACACTGAGCCAAGCCTGGCAGGCAAATACACAGTGTAGGCATTCGAATTTATTCAAATCCTCCATAAGCTCTGATCTTGAATTTTGAGGCAATGTTGAAAAACACACACAAACTCAATTTCTGGAGAAGAGACGTGTTAACATTGCATTATATCGTGCATCACCATCGCCAATAATATGTGTGCTAAGCATTATAAGGGATTTACAAAACAACAAAAACATGAAAAGAAAATCGTCTTTATTCACTCGGGATTAACACCTGATTTCAACGGGTATCGGATTGTGACATCAGACCAAAGTACTGAGCATCAAAGCAAAACTTTGGCATTTCGGCAAATTCGCTATTTACCTTCAGGTGGAAAATTCGTTAAGGGGATCAACGAACCAAAAAAGAAAATAAAAAGGAGCTGTAAAAACAACAATTAGCCATTTAACTGGTGGGTTATTGACTCTACTGAAAGCTGTAACTTCTTGGACGCTGCAACAGAGTGTCATTTCTTGCACTGGAAAGCTATAATGTGTTAATAAGTGAGAGATTAGAGGACCTGGCAGGAGGATTTTGTTGCCCCCGGCACAGAGCTGTTTCCCGCTCTTTCCAGTGTTGATGCTAAGCCAAGCTAACCAGCTGCTCTCAACCCAAGAGTGAATAAGAGTATTTCCATGAGTGGTAAACTTTTGGTTTTAGGTGCCATGTAAATATTACGACAACAACTTAACAATAGACTTAAACATACAATATGTAACATCTGCTGCTAGGGGCGCTCTATCAAAACAAAACAAAAGGATGTTGGCGAGTGTTGTGTGGAATGCCAGGCGGAGCAGCGGGCTTGTGTCTGGATTAGGCCCCAGAATAGAAACCTGAAGTCACTTTGGGTTCCACTCTGGTCTGGAACCATTTACCAAACTTACTGCAAGTGTACAGGAACGTAAACTGGTCGTGTGTCTAAATGCAGAATTGCTACACATTATGTGTATACAAAATGCATAACGAAGCAAAATACCAAAAATGACACAGGTAATTGCAGTCAAAGTGCTGAATACGGGCAGTAATTGTTACCTTGTATCAGGATGTTGGTAATGTTCCAGTTCTTCGGGTCAGTGATGTAGACTATTCACCCCAGCCCCTGCTCGGTCAGCATTACTCCAACACCTGACAGCTCACAGGACCTGTGCCCTAGATGTGCTGGCACCTGCCCCAAGAGTGGCTTGTGGATGACAGCGAGAACTCAGAGAGGCCAGATGAAAATCACAGCGCACCATGCCAAGCGGACTCTGTGTACGTACGGTCCACCCTGTTTTGCAGGGCCACCTTATTGTCACACACCCAGGGGTCAGCGTTTCCTTTTGTGTTCCCTCTCTGGTTCCCAACCCCTGCGCAGCCTGCAGAGGCTGCAGCTCTGTTAGCAGAGGCCCGGGTGACATCAGCTGGTATTTTTTGCCCACCCTGAGGCTCTCCCAGGTCGCCCTGCAATCCTTCACATTCCTGCAGGTTTGACACTTTCTTATATAAAGGCAATACATCAAGGGGAAGGAATTTCTGCCCTGTAAAAAGTTGGACAGAGTGGCAAAGTGAAATACTAGATGGTGTGGAAAATGAAGAGAAATATAATGCCATGATACTGATGGACAGGAAGTCTTAACAATACCATTAACAATACCATTTAGTGTAAACCTGAACTATAATCTTATATGATCAGGCATGTTTGATTCCAACAATTGTATTATTGTTGTAATAATATATATATATATATAGTGCTGGGCAATATATCAAAGTAACATTGTTGTATGATATTGATTATTTATAATACATTTCATGGTGATGTGGCATAAGTGTTGTCTGTAACTCACCAGACTACTTGTCATAATAGCTGCTTTTTTACCTACTGAGTCAATATATACAGAGTACTTGTGATTATACATTACAAAACAGTACCAGTCTTCACCCCTGCAGTACTGTTGCATTGTCATTTTCGAGGTATTTGGTCAAAATATTTTGTAATATTTCATTTTGTCACCAGCACGTATCAAGTACCTTTTAGGAGATGTAGTCGTGACACAGCCTGCACTATTTTGTGGCCATATCACCCAGTTTAATTTATAGCCTTTGTTCCTTTGATCAAACAGACATGATGAATATAATTCAAGTGATTAAACTGGTATGTTTTCAAACATGAATCATTCTCTGGGCAGAGGAGGCCGGGGCGCATCTTACATATCATCTCTGTTCTATCTGAGCCTCAACAGAGAGAAAAACTCTGCTCCATTCATGACACTAAGAAATCCCGAAATGAACCAAAAATGAAATTGCTCAAAACTTGGAAATGCTTGACAGTGATTGAGCTGGCTGAAATGGGCTTACACGGCACATTTGGTAATTTGCACACCTACCTGCTCTTCAGAGCAGCACAATTACAGAGTGTCTCCGGGGCCGTCAGTGCCCAGGCTGCACCCAAGCTGCTTCCTTCTCCCACTGCCCTGCTCGGCGACCGAGGTGCTAGCGTGAAATGGCTGTTAATTCCTTCTGCTATCTGTCCCGCGCAGAGCCTGTTTTAAGCCTTCATATGAATCTTTTTGCCTGCCGAAAAAATATAAGGAGTAAGGAAATCAGAAAGTATAAAAAAAAAAAACAGAGTGAGCCACTAGAAATGAAAACATCAAACAAGTATGAAATGCAAAATAGCATGAACCTTGCATTCCGCCTCCATCAATGAGATTTAATGAGTATTCCACCTCCTGGCTCCAACAGAGAGAAAAAAAACATAATGAAGAAATAACGATTCAGAAATGACTGATAAAAGACAATCGGCACTAAGAAAGAGTTTGTCAGTGATGCCCAGTGTTTGACTTCTCTCACTCTGCTGTTTTTGTTCTGACGTTTCATCAGGAACATCCTTCAGCTACGTCTTGTCAAGTTCTAAAGATCATAAGATGTTTTTTTTTGTGTGTGTGTAGATTCACATAGTCCACCCAGCTCCACCTTGATCATGGCGAAGCTGTCTTCTTACGACAGTGAACGCGACTTTGATGATACAGTTATCAGAGCGCCGCTCCATGTTTTCACAGTCCACTGCGTGTCTTTGAAAACCCAAGCTCTGCTGTCCGTCCTCCTGAAAATGCCGCTTCAACCCGTCATCGCCGACTGATTGGTCAGCTGTGCAAGGGCCCTTTCGATGGAAGCCCGGGCCCTGACATGTTGGCTTGCAGCAGCAGACGCGTGCATCTCAACACAGTGATATGATGGACATTGGCACCTGTCGTAACATATTAGTCCACCTCCTGAAAGTCTTTACCACTGGTTCTGGGTAGTGCAAAGTACTTTCTCTGAAATTTGGGTCCATACGGTATTTTACATTCTGCTCCTCACTTTTGAGGTATGATGAAGTGAATAAAGCAGTCTGCATATGCAGGGTGGACACAATAAAAGGGACACTTAATAACCTTGTGATTACTTTTAATTAGCTTTCAGTGGCATTTTTGAGCCTGTGGGTGTTTGTTCGGTATCGCTCTCTATTATATTGCGTTGCTGTTATTGTGATCTCTCCCTTGATGTTCACATCACCTATTAATTTCTGTGCATCCACCTAATTGTTATTATTGTCACTCTCGGCTCAGCTCAGCTGGAAGTGAATGAAAGCAAGTCATCAGAATGAGCAAAGTAAAAATAGCCATTCCCCAGATGATGTTCCGTAAAAGATGATTAGCAAGTTGATTGTATGAATAATGTATTCTGATGATGTGCACTATTAAAATTAAGTCAGTGAACGCAGTGGGGGGGGCATAAGGGTGAATTTCTTATTCTATTGCTGCGTGAATCACAAGGTCACAGGTCAAGACGCTTCAACAGGCAAAGTTCCCTTTCAGCTAACTTGCAAAGTCTGTATAACAGAGAAAAATGATAAGGGTGAATAAAAAAGGAAATCTTTTTTTCTGGTGTTGTGCAGATAACTATAATGAATGGGCGTCTCCGAATCACACATTCTGGTGTGATTCAGTTGAAGTGCATTGCAGAATGAGCTTTTGGCTGGAGAAATGATCACCTGTACCTCCAAACTGCTTAGTGTGCAGGAGTGAATGATGTGCGTGGAGTGTTGCCTCTCTTCTTAATCTGAGCTGTACGCTGTGACTGAGTTAGAACTCTTTAATATTATAATAACAAAGCTGTTTCATTGTCAGCATGATTTTATCCTTATTGAGCATTTTTTTTCTTTTTGCAAATACAAACATGTTCACACAGTTTTTGACGATAAATGTGCTCTGCTTTTTGCTTGCACAAGCTCCCATACAACATAGCTCTGTGGGTGGAGGATGATAAGGGACTTTTAATGCTTGTTGCACGCATGACAACAGCAGAGGAGGGCCACCAAGACTGCAGCTGCACAGGGGGCTCTGACAGCACTTTGTTTCCCTCTACTGGTTATCAGCGCAACCCCCACCTGCACCAGGCACTCAGAATGCATCCGCCCGTGTGCATGTTTGGGTGCACACTCGATGTGCACACGTGCACGTGTTTGTGATGCTGCAGAAGATAACGAATAAGATTGACAGAGAGATAGAAATTGGGAAGCAGTGGCAGGTGGGAGGGATAGAGACACAAGCAAAGGGAAAGAGGCAAATGGTTTGTAAATATCGTACTTACCAGCAGCTCATCTCCACGGGTGATGTGTGGCACTCGCCTTAAATAGAGTTGTTGGCAAGAGAGGCGTAAGGGCTCAGCGCAACGGATCAATTGAGACAGAAATCATCTGCCGCTAGGTTGCATTATCCAGCAGCAGGTAGGATACGTCAATAGCAAAAGAGAGCATTCATTTCACAGTCTTCCGGCCTGTTTTCCAGCCCACATTGTCAGCTTGGTGTGCTTTCTCAAGGTAACACCACAGTGAGGCTTTGAAGGTTTGCTATCAGGCTCCTGCTGGGCTGTCAGGTTCCATGGGATCGTTTTGATGTTAATTGATTGGTTGATAGAGTATCACTTCCTGCTGGGGACTCCGAGGCGCAATTCCCCATCCCCCTATTGTCTCCCTTGAAATTTCAGCTCATCCTGGCAAGAATGTCAGAGTCTCAGCACGCAGCGAGGTGAGCTTTTATACAATTTTTCAGTTCTCTTGTTGTTCTGCTGTTTGACTCGATGCCAGAGAGAGCACGCGGGTCTCACAGAACACTCGGGCGGTGCTGTATGGGTTGCCCTTCAAGGAAAGTGTTTATGTGTGAACCCCTCTCTCTCTCTCCTTACAGGTCAGTGAACAGCACACACATTCCCGACGTAAATGCGCGATCGCACAGACACACACGCTTGCACGTGTGAATGCCGCACGCACGTACACAACACACCAAGGTGCAGACAAACACATGACCCCGATGTGATGCGCTGTTGCTGGAGTGGCTGTGTGAGGCCAAGGTCACGCAGTCTCATTCCTTTATTCCTATAATCCCCTGTGTTAGCTGGGTGAGAGGCCTGCTAATGGCTAGCACTCTGTGAAAAGGAACTACTGCGTTAACATATACCCTAGAGACTCCCGCAGCCCACAGCCCACCACCCTGCGTAAGGAGCATAGCACGCGGTCTATACAATCCATCAACATGGCTAATTAGGCCCCAACAAAATCCCTGAGAGAAGCATTAGGAAGGGAACCAGAGGTGTAGTAGTGGAGCCATTGTTGAGATACTAAGAATACGATGAAGTTGGACTGCTGGGAAATGAGCTGGCCCGTTTGAATCTATTATGGAAGCGGCATGGGTAGAAGATTCGACCCTACAGAACTACTAAAGTCAAATGAATTTTTAAGAAAGTCAAGAAATCGTTTAATTTCAAGGTAGCAGAAGCACCACTCCACTACAGAAGGACGATGGGAATGGAAAGATGCAGATATGTTTATTAACCACAGCTAATATTTGTATACTGGTGGGCGCTGGACTATAATCATTTTAGAATTACTGCCCTGTTTTCTTTTCAAAATGTTGTAAAGCGCTGAGTTGAACCCTTATTAAAGGAAAAATATATGAACTGCTCATTTTTTTGGTTAGTGTATTGTAAAAATGTTCACCCTCTCTGAATAGTCCTAGATTATCTCATGATTGTAGCGTTAAATATCAGCGGCGCACTGTGGTTTTCAGAGATTTGTTGGTCCACCTTCTTTTTTAGGAGACAATCCCGAAAGTAAACTAAGAAGCTGTTCAGACCTGATGTCAACATCCGTCCAGAGTTATCCAGTCTCAAGTGGACAGCTCTTGTTACAGGTGTGAACACGCATTTAAGATCCTCTCACTCAGACCACATTCTGAGGTGGTTTGGGCCACATGTGTCCACATCACAACAAGAAGCCGGAGCAACAGGCAGAATGGATTACACGCTGTCTGATTTTTGGCTCTCTCATTAACCTGCCAGTGCTGGTGGCAAATGTTTGTGAATGCAGTGTTTGTTTCAACTTCAGCATTAAACCGGTAAGTGCAATATCCCCAGAATCCCTTACAAATCGTGTGACTCCAAAAGTTGTTGAGTGAGGAGAAGCTCAACAAACTTTGCGGAAATAGCAGCCGCAAATTTTAAATCAGTCAGAACTTCTTGTAAATTCGGAATCTTGTCTGCAGAGCTTCTTACATCCTTGCATTTGGCAGTTGTCCGAATACACAAAATGAATTTAAAAAGATATTTTATTGACAGTAAACATGTCAGATTTTACAAATACGATAAAACAGCAACCAACCGAGGGAACTTCTTTGACACCTGTGGCTAAAATGCCAGACTCCCTTAAAAAAAAAATGCTCAATTTCGTGAGCTGTTGAATTGGGATGAATAGACTTTGAGAAACACTGTGCACAAAAAATTCTTAAAATCTTGATATTTTTATTCTTAGATGAGATCACGCTGGGCTTCTGTCAATACCGGGTATGAACAGGCTCTGAGATGAATACAAACTTTAATTCTCTGGCATGTTTTAATGATTAGTATCCGTTTGTGCCTTCAGAACTTGCTACATATTGAGTATCAGGCTTAGAGCTGCCCACTTGTGTCACATCACTCAGGACACATGTTAATACCTGGCAGGTATCATCAGCTACCCATTTGCACAGTGAACATGGGAACATAACATGGTCGTATTTGAGTGTGTATTTAAGTGTATAATCTGTAAACTAAATGATGTCATTTGACATTCTTGTTCCTTACAGTTACTATAATTAAAATGCAGCCATGTCATCCCACCGTACACAACAGCGTACCACATGCTGTTGTGTTACGGAGATTAGCGTGAATGTACATACGAATAGCACAGCGTCATAAATTTCTGGGATACAGAAGCAGATTTCATTTGTCAGCGTGATCTCAGCAGCCATATAATGTACAATCACCTACATCTTAATCATCAACGCCGGAACAGTGTGAGTGCAGATCCCCGAGTCAACCGTGCTCCTCCACGGTTCATCTCCCAGATTTTTTGCTGCATTTTTGATAAAAGACACGATCCTCATCAGTTGATGGATGTTCTTAAAACGGGGGGGGGAGAGAGGAGAGACGCTCAAATGGGATTGTTTCTCTCTGTTCCCTATTGCGATCCCTCAGATCAACAATCTGTCCTTTAGGTAAGCGCAAGCAGGCAGGCAGCCGGGAAAATGGTTCAGATTAAAACGAGGTAATGGCACATTTGCTAGGCCCTTTGTGTGAGACGCGCGTGCAATTTAAGGGGCTGCCATACAGGACGAGTTAATATTTCATTGCACACTAGGGAATAGGGAATAGAGAGAGAGGGGGGAAAAAATGCATATGTCTCATTTTGCAATCTTATTCGTCTCAGCAAATCAGCCTGAGTCAATGTCATTCCATAATGAACTCTCCTCCAGTATTCTGAGTGTTCTGCTGCCGTGCAGCCGCCTGCTTTCACACCCGCTGAACGTGGAATATATTTTGAGCTAGAGCGAAGGGGTAAGGGTCCCTCTCTCTCCATCTATCTCTCTGCCTTGTCAAATTATAGACAACTGTTTTCCCCCCCGCCTTCTGTCTGTCCTCATTCGCTCTCTGTCACCACCCAAAAAACCTGTTACTCCTCCCCCCCACGCCGCCACACCCTCTCCACCCTCACCTCACCTCACATCGCCTCGCCTCCAGAGATCAAGATGATGGAGGGAATGGGAGGTTTTGATTGACTAAGATGCTGAGATGTAATCTTGAAGTGCGTGCTTGTGTGTGTCTGGGTGTGTGTTTGTGTGTGTGTTTGTAAGAGAGGGGAAGGGCCGGGGCAAAGTGTGATGCTCGGTTTATTGCATCGCAAGCTCATTTGTTTGTATTTTATACCTCATTTCGGCTCAGACGAGCCGGCTCCACATTCCGGCTGCGGGTGACCCAGTTTCACAACACTGTGTGCCTCTCTCTCACTCTCCCTCTTTCTCCCTTTTCTCTCTCCCTGTCTAATAATATAACATCCCCCCTTTTAATACATTACTTTTGGTAAATAAGCTGCACTTTGTGGATTTGATTTAATGCAATATACCTTCAAACTAGTTCACTGAGAGGGGGAAAATACAAACTCCAGCTATTCCACTGCGATAGTTTCTGCCCCGTCCCCTCAGGCGCAGCTATGCAGTACGTTAGCATGTTAGCGCAGTGCGTGACACCACTCTGACAGCACTCTAAACATCAGAAGGACTAAAGCTCATCTGGGCCGTCAGGGATATAAACTTGGGGTGCTTTAACTCGGAGATGGCCTGTTTGTGGGTACAGAGGAGCGTACAAGGAAGATAAAACATGGGCGACATTAACATAAACTTTCTCTGTTTCTGTAGTGGTAACCGTCCCACCTGAAATACTTGAAAACTGAGATTACGTCTCTTACAGGGACTGATGCCAGTAAGGAGCAGCAGATAACAAGGATCCCTTTATAAGAGGCTGTATGAACATTACCTCGCTAGCTTTATTCTGGTGTTATCTGCTGTGCTGAGCCACAAAACCCCTGGTTCTGCATTACCTGCTGCGTGGCAGCTTTGCTCCTCCCTCAGGAGGTCCTAAACATTTCTCTTTCTTCTCGCTGCATTGAAGAGATAGTTAGCGAGGGACTCTGCCGTTCCAGTCCAGGTGCAAGGAGAGCAGGTGGACAGGGACAGGGGCAAGACCGCCAGGGGACCACAGGGGGCAGGAGAGGCTTAGTGGGTCACTGTGGGAAGGGTGGTGCAGCTCAATCATCCCCCCACCCTAAGGGCACCTCAGAGCTATGCAGCTGTGGAAAGGCTGTCATCCGGAGAAATGTGGTCCCTCCACGCACAGTGTTGCATTGTGATAAGACACGCGGTGCACACATGTATGGTGTCCATACAGGCACATGCGAATTTGAGATGACATGTTTTACACCGTCTGCCCACAGTCCATCCAAGTCCTCCGTACACTCCCCCACCCTCATCACCACCATTCATTTCTCCACCGCCCCCCACCTCCTGCAGCAGGGCTGGGTAGTAGCTTGCCCATGCCATCCATTATTCCCAGGCAGGAGTGCATTAAAGATTCATCTCTGCAGCTCAACCTCAAAGGAAAGACTATGACCCCTGGTATAGCTGCTGAATTATGGAGACCGCCAATAAAGTTGTTTGCCTTTGATCTCATTCTCAGTTTTCTCCCTCCCAGGTGAACGTGGACGGGCGAACACATGGACACACACAGACGCACGCGAACACAAAGCGCTGTCATATTCTGCATTTCCCTTTTACTCGCCGTCGCCACCGCTCCTCTTCTTATACAAACACAAACGTGGACTTGTGTGTCCTCTGCATTGTCTGTTTTCATTCTGTAGTCCCCCGTCCCCGCCTCTCGCCACAGGCACACAAAGATACACACAGAAGAATACAGGGAAAAATGAAAACAAAAGCGTATCTCTGAGAGGATGATGATGGAACAATTATGTGCAAACAGTCTTGCCTGCCCGCTCCCTGCATACCAAGTGACTGTCTGACTGCTATAAATTTCACCCCTGCCATCAAACACAATCTCTGCCTCCCTCTCTCAAGCTAAGAGTGGCCGGCTGCTCTGTGCAGTGGCAGTGGTGGGGACACATTTGCTCACACATGCGTATTGTTTATATTTAATCGATGTGGAGTGGAAGGTCCTGTTCAAAATGGCTGTCATTTGTCAAGTATTAATAATTCAGTCACACGAACACAGGAGGGAAAGCAGGCGCACTCCCACGCTGGACTGTATGAAGTGCCCCCTCACCTGAAGGTGAATACTCGCACTCAGCTCTCATTCTCGTCTTCAGGCAGCTCCTGTTGTTCACGGCCTTGTGGTTACGGCGGAGGCAGGAATGGCGAACTGTGAAGGAGCTGACAAAACGGTCCCCTCACTGGAAACCAAACATGAGCATGGAAGGAGCCTTGAACTGGGCGAATCGGTCATGTCGTGGTCAGAGTTCATTTTATTATACGGTTAATAGGAGGCTGTACTGGTGAGCATGATGGCACATCAGCTTTCTACTTAATAGATTCAAAGGACACACACACACACACACAAGTGTTGTGAGTAGCCTTGAAGGGAGCGAGCAGATGATAGGTGAAGGTGGGGTTGTGTGCATGTGATGGGGGTGTCCCATTATCTTCGTACCCAGTGCCCCATCGCCCAGTGGACACAATTATAAATCTGGGGTGACCCGCACAGTAGTCACAAGGAGGACACGTGGAAGGACAAAGACGTGGAAGCTGTGGTTAAATCAAGCTTTACCACCTTACTCCCCTTACATACACAAACACACACACACACACTTATGTATACACACACCAGTCAAACCAGCCCTCATATCTTCCTCATGCTGATAGATTTGTGGAGATTGTTACAAAGGATACAGGTGTATGGCAGCAAAAAACAAGGATTCCCGGTTGATTAATGAGGTGTGACCAGCCCTCAGTGTTCTGTTCTTAGAGTAATGCTTTTTCTCAGGGGATTTACAGGAAATGAAAAAAGCAAATACACACACACACACACACACACACACACAGGCACACACTGTGGAGAACTCCCCGTGGAGTTCCTTGCCAGCCCTGTGAAAGTGCACATGTTGAGTGGAGACCACTAATGGTGTGCTGTTGCCATACAGAGGTGTTGCACCAGTGATTTGGGAAAGTGAAAGACTAACATTCCTGACATGAGATGGATTCTGAGTGGCAACTTCACTGGTCAAGGGCAGGTGCATGCTTGAGGGCAGCAGGTGGAGGAAGAAGGCGCTAGGTGTCTGCAGTGGGAGCGACAGAGACGGGGCAACAGGAGAGGGAAATGTTGGGAGGGGACAAAGAAAGTAATGGCCAAGTAATGTTGCATTTGCACATCAGGAGAAACAAGGTGGTAAAAAGGGCAGTGTTTCTAAGAGAGAGGTAACTTTGCAACGCCAGGGGAATAAGACTGTGTTTTCACACCGCTGCTGACTTTATTCCTCTTGAAGGTCGCTGAAACATGCGCATATTAGAAAAAAAGGCCCACACTCGTAAAGTTAACTTCTCTAATCGCATAATGAGCAACAGCACGGCGGCAAATAAAGTCTGGTATATTCAATAAAACATGATTTATTCATTGTATTACCCCGGAGAGCACCACAAAGACGGTGTGTTACAATCACTTACCGCAGCCTAATGCACATTACCTATAAAAAGTGGCACAGATGCATTTTTTTTTTTTTTTTTGCGAGCATGTAGATGGGACGCGGGACCTGAAATGACATACTATTCACTGGTTTTTGATATCATAATAGCTTAGCCATATTTCATGTGCGGCCAATTGTGCACTGTGCCTTTATCTGTGAGTATTATAATACATCAACCATCCCAAAAGCATTCAAGTCATGCCTATAATACTGAAGGCGTCGAGAGCGCTGATGTGTGAAATAAAGGACAGCTTGACAGCACTTGAGCTGTCCCGTACGACCCATGCAGAATCGTCCACATTAGAAGACAATGGAATTCTCAGTGAGAAGAAAATGCAATACATCACACAGTCTTCAGTGTGACAATGGGAGAGAGACAAAGGGTAATAAATCATTCTAGACTTGTGTGACCCTTTCACAGAATCCCTCTCTAAGTTTGTCATTGCACGCCACCGCTGCAACCCCCAAGTCAGCCCCGAACATGTTTTACCTGTGGAGGGTTACCTGTCAGACAACTTAAGCAGAAGAAGTGTTGAATAATAACACTGGCACAACTTAAAGTTACAATTAAGCTGCCCATGTAGTGCTATTTTCTTTGGCGTAGTCACGCGTCTCCAATAAAAACAGCCAGGAGCGAATAGCGCAGACCGTATGTCACGCCCTACCTCCTAACCACAGAGCTGACGCCGAGTCTCACAGTTTACTTAAGCACAAAGCTATCGGTATCAGTCAACCAGGAAACTGGCCTCTGCTGCCAGCCGCTGAGGTCACGTGCAGCCCTGGCCCGGAGATGTTCATTGTGAAGTTGCCAGTTATCAGTATGTTTGTTGGCAGTTACTTTAGCAACAAGTAAAGTTATCCATCCAGTGTTTCTCAGGGCAGAGTAGCCCGAGGGGTGGAACCAGCAAATATTTTGTCCATCAACCATGACCCATTTTCACCCAAATCAAAGTTGAATATCTGCACAGTAATCTGTAACGTCTGGTGCTGAGCAACACAATACTTTGGCAGCGTTCTTTTTTTTATACATCCATCCAGCATCCATTTTATATTCCCACAGCTGGGCCTTATAATGCTGTAGAGATGAGATAAAGAGCCAGACATATGTGCCTCAAACAAGTTCAAACAACTTTCATAGCTGAAACATGAGCTGCAGGATACATCTAAATCACAGATCAAGCCTATTCATCACAGATGAATGATTATTAACATGCAGCAGACATACTTCAGTGAGACAAACTTCCCAACGCTCATATTTATTAAACGCAATTTAAACGCTCAAACAGACGATGGTTATCATTACTGAGAGAATAGAAGCAGACACGTGTTATGATTTAGTCATGTTACATCTGAGAGCCGCACTCTGACATCAGCACATCACAAAGAAATCTCGTCCTCTGCTACTCTCGGCACAATCTGGGTTATTACCTCTATTGTTAATAGTCTGTTAAAAGTCCGTTGTTGAATCAGCAGTTTACCTAATGTGATTGGGGTCACGCTGAAGTGCAGGTAAATAGAGAGCAAAAGCTAGCCAAGCTGTGTTTAATGTTTCATATAAATGTACCCGTGGAGCGGTTTACGAGAAGCCTGCTGAATGTGGGTTGATGGATTGAGGTTTTACAGTACCGAGCGCTTGTGTGCGTTGAGGGAATCAAGTGCAGGTGAAGCAGCAATGTCACCGGCAAGGTCATAAACAAAAGCCTCAGATTCTAATTTTTATCGAAGGCCATTTTCTCTCCCGCTCCCCTCCCCCGCTTCTGGTCCGACAGTGTTGATGCGCGTTTGAGTACAGGTGTGGAGGAGTAACTGTTTGTGCCTATATGTGTGTGAACGTGTGTGTGTGTGTGTGTGTGTGTGTGTGAGTTGTCAAGGCCCGCAGATGTTCCTCCGGGGTGCAATTTTAATTCACACCTGTTCTCTCTTTCATACTTCTCTCTTTATTCCGCTGCCTAATCTGCAGAGCTACTACTTGATTCTGCAGGGCCGAGCTTCCCCGATGGGAAGCCTTTGATAGAACCGTCTCCTTGGCGATCAGATAAGACGAGTCGCTGCTGTTTCAGTCAGCTGAGCCGAAACACGCCAATCGTCAACAACCCGCATCCCTAATGGCCGTCGCACTGAATGCAGAAACAGGCTGCACAGAGAAAGAATCCGGTTGGAGATCGTTGTCACCGTGTTACCTCTGCTAATTATGTTTGTTTAGTCATAATCCAAATTAATTGTTGTTTCCAGATCCTTCACACAGTCCGAGAGGATAATGGTTCGCTGGGTGGCGAGGAGACAAAAAACCTGGTGTAATTAAACATTTTTAGGTCAGCTGCAAACAGCATCCCGTAATCCTTAGCCTCTGAACTCCATAATTTATGGACACCATCTCAGAGGCTGTGAGTTATTGCCCCCTCACTAGCGAGTTTCATTGTATCCATAATGTATATCTTCTAACAGCTAACCTCAATTATATTTTTATCATTCTCCCAAACGAGGTAACCTTTCAGTACAACAATACCATTCTCCTCCGGAGCCACGCCGCTGCTCACAGGCATAGACCTAAATAAGAGTTACTGTAAAAACCCGAGCTGGCTGATAAAGAGCTATGTGTGCAGCTAACACACACACACACACACACACACACACACACACACACAGGAAAAATCAATATAATACCTGCATGAGGTCTGGCATTAGTGCGAAGAGAAATGAAATGATGACGGCAAACAGAAAAACAACTAAAATAATGAGTTCCTCAAAAGATCCAGCTCTTAGTGAAACATCACGTCCTCTTAAATTGCAGACGCTCAAATTGGATAACTGTTAAAACTACAACCATCACCACATTAACGTGACGGGTTGAACTGTGCGCTGATGTAATGAGAGCTGCATCCAGCATTGAGGGAATAGAGAAGGAGGGCACGCGGGCCATTCTTTGCTATTTATATCCAAATTCCATTTTGATCATCGTAGTATAACATTAGCCAATCCTGAATGAACAGGCTGTATCTACAGAGCGCTGTAATCTTGTGCTCCCTGCAATCCTGTTCCCGCTCTGCGCACGCTGAGAAAGGACGGGATCGTAGAGGGAGATCGGGAACACGACAGAAAGAGTTCCTAATTTATCGGGCGAGAGGATGACATACGCGACACAGACGCAGCGCTGTCCAAAGATGCACACTGTGTTGAAAGCTTCAGTTTCCCCTTGAAAAATACTCCTTTGTATGGTTGTGAGTTTTTCATTCTTTGGAAGATTCGAACCCAAAATACCCAAATACCAAGATGTTCTGCATTCTGTAGACATTCTACAAGTGAGTAGAAAAGAAACAGAGGTTGATTAAGCTCCTGCATTACTAAATTGGATCCAAACAAATGTGTCCAAACCTGGCCACATCTCTAAACCACACAACCTTCTTCACATCACAACAGAACTCTACAAGTACAAGATGAGCAGAGAAAAAGCCTCCTCTCCTCACCGTTCCTTTTTGTGCCTGTATTGTGCCTCAGTAGGACCCTCGAACCAATGAGACTGAACCAAATTACAACACTTCAACAAAACTTCTACACTCATTTGAACACTGAGGGGAAAAGCACAAAGTGAAATGCGGCGCTGTGCAGCTCTTAAAAGACAGAGGAGAGTGGCAGATTACCTGACTATAGAGAATGGCATTAAATACAGAACCACTTTGACAAAGTACAGAGTCAGCAGGCACAGACGAGCCTGTGCAGCCTGGCAGATATAAGAAAACATGGCTCCCTACAGCCGAGCAGCTCAGCCAGCTGTAAAAAGAAAAAAAAGAAAAAGAAGAAGAAAAAAAACAAGAGACACAGCAACACTTCTGAGCAGAATGCACTAAATTCCAGCCAGTCAGAACAAAACATTTCAGCTAATTCATACACAAGCAAGTCTCCAGCTGTACTCTCGAGTGTGGCATAATTCCTCCGGTCTTTTTTTCTTCTACGAATTCTCATTCATATGCAACCGGTTTGCATCAGCAAAATGCATTTCGGGGCGAAACATAATGCCTTTCAGATTAGATTGCTTTAACAGCTCATCAGACAGAATGGTCTTACTGAGAATTTCTGCAAAAGCTTCCTGTTTGGTGTTTACTGCACTGCCGCAAAATCTGCACGTAACTTTTACTTACCTTAAAATAATAAAGAAATGGAGTGGAAATGAATGGTACAGTGTCTTGTAAGTGGGTGAATGGTGTCTCTGTCTCAGTCAGTCCTCCCCCGCATCACTTGTTTCCACACTATGTGGATCACAGCATTACAGACATGCTTACGTCAGGTTTTCCAGACACAACATTTCTATGAGTTTTGTTTGTGTTTAGCAGCAACAACACATCTGATCATTTGTAACACTCAGAAGCAGTGTGGTGGGTGCCATTTAACACAAAAACCTAATTTCTACATGATGTTGCTTTAAACCACTTGGTCAGGATCTGGGACATATCCCAGTCAATGATACGTTGCTAAATAAAATGAACACTGACTTCCAGCATCAAGTGGAACAGTGGAACATAAATCAAACACTATTCCCTCAGATGATAATGGATGATATTTATCTACTGTGTATCGTAACTTAGCGGTGAAAAAATATTCACGTATTTCTCATGCTTTTGTTTTATTTCAGTGACAGGTATATTTGGAGTTGACTCAGCTCCGTTGATTTCTCATCGCCTCACTTCCAACTATGAAGTTAATTGTCAGCCACATACTGTGCACATATCGCACAGCTCAAACTGTGAGCACAAGATTGCTCTCACTGAACGAAAAAAAAAAAAAACGTAGGAATCAGAGTGATAGGATTATATAATGCGTTGTTTGGTATTATGTTTATTAGTATGACTCACTATGATTGAGCGTTCATTTGTTTTGTATGAATCACTCAAATACAAACTTCTTTGCAATCTCATACTGTGTTGTTTTCAAACAACACTTGAACTAAGCACTTTATGATAAAAAAAAAAAACAAAAAAAACATGGCACATACAAATGTGTGCATGTGTAAGACAAAACCTGCAGATACATACAGTGCAATACAAAGCCACAGCAATGCATTATTCTATGCCCACAGTCCTTTGGCTCAAGTATTGCCCAATAGAAACATCATACCTAAATGTCAGGGAACATGTGGTGTGTGATGAGACTCTCCTCTGAACCCCAGTGACCTGGATGTTATCTTGTACACAACTGGCAGGCTGCCCTTCAAGGAGCACATCAATGAGTAAATATGTGGCTTTCCCGGAAAAGAAAACATAATCCTTGAGTTTGACGCTGAAGAGGCCTGATTACTTTTCTTGCTCTGTGGATTCGCTGTAAGCGTGGGGGCTGTGAGTCTTCTCCCCGGAGACATGCGGGGGACATCAGAAAGCCCAGCGCCTGTCATCTTACATCTGTCCTCTCCATCCCTTTCTGCTGTCATCGACGATTGGATCAGGGATAATGACTCTCACAGGGACCCTTTGCAGGAAGGTGGTCATTACGCAGATATGGTGGAAGAGCCGCGAATACACAGCCATCCACGCGATGGTTAACAATGCGCTACAATACGGCGAAGAAAAAAAACAAGATCAGCCACCAGTCATGTAATGCAGTGCATCATTTCCTCACCCTTTCCCCCCTCGGCATCACTATTACACATCACAGAGAAAGGATATTCAAAAGAGAAAAATAACCACATCAGTCATTCTTCCTTTGCAGATACACACAACACACAGCTCGTTAAATCGCTGCACCAGCCCTTTTACAACATTTGCATTCATAAATCAGTGGGAAAGCCTCTATTCCCATATTTATTATTTCCCCAGCTACTTGAATGCTTCCATCTGGATTCGAGGGTCAAGACATCAACAACATAATGTAAAAAAAAAAAAAAAAAAAAAAGACAGTCAACACATGCATAAAAGCACAACAGCTGTTTGTGATGTTCTGGTTTTTGGCAGATGGCTCTTGGCCATTCTTCACTGCGGATCACACTGCTAAATGCACTTACGGCTGCCGAAAAAAAACAAGTCTTTTTACTGTCTCTGCTCAGCACTGTGAACACATCATTACTGGCCAGACTGCGAGACCTGGCAAGTTGTAAGTAAACCTCAGAGAGAGAAAACAGCTCAGCGGTTATGAACGAGAACTCGGAGGTTTAGGTAGACAAAGTCAATCTGTTTACACAGAGATCCCATAACCAAGACTCATCGTTATCTTGTTGTAAAAAGAATGAAGCAACGTCATCACTACTGAATTTTTGCAGAGATTCCTCATGCCAATGTTTTCCAGCTCATTTTTGCTGATACCTCTGGGGGGGGCATTGGGTTTTTGTGCCCCCCAGTGCTGGAACGCTGATGCAAAATCTGGCTTAGCCTATCACATCCTATAAAATTCCTATTGTGAGATTTCAGCATGAGGCACAATGGGTTACACTGTTGCTCTGCACCTGTGTGCTACAGGGCCTAACCTCGCGAGTATCTGTGTGAGACGTGGTCTGTCAGGTTTGTTGCTGGCAGTGGGGCAGTGGGTGTCAGGGAGAAGTACCGCAGCCACAGAAAAGTGCATGCCGTCATCTTGGACTGCGAAACAGTGTGTGTTGTATTCACCGCCACAAAAGAGGAATAAAAAGTTTGTGTTCTTGAAGCGCTACTGCAGTGTTTATTGGTGCCGACTGTGAAAAGGTTAGTAACCAGGTATGAGACTTAAAGCTGCTGCGAACGCTGTTGTTTGTTTCAGCTAACTTTCTATCTGCACTCCCCTCCTCTCTACATCAGACATGGCAGCAGACAGACAGGAGACGGGAGCAGACAGGACCGCCTCTTTATACAGTTCTGTGTCCTGATAGGATAAAATGGGCAGTGATACCAGAAAATGTGTTTTCTTTCTTCGACTGCATGAGCAGTGCAAGGAGCCACATGCGACTGACCAAACACTTAACACCTCTTTCAGTAAGAAAATCTTCACGTACAACAGCTTTAAGATGCAAAGACTATGAACAAGAGGTCTCCTGATTATGGTCTGGAGCCGTGGATCTGAAAAGGCTCTTCAAAATGACCTTGCAGCTGGGCGCGCCTGTGGAGCAGCACTGTGCAATCAAATCAA
Organism: Acanthopagrus latus; assembly: GCF_904848185.1. Classification (NCBI taxonomy): domain Eukaryota; kingdom Metazoa; phylum Chordata; class Actinopteri; order Spariformes; family Sparidae; genus Acanthopagrus; species Acanthopagrus latus. Next base: position 4,718,251 of record NC_051046.1, on the reverse strand, counting down.
AACATTAATGGGGGAAAAGTCATACTTTTCACTGGAAAGAACGAAAACTTCAACTTCTGAAAATAAAGGCTGCGAAAGAGGAGCGTATGCCGATCCTCACCCCATGAGGTCATCCAACATTGAATAACATAAGCCTAGAGACGAAGCTCAGCGCAAGTTCAATCAGGAAGACGATCATTTCATTCACCTCTCTCCCTGCTCCCTCCGTTCACCTGACATGGGCGTTTCTTCATGTGCTCTCTATTTAACCAACCGCGGACACAATCAGCCAATCACGTCTCTGCTTTCAAACTTGAAACCGCTCTCCTCTCTACCATTCGCCACCCTCCTCCAGCTCCCTAGAAATATATGATGATGGAGTCCGACCGCCGGAGACTGTCACATTCTCTTTGCAGATCTTCACTCGATGAAATTACAACTCTCTCCTGATCGAACTGTCGTGAAGGCCCACCAGCAGATGCAGTCGCGAAATGCTTTTTCAAAAACATCGCCCTGCCGCTTCACCCTTTTTTACGCAGCCGCTGACCTCTGCTGCCGGCTTTAAGGCGGCTGCTTTCTGTATTTAGGGCTGAAGATATGTAAGCTTCCGTGTGGAGTAAATTTAATCGAGATTTCATTCACATGTCAGGTCTTCTGAATGCACATGGTGGTGCACACATCGTCAAGTACTGTAGTAATCTACCACACAGGCTACGAAGAAAAAACATGAGTGTGTGTGAGGAATGTGCAGAGAACACACCAGTCTGACATTAATGCTGATTTACTGCTGTCATATCTTAATGTCATAAAGCCTCTTTCATTGCTTCTCTCTCATCCTGTCTCACTCTCCACCCTTCTCTCTCTCTCTCTCTCTCCCTCTCTCTCTCTCTCTCTCTCTCTCTCTCGCTCTCATACAACTAACACAGCCCACAATCTGCTGCTGCTGTTCAAAAGTTGCGGCATGAGCCACAGGCAAGGCTGTGCCACTTATACTCAGGTTTATAGTCTTGGTTTTATTATACACCTCCCCATAAGGCAGCCCTCAGAGACGATGACACCCCAGACACCTATTTAAAAAGGCTTGGTGAGCTGCAGTTGACGGAGCCCGGGCGGTGGCAGGTTGTCATCTGCAGGCCTTGTCTCTGTTTATGGGCTGTTAGAGCGTTTGAACCGCAGGGTCAGTCCTGCTGCGGAGGCACCATAACACTCCATAGGCCCACCACAAAATGAACAAAAATAAATCCTAATGAACCTTTTAAGCCCTCTCGTCCGTCCGTAGGCCAGGAGTGCCATGTGCAAAGAGATAATGCAAGAGGACAGCGGGAGAAGTGGTCTGCCAGCAGCGACGATGAGAACGGGCAGGGAGGCTGTCACGGCTTTGTTAAAGCTGGTGATCATCCACTGAGGTGACAGATGCTGAAGAGGTGATATACTGGTGCAAGTGTCGCAGGGCAACGCTGTTTGTTTGTGTAATATGAAGGTGTGGGTGAGAGTCTCTACTTCTCCGTGAAACAAAAAAACTCCTGGCAGTCACACAATGTCCATCAATAAACTGTATTCACCGAGGAGCCAGAACTCAAAGACAAACAATCATTTGAAGTTGCTCCATTTTTACTCGGGTTCAGACCCCTGCTGTGAGCCGGTGGAGGGCAGCAACTGCAGACATTTAGTCAGGTACAAATTTGAGGTTGCGCTATTCTTATGCCTTTTTCTACTTCTGCTCCACTACAACTCAAAGGGAAATTTTGCACTTTTTTTCTTCACTATATCTATGTGACAGCTTCAGTCACTAGTTGCTTTACAAATTAGGATTCACATGACGTGACAGGTAGGCGCAGCTGAAACGATCAGTGGACTCACTGATTAACAGGAAATTAATTGGAGATTATTTTGACAGTAGTTTAGAAATTTGTCATGAAAAATGAATACTTGTATAAAATAATTTTGAGGTTTTGGCTGTTGGTTTGACAAAACAAACATCTTGAAGGTGTCACTTTGGGTTCTCTGGATGACTGTGACAGCATTTTTCATAATATAATGATATTTTCCAAACCAAACAATCAGTGGATTGATGGAAAGAGAAAACATCATCAGCAGATGAATCCATGAAAATGATGATTAGCTGCAGTCCTTTACAGAATATCTCCACCTCAATTGACCATGACAGTAATATGGTTCTTTAATGTAATATATAACATTAGTATAACAGTTACAAGGGACATTTTTCTGTATTGTGTACTTTTACTTGAAGCACATTTTTTCTGATATTCTTACATTTACAGTTACTTCAGTTCCTATTCAGCCTTCATTTTCAATTTGTAGCCAGTACATGGGACATTAGATTGGATGAAATGATGGATGACATGTGCACTATGTAAGAATTTCACGTTAGCATGCCAACCAGTTAGCCCAAGTTGCTTTAGGCTCCAGTGCTAGCAGTGTGAGCGCACAGTGTCAGCTGGTAGGATCTCTAGCTACACGGCTAGCTGAGCTAACTAGGTAACGGCAGCTACAGTTAGCAGCAGTTAGTGGTTTTTTCTAGTGAGATGCTATCCTCCTGTTTGTTTGGAGTATTATTTCAACAGTTGGCCAATATTGTATCTTTAAGTAAGAGATGTGAAGACTTACTCCACTACTGCTGTCAGGAGCGGGTCTTTAAATTAGTGATCTTATATAAATGTCCTTTCTCTAACCTCTCTGTGATCAGATCTCAGAATTAAGGTCAGCACTTCATCCAGTTTTACAGCTCAGGTTTGACTGTGTCTATTATTCCCAGAGAGCATCAGAGAGCCTCTGTTGAGATGGCAACACACACCTGAAGGGAACGCGGAAAACACACCTCAAAGAAAGGAATGAGGAAATTAAGATTTTCTCAGACTGCTGTTATGATGGATGAGATAAAGAGGAAATCTCAGCGATTTTACCGTAAGCAAGTAGGATATGTGTGTGACCTGGCACCGAACCTCCACGTAAGGAATCTGCCAAGGGCGCAGGCTCAATTATTTCCCACCTGTCATCGCTGTACTACCTCTGGACATCCACCCCCGACCACGAGGAGGCTGTGATCCATTTTCAGCTCAGCGCAGACAGACACGACACCCACACAGCCGAACATAATTGTGGATTGAAGCCGCTATAAAGTTGGCCGTGTCATGTTTCATCATTATGTGAGGGGATGTTGTACCAGATCACAGATTAGAGTAAATTCTGTACCCTCGGTGGTGTGTTGGTTAGAACTGCCACCATCTGGACAACAAAGGGGAGAAAATAAATGCTATTAAGTCTTAATCACCCTCTATTGTAACCTTCATTTCTTTCATCTTCGCTTCATTTTATGGGAGAATTATTTCATCACCTTCTTGACTTCAGGGGCGTGATGGTCGCAGCTCTATGACTACACCTCAGCTGCGCCATCGTCCCCGTCCCCCCTCCACCTTCATTCCTCCACCTTCATTCCTCATGAGAACATGTGGACAGAGGCTCAGTGAACGAGGGCACGGAGAACAGGCAGGCTGAGGAGGGAGGTAATTTCTGCTGTCTCACCTCAGCGCTTTCCTCATTCGACTCTGATTAGCTCCAATAATGTATCTCAGACTTTTCAGCTGTTCAAAAGGACGGGGGGCTGAAAGGAAGTGAGCGAGAGGGGCAAGATGGTGAAGAATACGTCCCCTCCCTCGCAGCCCCTTCCACACCATTAATCTTCCCCTTCTCACTGCCGTCTCGAGAAAGTGATTATGGCGACTTAATTGTATTTGAGGGAGTTTCTCTACATTGTATGTATTTTACCTGAAAGGGGGACTTGTCAAACTTTGGAAATGTAGATTAGCAGTGTATCCCCTTCGCCACTTAAACCTCAGGGGTGATGTTTGAAGTGGCAGTGACTCGCACAGCATGTCATTCAACATATGATATTATATAGAAAAAGTATATTTCTCTTAGCATGGATTTTAGAATAAATATGAGAAGACTTGCTTACTGCTTTCAAGGCACTGCTGCATCTGTAAGAATGGAACAAATGACCTCTTGTTGATGAGAATTTAAAAAATAAAGTGACTGAAATAAGTATTACGTATGCAATATTTCTTCAGCCACTTGGGGGCAGCAGAAACAAGCTGTAAACACAACATTGACATGTCCTAACAGCAGTTAGAGAGAAACATTACCATTCACTCGGGGTGTATTTCTGGCCCTGTGGCCAATGTAAGTCATGCATTCACTCTCATTTGATTGATGCCTGATGGAAATGTCTGGCTCTTTGGCTGCTAAAAGCTCCACTGTGTTTACCAGCTAGCTACAGCAGCTAGCTAACTGACTCTATCTGCTTGTCTGGTGCCAAGCAAAGACATCGCAGGGGTTTTAGAGATTTTCTTTTATAGAAAACAGCTGCCTTGTGCAGCCAGAAGAGTAAAGTTGAAGGCAGTGATGCCTAACAATGAGCTAAAACTCACTAAAGTTGAAAGATATTGGAAATTCAAGTGGTAATTGTATGTAGGTTCATCAGTTTATGTTTCCAGGGTTTGGTGTTAGCATGCTAATGATTACTAATTAGCACTTATCCCTGGATATATCATTGTTTTGTTTTGTTTTTTTAGTTTTTGGTTGTGAACTAAAGTGTTAGACATAAATGTTGACTTGATGATGAAGCTGCTCAGGGAAACAGCCAAGTTGTGCAGCAAGTACAGACACTGAACGCCTGTCAAGGAAATCCATCCAATAGACAAATGTCAACCTTGTGGTGGTGCTGTAGAGGGAACCACCAAAGTCATCATACGCTGACTGGGAAGAATGACGACCTGTGAAAACATTTTTTTTGCCAATCTGTCGAGTAAATGCTGAGATATTTCACAGGATAAGTGAAAACCATGACCTGCCACTGGTGCTAGATGGAAAGTCAGCACATCCAAGCCAATAGCTGTTGAGATATTTCTATATTGACCAGATTTAAACATTTAACAAGTCCGGCTTGGTTTACTCAATTTTGGCGTCTAACTGCCAATGTAGAAGATCTCAGAAACCAAATAACTGGAGTCCTCCTGTCCAATGGTATTGTGCATGCAAATTCTGCATCCGTTATCGATCGAGACAGCGATAGGGGTCTTTCGGAACAACGATGCTCATTCACATTCGATCATGATTTATGAAGGGAAAAATTCTAAGTCTTAAAGTGTCTGAAGACGTCAAAATCAAGATTTAGAGCCATATAAAGTGACTTGAAAGCTTCTTAGACATCTTCCATTGAGCCTGAGCAGTGTGCACAACTCGTAACACTTTATTAAAAAAAAGCTCTATGATTTCAGTGTCTAATAACACACTATTATGAAGTGTAAGCCATTCATAGTGTAGGAGCCTTAAAGCAGAAATAGGTGTGTAACTATGCAACGCTTAAACAATATGTTGAATGTTAATGATGTAAGCAGGGGAGAATTCCTGCCGTCTCCATGTTTGCCAAACTTTTGCAGGCTTGTGTACACGACATGTACAAAAAAAACACATGCGATGCACACTCGATGTCCGCAGGATACCCACCGGTCATCAAGCAGCGTCTCTTTCCTTCAGCTCAGACAAAAAGCTTGTGACATGTTCATTAAGCAGCAGGGATCCCATTACTGCACTCAACAGCCTCCCTGTCACAATGCTCACACATAATTAGTTACACATAGAGCCTCAGGAATGCTAATTGTCGCTCTCCTCCCCTCGTTCGCTCACTGCTTTCCATACAGCTTCTTCTCACATCCTTCTTCTTTTTCCCCTCGTTCGTTCGTTCGTTCGTTCGTTCGCTCTGCAGGTGGCGCGGTGTGCCACTCTCAGACTGTCAAAGTTGTTCGGAAAAGCTTTCAAATTACAGTTTAAATTTCCCCGCTGAGAACCTATTAATTCATAATGGAAGGAGAGAGAGCGAGAGAGAGAGACGGAGAGGGAGAGCCAGACAAAGAAGAAGGGTGAGGTGTGGATGGCGGGCTGGAGGGCTCAGACATTAGTCACTCTGAGAAAACCAAATGTGTTTTTTCCCCGTTTCCTAACAACACTCTTTTTTTTTTTTTTTTATCCCTCCGCAAAACACTTTCTGTCCACCTTTCACTCTATAATCCATCTCTGGCCACTTGTTTACGGGTATAGGTCAGCAAAAAGTGTATACTGATGCATCGCTTGTGATGAACAGTAAGTCCAGTCTGGTGCGACATCGATGTTTTCGCGTTTGTGTATGAAGTGAGAATCCAGGAGTTCGGTCTGAGACACGGTGAAGCAGCAGAGCCGAGTCACGCATCATTAAGTAATAGTGAATGGAAAACCAACTGTGGGCTCATTAATGAATCCATTGTTTGTTTGTTTCCCCGCAAAAATCATGCTAGGTGCCGTCCGCAGCCACCCTCACATTTCTCCTAATTGATTCTTAATGAGCCTTGATGAACTACAGCACCGCAACACAGATAAGGGACAAAACTCATATGAATAGTTCTATTATTGGGGTATAGTGCGACTGTTGCCTGGTAGTTATTTTATTTATAGAGCAGCGGTGGTCAGCTTCATGGAAAGAAATGCATTTTGTCTTTACCGGAGAAACGAGTTAGAAATGAAAACATTGTCTCCTGTATGAGTTCATACACACCAAATCATTTCGTGTCAGCAGATGTACATGAAACATTAGAGCCTGAAGGAAAGAAAAAAGTATGATTGACAGGTTGTGGAGGTCATGTGAGCACGGATGAGAAATGTAATGGTTTTGAAGGGTGCCACGAACGGCTATATCATACATTAGGCTGTCATGCAGGAGAGCGAAGTTCACGCACTTACCTGTTCCCTTAGTTTTCATAACCACAACCTTTCCCCTAAATGCGAAACTGTGTTATAGTTGCCTTACTTTGACCATACATTAATCATTCTCTATCTGCCATAACTTCAATATTTTCCTCTTAAAGTTTCCCTTCCTTGCATGACTCTGAAGTGTGATGTGGCGAGCCAAATCTGCAGTTCTTGTTCTGCTTTAAAAATAAAAACCCAAAAGTTCAACTGGCGCGTAAATGTGGCTTTAACAGTCTGATTTCGGATCAAATTGAGTATCTTCCATAGTCATTATCTTTGCGGGGGCCCCGGCTGTGTCTCCTCTCTGAGCTGCAGCGGCACAAAGACACAATTTCATACTAAAAAGACTTTAACTTAGAAAATTTGTACACTCAGACTACTGAAGCCTTATTAACTTCAACCGAACTTCAGAATGCATTATTGCAGTGTGGATTTTGTCCCTTATCTCCTATATTGAAGTCAGACTCTGAAGGCATCGCTTGACAGCCACTTGGCAGTTTGAACAATAACGGCAACTAATAACTCCTGCTCTTACCCGACAGAAAATCTGAACCTATTCTTTAAACTTGCGGCTTTCCGGTCCCTAGATGGGAGTAAGGGTCCCGCAAGGCAACTGTGTGAACAGATTTCCCCGGAAATGTGATAAATGCCAGCTCAGTTCGCACAGAATCCAAAAATCATGCTCCTCACTTTTTTTCCCCTCGCCACGAAAACATGAACGAACTACAACTATTACACCTCATTATCATGGGAGCCTGCTGTTGCCTGATTTATAATATTTTCCCTGAGTGCATATTCACCTGTGAAATGTGCAAAACTGCCATATATTAGCCTACAGAATATGACAGCAGCTTTTCCCTCAGCAGGGGGTGGGGGTCAAAATTGATGAATCTGCCCTCCGACATGCAGTTTCACAGAATTATCACACAACCAGAATCACATGAACACAGTCGGGGGGCATCTAGTAATTTCAGGAAAAGGTTGACGGCTCCGCGCTACAGCTAATTCACTAAGACCAGCCTATCAGCCCCCCGCCTGCACTGTAGTTAGCTGACAGTATGGCTCAACCTTTAAAGTTGGTACTCGCGTGTCGCTCTGGTTCAACAACTGATCTTTGTAGTCACACGCGGCACATTTCAGCCAGGTCTTGATTGCAGACGAACTGCACCGAGCGGGGGTTACGTTTCCACAGCAACCACTATACCCATAAGCAACGCCTGACTAATTACGCAGACAGACAGAAAAAAAGCTTGTGCACTTTTATGTCTGCTCCCCTGTCACTCTCTCCTCAGCACCGATTTCACCCAAAATAATAAAAGCACACAATCTGAGCGCCACTGTTCTTGCATTTGAACTCACTCTTGCAGAGAAAACTGGCAAGGCGGTTACTCAGGATAGATATCTTAATATTTCTCTCACAGGTTGTCTGTCCAGCTCAAGTCGTGTTTTTACTGATCGGCGTCTCAGCCCCTTAAGTCTTCGGGTCTTTTACACATTTCAAAATGCAAATCCTTCTTTTTTTATTTGGTTTGATGTTCTTTCCCAAGAAGTCTCCACTACAGTGAAGCAATTAGTGCGAGATAGTTATAATATTAGGTTGCGCAAATTAAGTCCAATAACAAAGGATTTGTGGATTTTAGGATTTATTTATTTGTCTACAAAATCTCTCAGATGTTAATTGTTTAAAACATTATTTATAACAATAAGACATCTGAAGAACATGGATGAAATAAACACCACTACATCTACTGACTGATATGAATGGTAAGTAAATCAATATTAACAGTGAATACTCAATGAAAATCAGAACACCTCTTTTACGTACGTAATTGCAGTTATTATGTCAAGATGTACAATCATTTGACTTCCTATCTTCGATTGTTCTGAGATTTAAATGAGTTGAAGGCTCTTATCTTTTTGTAGCCAAAGCACTTCAGCCACAGCAGTTTAAAAACCCCACAATGAAATGATAATGGAGGATGAGAGCGAGTGGATGTCAGCCACTTCTTAACACTAACGTATTCATTATAAAGCACACAACAGCACTGTGTTGCTCTCCGTGTTCAGACGATTATGTTTTAAATGTAAAAGACAGAACGGGTGTGAAGTTCAGCTATGTGAAAAGACATTTTTATTTCCAGCAGGAATTGTTCCCCCTGCTGTTCTTCTGCTGCGACTCTCAGTGCTAATGGACTTTGGTCGCATAAAATATTATCGGTATATGAAAGATACATCAGACAAACAGTATGAAAGACTGCATCAAGAACAGATTTTTTAAATTTGTCTTTTTTTATTGTTATCAGTATTTTCTTATATATTTATTTTTGTTTACAGAAAGCAAGTTACGTGTGTGTATATATATATATATTCATATATATGTGTGTGTGTGTGTGTAAATATGTAGATGTGAGGGGTGAAGAGGATGCTGGTGAATACATACAAATATTATAATATAATATGAATAATACAAGGCAAAAGAAATGAATATATAAGATAATGGTTGACCAATTAAATTCTATTTTGCAGGACACATTTGGTTATACATTATATATGTGTACGTTTGTATGTATACATATATTACTATATATAACCTATTTATTAATGTATTTATTTATGTATTTATGTATTTATTCATAAGAAATGATCACATATGCGAGCCTATGCCCAATTATTAGTTAAAGATTAATGAAGAGTTGGGTGGGATTAGAAACGTTTACACTTCTTCCCACTCATCTTTTCCAACATGTCATTAGAATTGCCTGTTTTCATACTTCTTACCTTAAATTAACAGTGTAACAGGATGAATGGTGTCTGTCTCAGCTACTCCCATGTGTTACCTTTGGGCAGAGCCAGGCTAGCTGTTAACCGTAAGCTAAACTATTAGCCTGCTCACTGCCTCTTCATTTCAGTCGAGAGATATGAGATGTCGCTTCAATCGTCTCATCTCACTAAACACAATATTAACTAATTTAAAGCTCCCATGTTATTCCTCATTTCAGGTTTATTCGCTCTAAAAGAAAAAACAGCCCAGTCTGCTGTGACTGGTCAGCTCTCACAGGACTGAGCATACACCCCCCACTATGTGCAGTGTTTTTGATGAGTGAGTGTCTCAGGGCAGCGACTGTATAAATAAGCCATCACAACCCAAGAGGGGGGAAGTCCGGATGGCTCTTTGCTCTTTTGAAGGAACAGTTTCTAAATATGGACTGTATGCGTCTCTCTGTGGATTGAACGTTATGATGTCATTAGTTATGATGACCTGCTTTATAAAAAAAAAAGAAAGACGTGTAGATCTCACTTTACGCAACATTTTAACAACCTTTTAAACCATTTGATGTCATACTGGATACAGAAAGTTGTGTTCACTGAAAGAAAGCGTAAAAAAAATGATCCCGCTGATGAGAGCAGTAACAGGGAACCAAAACAATGAAGTTGGGGAATGTAAAGCTCAGTCTCTGTCGAAGTTATGCTTTATAAAGCTGGAGGTAGCGACAAAGCACTTTTCATATAAGATGATGCCCCTGAGACAATCCAGCAACAGCAGGTTGTAAGATGCAGGTCAGCTGGGCGTACATGGAGCGCCATAACCAAGTTACTGACACAGTGTACAGGAACATACATGCCGAGCATCGCCTAGAAAGCCCAAGGTTGAGGTGGGAGCTCGAGACGGGCCGACAAACTGGTAATGGCTAACTGGCCGGACACAGTTGTGGTGGACAAACATCAGATGGGCTGAAGCGACAGTGGTCCCTGTGGTGATAGGAGCACTTGGGGCGGTGACCCCGACACTGGGATAGTGGCTCCACCAGAGTCCAGGAACAACATCTGAGATCTCTGTTCAGAGGAATCCTAGGAACACCTGAGAAACTGTGCAGGACCCTCAAGCCTCCAGGCCTGTGGTAGAGGCCCTGAGCTTGGATGAGGGAAGAAGAATACAGGACCCTCGGGGGCGAGTGGGGATCTTTTTTTTTTTCATCTTTTTTGTTATTTTATACGACATTCAGGCTGGAGGTTACAGCCTTTCAGTGTCTTGTTTTAAAAGCGAGGCAGTAACATTGATGTATTGTACCTGCGGTAGTTAGCAGACTGAAAGACGAGGAGCCGGTGATGCCCCTGAAGACCGTTGTTGGTGGTCCAACTCTGACATGTGTTAATTGAAAGAAAAGCGGCTGTCACTCGCTGAGGGAAGCTCATAGTACAGCATGTCAACACAAACTGTGCATCCTGTGAGTCTTTCCCTCTTGTCGTTCATGTCTCCCTCTCGTATACCCTTCCTATAGGCCTCATTCAGGCATTGCGGCAATAAGCTGCAGGGTCGTACCGCCGCAACCTAAACACACACTACCCTCACTGAAATGAATCGGATGAAACTTGTGTTTTTTTGCCGTAAAACGCCTGAGACTGTGGGCCCTTTACCTCTCTGCGATACATCCCTCAGGAGTTGCTAGAGATAGTGTATGTAGGTTATTGTAACCTATATTAGCGGCACCCTCCGTGGCATTGTAGTCAGTAACTGTCAGGGAGCTTGTTTCATCGCCTTCACATTTTCACGTCACATCAGTGTTGCTCACTCATCACATAACCTTGCTCTCTGAGCTCTCAGCGGTATATGAGACAACAGTGTCACCTACGGGTGGAGGGCAGACCTGCACCCTGCCTCGTCGAGTGTGCACTCAAGCTTGTGGCCACTGTGCAGGTGGAAAGGTATTTATTTTTTCCTTTTCACATCATTCAATGCCACGCTTTCAGCACGTGAATGCAGCACTTGTGAGACGCGTGCTAGAACATTTGTTCTCCGCGCGGCGTGATCGATACAAGCCAAGCCCGGATGTCGAGCAAAAACAGACACGGTGGAGTTCAAAAAGAAGAAGAGGAAGGAGGACTGTGAATAATTCTTTTTTTTTTTCTGTTGCAATTCTCATTACTGTAATTACACATCCGTTGTTCTTTGACAAGGAGGAAACGTAAAATTACAGTTTAGGCGGTGAAATTGTCATTCGCAGCAGTAATTGACACTAATAAAATGATTTTTCCTGCTTTCCCCCTCGGATCATATGCTAATCAAAATGTGAAGTATTAAAGAAGACACTAACGGGCGTGATAAGCAGCTAATGAAAAGAGGGGAGGCAAGTGGGACAGTAATAGACATACTCACTAATAAGTTCCTGTTCATTAGAGCGTGCAAACTGTACCCTCCTCCTGTCTTGTCTGTTCCTTCTGACTGACAGCTTTGACAGCCTTTCCTGTCAAAGGGAAACTTTTGACCGCATCCTCAAATAAAGCATTAACATTTCACAGCCCCACTAAGCAACTTATAAGCCTCTTTATAGATGGATCAGTGGCATGCTATTATTGGAGGGTGACATAAGCCTCTACTTGACTCCCTATTTAAAAATAGATGACACTGTCTATAATGCCAGCAATTTGATGACATTTTCTTGTGTCTGGGAGGATGTCTTCACTGCCTCTCAAGATGTTGGTAGGCTGACTCACACAGAGTGGAGTTGATATGACAGACTTTGATCTCTCCCACTCTGTCTCTGCCTTTTGCTGTTCCCCCAGTGGACCTCTGCATATGTCGACCCACATCCACCCTGAAAAAGCAGAACGAAGATCCATGAAATGAGATGCCAAATACTGCTCTCCTTGTGACACGGAGGAGGGGGGGGGGGGAGAAAAAAAAAGTGTGACAGTGGAAGAACAAAAAAAAAAAAGAAGAAGAAGTCGAGAAGCGGGCCGAACTGTTGGCCATTATGAGGAGTGTGTGTGACTCGAGTTCACCGCTGATGGGCGTATTAATCATACTGCAATAAAAGCTGGTCAGGCGTTCACAACGGGGACGGCACCACGGCGGCTTAGGTCCCAAATTACACCCTGGAGGCACTTTACCCTTTAAAAAGAGGATGGGAAACTGCTGCAGGAAAAAAATAAATAAATTTAAAAAAAAACCCAGAAAATAGCACCTGTGTTACAAATAGGCAGCAGACGGGCTGCGGGGAGGGCCAGAGGCGACTGATAACCCATGCAAGGAAGCGCGGTGTCGGAGAGTTGCGGGGAGATCAGGAGTGGTGGGTTTTTACCATTAGGACCGGAGCAATCCGGCCTGCACGGTGGAGATGAGGGGAACTCTCAGAGATAATCATGCTAACACTGAACTCCCTCATTACCTCTGAGGCTGAGCTCTGGGCAGGAGGCCAAGTCACACACACACACACACACACACACACACACACACACACACACACACACACACACTGTGAGAGTGAACACAGAACTAAGACAGTGTGTTTATATCACCGAGAGAAGAAAGGCCGCTGATGTGTATTGAGCTGCTTAAATAATTACATTTGTGGTAGTTATGTATGATCATGTGGCTCAACAGATCAGTGTGATAACGAGTAATACAAGAGCAACAGTTACATTTATTTGTCGGGCATCGCCTTTTGTTTTCCCTCCACGCGACTCTGCCGGAAGAAGCTGCGAGAGAGAGAGAAACCTGACACACTTTCTGACAGACTTCTCCCGGCTTCAGCCTATTATACAGTTCAACCTCGCTCAAAGTCACTTCAATTATCAACATGCTACTGTGAGTGCCTCTGGTCCCAAGAGGTATTGTAGCAGTACAAGGCTACAGATCACATTTAGATCTCAGATCAAACATGTTACATTTTGCCCCAAACCCTAATTGGCGTCGAGCAAAAAATAGAATGTTCTGAACTCTCTCTGATTGTCATCAGTGTGGGGCAACAACAGTTCAGTAAAAAAAAATAGATAAAAAAGAAAGAAAAGAAAAGCTGTTTTGACACATTTTACAGCTGCATGTATGCTGTTAGTTTAATGTATCTGGTTCTGATTCTGAAGAAAGGTGTGCTGTGCATTCAGTTGAAACACAGGAAAACAGGACAAACATGTTTTGAGGAATTTGCAAAGGGGAGAAAAAAAAAAAATCACTTTCACATTCGCAGTCTTTACGTGCTGCTGCAGAGCGCCACAACTCATCTGAGCTGAGGCGCGATTTTATCTCTCAGATAACAACGGCTTCGCTCAATGTAACACGTCACTTATGGATCCGATTGTCCTCTTCAAAGATGGCTCATCCTGCCGCATGCTGCGAGAACCCTAGCAGGGAAGTAGTTTAGCATATACGAGCAATGGGAAAGAATTCAGACGTGATAACAAAGCTTTTGATTACCCACTCCTGCCATTGTTGTTTGACGCTCACTGGAATTCTGGGGCGCACATCACCAGTCAGTCTCCAATCAGGCACCTGTGGATCACAGCGTGCCAGCGGAAGCTATTTTAAGAGCTGATCAAAGTTTGATATGACTCTGATGGTGTGAGATCCTCCATAATGCAGGTGAGGCTAAAGTGAGCCTGGCCTAAATAGTATCCCGTCAAACAGACGTGTAGATTTAGTTTGCAAATTCAGAGCTGAAACAAGCCACTGTGTTGACGAAATGAGAGACATTTGTAAATGTGTAACCCGGGTCGCGGCATTTTTATTTTTTTTTTCTTACAGTCTCTTCAGGCTCACAGACGCTGATATTTCTCCTCTGTGCGGTTCCAACGACTCTCAAAAAGGAAAACAAATCCTCACAGGGCTTCTTCAGCACCTCGTTCATCATGATGAAATAAGGAAAACAAATGTTGTGCAACATAATGACACAGGGGAAATTTTCTCTAAAGGTTAAACACTATTTTGAGCAACTGTATGAACAATGACTTTAAGCAATTTAACAATCCCTCCATGGGCTTGTGAGTTTGTTTGAATCCACATCTGCGTGTGTCTGTGTGTGTCTGCGTGTGTCTGTGTGTGTCTGCATGTGTCTGTGTGTGTGCGTGTGTGTGCGTCCTCACAAGTGTGTGCTTTTCTGCTCTAGTGAGCGTGTGTTTGAGAGAGCAAGTGAGATGGAGCAGTGCCAGTGGGGGATATAAAAAGTAATGTTTAGTGTTGTGTGTGTGGTAGTGTGTGTGTGTGTGTGGGTGTGTATCATGCAAATACCTACATGGAATGAACCTGGACAGGTAGCCAATTGAAGCGGGATAAGGAAGTTGGGAGGATAAAACACCCATTGTGGAGGGGCAGCACCCAGTGTGTGTCTGCATGCTCTCTGCTGTTAATTCAAAGATTTGAGAAGCTGAAGGGACTCACTGTGAACACACAGTCCTCCAGCAGTATTGGAAGCTGTATTGATCTCTGTTCAGCTGTGTTTTGAGTGGATCTGCGTGAGACGTCTATCAAGGCCTGGTTGGACTCCGTTCTGCTGTTCTGGTAAGCTGCCATACTGGTGGTGGGCGACCAGTGGTGCTTTTCAAAATCTGAGGGCAGTGTGATCGAACTGAGGTATAAAAGGCCCAATTTGTGTTAATGCTGCCAAATCCTCTCTTGTTCACTAATTGTTATTATATTCTTTAACATGCTTTATTCGGCCCTTTAACCTGTTGTGTTTAGGGTGTCTGCTTTATGGGAGAAAAAGGAGTTTCTCAGGCATAGATAGATTTATTTCTTCTTCCCCCAGTGGCTGTAGACCTCCAGCTATCTCAAATGTATTCTGGTGTTGTTGCAACAATCTTCATTTGTAGAGTCATGTCTGGGTTAGGATGGCAAAGGTCTGGTTGTCTTAAGAATCATACTGAGCAGCAGTTTTCAAGGAAAAAATAGAAACAGTAAAGAAGGTGACAACTTTGAAGATGTATCCTTGAGTAGAGCAAATTTACCCTCAATTGATTATTTTCTTTGCTCACATTTACCGAGAGACCGCCTGATAAATGTGGTGTGAAGATTCTATGCGCAGTAGCGCTTTTACTTTAATGTGTTCCTGCACTCACAATTTCTCAGCACACGTTCACACTGTCAACACTGCGCCTCCGCACTCTGTTTCAGGCGATGGTGTCGCAGAAAGGTTGCATATCTCACACTGTGGAATCAACCTCGGTTACAGCAGATTGGTGAAATAGGAAAATAAAGCAAAACTGGAGGGAGCTATAACAGAAAAAAAAACCTCTGAGTTAGGATCAATGTTGTGATGGAGCCACTATGACTTAAGTGAAACCAACAGTCAGACGGCTGACTCATTTCTCACTTCGGACTTTGTCTTAGGCTTACAGTGAAGTGATTTTTCCATTATGACTCAGCCAACAGGATATTGATCACTTACTGTAACTAGGTCTTTAGTTTTTGAGCAACATGACTTTGCACTGACACAAACTACTTGCTGCTTTGTTGGTATGATACTTGCTTGGCACTTGTAAACAGCGGTGGGGGTTAACACAGCATGGCAGATTGTCAGCTGAGGCACTAATCTACCTTGGCACGAGGGCAAGTTTCACCTATCTGCCGCTCAGGTATCTTAACCTTAGGTTGTTGTGAAGTGCCTGATCTTTCGAGGCAATCCTGTAACCTAGTTCGATGCCACAGGTGTGTTTGGCTGCCAGCAAAGTATTTACAGTTAAAATGTGTCACAGGGCTTGGCGTAAATTTGTTTATAACCTACCATAAAGGTGTTAACCAAGAGCAGGTGAAGGATGGGTCAAGTAACAGTCTGGAGTTTTTAAAGTCTCATTCAGAAACGATTTCCATGTAACTCGCACACAGAAATCTAAAACCGGTTATTGGCAGCGAACGGCGTCAAACATGACTCAGCTGTCGTGCATGTGCAACAGTCCTCAAAACAGTGGAGCTGCTGAAATCCTGCACGCTTTATTTACATGGGATGCAAATATACTTGCAGTTAGGTCTGAAATATGCCTTCATTTACCTCGATAAGAGGAGAGCACTGAAAAGCCTTGAATACTAACTGTGAGTGTGAGGAATGAGAGGGAGTGGAGCCCACACTAAACACTCAGTCAGCTCACAGTGAAATAAGCAGTCGTAATTATGTAAAATCAGTGCGGCTAATACAATAACATCAGTAAGTCGAACAGCAGTGGCGCGTAAGTTTCTGTTACTCAAGGCATTTTGAGCATTTGCTGAGGCAAAGGCACGACAAGCAGTCCAAAACAAACAGTGTGATTAGTGGACTGACAAACAGATCAAATGGAGGTTTTACTCTCCGAACATGCAAATAAGTTGCCATTAAAACATAAAATCCAACTGACCCACGTTAATGGAAAAGCTTACACAGCCCATAAACTGTACAGACACAGAATTCCTTTGTGCTTCTGTTTTTTTTTCATGACCTCCAGTGGTTTACTAAGCATGACAAGATAAACAATTATATATGTTCAAAAACGTATTAATGTTATATTAATAATAATTTATTCATTTTCTCTTAGCATCTCCTTAACAGATCACTGTTAGTGTGGCGACAAGCACATGTCAATTCCTGTGGCTTTTTGTCTATCAATTAATATGACACAGCAGATGAAGGAATTTCAGCGATTGCAGTAGTAGAAGCTTTAAACAGCTCCGTTACGACAGCACACAATGAAAGGTAAGGCGATGAGATTAAATGCTGCTGTCAGTGGTGAGTAGAGAGAACTGAAAGTTTGTGCTCAGCTAGAAGTAAAATTACTCACATCAGAAATGGCTCAGGTAAAAAAATGAAAATAAAACATCAGTTAAAAAGTACCTGGTAAATGAAAATGCTCAAAGTACAAGTTACCTTCCATTTTAAATGTTTAGAGTTTTAAATGTTTAGTAGTCGCAGTTATAAAAAGGTTATTTTTCAAGTTGCTATCAGGCTACGTCAGGTTAACTTCTGTCTAAAGTAAACCAATTTAAGCGCCCAAACTCTCATAACACCATCGATTCATGTTACACATGAAAAATCAATGAAGTTAATGTGAGCCGGCTAACTGCAGTTTCACCCGTGTGCAGCTCACTTCACTGTGCTTAGGGAGGTTAGAAGAGAAGGTCCTTTTCCAGAGGCAAAGCAAGCACTTATTTACCATCTGATCAAAAAAGTATATCCTGATGTGGAAGCTGCCTATATCTTTGCTCCATCATCTTTGTTCCATGCAGCTGACAACTCCTCAGTAGTAACGGCAAGTGTAGCAAATTAAAAAGACATGTTACTGTATCAAAAAGCTACTTGAGTAAAGAGAGGACGCACTGTTTAAAAGTGTAACATGAAAAGCAGTTGTTTTTTGATAAAGCAACTTTATGGACTCACATGCTTTTACTCAGCCCCTGTGTACTGGATTACATGCATGCATTGTTCTCCAGTGAGTCCCTCCTTCTGAATCCACTGCAGGTGTGGCGGACTCCACCACTAGCAATCTAAACTGCTATATGGAGAAATTATAACTGAATGAAGAAATTAAATTTAAAAAAATGTCATCCAGGACACAAAAATAGGGTTGGATTTCATGAAAATGTTCAGGACTGTAACTTTTAATGAACATAAACATTCATTTTTTTAGGTGTATCCATGGAAATATGTTAAGCATTGCTGTTCCTTGGGTCTCAGGATGCCCTCAGTCAGTAAAAAATATAACTCCTTTTTGATTTACCCATACAGTGAATTCCTCCTCTCCTGCCTCAGCCCCTGGGCCATGGTACATCATCGTGCAGCAGCTACAATATGAGTATAACTTCATCCACCACCCTGGACAGCCAGCTGACCACAACCTGGGGCCCTGCCAACTCCTACCCTGATGGTGAGGCTCATGTCGTAAATAGTTAATTAAATAGTCTGAATAATATCATTGAGGAAATATGACATTTTTCCTCCTGAAGGAGTCTGATTGCTTTATATTCCGTGATAGAGTTCACCTCTCACTGGTTGTGAGACTGCAATGCAAAATGAAAATCATTTGACAATTAGCAGCTGATGTATTGCTCACCTATTGAGCCCAAGGGCTTTGAAACACAAGGCATGAATCAGGGATTCCCGACTGAGAAATAGCTCAACAGCTCTTTGAGTAAACTGCTCTGCAGATTAATTATTGACAAATACCTTCAGTGGAGGAATTCATGTTTCCCTCATCAGAAGCGCGTCCATTGACAAACAGAATTAATTCACTGATGTCGAGTGCAGTTTTTACAATGTTTTCATACACAATCATTGACGTCTATCCCCAGTTCCGATGGTGATGTCCGGTTACACAAGCCGCCTGTGGCCTCGTGACTCCCAGCCGCAGTTCTGGACTAAGTACCAGGTGTGGGAGTGGCTGCAGCAGGTCATGGACATGCACCAGATCGATGCCTCCAGCATTCCCTTCCAAAACTTTGATATGGACGGCCATCAGCTCTGTAGCCTGAGCTACCAGGACTTCATCCGTGCTGCCGGCAGCGTGGGACACATTCTCTTCCACAGCATCACAGAGCTCAAGTGGGGCGGTGCGTTTGAAAGTCTGAGAGGGGGTTGAAGGGGGGAGGGTTGATTAGTCTCAATAAAAGAGAAGCTGGTTGATTTGAGTGTGTCTGGAACAGATTCTTGCTGAAGTGTTGTTGAGAAGGGATCGCAGAGCCGGTCAGGGGTCACACTGCATGGTGCTGTGGAGGGGGGGGCGAGTGGCTGCTCGAAGCGAAGGAGATGATGGATTTGTTGTTTGCTCTTGGTAGAGTGGGTCTCTTAACAAAGCACGGAGGGGATGTAGCTGAGAAACAAGCCATTGTTTTGATCAGAGTCTGAGGGTTGTTGTCAAGAAAATGGGAGTTCATACGCCAGGGGCTTCGCACTTTGAACCATTTCTTTTACACGAAAGAAACTTAAAGCAATTCGTGATGCATGAAATTCCTGTGTTACAGTTTGTGGTTGCTGGCATCTCACCATAAAAGTAGTGACGGGAAAACCAAGCACAACAGGTTTAACCTCCATTCAATACGCCAAAGATAACCATACCCGGGCACAGCGCTGCTATTGTTCTTACTTACTTAAGAAAAAAACAGCTTTGTTTTATTGGGGCAAGGTGTTACATTTTCAGATATCAAATACTATTATCACCTGTTTGTGATGACTATGGATAATCGCCACAAAAACTGGGGAGACCATGGGGGGGATTGTTTGTGTCAGCGGTTATCAAGTTTTGATTTAATTGTGCGTGTTGCTTCCTGTTGAAAATTGACAACAACAAAAAAAGACTGTAGGTAATTATTATTATTATTATTATTATTATTATTATTATTATTATTATTATTATTATTATTATTATTATTATTATCTTCCTACTCCTTTTACCTTCCACCGTTATAAAAATAGTAAATGTTTCGGCTTTGTTTGCACTGAAAACAGCACCGTTCTTAGGAGCTGTAAAACAGGATCTGCACATGCGTTACAACGATCGTCTTCACCCTCAAACATGCAATTTGTGGCTCTAATGATGATTTGAATACTGTGGGCAGGGGTTTGGTCCATTGCTGTCTGATGTCTCATCATGGATTTGAAAGTGAACGATCAATCTTCACATAGACAACACAGCAACAGATTTTGCTGATTTGTGATGATAATTCACTTCCTTTTTCCGTCTCCCCCCCACACAGGGCAGTACCATGTGGATATCGGGCAACTGGAGCTCAAACCAGAATGTAAGAATCTCCCAATCAAAACTAACAAAAAAAAAACAAAACAAAGTCAACACTGTCAGTTTTGGCCAGAGATGTTCAGATAAATCACATGAATCATTGTGTCCTTTCACTTCCCTCTTTACAGTAGACTTCTCCTGCCCATTTCCAGATGTCAGCTACTCACCTGGAGGTACTGTAAACAAACAGTCTGCCGTATTGTTTCTATTACCGCTCGATTTGAAAATCGATTCATGTCACAAATAAATGCAATGTTAATTTTGATTATTTTTCCCCTCAATTAAATCAGAAATCTATGATTCCTCGATCCACCCCCTCGCACCTGTCGCCTCTCCGACCCCTTCTAGCCCTGGTGAGGAATTCATAACACACACAACAAAACATGATCGCACTTTCTGGATTTTAATTGTACCCCGACATAAGTAACAATAATTGATAAACAGTTATTTAAAGTTAATGTTACTTTAGTGAATAGTTAATTAATTGTCAACAAACATACTGAAATGCTATTATAAAAACATTTACTAAGCAATTAATTATTGTAAGGCTGCTGCTGATGTTGGGTTAGTACATTTAAAACCAAGTGTTGCCTAAAAATGAAATAATATCAATAAAATTATTTCTCTCTCTTAGATATCAAAAGGACTTTCAGTCGTCCTCATCAGGTCAAAAAACACAGTAAGTAAACACAGTAAACACATGTTTACGTCTTAAAGGAGCATTTATGTTGTTATATTCATTCATTCAGTTTTTACTTAAATGCCTAATTTTCATTAATATTGAAATTACACTTGAAACAGAATAAATACACACAAAATGATAAACACATGGGCAGACAACTTTGTAATCAAGAGTTTAAACTGACCACTTGTTACTATTGTGTTACGCTTTGTACCCGATCCTCCCATTTAAACTGCTGTCTTTGCTCGCAGACCCGAGGGGGACCCACTTGTGGGAGTTCATCAGGGACATTCTGCTGAACCCAGAGCGAAACCCCGGGCTGATCAAGTGGGAGGATCGGACAGAAGGGGTTTTTCGCTTCCTTAAGTCGGAGGCGGTGGCGCAGTTATGGGGCAAGAAGAAGAATAACAGCAGCATGACCTACGAGAAACTAAGTCGGGCAATGAGGTACGTCTGTAACAGCTATGTGGTTACATAAATACGAAAACTGGAAAGTGAGTTATCAATAACTGGGGAAAAAAAATCCAAAAAGTATTTATTCCAATTAAGATTTGATTGATTACTTTGAGATACACAAAAAGAGTCACTAATGATGAAGAAATTGGTAATTAATGATTCAACACTGGTTTGTGCAACTCAGCGGCTGGTTCATAGTTCATCAGGAACTGATGCTGATCTACAGATGTTTATATAATAATCATCACCTAATGATTCCTTACTATATTTTCTCCCAGAAACACATCATTATAGTCCTCATTAACAACTTCTTGACTATCAAGTCATTCCAGTTTTACTCCTTCTTCCTGCATCAGTTGCTACTCACATTTTTGTGAATCATTCTGTAACGTGCTACTGAGACAATTATGACACCGCTGATTTCACTCTTGTTCACTGTGTTCAGTAGCAACTGCGGTTGCTAAATGTTATCATGCATCTTCACTTTACCCTCAGAGGGAGTGAAGCCTGGCTGCAGAAAATAAAGTTCCTGCACATTCAGTACAGAAAACATCCTACATGCACATGTTTGGTAGAAGCTTATAAGATCTGTGATGTGATGAGCAAGAAGTTTCACGCTGCAGCGTCTCCGATGAAAAGAACCGACAGCGTTCTTGAAATGTGCTCTGAAACAACTCCACTTACGTGCTTGACACCATCAAAAGATACACATCCAAAACCGGTCAACCGCCACTTACAATCACTGATTACCTAAAGTGGAGTCTTTCTTGAACGGCTACATGTTTTCTGCTTCACTCCCAAACGGCCTTCTCCTCTGAAAATCTTCCTGGCTTCTGCAACAGTCACAGCTTTACATTCAAATGAGCTCATCAAATGAGCTTAATTTCATTGTAGTGCAAAAACCACTGGGAACTGCAAAAATGTGCCCGGAGGTATTGTCACTGTGACCACAAAGCTGATTTTCTTTTTAGTGTGGTGCAGCAGAAGAATTTGCAGCTTGATGGCATCACCAAACAGACACTCTCTGTTATGAATAACAAAAGCCAAGGAGTAACAACCGGACTAATTTAGTTTCCCTTTTCATTGGAGTTTATGGGATTGAACTCGGAGGAAATTTAAAAAGTCTTTCGAGTGGAAAGCTATCGGCCCCACAACAGATGAGAGAGGCAACGTTTACCTCTACTGACAAAGTTATCGATCATCCAATAGATGAACACAGTGAATCAAGAAGGTAGAAGAGTAACTGATAGCTCCTCTCTACTGTAGAGTAATCTGATTAAAAAAAAAATATACAGCAGGTTAACCCAGTCAGCAGAATAAATGTTTTGATTTTCTGCAAACCACAGAAATGTTGACATTCAACATTTCTCTATATTGCAACTTTGACTTTATTAAGGTTCAATTTTCAAATTAATGTTGAAACAACACTGTGCTTATATTCCGGTTAGGTTTTGGAACATGAACCACTTGTTCGGGGTTAGGGAAACATCGTGTCTTGGCTTGAAATACTTCACCACAAACACCGCGAGTTAAAAATATACGATGTTAGTCTCCATAAATGCGGCTTGAAATCCTGAATTTCCTGATATCCACTGGTGTCATGCTTACAGATGTCTAAACTTAGACTTGAGCTGCAGTTACTAGCTCACCAGCCCTGTTGTCTCACTCCACCACCGTCCACTACGTCTCACCATGGAAGTCAAGTCATTAATATGTAACATTAACATGATATCACACATAGCTTATGGGACGTACAAATGTGAATGTATCGATCGTTTGTAGAACTGTGAACTTCTGGCGACTGAATTGATAATCCAACATGCATACTTTAACAAACGCATAATAATACAATTAAGTTTCTTTCTCATACTGATTGGAAGGGGAACACAACTCATGTATGTCAGTGTGGAATAGAAACATATTTTTAACATACGATAACAAAAGTGAGACGGTAATGCCAAAACCTGCAATGCTGCAGTCCATCTCTCAGAACGTTCACCCTGTCTGTGGCTCCATTGGTTCCTACTGAAGACATAAAAAAAGGCCTTGTTGGAGATACTAGTTTTTAGCAAACATTATTCTCACTGGAGTAATGATTGTGTTAGGGACTATTTCTAACCGAGTGTCAATGCGGGCTGGACACACACACACACACACACACACACACACACACACACACAGTGCATTTGGTTAGTAGGATTATTCCACCAGACACAAATTGTTGTAATTCATCTCATTCAGAGCATATTTATCAGACATGTTCTTTGAGAGAGGGAAAAAAAAAGAAAACACTAAATTGTTGTTATTAATCTGATTCAGACGGTATTCATCCGACATGCAGGCCCTGAAAGAGAATATGACTAGATACGATTCAAGTTATCAGGCTGCATCACAAAAAGTTATTTTGAATTGAGTTTACCAGCCGGTTCTTCTGTCGCTCTGTTGCAGATATTACTACAAAAGAGAGATCTTAGAGCGAGTGGACGGACGCAGACTGGTTTACAAGTTCGGGAGGAACGCGAGAGGATGGAGGGAGTCAGAGAAGTGACGATTTCATTAATTTAATGTGTTTTTGTCTTTGAAGTTGTATGCAAATATCAAGTTTTACTGTAGTTTTTGTTGTCTGTTTTGATAAAGATTTGTTTGAGCTGTTTACACATTGTTGATAACTGTATCTGTTTGTTTTGGTTTTTTTGCTTTTGAATTGTACCCCTTTGCTGTGACACTGCACTGAGAAGTCCTTGACCGTGCCTTATTAAAAATGTGCTTATCGAACCTGTGTTTACATGAAGCCCTGTAAGAGAAAGGAAAAACGAGAAGCTGACAAAAAGAAACACAGTGAATCCCGTTTCTCTTACACTGATTTTTTTTTTTCCCAGAGGAGCACATTTTTGCATTCAAAACACATGTTGCAGAGAGACATGGATGTATGGTGAGTGTTTTGACATGTGTACTGTGAAGCGTCCTTTGGGATGGGATGCTTGACCGCTGCAGGAAAACGACGTCAGTAATGATAGATGAATGCGTTCCATGAGCACGATGCAGCAATGAATTGAGAGAATACAAGCAGTAAATTGTGTATCTTGTCTTTGCATTCACTGAGCTGTAAAAGAGAAAGTGTGTAAATGTTTGTCGTTGTTTGATACAAATAAAGACCGTTGTTTTTATTTCACAAAGGTCACTTTTCAGAATGCTGCTGTGTAGTTTGTGTGAATCAAAAACCAGACAACAGACTTAAACCTGTTGAGAGAATAAGAAAATATTGTTCTGATGGATGTCGCAGCTCTTCTAGCTCAACAGTTTCTATCCACGGACTGTGACCAAGATCCCACATTTAACTTTGAATGGCCATCTACGGAGAGATAGTCCAGGTCGTCACTTGTTTTATCACATCGGTGTGAAATGCCACAGTTAATTGTTCATCAGTGCGTGCCACGCAGCCGCCAGGCTGGTTCCTGCAGGCCTGTGCGACTCTCTGGGCCCTAGATGGCCAAACCAGATAAAAGCAGTGTCGATAAAGGGCTCCTTTCTTTTGGCCTGTGTTTCGCAAGCAAATCCGTGTCTAATCTACACTCCAATTTATCTGCCTTTTATAAGCCTTCTTTACATAGAGTGGCGTTGATTGACACCGCGCTCCTGTTGTTATCTTCGCTGATGGCTTCTAAAATTTGCCCACTGCAACTGCTGTCTTTCAGCCCAGTCGCTCTGCTCTCACACTCATCAGTGTCGCTCACCAGCATGATGGAGGAAATGACACCACATGTCATTATCACGAGCCACATCATGAACAATCTTCTTCCATCAGATCTAATGGAATTTGTAAACAATTAACAGAGCATTTCCTCCTGCTAGCGGGAAAGCGTCCCTGATTAGAGGACTTCGCTCTAATTTTGTTTTCTATCGACGACTGGATGAAACACAGAGTGCTGATGTAACCAGCGACGGCCCCTGATTGGGTTGAGATAATACCCGCTGATTGCAATATTGTCACATTACATGAAAAAAGCAAGCAAATGCGATTGAGACTTAAAGTGCCATCATATTCCATTGTTTGGATGACGTGACGTGACGCTCATGTGCTGCAATCACACTCTGCAGTTTCTCCAGGGCAGCACTTGTCATGAGCCTTAATATGAGTCTTCTATTAGTAGAGCATTCAAAATCAGACCCAGCTGCCATTAACGTGTCACAAACATGATAAGTCATTATAAGCTGCGTGTGTTTTCATTTCTTAATGATGACAGTGAGGATAAGTGTAACTGCCACACAAACAGATGAGGTAAAGGCCTCACCGACAGGATGTGTCAGTTTAGTTGGTCTCACATGCTTCACTGTGTTTGATTACTGTGCCAGTTTACATGAACACTGATGGGGATTAAAGCTAGTTTTCCTTAAATGATCAGAGGCAGAGATGGAATGTAACTGAGTACATTTACCGTACTCAAGTCCTACTCTTACATAAAACTTTGAGGTACTTTGATTGAGAATTGTTTTACTGTATGCTACTTTATACATCTATTCCACATCATTCGGAAGAGAAATATTGCACTTTTTATGCCACTGCATCTAACTGATAGTTAGAATCATTAGTTTCTCAGCAGACTGCAAAGCATCACATTTTTATATTAATTTTTATCCCAAATTAGATTGAAAAAAACAAACTGATTCTGATCATCAGAAATATGCCAAGTCAATGTCAAGTGTACATGTTAATACATGTTTAATTTACTTTTACTTGTGCTTTTGAAACTTTAGTACATTTGTTGCCAGATGATTACTTTTAATACTCAGGAACATTTACTTTTACTCAAGTACTGTTTGTATTGGGGACATTTCAAAAGTCAAATTTAAACAGAATATCTTCACTTTGAGCATGACTTTTACAACACTAATCAGAGGCATGTTGGCCTCAGTTTCACTCGAGCTTTGATGTAACTGAGTGAAGATAAGTGTTCAGTTAGGCAAATCTAACCTCTGAAGCACAAAGAGACAGCAGCTTGATTTTCCTACCAGACCACCGCCCTGTGAATGCAAACCCGGGCTTTACATGATCTGAGTGCGTGAGGATCTGTGACGGCCCTCTGACATCTGATTCAAGCCAGATACCAGCGGCCTTGAATGATGTTACATGTCAGGAGTTACTGAGGTTGATTAATTGAGGCTTGTGACCTTAGCATTTCCTGAGAATTGACTTCAAGTGAGATAAGTCAGTGTATTGTTCGCAGATATTTGGGAAAGCACCGTTGAACCAGCGCAACAAGTATTAACAACACACGGTTGTAAGGCACCAGTGGCTGGCACTGATGGCATGAAGGCAAACATGCAACCAAACCGGTTGTAAACGATCTGGGAAGACACACAAAAAGCACAAATGCAGCTGCGAAGAGATATTTGATCCATGAGTCTCACCTTAGTGGCGAGTGTTTTTGTAGCGCAGACTGCTGTCTGGGAAAATGTACAGGTGAAATCTATTTACCTCCCACACTGTGTTACACCAGGCGACACAGATGGAACAATGGCTGCCTTTGTTTTGCTGTAAAAACAATATGCAATATCTGTCCCAAGTGCCTTTATCTCTTATTGTCTGAAAATCATTTTCAGATTTGAATGAGCCATGCACGGCTATTTTTATTATTTAAAAAGGGAGGACATTAATTCAATCAGATATGTGCTGGAGGAAGAACAGGGAAGTGATGAAAGATATCCAGAGCATGGGCATGAAGAGAGCCAGCTGGGATTTTGTGTCTGTGTCCCGTGCCTGCTCAGTGGGGCTATTGTGTTCTCTCAGCAGATACACAGCCTCAGCTTATCAGCCCCCCTTATCATTTTCTCTTCACACTCAAAAGGACCTGGGAGGCATTCAGCCCAAACTGTGAGTTGGACAGATTAGACCCGCGTCACTAATGCAGCCTTTTTTTGGAGGGGCTGCGTCGCGGTTCGCTGCCCAGTCAGAAATCACACACACAACTTTATGATATTATGAAAGAGAAAGTAACATATGAGACAGGTCGGACTCAAACACCTCGCCTACAGTGTTTATATAAACAAGTGACAGTGAGCTTTAGTGTGATTCACTGACACCTCTGCATCTTGATGAGGTGGAAACATGCGGAAGTATTCATGACGATGCAGATTTATCTGGTCATGCCAGCTTGTCGTGAAGCCAACTTCCTGCTCAGATTTGTGGATTTACCATTACTGTTTGTTTCCCCATGTGTTTTCCACCAGTAACTGACCCAGTGATTTCCTTGTTAAAAAAAAAAAAAAAAAAAAAAAACACTTTCACATAAAACAAAATATACACATATACTGTATATACAAATACAGGTTCACATGTAAACTATTATTTTGTGCAATGTGACTTTTTTTATACATATATACAAAAATTAACATCTGGCTCTGTTGAATGTTTTATAAGGAAATAAATATGTAAATTTTCACATTTGGCAAAACCAGATGTAATTAAGTGTAATCATAATAGGAAACATCACATTTATTTGTAATAAAAAGAATAGGTAGTCATATCATTAAATCATATCAAGCCACAGAAATTTAACGTCTTGACCTACTTCTGTTATTTCCTTCTAATATCTTCTCATGTGTTTTCATCAGGGAAGTTTCACATGGGTTTGATATAAACAAAAAATACAGTTAAAGATATGCATATTACGTCTGTACAGTGTGCAGAAGAGGATCTGCTTTTATTTCATTGCTCTTGAGGAGAAATACAAACCTTCCCCATCCAGACACATTCATACATTTGATGTGTGTCCATGATTCAATCAAAGTGGAATTTTACATGATCTATAATGAAATCAGTGTAAATATGACACGATTTAAGATATTTTATTTTGTCTGTTCATGTATATTGATGGATTAATGCACAGGTAAAATATGTACAGGCTAAATTCATTCCAGCAATGATTCAATTGTAACAACAGCAACAACAACAACAACAGCAAGAAATTGTAAGTAAATAAGTTATCGCAACATTTTTTTGAAGGAAGACTGAAAAAAAACTTGGTAGGATTGCCATAGATAAAGAATATCAGAGTTTAATACTTGATTAAATAAATGTATAAATATATGACATTTAGCCTATATTTTACAGACCTCTCTATGTTGATAATTCAAGTTTTTCATCACCAGCGATCAATGAAATTACAAAAAGGTATATAAGGGGGGGGGGGGTTGATAGTGGTTATATTTTGAGTATTTTTTCCACATACAATGCCTTGAGACTAGTTTTATTTTACAAGTTTCAAACACAGAACTACTTTTTTTTACAGGAGCATGTTGTGTTCTCGCCAGCAGGGAGCAGTAGATGGCTCCCCATTAAAGAGCTCGACCAGTTAAACACAACAGAACAACTGCATGAAGCCCGTCGAAGGACCCAGAGGAGCTGCCTCTGTTTCGCCTGCTCGTTTATCACTAAATAAATCAATATCGCATTTTATGTTCAAAGTAAATATATCGTATGGCCCCTGATGTGTTTTTAAAAGCTTTTTGGAGTGGACACTCACCACAAAATCAATCCTCGTTTTTAAATCATGCTATCCGTCCTCTCCCCGCTGTTTTACCGCCAGGCACCTGTATGGACACGTCTCACCGACGGAGGACGAGAACATGGCTGCCTCCTTGCGTCTGGGTCGTCAAGGGATATTATTTGGCCTCAGATTATCACATTTTAGTAAATGTTCACGGGCCAGACATCCATGTCAGGAGCACGTCAGGCACTTCTTCCAGTCGCCATGTTTCCTCGGTGAGTGTTGGCGGTTTGACGGGAGAGCCGTTTGTCCTCTTCGCCTCTGCGGGCAGCCGCTGACTTTTGCTAACATAATATTCAACCTCGAATCGTGTCATTAGGGTAGTTCGTTACTATTTCTCATAGCGTTGTGTTTAATAACAGTGTTGTTAAATAGGATGACTGTTAAATCGCATTCCAGCCTGAACATTGCGGGTTCTGTCCGGCCTCAGGTGACCGGGGAGCAGAGGTCCATCAATGTTGGGGTTGTGAAGAAACTCCCTGTTTTGTTTGTTGTGGACAGCTGTCAGTTTGATGGCTGCAGATAATTTGACCCCATCTGGGTTTTTATAACTCAAACATGAGGTAGAACAATGAGATGAAAAAATCTCTCTCACAGCTGAAATGTCTTGTCATTGTAGGAAATTACAGGTGTTACTCACAATGTCAAGAGCACTAAAGATGGTTCTGCTCTGAGCAAGTGTGTCACAGTAAGAGCAGACAGTGTGAATCAGGACCCAGGAACTGAAGCAGGTCGATTAAAGTCAGACGGTGTTTATTTTGTTATTAACACAAGTGCTTTTCCTACTGGAACAACAAAGTTCATTTTATTGAATCTAATAGTTTGACTGCTATAGTCTATATGGTTGATGGTTCATTTAGTCACTCCACTTTGGAGGGATTTGGGCTGCACATTTAATCAAAAAGCTATACTGCAAAAATCTTAATACAGGGCCCCAGACTGACTCTTTGCACTTGCACGCCTTAATATTCCATTTTTGTGCACCGGCACATAATGTAGACGCACCCAATAACAGATTTTGATTTAATGTCAGGACAAATTATGTAAATTGTTGTAAACAAAAAAAAGTGCAGACAAATAATGACTCTTAATCTCAGCAAACCTAATGAATATTTGTGTTAGTATCTGTTGTCTGGAAAAGCTACAAAAGGCCGATATGTTAAATGATTATAAATAAATACAATTCTAATTGTGTTGGGGTATCATCAAAAATATTTGATATTAAAGATCAACATAAATGATGAAGCTATAATACAGATCTGTCCACACACTATATTGGTGCCTGCTATAAAAGTATTTTATAATCTTTTTAAAGTTCCACATGGCAGATCTTTGAAAACAGCAATATGATAAAATGACCTTGCATACAAATCTTCTCCCCCAGATGTGAGACTTAAACAAAAAGATCACATCATCAGGATTTGAATAGTTTTATCAGTGAAAATGAAAATTACAATGCAAATATGATCATTCCCGCTAATCGTCAGTCACATCGCAACCGTAGTATCTATCAGATAATCCCAATATGATTTTATTTTTTAAAACTATATATTGCAGTGTGAGTGAAGAAGGTACGTTCACAAAGTCAGATTTGCAAAGTAATAATCAGTTACACATAAAGGTCTGACTGTTAAAATATTAGAATACCAGCTGGTTCAGACTGGAGCCAGAAATAATATTTCAGTTGCTATCATGCTGTTTCTAACCTCTTAACTAGTGCGGAACAGCTTAACTGCTTGGCAGGTTTTCACTGTTCACCACCAGTAAAAGTCACTGCGAAATGAATCAGGGCAGAAATAATTGGCTGTATGATGAAACTAAAAGATGATGCGAGGAGAATGTCCTGCTGAGAGCTGTGCAAATGTTTGATATATTATAGATATTGGACTGATGATGTGCTGCTCACGATTTCAGGGGTGAACAGATTAATTTTTTTACTGCAGACGGTGTGACGTTGCTTTTGTAGGAATTGCGCCAGTGAAACTGACCACATGATACACAGGAGGAGTAATTAATTTAAAGAAAAAATGTTCACATTCAAAGATGCTGTTTGACTCAGTTTCAATAGTTTCAAGATGTTTATAAGAAAAGCATCTGATTTTTCTTTTTTGTTCCACACACACACACAGATACCACACAGATACAGATAGATGGATTTATGTGTTTTGCATTTGATTGTATTTCTTCCAGATACTGAAGGAAAATGTAAAAAGTGAAGTAACATAAAAATTGAATATATTGAAATGTTAGTTCTTCAGTTTGTAATATTGTGAAACATCCAGCAGATGGCAGCAGCACACAGCATGGCGAGAGACCACAAATAATTCACTATTCTTTCTTTAATTTCAAATCACTTGTATTATTATTATTATTATTATTATTATTATTATTATTAGTATTATTAGTATTATTAGTATTATTATTATTATTATTATGTATAAATACATCTCATCATGGACTTAACTGCCAGAAACTGAATGCAAACCACTTTTCATGATTTTTCATTTTTAGTATTGAAATATAATAATATGCACTTACAAAATAGAGATATCTTAAATTTGCTTTTGATTTGATTTAATTTAGTTAGTTTAGACAGTAGTAGCATTGTTAATATCGCCTGTATAAGCAGCATCTTAAAATCTCAAGGAGACAGTCTTATGAGCACTATTTGAACTCTTGGGTCACACCGCATCCAATAAAAATGCTGAAATTGACAAAACCCTTCATGCAACCCTGATCAGCCTCATCTGTTTACCTTTTCTCTTTCTTAGCTCTTATATCCATATTACTGTGTCTTTCTGTACATCAGAAATGTATGTAAGCAGTTTACTGAGCAAATAGAATTCACTAAACAAAGGGGTTTCCCTGCCGTGTCCCAGCAATAAGCTCTGCTGCTTTTTATCTGCAGCACTGCAGGCTGGCTGTAGTAATGCAGACCAGGTCTCCGGTACTGAACCCTGGCTTTCTGAGGGACTGCTGCTGGTGACAGTCTGGAGGCTTTGAAGATAGTTGAGAAGCCTGCGAGAGTACAAGTGGCTCTGCAGCCGCCAGAGCATTGTCAGCCAGGATCACAATTACATAAGTGACCTGCCAGCCTTCTCCTGTCAGAGTGCCACCGTCTCTTCCTGCGCTCTGCTGCCGAGTTGAATGTGCTGCAGCCCCCTCAGGCCTTTTTGCAACCAAGCTCTGCTACTCCTTGTCGTGTTACTTGATTTATTTTGACATCCACATAGCCTCGTTGATGTTGACCTGAAGGTTCTGCATATGATTTCTATGCAGATATTGCTGCCTAAAGTTCAAAGCCTGATGTGAATTGTCACATTCTCTTTCTATCCTCTAGGTGTCAGCGGACTCAAAGTGGAAATGCCCGCTCTCTCTCCCACCATGGAGGAGGGAAACATAGTCAAATGGCTGAAGAAGGAAGGTAAAAGAAACATGTGACAACGGGACTTCACACACCAGCTCTCATTACCACGCTTTTCTTCTTCACTTCTTCCAGCTAACCCACTAGCAACATAAAATATATGTAGTTCTCACAGAAAAATCCTCTGCATGTGTGTTCATCAGATCAGAAAGCGGATTTCTTTCTCCCATGATGATTGACCAACAGTCACACTAATCATTGACTCGATGACATTACTTTTGCTCTGAGCGGCTGTGGCCTGATCTCCAGAGCACCCGAGGGGCTCTGGTGGCTAATTGGCTCAAGGAAACTCAGCAGTCACTATTCATCACTGCTTAGCAACTCTGCTCAGCCAGCCACCTCAGCCGCAGTCTCATTTATCAGGAGGCAGCGCAGTGAATTCTGATTGGCTGCTGTGTTGCCATGTGCTTCTGCAAGTCCTGAGATGTGAGCATATGTGTTCGAGTGGGAAAGGGAGGAGAAAAAAAAATATCTGTGAGAAGAAAAACACATCTGTGCTGCTACTGTATCCCACTAAATTGGTCGTAGCTTATAAAAGTGGAATCTTGTGTAGAGTAGAAATCCTCAGATTGTCTTGTTTTGTTTTTTTTATTAGAGTATAAATAGATAAAACAAAATAATGTGTTTTTTTTTCACAAAGTTGCCCCTTTTTGGGGTTTCAGGTGATGTGTGATAATCTGTCCCTAGCTTACATATCTATGCATTCTGGGTATTTTTCTGTTGTTGTTGTTTTGTTGCTCTTCCGGTAGAGCAGAGGTGAAAAGGCGTGGGGGTCGCCTGTTTAATCTTTAATATTGCACATCACACCTAACCCCCGGGGTCATACGGTGTTAAAGCCTCATACAAATCCAATCTCGACTCCAGTACCGCTCGCTCTCAGGGGCTTTCCAACGTCAATACTCCCTCCGCTCTTTCAACCTTCCCCTCACCCACCCTGTTTCTCCTTTTTCCTTCCCACACATCTCTCACCCTAAACACAGCCTACAAACTCTTGTCTGTTTCAATTTAGGTATTAATTTGAGACTTTATATGATACTTGTTTTTTTTGCCTTTGACATATCTTGATATCACTACTGCTCGCTACATGCCGAGGTGATGCACATTCTTGCAGCATTTTTTTTCTGCCAGAATATAGAGATGTGACCAGATGTTAGATCTGGATAACCTTTGACCTGCATCTCATATACCTTGTATCCTCCTCGCATCTCAACATATGGACATATGTCACAAAGACGATTCAATCATCCTGCGCCTCCTCTTGACGCTGTCCATGGTTTAGATTTACTGCGAGCACTAAAGGATAGAAATTAGAAGAAGTTCTGTGAGCTGCAATGTAACCAAAACAGTATTTATCTCAAACAATAAACTATTGTTTTCTAACAAGCATTTGCTCTGCGACTGACAACAATATATTTCATTTCTTCTCTCCTTTTTTGTCCAATGAGACGATAAGGCTAACATGTTGGGGTATTTTTCAGTTTTAAACCCATTTAAATGCACTAAATTTGTTAGAAATATTAATGAAGTAGCATCTATAATTTTTTTTTTGACAAAGGTTAAATGTGTCAAAACATACTGTTATAAATGAAGTGTTGTGGTGCTGCATGCACCAGCCGACAAATCATTTTCTGCAGACTTTGGGGATCAAAAAATCACCATTAAATCATAAGTATTTGTTTTTATTTTTAGGACGCAAAAAATCAATTTTCAAAATACACAAAATTTAAGATTGTGAAAATTAATTGTATTTGTTATAATTCAGCCCAATGCCATGACCAGGTGTAGCTCAAAATGGATATATGAACATGGAGGACCTGGACCAGTGGCTCCTAATTGGCAACCTCTTCCACTGCTAATCAGATGCTAATATATTCCAGCTCTCTCATGCGATGGACCAGTGGGAATCTACCAAGATTCTGAGGATGGGCGAAGATCTCGCCTTCTATCAGACACGCTGCGTTTCCATATCTCACATTCTTTCCCATGAAACATTGATTAAGCCCTTCATTTGATATGTAGGCCAAAGCCCGAGCAGATACGTTCTACGGTAACCTTTTTTGTTCCTTCAATGAAATTCTTTCATTTTCATGGCAACTAATTTGTTCCCAGCATGCACAGAGGCCCAGTGAAAGAGCAGTGGTTTTTTTTTTGTTTTTTTTTTTCGTTTTTTTTTTTGTGCATGCTCCGGATGATTCATGCATTTCCAATCACAGCTGAGATGATTCATTTGCATTATAACTAAGGTCAGAAACCCCTTGTAATGAAAAGATTGTTTAGGAATTACAGGCTTTAAATGTCAAGTGGAAGTCTGTCTTCTATTTAAGGTTCTCTGACGTGTTTCTTTACCTTTACAGGTGAGGCGGTGGCAGCAGGCGATGCCCTTTGTGAGATTGAGACTGACAAGGCCGTCGTTATCATGGAATCTAATGACGATGGTGTCATGGCAAAGATATTGGTGAGTGGGCAAAAAAACAAATATAAACACATATAAATCTTCTGCAGGAGTTGATTTAGATAAGGGACTTTATCTTCAAAGAAGTAGTAGTAGAGTACTTGATCCTTGACTGTGGCGTCAGTGCACTTCCTGTGAATGTGGTGGGTTGCCGGAGGATTTAAATTATGTGTAAGTGTGTGTCAGCCAGGATTTCTGTTATAATGGCCTTAAACGACGTAAAGTCAGCAACTGTGAATTTGAGATGAGTTTCTATTCACATAGAATAAAGTCCTGGTGATATTTAGTTTTAATTAAGGGCTCTTCATTGCCGGTGCTAATTGGATACGCTTGTTAAATCTGCTCTTCCTACACACTGACAGCAAAGTGTTGGCGAGGCGTCTTCAGTGACAAATATTTCTCCTTCCACTCCCCCCACTGTGCTGTTTGTCGTTTGAATTTTTAATAGGCTGCCAAAGATGGAGCGATCAGTTGTCTTTCATCATTATTCCACCACATGTTCGCCCCCCACAACAGAAAGATTAAGTTGTTTAATCTTCTTCTGCATACATATGTGGAGTGGGAGGGAATGGTTTTGGTATTTCCTCGTAGTTTATGCAACGTTTAAGTTCACTTTTCTAGCTTCCCTATTTTTAAACACTAAGGGGCTGACTGTGAGGTTTTGCTATGACTGTTCCCTCGCTCAATGTCACAAGGAGCGCATTATCTGCTAAACAACGTGTTCCCTGGCTGTGTAATTTTGGACATGCTCACGTTCCGGTGAAGCTGAGTGGAGCAGGGACTTTAATTAGGTGATGTGTCTGTTTGTGCGACCATAACAACAGCAGCAACAACAACAAAAACACACAGCCAGTCTGCACCAGCGAATGCCCGTCACAAATGAGCACACAGATACATTGTTCACGGACAAACGCGCCCTCTTTTTCCTGACACGCACAAGCTAACAAACAGAAATGACAAAGCAAATCAATTAATAATCAGAGGGGTGATTGTCAATTATGAACCACGGCCTTACATCTATTTTTCACTCGCCTCCATCCTTCCACATTCCCTTACTCCATCCTTGTCTTCCACAGTGGGGATGAGGTAGTTTCCATAGCAACCACCCAAGAATTGGGGGTAGGGGCTTTAGCACCGAAGCTGGCAGAGAAAGATGGTCTGCATTAGATAAGCCCCCGAGCTCTCCCTCTCTTTCTCTCTGTTATAGACAGTGTGTGTATAGTTAATAAGAAAAACAGCAGCTCCTGGCAGTATTTCAGAGATTTGTACACTCCCCTCTCGTGGCATGGCCAGTGTGGCATCCACTTTGTCCGGGTCAGAGTGCATTAGCGCTTAGTGGTGGAATTGTGGCTCTCCGAGAGCCCAGTGGGTTTCTAATTTAGAGGCTACTATAATTGCGTGCCCGTGGCCAAATGCCTGGACAGGCAGCATTAGACATGGGACTCCACGCCCCACAGGGGTTATTTATGGGGGTCAAGTACTGCTGTGGCCCTATACCAATTTCCAACCACAGCTCTTAGGGAGGTGACAGAACAGGGATGAGGAGGTTTGGGGGTGGAAGCAGCAGCAACAGTGCCACAAACACAGATTACTGTACCTCATCATGCTCTTACTGTATTGCTCTACCCTGACCCAAGGGCTTCAATCTGAAAATCTGCCTCGGGTACAATCAATCATACCCGGTAGGAAATGACACGCCTGTTTGCAGATACATACTGAAGGTGCACAAATCTGCTGTGTGTTCAGATATATGTAAGGATGAATTCTGCTGGGCTTGAAATGAAGAATACAGGTCAAAAAATTGATTGATACAGCAGGTGCATCAGATGCTAGTTGAATGTTTGTGATTGTTGAAGGAAGATCATGGCAGAAAGGGATGATAGATAGATGGAAACATTGATGAAGATATCCAACCCAATCTGTCAGTTTCCCATATATCACTCCCTTTCCCTTTCCTCCCTTCATCTCCACAAACTGTCATCCAGGGGATCAATTTATCAGTTGCTGGTATAAATCACTCTCTAACCGTGTAACATCCTTTGGTCAAAATGAATGAAGCGTCTCTGTGTGTTTTGTTTGCTCCAGCATTTCTAATCAAACCATTTCAAAATAAGAGAGCGTAGCCTGTAGGCATGAGTCCAAAAGGCTGAACTGTTTTGGTTTAAACTGTATTTTCCTTCGAGAAAGACCAGCAGTGCATTGGGCCAGAAGTGGTTTGGATTAAGGCGACACTTTATTTATTATATCATCTGGCCTTCAGAGAAAACAGTGAGGGGAGCACAATAGAAAATATGGATTTGGAGAAGGAAAATGACCTGTGAGAAAGGTTCCCTGACAGGCTAAACCCAGAATGTGGCGGTTGTATTGTTGGAGCTAAACTAACACGATGCTCAGAAGGAAAGTGTCGACTCGGGCGCTGCGGCTTGAATTGTGTCTTTGTGTTTTTATGTATGACATTACATTGTGCTGTCACACTGTTACTGCAGAGGCAAAGGATGTGGCTGCAGTCTTCTTTGTGCTATATCTGTCATGCTATATTGATCAGAGGCAAGTCTTGACTATCTCCCCAAACAAGATCTTTTTCTGTTTTTCTGTTTGCATGCATTTCGAGGTCAACCCTATCTTTCTAGTACAAATAAACCTACTCATGCACTACATAATCAGAGGTCGATCTGTGCCTAGACCTGTGTGTGCCTCCAATTGTACACTATGCATATACAATCCGATGCTACCAGAACGATTGACCCCCCCTTTGTTCTGAGAGTGACCAATTATCTGTTGATAAGGATGTTTGAGGCGAAGATTGTCAGGGGGCTCATAAGGCGATAAGTAGGTTAAACCCACATAAATGGTCTAGTCTTGGTTTTGTAATATCATTAGCCAAGCTGATGGGCTCTGGAGATGTCCCTTAAGAGCCCTGTATGTGATCTGTCAGAGATTTCTCAGTGAGAATGTTGCCTTAGATAAAACTGGATAGTGCAAAAAGACTGTGAGTCCAGTTTCATACAGCAGGATGGATGGCTGTGAGGACCCAGCCTGAAGATCGGTGATCACACCTTATCCAGTTATTTCAGTCGGAGGTTGTCATCCATTCATGACAAGATGAAGTTTGGTGGAGTGTTTATGTCGTGCCACCAAAGTCAGAAGCAGGGTCTGTGATTCCCACTGTATTTTTTCCTCTCCCCCACTGCTGACTTGCTCCTGTCTAAAGGAAAAAATAAAGCAGCAAAGATGATACGGTGCAGGTAACCTACCAGTAGCCAGCAGCTGCACTTCCATACACCTGCCCAGTGTGCACGAAAACAGTCAACCAGCTTGTAACAGTGTGAAATCTGACAGCATTGTAAATGTTGGGTTTTTATTTTCTTCTTCAGAGATCATTTTCATTTTGTCTGAGGCTTTACTCAGGACAGATTTGAGAAACAGAATTTTTTAAACAAACATCTTTTGTTGTTCGCTGTTGAATCCCCAGAAGGTGATATTTTTTGTTTAACTCTATAATCTTAAATTCTAGTGAATATTAGTTTTACTTGTCTAACCTGGGAAATCCTCACAATAGCACAGCCGTCTAACACTAAAAACAAAACAAATTGGTTCAAATATTCCCAATGTTTGTGTTCAGTTTTTTGGACAAAAGCTAGTAGTAAAGTCCCACCATCATGTGACCATCTTCAAATGAAATGTACATTAACCGTCACAGTCTTTCTGTGCTCATGTCTAGAGTAGAGGTGTAACCATTCTCCAGATCCAAGATTCATTTGCAAAGACTGGTGGGGTCATCTATACTTCCCATAGGTTTCAGTGTGTTCTATAACCATTTGATGGCAGTGTTGAGCCCCGAGCAGCTATAGTTTCCTTGGCAGCTGTTTATGCAACTGCCAACCATGCGTACTGTACAAATAGAATATGCAATTTTTACAGTGAGTATCCAATTTCTATGGTAGCAGTGTTGTGTTGTGTTGTTGTGTGACTAACTCTGAGGTGGTGAGTCCCAAGATGAAAGTACTCATGGTCATACTGTGTGTTGTCAAGGTTTTCAGAACTTCCTCTTTTGTGAAAGACGCACTTGCCTGGAAGGGACTTTCTCTTGGGAAGAGTTTTCTTTATATGACTCAAGCTACACACGTCAGTAAAAACTGAAAAATTCTGATTTGTTTGAAACATGAAATTATAACATTACCTACAGCCAGTCAGATGCTCTACCTTTACACTGATTACAATAGGGACAGGATGAATATTTGACAGGTTTTCTCCCTGGTTGAGATTTTATAGTTTTAGTGCTTTTAAATGCTGGCGGTGGTCTTGTGAGCCTGTACTGGAGTCAGCAGATTAACTGTGTTAAATTAATTAGCTAACTTGTGACTGCTCTATCCTATATGCTGCCAGTCACTCTTTGAGGAGTAAGTAAAATCTTTGAGGAAATCATATGTATACAAGTACAGACAAATTATGCACACAGCATTTTTGGATGGGTGCAAATCTATATCTGTGGATCGTCTAGTCTGTATAATGTAATGTGTTAATTGTCCGTATACAACTGTATGTTTAGAGTGCTATCTATACACTGGAACTCTTTCTGCTTTCTGGTAGTTAAACCTTTTTTCCATTTTGTCACTGTTGAATAATGACACGTGCACATGCTGTAGTGTGTTTGTGTGTGCATGCACGTCATCCTGCATGTAATACATGTTGTACATTATGCATCCCATCTTTTAGTCATCTGATCTCTTTAGGGATATGTTTTCCTCTGCAGTTAAACACAGATATCTTGCTTGTTACGTGATATGCTGTCAGACACAGCATATCACGTAACGTAGCATAACTTGTGTCACGATATCACGGGCATTGTTGGAAACACATTGCGTCTCTGGTCTCTAACATGTGGAAGGATGCCTTTGGGACTGAAGAGAGGGCGCTCCGTGGAAATTTACAGGAGTAGAGATTTCCCTGAGAGGCCCGTATGATCAACCCTCATCCATCACCTCCCACAGCAGATCTGTGTTAATCACACATCCGACCTGTTGTTCAAGGTTTATACTTCATGCAAAGGTTTTGTCAGTAGTATGTTTGAAAACCTGGGGCGTAGTATCGTTGTGTTGACCAGCATGTTCTACCTGGGTTTAGGTGTATATATGGTTTAATGTGAGTGCTCTGCAGGAAGGCCTATTTTATTATTCATTAAATTGACTCCAAAAATGTTAAACATTTGTTTTCCCAGGATGAAACAATATTTTGCATTGCAGCGTTACTTGCCTGCTCAACCTGCCAGTTGATTTGCAAGTTAATCTTCGTCTTTACCTTCATAACGTTGCTGCAGGACGATTAGCTCTACGCTGAAGTAAATGAGCTCAGAATAACCATGAAAGTGCAGCTCTTTCTACCAGTGAGCGCAGGTGTTCATGTATTATGCTGTTCTTTCCAGTTAGGTGGATATGATCATTGGAGTGCTGCTTTTGATTTTGCAAGCCTGCGAGAGGGAGAGGGAGAGGGAGAGGATGGGGGAGAGGGTGGGGGAGAGGATGGGGGTGGGGTTTGTTGATAACCAGATTTATTTATGGTGTTTTCCATTTGCGTCATTTTATTGTGAAAACACAGCTTTCTTTGGTTTTGTAAGTTGTTAGAAAACATGTGTTATCATCTGTAGGCTGGTCGGTGGTGATGTTGGATGACTGAATACACCAGCACAGCTACAGGGTCTTTTATCTTTTTGTCATTTTCCCCACGTGAGTAGAAGATAGAAAGGAAGAACTCTCTGCATCGAGCTACACCTTTTAAGATGGCGTTCACTAAGTGGATACCTTTTGAAAAGAGATGAAGTGCTGCAGCCCAGCCCTGTGTATTGTGCCTGGCCTTTCATTTAGACTGATCAATATTGATTGAGGAACAACACCTTGGACAGCTTGGGGAGAGGGTAGCAAAATGCTTCCAGTGGATTTGGATTACGCCGTAACAAGATACTCAATCAATAGTTGACAGCATGAAAAACGCATCCATTACACTCCCAAGAACTTGTCCCAGTACAGTCAGGTTTTTGGTATAACTTTCAAGTTAACAAAGGGAGAACATGGAATGATGTGAAGTGATGTGAATGACGAGGCAGGTCTGCCTGTTAATGACTGTCAAAATGTTTATCTGTTCAGTGCCCACAGGTTAACTGATTAACTTCATTATCACTTTCCCCTCATCTAGGTTTTTATTCTCTTCTTCAAAATCGTACAACAACAGAC
The DNA here is from genome assembly GCF_904848185.1 of Acanthopagrus latus. Classification (NCBI taxonomy): domain Eukaryota; kingdom Metazoa; phylum Chordata; class Actinopteri; order Spariformes; family Sparidae; genus Acanthopagrus; species Acanthopagrus latus. Next base: position 4,677,216 of record NC_051046.1, on the reverse strand, counting down.
CTTCACCTTTATTCTACAGTGGCAGTCTCAGGTGCACTTGTGCCCTGTCTGAACCAGTTTCACTAATGTTCTCCTCTTACTGTGTAAGCACCTCTCTCATCCTCTTTACAGATGGAGGAGGGCAGTCGCAATGTGCGCCTAGGCACTCTCATTGCCCTCATGGTGGAGGAAGGGCAGGACTGGAAGCAGGTTGAGATCCCCCCTCCAGAGGCTCCGGCTCCATCTGCAGCTCCACCTGCTACACAGGCAGCCGCTGCTCCAGTCGCGCCCCCGGCTGCTCCCGCTCCACCTCCTCCACCGAAACCAGCCACATCAGGACCGTGAGTGCAGCCCGCCATCTTTTTATCAGCTGAAATCAAACCCGTCTAGGTTAATCAGATGACAGAGGATTTGCCTGCCCGACCTCTCAGCCAATTTATTACGTCAGTTAACAGTTTCCCACAGTTTAGTTAGTGGTCTTAGTCACTAGATTTCAAATCTTCAACACCGCTCGGTTTGTAAATTAAGTTCCCATTTAAAGTAAAATAGACAATAAATCAGAGTATGGTTTCAGCTGTTCCATTGTGATCCAAGCACACCACCACGGCTTGTCTTTTGGGTTCTTACATCTTGTCAGGACACCCTCCCCAGATCCACCCTGTCGTACGGTCACAAGTGGCTCCAAAAAACAAGGTAGTAGTAACTGTATTGCCTGGCCTCCTTAATGGAGGGTCAAGTCTTCTGGGCCACAGTGGTTGTCGACATCTAAACGTACAATTTAGCCATCTCAGCAGTATTTTGATTTCTGTGCTGTTTCAGCCCCACAACTGATAATTTTGCCCCTAACTGCTCTTGATTTGTTTATTTGTCAAGCTTAAAGTACACACAATGTGATTCAGTTCACTGTCATGATGTTAAGCCATGATTTCCAAATGAGCTAATACTAGAGTGTAGTGCAGTTTTAGCGCTAACATCAGACCATGCTAGATAACAGATGATGATATATAAAACAATGTTCCTTAATTACTCTTCTAAAGGGGCTTGTTTGCTATAAACGGCTCTTTACAGTTTACAGAGCAAAACCTGAAACATATTACTTTTGGATAAGTGAAAACAGCTGTAGGCATTTCCAAACTGTTCAGATAAATTATGATGTATGTTTTGTCTTGGTTGTTATGTAGATATAATGTATGGACAACCAGTTCTCTCCTTGATCATCCTGATAGCAAAGCCAAAATGATAAGTCTGGCATAGTTGGATTACAGGGTCCAGTAGCATAAAGTCACAGGAAAGATCAAACTAATCCCTTTTTGTTCAGTATACAGCCATACTGCTGATGTCAGGTTTTGCAGCCTCTGCCACCACCTGAGACACTGAACGAGGCCATTTTTCTGTTTGCATTCCACAATGTGTGAGATCCGACCTGCCCCTGTTTACACAATAAATACACCTGAGGAAAACACAAGAGCTGCCAGAGACCAAACACGGCTTATTTGTCATGCAAACATTTTCTGCTGAACCCGTCCACATATTCAGATTTGCACCTTTGCTACGTCAGCTCGACGGGTGAAAGTTGAAGCGTGGACGTGTTGTGCAGCAAGCGTAATTATCAAGTGAAAGTACCAGGAATGAGCTATATTAAGGCAGTCAGGTCAAGTAGAACTTAAACTGAGAAAGAAATGGTATCTGAGCTATGCAGTAGCTCCATTAGGAGCTGTTTCCATATTGATGGAAATGAGCTTTCAGTTTCGATAATTGATTTTAAAAGCAGCATTGCCAAAAAAGACCACAAAGCTTGCTAACCAGTGACCTGTGCTTTCAGAAACTTTTCCTGTGTGCACCAAAGAAAGAAGAATTTGATAGTTGTCAGGAGATTGAACCGATGATCTATTGATCTTTACAAATGTGACGGTATGAAAAAGTTCCCAGTGCCGAGGAAAAAAAATTTAATCTATTTGAATTATTGCCTGATGATCGAAAGTTTAAACAAATCATTTGTTTGGAGAAGGAAGCATGATAACCCCCCCCATTTACTATTTGTTGTGACAGCATGCTATGACATCCTAAAGTTGGACTGAAATGCTCAAAATGACCTTTAGCTGGACCGGGTTTTGATTCATGTGGAATTTGTCTCGCCAAGAATTCAGAAAAGATTGAAGTGAATATTTTCTGTTATTAAAACCATCAAGTTTTTAAAGCAATAGCACAACATTTGAACTAGAACTACTGTCTAGTCTGTCTGCCTCTTACCTTTGTCCAGGTTACGTCTGAGTCCAGCTGCAAGACACATACTGGACACCCATGGTTTGGACCCACACTTGGCCACAGCCACTGGACCAAGAGGACTTATCACCAAGGAGTGAGTATGGATGAATGGATTAGCTGTAGACAGCCCTCATATACTCCATGTGAGGTATACTCTCCTTAATAAAAGCATGTACAATTCAGAGCCATCATGCCCAGTATGAGATTATAACAAAACCAATTTGTTATTCGTGATGGAAATAATTTGACAAAATTGTTATTTTAATGATATAATTGCAGTTTGATTTTAGAACTTCAGGGTGCGTATGGTCTTCATTTTTGTGAGTGTTTAGCTTAGATTAAAATAATCTTAAAAAAAAATTTAAAAAACCTACAGAGATACAGATTGTGGGATGATACGTTTATTTACAAAGACAAAAGTCTCATATTAAGCCGTGATTTATTTCCTTCGTTCACACAGGAAGTTGCGTGTTAGCGTAGGTGCTTGTTTAGCATTGTAGCAGCCTTCAGGGCTCAGATCGGACGGGTCCCCATGTGTCCGCTGTGACACTGCAGTGTCTCTGAAGGAAAGACACGTCAAAGCACTCAGGGCAGGTTGTAGACTCTGTGTAGGCAGTGTGAATAAGACAATACTAAATAAGTGAAAACATGTAGTGATTCCATGTGTTTTAATCCTGTTATGTGGCGAATTTACACTACAGAGACCTGTGAACTCACACACACACACACACACACACACACACACACACACACACACACACACACACACACACACACACACACTCACTCACTCACAGCTCTAATGGCCGCCTGCCGTCAGTAGGGACCTGATTGAATGCTCTCGTTACCCACCTAACACCCTGCTGGGGAATCTCATTAAGTAACTTTGGTTGCCATAGCAACCCAGTCTCCGAGACCCACTGGTGCCCATAGAGACGCAGGCCATATGTTCAGGGGATGTTTGTTTAGACAGTGGAAGGTAACTATATAAAGCGTCATAATCCCAAAGCATTGTAAAGAATACTTTTATCTTAATGCATCACCTGTGGTGTATGTCCCAAAAAAGGCAAATTTAAACCATTATTTTTATGTTTACACACTCCCATCTTTTCCAGCTCAATAACAGGTGCTTTTACCTTTTGAGAAAAATTGTCTCATGGCTCATTTGCAGCCTGGTGCCAGTAATTCATACCTTGCTGCCAAAAGAAAATGACAAATCGAAAAAACACAAAGATACAGATTTTTACTAAATAACAAGAAGGAAACACTTCTGGAGTCGTTTCTGATTTGTGTGTTGGTATGAAGCCGTAAAAAGTTGTCAAGGTTAACGAACAAGCATTCTCTGTGCTGTGTGGGTGTCAACACGTCTTCTACATTTTGAAGTTTAAATTGTTTAATTAGTAATGCAGTTTTAATTACAGCCCAGTGATTTGATTTGGCATGATGATGATTCACTTACTGACATGTTGGCAAGCTAATTACCTCAGAAAGTCTGTAGAAAGGAGGGCTGATGCTGAAACAGAAACAGAGGAAGGTGCTGGAGGAGATGAAGGAATTGATTTAAGAACAAATGACTATGTTGAGGGGTCCGCTTGAATTAAATGATGTGTTGTTCCAGACAGATTCCTGGCCAGGATGCAGACAAAAACAACCACACAAAGCCTTACCGTTAAGGCTCCATCTCGCCTGGGAATGAAAGGTGTATTTTTGTGTGTCTGTGTGGTTTTTCTGTTGGGAGAAAGAATGTCTTTTCAAATGTGATTGCAAAAATCAAACTTCCCCTAAAGTTTTACCAGTGATTCATCCATGGAAATTCAGTGAGTTTTGAGCAAGCTGCCTCTGATCTAATGCGATGTTACACAAAGCTAAAGGGTGTAGTACTCAGCATAATTTTAGGGGAACTGTTCAAGCATCATATTGAGGTAGTCTTAATTTCCTTAGAATTTTCACATTTATCCATCATTGTACCACAGCGTAGTTGAGCTTTGGTATGAAGGCTGTTGCTTAAGTCTTGGAAACCAAATCTCCTTGTAAAGAATTCGTTCATATAGGCTTAGTTCCTTCAAGAGAGGGCAGAAAAGACCCGATCTCCCCTCCTTTTGTCCTTTGGCACATCAGATAAGACTGAAACCAGGGAAAGGTACCCCTCCCATTCCACCCTCTCTGCTCTAGTGAGGCCCCATCTATAGTGGGCATGAATAGCAGAGGTCACGCAACCCAGGGATGAGATCATAGCATGTTACATAACGCATAGCAAGATTTAAATACAGATTGTGGTACAAAGAAACACATTTCTGTTACTGTTTTTTTGTTTACCTCAGTCATAAATAGAAAGTTAGCCAAGAGGCGAGACTAAACACAGTAACAGGTTCATGTTTCAATGAGTTTAACCTCCTTGTGGGCCAAACCACTAGTGTGTGTTTGTAGTTTTCTATAGACAGAAAGAATATAATTTTTGTAAATGCAAGGATCACTTCCATTTATGTAAGGAACCTGTAAATGCATGATGAGTAGAAAGGACATGAAAATACAATCAGCATATCAATCTATTCTTTGATCAGCGTAAACCAATTTTACTTTATAAGTTAGATAAGCAGAACACACAGTTTGAAACTTTAACAAGGAAGCCCGTTTAGGCTGTCAGCTTCATGTCGCCAATAGTACAGTTGTCTACAAGTAGTTGTTTATGCTGTATTTGTTAATCTGAACTAAGTCCAGTATGATGGTATTTTTCATTAGTTGAATATCAAAGTGCGATATGAACTGTGATATAATCATCATTCACCTTTTTGCTTCGTGCTACATAGAAGTTCAAAAAATGGCAAAACTCTCAAAAAGGGGTCAAACTGCTGCAGAGGCCGGCCCAAAAGAAGAGCTTTAAGGACATGTTTGACCTTGAACAACAAAGGTATTCATTGAACAAGAGAGGTTATCTTGATCTCTGGCTTCCTGGCATGTTCGGTACCAGAGCTGCGCTTTAGCCAAACTTATAATACATAATCAGAATACACATAGAACCTACAGTATGTGGAAAAACCATACAAACAATCGGTGAAACACAGTAATACCCAAGGCTGTGTTTTTAAAGGACTGTTTGAAAGAATATTGGCATGCAAGCCATATTATCGTGTTGTGTCTTCCATTGTTTGACAGGCACATTTCCTCTCTGCAAAACTGCCAACTTACTTAAGAGTGAAATGGTGATTTGGACCCATTTTTTTTTCTTTTCTTTGTCTTTTTTTTTCTTTGTTACCACGATTCAAATGTGCTGTGTGTGTATACACGATGTTTCTCCATTGTTACTACTGAAGTCAACATCATCAGTCAGACCACAACACACTCCTCTTTTGTACTGGACTCAATTTCAGCCATGTTGGTTTGTTCAAATGTGGATGATAAGGCATCCAATACATCAATCCCTTTGTTCCACCTATCTCCGCCTGTCCTAGGTGGCAGTAGAAGACAAAGTTTGCTCTTGTGTGTGTGTGTGTGTGTGTGTGTGTACATTTGGAGCTCATTTTATATGGGTGTGTGTGTGTGCTGAGGTGCATGTGAGAGCTGCCTCAGACCCTTTTTAATATTCTACTCACCCTCTCCCAGTCTTTCACAGGCTCCTTTGCCTTGGTTGTCAGTAGGGGTGTAAATGGTCAGTGTGAATAGCACATGCCACCCAGCTCCACAGAAGGTCTCTATGGCGTCATCGGCAAGTGGCCACCGTGGGCTGCTGTTGACTTGACTTCCTGTCGAATTTATACGGGATATACCTAATACATTATCACTGAACATCAAGGCATAGTGAAGCATATTGGATCCTTTTCCTTTTTACCCTTTTTGTTACTCTCATTATTAATTCTAATTTGCATCATCTGTTGTTCACTCCATCCTCTTTTTTTAAAAGCATTAACATTTTTCCATGTGGTGGTTTCTAATCATAAAACCATCTATACAGTCCGCTCAGGTTAGTTGGGGGATTTCCAAGTTGCCTCCACAAACAAATACTCCCATAAGTGGGAGAAGGGGAGGCATGGGGGGGGGAGCTAGTGTGCAAGAATAAATAAAAGGATGAAGCCCGGAGAGGGATGAGGAGAAAATAGCTGTGGGGCCCAGACTGTTCCTGCTACATGGTGAGGTCAGAGGCAGCTGGTCCAGACAAAAGACTGGATGTGTGTGGGAAGGTGGAGCCCAGTGCACCGAGGTGGAACCAGAGAGCTGGAAGCAGGCGCACCTGATACCTGCCCCTCCCACCTCTTTTTGCTGCTAAGACCAAAATTAATGGGTAGAATAATAAAAATCCAGGACAGATCTTTCATTAAATTGTGATTCCCACTTTCTTTACATTTATTTTTTCGCAGAGCAAAGAAGCAGAGCAAACAGTCTCTCTCTTTTTTTTCTGTCTCTGAAAAAACAGCAGCAATATGATGAATATGAAGTATTCTCCATGTGGAACGTAGCACAAGAAAAGACCTCATACAGAGAAATGTCATATCTAACTGGCATTGGTCATGATCTGCAAGTGGGGAATTCACAATCATCAGATGTGTAAAGTCTTTTAACCATGCAGCACAACGTTAGGTGTCTGTACCCAAAATTAATTAGTCTGTGCTATTATAGTGCCTTAGGAAAATTATGCTGTATGAAAAGCAGGGAAGGATGATGAAGCCAGCATTTTGAATAAGCTGGTCCCTTGCTGCAGCCGACATTTGATCCTGCCTGGCCTTACCCTTATGGGGTTTGTTTGTGAATAGCAAATGATTCTCATGACGCCCATCCACCGAAGTGTAACCTGGAGTTACCTCTCTCCACACGGCTGACACAAATACAAACCAGACGAAACTAGTCGAGTGCTGCTTATAAGCTCGCCAGACGGGAGCGTACGGGTGAATAATACATTATTATACCGGCATAAGCTAGTGCCAGTGTTGTTTCATACACTTGTAATTTAATTAATAATAGTCAAAGGGAAATGAAGAAATAACAGCAATTTTCATGATTCAGTTTTTCACAGTAAAAATAAAAACAAAGGCCATCATGAATAACAACATGATGAAAAGAAAAAAGTTTCCCAGCGACTTGAAATAGCATAGTTCATCTCTTCAACAGGGGCATGCTGTGAATCACAGTTTACTAGAGCAGCTCAGCAAAGACGCACCCAAATCAAATGGCAACGAAAGCACGAGTGCAGTTTGCAAAATATTTCAGAAGACGCTGGGAAGAATTTGTTCCCATATAAATGTTTGTGTTTCACTACAGTGTTACATCTGGGTTATGACACATTGCGTATGTTTGAGTTTTTGTTGTTTAGTTCTGAAGCACGTCTGGTTGTGGGCGCCTTATTGGTTGCTGCACCTTTATCTCTGACCACGCAACCTCATTCTCCCACTCTGTCTCCATAATGGAAAAAAAAACCCAAGTGGCCTATTTAAAAGTTACAGTTTATCTCTGGAGTGAACCCTGTTTACTCTGTGGTACCAAAAACGTGTGTAAATTGTGCCAATATTAGAGATACAGAGTGAAGTCTGTGTCTAGTAATCATATGATATTGTTACATTTTATCATATAGAAATGTAAAAATTATCGAATTGAATTTGTTTTTCCTTGTTCTTTTTTTACTTTAACAGAGATGTGTTGAATCTCTTGAAGACGTCTCCTGCTCCCAAAGCTTCCCCAGCCATGGCTGCCCCAGCTCCCCCGAGTCCCGTCCCCACCCCGGCAACTGCCCCTCCACCCCCAGGCAGCAGGCCCAACGTACCTCCTCTCTCTGTACCAGGGAAGCCAGGAGCACCGGTGAGTGCTCCTCACACTATTCCTCACACACACCTACACACCGCACCCTCTGTTTTGTGGAAGAGCTAATACACAGCAGCTTAACGACCGCTCGTCTTCCAGCATTTGGCTTGAGTCAAAGCCCTGGCGGGATGGACAAAAGGTCATCCTGAGTGTCGAGCAAAAGACGCCTGGAACTTTTCTGTCATCTTCAAAATACGTCAGCAGCCAAACTACGTCCAAATCTTCTTAATGTTACCACAAAAATGAGGAGGAAGCACAGCTTGCTGACATCAGGCCAACTCCCCTCCATTTTACGTTGGCTCAGTTTTGCTGACATTAGTTAGACGTTGAAATGTGACTGTTAACGATGAGATTTGTGACAGAGTAATGTGACACACAGCCTAATCACCTTTACATCGGACAGCATGTGTCCTCAGTTTTGGGGACAATCTGTACAGCGAGCGACATCCTCTGTCCTTATAATCTTGATTCTGGTGATAAAACGCCCCCCACACAGCTTGGAGCGTCACATGTTGTCTTTACAGGTCCCTTAGCTACTTATTCTTATCATCATGTTAACTTGTTTTTCTTATCAATACGGATGAACTTACCACATAGCAGATGAAAAGGGGTACATCCAAGTACAAAGCTTTTTTAACTGTTATTGGAGAACAAGGCAGAAAGGGTCAATTTCTTATAGTATGCCTGAGAAAGACTACCATCATTCTGAATACTTCTTGATATTCCCGACTTCTTTGCACCATATAGTATTTTAGTGTACACAAGTCTTTATGTTGTGAATTATGACCTATTGATGTCACCGACTGGATCTGTAAATAACCAGATGCTGGCATTTTTGTTTTGTTCTAACCAATCATTAACTCATTGTAACAAGCTCGTCAATAGCATCTTGACATTGTTTAACGCTGTGCATGTATTGAGTGATTGATGGCAGCTGAGATATGCCTGACTATCACTCTTCTCGTCCCTGATGTCTCTCTCAAATTGCCTTTTTTTTTTTTTTTTTCCTCCTCATTCAATTATTAACCTCCTCCTTCCCACTTGTTCTCCTCAGGGCACTTTCACTGAGATCCCGGCCTCTAACGTGCGCCGCGTTATTGCTCAAAGGCTAACGCAATCGAAGACCACCATCCCCCACGCTTACGCCTCGGTCGACTGCGACATGGCTGCCATCATGCACCTCCGCAAGGACTTGGCCAATGGTAAAAACAGGAAACGCAGAGGGAGATGAGGCTGTTCTCGACACGCATGTGTTGGTATCATGTCCTTAAGTCTGACAGTAACATCTGGATGGAAACTTTTCCATGAAGATGTGGATTTCAGGGTTTTCACATGACTGCTCGCTTGACAAAGAGGGACAGTCAGGGTAGTCCTGTACGTCTCGTTCAAACCAACATGCACACACACCTCTGCCATTCCACAGATTTCTTTCTCTGATAAGGAGAAACTGTGTTTTTTTTTTTCCGCGTGTCTAAGAATAACCCATCATGTCGTGGGCTTATGAGAGTTCATCGGTTATGAAGTGGGTATAAATGACTGAATCGTAATTATTCGTTGTGGTGTCTCAAACACGTCCATGTTCTACTCTGATCAGATCTGCTCTTTCTTCACACCACACTTTACAAGACCGGTCATATCTTGATAATACAGAGTTTTTCATACTCAGAACTCTAGTCTGTAATTGCTCACTTCTGACAAACAGAGTGTGCTTGCTTGAAATTGTTCACTCCAGTTGGGAGAGCACCATATGTCAGCAAGCTCTGTGACAAAATCTTAGAAATTGAAGCTGTTTTCATTCATAACAGTGCGGTTTTCATAAAGTTGATACTTTGTGCATAGAGGACTGTAGACTACTCTACCACGGTAATCATTTCTCTCAGGTTCAAAGTGTTTCAAATGGATTCTTTCGGGTGCTTGCTCTTCGGTGCACCTTTTGCAATAAATGACAGTATTCAAGATGAAGAAAAGTATTACAAGACTCTGGTAAAGGACTCAAAGGCAATGTAAACTAGAGGAAAGGAGCTAGTAAGTTAAATTTGCTGTGCAGCTTGTGAATGGACTGAACCTGTTAGAGCCTGAATGATATAATACAGTACTAAAAGGGTATGGCAGCATCTGTTTTGGTGTTTTGGCAAGCAGCTCTTTTATTTTCTGGGCCTCTGAGCCTTTGTATCAACTTCCCCAGTCAACTGTCAGCTAACCGCAGCTTCTTGTGCAAGACCCACCAGAATGTGTGTGCTAAAGGTCAACAAAGGTTAAGGGAAAGGGAACATCGTTTGTGCGTTACAGCAGTCATTTTTCAGCCAAGAAAATATTTATCCATAACGGCTGCTTTTCAAGAATTCCTTAAATGTGTCCTATGCTTACTTTGGGCCATTTTCTGCGTTGATAATGACAAGTGCGCTTTGTCAGTTCCCTATTTTTAAACTAAGTTCTACACGCTATCACGTAGTCCGCTGTATTTAGCTTAACAATGCCCAGCTGTCAAACAAACCGTAAATCTCCCCGGGTCCTGTCTCTGTGATGGAGGAAATGGGACGGCCATTCCAGACCTATTAGCGAGGTTGTGTGTGTACTGAGGGGATTCTCTCTCCCCGGTTGTTTTTGTGGACCCTCATTGTTCAGGAGCAGCGCGATTTCACGGTTAGCTCGTTAATCATCCCGCTCACAGCATTCATAACTGTCTGGTACTGCACTAATGGACACCAGTAAAAGCTGGCAGCGGTGCAAGGCCTGGGCCGATGGTGTCACACACAGAGAGAGAGGAGTGGAGCCAGCGGTCGTGACTGAGTCGTCCAAAGAGGGACTTTTTCTGATCGGTTGAAGATATGCGATTTTTCTTTCCCCTGAATGAGTCAGTTCACCCACCGATCTTGACCAGAATACCATTTTTCCATTTGATATCACCCCTTATCTGTGTTTGGCCTTATTTTTGCAGCTAGGAACACCTCTTAAAGATGCCTTCTCATAGTCTTCATCATGATTATAAGCAAAAAATCTCCTGTGCTGATTGCTACTAGACCTTGAACTGGGCTCACAGACTGTTTCTTTTTGTCTCTTTCAGAACAAATCAAAGTGTCTGTTAATGATTTCATTATCAAGGCAGCTGCTGTAACACTTAAAGTAAGTATTGTTGAGAATCACTTCTATTGTTAATTTAACCTGTTCATCCTTCTTTATGCACCCCTGAAGAGTAAATGCCTATAATACACCACACGGTTACTCAGCTTATGTGTCTAGTGGTATAAAGTCTTAACAGTCTTCTGCAGCAAAGTTTCCCCATTGTCGTCATTGCTGATTTTTTCAGGTGGTGAATCAACCACAGACTGTGTAAAACACAGATACAGTCTCTGTGATTTAACTGATTTCCAGTTTCTGAAGAGCTGTCAGTGGGGTGGCTTCAGCTGCCGCCGTCTCTGCAGAGCCTGCTTGATGACAGCAAGTTCGAGAGCTAGCGGCTCGCTGTCACTCAAAGCAGCCACGCCCTAAATTCTACATAACTTTAAGCCATAAAATCATTTAGATGAGGGAGTTATATATAAATGTACTCCCAGGACAGTTGTGATGTCCAGGGGAATTAGCTTTAGAAACCAAAACCGCATTTGTACCATGCAGATAACATGTTTTTTATTGCTGTAAAATTGCGGAGGGAGACTGAATATAGATTAGACTCGGACAGTTGTTTTATGTTTTTTGTTTTCTGAAGTTAATTAATGGGGAAATCGTTGTCCGACTCCCTGAGCAGTTTTAAAAAACACACATTTAAGAGACAAAATCACAGAAATGACTTTTTACAGCATTTTAATTAGTTTTTTTATTCCCCAAATAAATGCAGTAAGGAAGGAAAAGGACTGATTGATAATGATTTGAGGAATGTATGAGAAGTATGGATGTTAGCAGATGCAGTTCTCTGGTCATTCAAATATTCTGGTGCGTAATGTCTCCACAGCAAGTAGAACGCCTTATCATCTACTTGATCACTTATCGTGGGATATTCTGTGCTTCACTGTGTAAATGTGTTGGACCTCAGCATTAACACATGTGCCAGACATCACGGGAGCTCGTCATTGCATCATGCAGTCCGTAGGAAAATATCGATGGGATGCAGGCAGCAGCTGAGAAGACCTGAGCTCTTGGGTGCATGTGTTACAGTAAATGTTAGGAATGTGGAACAAAAACGGGTACATTTCCCACATAATGTGGGTGTAAAATGCTCAAGCACCACATGTCTCTCTCTCATGTTTTTTTTTTTTTTTGCTGTTAGCACAACGTCTCACATGGCCAAAACACCCCTCTGGATTGGTCCCTGCACTAAACGGCGATATGGGTTTCACTTGTGTAACACTGTAACATCTGTAACCTGGAAAAAGGACCTGGACTTTCCCCTGAGTTGACCTTGAAACAACAGGGTGTAGCTTTCGAGGCTAAATTTGGTTTAACTTTTCAGCCATCTGGTGCGCTTGTTTCACTGTAACTTTAGTACACTGATTGATCTTCAACCCAAATTCAAATTGGATGTTTTTCTATGAAAGATAATTTCAAGATCGAATTGAGTATAAAACTGCAGATTATTTCTGTAAACGTAAAATCTGTTTTTAGATCCACTTACCTGATCTGATACTTGCAAGTGTATACATTCACCACAAAACTGAGGCATGTTTTTTTTTTTTTTTTTAATGTTATCATGATTGATTACTATAAATGCCACAAGTCATATCATACACATTTTAAGTCTTGCATCAGGCTTTTATTTGCTGCTCCATGGAAGCACCATGTAACCAAAGGAGTTTATTTATTTATTTATTTATTTATTTATTTTTTAATCTCTCATAGTGTTGTGATTTGTCCCTCTTGATATCTGCCAGAACCTGGGCTGACCTTTGACATTTTGCTCTAGGAAATGCCAGAGGTGAATGTGACCTGGTCTGAGGATGGACCCCGTGCACTAGATTCAATCCACATTGCGATCGCGGTGGCGACTGACAAGGGCCTCATTACCCCCATCATCAAGGATGCTGCAAGCAAAGGGGTCCAGGAGATCTCAGCTAACGCTCAGGTAAAATATCACAGGGGTAAGAGGAATTAAAAACAAGAAAACTTTATAGATGGTTGTGTTATGTGATGTGATGTGTTGTGTTGTCCGAGCTGTCTTTTATTGCTTTCTAGCAGGGGTATTTTTGTAATGCTTTCTTTCCTCATGCTAGATGATAACTTGAAACTGTGGGGGCATTCAGTGTATCACAGTTTTGCTGCTAATACATGAGAATAGATAAGGCAGTTGAAACTTGACTGCAGTCCAGCTGTCTGCGAAAGCAAATTCTGTAGGCATCTGTAGAGTTTTACTCACCTTCTTTCAAGATGCTTTGCATACAAACTCGTTGTTTATTTTCCTGCTGTCAGTGTAGCAATAGCAGTTTGAGATCGACTGGATGGATCCGTAGATAACCGATTATATTTGGGATATTTTTTATTTTTTTGTTGTTAGGTTACAGGTCTCAGCTGTCACTGGCCACAGATGGAAAACAAAGCAACAATGGTCAGCTCTCTCCCCTGCTCTCAGTCAGCAGCTGGGGACGGGCGTTTTATTCACAAACACATAAATGTGTTCTGAAAACCTGATCTGCATGTACAGACACACAGTCTCCTTCTCCCTAATAACACACACAGATCAAATGGATGAATTTCTCAAGATGAGGGTTATTAATGAAGTTTGTCTCACAAGCAGTGACCTGGTGTAAGATACCTAAATGTTAAGGCCACATGCAGTAAGATATGATGTGCGATGTTAACATCCGCTAGCAAACTCCATAAAATGTAAAATAGTGACATCAGTAGTGCTGTAGACTTTACCCTAGTGACAATAAATCAGCCAGAACGGTGCTGACACCACAATTACAATGTTACAACACAGTCTCAGTGGCAGCAGCAATAGTAGTGATGATAGTGATAGTGGCAGCTGTAATGTAGCTGCAGTGACAGTGGCTGAAGTAGTATTGGCATGGTCGTATTTGTAGTCGTGACAGTACCAACTTCTACTTGGCAGGAGTGAGCGAGTGCGTGGTAGTTTTTGGGGAATACACACAGTTTGTCTGTGAGTGTCAGTGAGAGTTGTTGAGGGAGGGAGGGAGGGAGGGAGTGGCTGTGAAATTTTTAGACATACTTCAGCTCAGATTTCAGCATTTATGATTGGGCCATAATGGCATTAATCCATGTGAACAGCATGCATAGATGTGATTGCCTCAGCCCGTGAACTGAGCAGCACACTAGTGATAAACTGATAAAGTGATCATGAAGCTAGCTGTGAATATGCTGCTTTATTGCTAACGGACATGATGCGTTGCTTCAACATCTGGTAGTATAGAGTAAGGATGTTAATGAAGCACATCATTAAAGTTCCACACACATCGCCCAAATTACGTGTTCAGTTTTCATCAACCCTTTTTGGATGCATTCATTGTGTGAATGCATTTTTTGCACATAGTAGAGCCTCATTACGGGGTGCATTCCATATAGCAGCGAAGACTGAAGTCAGAGCTGGGAATGACGTCAACACCAGTCGATCGCATCGCATTTCATTCATAATAACACATACTTAGCATGCAACTTGTGTGTCCTTTCTATACACACACAGTAGAAGACCTTTCACACACAGTCTATTATGCATGTTCAGATAACATAAATTAAACATGCAACACAAAGCAGTGCTTGGCTTTATGTGGCCAATTACAATACAATAGAGAAGATCATTTAACCATTTAATCTCAAATCTTTCAAACCTCTTTCATTTATTTGTCACGTGTTCCTTCTCACTTGCTGTCGTTCAGAATGGAATTGCGATTGTGATGCTGGATTGTGGTCAAATTGCTGAGAATTAAAATATATTGGGTGTGTCAGGGGAAGCAAAGTGCGTATGTAAGCTGGATGAAGAACTCAGATTCTTTTGGTCTTCATCCTCGTCTGCCATATTTTATGGTCAGCCTCAGAGGAAAAATCTGGTTAGCGTGGTTTTCGTCAGTTTTTCCAAAGTAATGTGAAATTACAAAACACCTCTGATGACCTCGAGTTCAAAATTGTAATGCCTGCTAATGCCAAGCGATTAAATCACTGCATGAAAACCTTACATACACACATCAAAACAGCGGCTGATAAGGGCTAAAACATTTCAGTCCACTTGAGCCTTCAAAATATGGTTTACCGCCCACTGCTCCTCATAGTTATGCCGCAGCCTTGAGTCAAATTGAGTCTACATTTGCAAGTCCTTATTGGTCTCAGATTAAAATCAACGTGGTTTGAATGAAGCACAGAGAGGTCGCTGCTGGCTATTGATGTGATGGAGTGGAACATCGGGCAGCTTTTGTATTTAGGGCTCTTACCTCAAATGTGCCCACCATATCCCACTGTGTCTCATGATTCAGTGAGTCACTCTTGACTTTCAGTCTTAGTTGTGTCTCTGCATTAACCTTTTACACTTCATTTCCATTTGAATAAAGTTTCATTTTGGATGAAGACCTGGTGGCTAACCAGTATGCTCTACCTGACTGAGAGAAATAGCTTTTTTAATAGCTCGTTATTCCAGGAAAGTCTGTAGTTTAACTTTACCTGTATTTAATCAGGGGTACAACTGTGTACATTCAGAAAGTCACAGGAATGCATCTTGTTGAAGGTCTGTTGGATTGCATTGTGCATGCACACAATCTCACACAAGGGACCATCAGCGTGCTTTGTTCTTTATTGACAGATACGCTGTGTTTTCTCCGAGGTTGTCGCTCTCACTCATGCGCTGATAGAACATGAATTCACAGAACCTGGCTTCAGTAATGTGTTAGTTTTCCCCCACTAGATGTCTCATCGTCCCCTCTGGGGGTTGTCAATTCCCTTTCTTCATTTTAGCAATGCACAGTCTGATAGTTTCCATTTATCTCAGGGCTGACTATTGGACATTTAATTATTTTTCTTCAACATGGTGAAAATTAACCCCTGTGGTCTGTCACCGAAGGTCTGAATGGTATAAATCTGTGACAGAGAGGCTTTCACCACTCTGCTTGAAAACAACTTCTGTCTAAAGCAGTAAGTTTTTTGTGGCTAGACTTGTGACAGATGGATTGGTACCTGTCAGTACAACAGAACTCACAGAATATTGTAGCATTAATTTGATGGTGTCTGGCTTTGCCCGGATCCTAACAGCATAGTTCCAGATGGGATTGTTGGATAGTCGTGACAGTACCAATTTGGTTGACATTGAAATATCTCAACAGCTATAGTACGTCTTGCCCTGAAATATAGTACAGATATTCATGGTCCTCTGAGGATGAACTCTACCAAATCTGATCATCCCGTGACTTTTCCTTTAATTCTGCTGTGAGTTTCACATTGGTAGTTTTGAGTGAAATATCTATTGCCATAAATCCCCTGACATCCCCTGACCTTAACATTTCAGTTAGTCCAGTAATATAACTCATGAACAAACATCCACAAAGCTAATGTAATTCTCATTAGCTTCAGTTGCACTTGCTGTTCAGTGCTAATTAGCAAATATTGATCAAGAGGGTGCACATAATATACATTACACCTGCATATCATCAGCATATTAACTTTGTCATTTCGAATCTGTTAGCATGCTTGCTCTAGCATTAAAAATAAAACTGCTGGTCTAGTTAAATGTCAAAGTTGGAGCTCAGGTGTGTTTCTAATGGTTTAGATGTTGGCTTTCTTTGGTTTTATGTACATGGCACACACTGACATGAAGCTCTAGAGATTGATTGACATGTAATGTTTCCATAGGCACTGGCCCGGAAGGCTCGAGATGGGAAACTTCTCCCTGAGGAGTACCAGGGAGGCTCATTCAGGTAAGCATCGCCTCTTGAGTAAAAGAATAAAAGGTGAACAGAAAGTTAGAAAATGATAAAACTTCATGTTGTCTGTCCTCTTCAATCATCACTCTTCAGTACAACTAAATTATATTAATTCAATGAAGTGACTTTTGGTATGTGGGAGCAGTGGCCCTGTCATTGCTAACACCTAATTCTGTTTCACAATTTCCTGTGTAGCTCAGAGATAAGATATCATAAATTTCCGCCATTATGACTTAAATCCGGTTCCACAGATAGTCAATACATTATGCATATTCTACATTTCATTGGTGCCTGAACTGAATGTGGTCTTGGGCGACAAGCACCATCAGTTACTGCGCCATCAATTGCAGAAAAAGTGGAAGGGAGGCTTTTCAACTCATTAGAATTAATGGTGTCATTTAGACATAAATGGGGTTTCTGTGTCAGGCAGGAGCGATGAATTCCTATGGAGATAAAGCCCCTCGTTGTCCTCCTGAGGATATATGTGTACGCCCTTCCTCTGTTCATTTTTTTCCATCCCCCTGAGCTACAGTTCTCATTAAGGCAAGCCGAAAACTGCCCTCGGGTCAGTCTTGCTTACCATACAGAACATTTAGGGAGACATTCGGATGGTAAGTGCGGCTGTGTTAATCTTTACTGATCAGTGTTCTCTCTTCCAAGATAAGATGTTCACAGCCAGTTATATTTACTCAGTTCACCCTCTCATTTTTTATTCACTGTTCTCTTTTGCTTCAAGGAGCAGGTTATAGAACCACAATTATGTCCACTTTGTTAATTCTTATGCATTTTCTTCTGTCCCCTGCTGAGCTTCGGCTAATGATGTAATATGTGTACTGTCTCCTCTTTCTCCTTCCTCTCTCCCCTCCTGTCTTTTTCTCAACGCCAGTATATCCAACCTGGGGATGTTTGGTATCAGTGGCTTCAGCGCTGTGATCAACCCTCCTCAGGCGTGTATTCTCGCCGTCGGGACCTCCAGGGCCGAGCTGCGACTGTGCGAGGATGACCAGACGCTGCGCACCCAGCAGCTGATGACAGTCACACTGTCCAGTGACGGAAGGCTGGTGGATGACGAATTAGCCTCGCGGTTTCTCGATAAATTCCGTGCCAACTTAGAACAACCGCAACGCATGGCCCTCGCCTGAGGAAGACAAAGTGAAATAGCTGTGTGGAAGGGATCTGCTTTCGCAAGCAAAGAGCTCTTAAAAAGTTGATTCCTGTTCTTGTGCTTGGATTAAGGATACAAAGTAGGCTTGCACATAGTATAAACTGCTGTTTGTGGCTTACTTTCTGACAGATAATCGGCAGGCTTTGTGATGGAGGAGTTATAATTGGCTTCTGCTAGAGGATTCTCGCAGCAAGACAAGACAGAAGTTGCATGGCAGGGTGCATCCCACACACAGTAATATGGGAGGTTGTTCCATCACACCAGTGTTGTATATATAAAATGGTTATTCTAGTTCTATTTTTCAGTCCCAGTGTATCAAATCTGTGTCACTATTAATACACATCCAAACGATTCTGTGAAAAAAACCCCATTATGTTCATTTGTCAAAGATATTTATTATTGAACATCGAGGGAAATCCTGTTTCAAGACAAATCATTTAAAACCAAACCGACTTAACTTAACTCATTGTTCATGTTAATATGTTTTAACTTATTTCATACCTTGTGACATACGAGAACACAAAACAACTATACAAGATAAAAATGGCCATTTAGTCTTTGGTTTTCCGTAGATGCCAATAAAGCACATTGTTTAACTTTGAACTGTCTGCGCGCCTCATTAAAACGTGTTTCTCCCCGCCTCCATGATGTTGCACAGCTACCAGGGAAACCGCAGATGTGTCTGTATGTCTGCTCCTGTTTAATTAGAATCTAAAGAGATTGCATAATATTATTTCATAGAGGCCAATTAAGATAATTTGCTGGGCTGAGTATACAGGTCAGCCTCTGCTGGCAGATGTTTATCTTTGCTGTAACACGGGCAGAACAGCTGTTTACATATGTATCAGCACCAGTCGGGCAGAGCTTATCCTAGATATGCATGAGCAGGGGCTTGGTATTGTATCTATTTTAGATGACGGAGGGAGCTACTGGATTGGGGAATGTTGTGATTTCAGAGTTTCTCTGAAACCTAGATTTCCATTTTTTACACATGCTGATACAATGAGAATCTGGCTGCTGTTAAAGCAGTTTGCCAAGGCTCGAACTTAAATTCAGGGCTCTTCTTTGTGTGCGCCGTTATCTTGGTTCTCTAAGAGAAAATTTCTGAATGTAAATTACCTAAAGTGGGCTGTGGATTATGCAGGTAGCAATGAACTAGCGTTGGTGGAATGGAATAAATATCCAAGCTGTTGTTGCCAACGCTGTAGAGAAAATCAACGCCTGAAAGTAACTCCAGTAACGGCTCTTAAACTGCAGCTCTTTCACACTCTCAACCAGCCACTTCTGAATGACTCTGGAGCGAGACCACTTTGTCATGTGGTTGCTGCGGAATCAGATAGAGATGTGTGCATTCTGTGTTGAGGAGGTAAGACATTGTGTACAGGCAGGAGGAGGGGGGGGGGTGGTGCAGGCAATTGGCAGAGCCCAGCTGTTTTCTACAGTATGCTCAGTGTTCGGCTCGACACACACATACAGCTTCCACGGTGGTAGTTGCCACGGTAATGGAAGGTCCACTCAAGTAAAAGTGAGGAGAGGACAAAAACAGTGGCCTTTAACATTTAAGCGATAGTCGTAGTGACTGTACAGCAACGTGGAGAATGGCCGGTGATGAGCTCGTGTAGCTTTTGTAGCTTCTCCGCCATTTCTTTCTCATTAATTTGTGATTTGATGAGCAGGAATGGTGGACCGCTTTCTATTTTTTTTCCATATAGATATTTGAAAATCATTCAGTTATTCAACATATGTTATTCCAGCACATTGGAGACCATATGCTATCATCTGGCATCATCTCTCAGCTTGAGCCAGGCTAATCCCATTCTTCTGCTTATCTCTGAATGTAAATGTGTTATTTCTAAGTGAGCAGAGCTCACAGTATTATATCTGTGTGTACGACCTCACCAGCTGCTGGAAGGAGATACAGTCGCTTCAAGGATCGGTCTGAGATCAGTCGTGTCAAATGCAGAAGATTGACGCAGCTACCTACGTCGGCAAAACCAACATGCGAGCTGCCATCAAAGCACATATTTAAAAAAAAAAAAAAAAAACACTCTCTAAAACGGCAGGAAGTGAGCACAGATGTGAGTGTGTGTGTGTGGAGTACTTTGTGTTTTTCTACCATCCATAGATAAGAGAGCTGTCGCCCCAGCAGCACACTGACAGTAAAAGGGTGTTAAAATGCGCGTAGCGAGCGATAACTGCATGTGCATTTTCTCAGAAATGATCATTAGGTGTCTCATGTTCTTGTACCAACGTACCTCCCAGCTAAAGAGATGGATCCTCCTTGTGTCTTTGGAATGCAATACGCAATATACCAAGTATGTAACAAAGTAGACTGTTCTTGATGCAATAATGCCCTTAGTTGGTGCTGTATGTCAAGATGGTGAAATCATGTTCCTTTATTAGGAACACGTCACATTTTGCTATCAGCTTGACAGCTGCTGCTGGGGCTTTTGAGCAACGCAATTTGAACAATGCCCCTCCAAATATCAGCTCCGCAAAATGCACCAAAACAGATGCTGACATTTTCCTCCACTTTCCGGCCACCGCCTGACATTCACTGCTCTGACTGCCACCCGCCAATCTCTGCCCAGAAATCTCGTTATGTGAAACAGCTGGATAAGAGAGCCGCCAGACAGGAGGAATCTGATTTGTTCCCACTGAGGTTTTGATGAACTGCGCGCAGGGTCTCGAAGACTTGCGATCGCGCTCGGGCTGGCTTGTAGGTCAGACTCATGGACACACAGCATGGTGCGGAGTGATGGAGGCAGTTGCCATGGTGACCGAAGCCAGCGAGTGTGCACTTCTGTTAGTGCTGATATTTGGACGTCCTTCAAATGTGTCGCGTGGTGAATGCTTTGGTCCAAATAGCAGGAGTGGTCCATCCAATGAGGGCCAGGAAGCACTTCTTGATTGGGGAGAGTTAAATCACACAGTGGGGTGGATGGGTGGGTGCAGCAGGCCCCCAGTCCACAACCCCACCCTTTTCCTGAGCCGCCGTCCAGCCCCTCCCAGTTCTCGAGAGCTTCATCAAAGCGTGGAACCATTTAAGTTTTATCAGTCCAGAGGCTTTCAACCGAAATCAGATGGATTTTTAATGAACATATCTGTCTAGTGAGGCGAGGATTTTGAGGATAAAATCAGGTTCCCTAATGAACTATTTTTCCACTTATAAAAGGAACTTGATAGTTGAACCATTTTAGTCTCCTCTCAGGAGTCCATCCCTGACTCTTTCTCTGGTCTCCCACTCGCAGACAGACACATATTTCCCTGTGTGAACAGGCTTTGTGAGTGATCAGCAGGGTCGGTGAGAGGCTTGCTCTCATCCACATTATCTCACGCTCAAGTTTGTTCAACCATTGTTGACAGGATTTCCTCTGGTCTCCCCGTTTTCCCTTACCACCAGCACTTCTCCATTCAGTCGTCTTTTAACTAGGATGCAGACTCTGCTGGCAGAGCCTGCTGTGAAATTACCACCTCATACTTCCACTTCCTTCTTCTGTCTGCACTATAACACATAATTTATACCTTCATGCTGTTTCTCAGAAAGCCTGAATGCATCCTGTTTCAAAGGAAGTACGTGCAAACTAACCAGAGACGGTGCGGCATCCGCAAACACTTCACCTGTGAGATTACCGTGGCTTATCATCACCGTTCTGACTGAGAGTACGGCCCACACTGGGGATGACACAGGACATTCCAGATGGCTATACAGTACTCTGTGACACTCACTGTCCAAACACGCCCGCTCGGCTGTCCCAGCACCCAAACACAAGCGAGGCCCTCGTTTTGTTGTCATTGCACAAAGCCTGGCCTTTTGAAGCACTCCAGTCATGCTCCCGTGACGCCAGGATAGTTCATTCAGGCAGAGCTCATCTATGGACCAACAAGGACACACCCCTGACAACCTCTCTCACCTCCTCAGAGACCTCCAGCACGAGTAGATGGATTTCTGATTGCATCCCGGTAGTTTCAGCAAGCAGGAAGTAGGAGCAGGAAGTTTAACCTGTCAGATTAAGACACAAACATCCGTCTAATTAATCCCATGAGATCACACGCGTTCCCCTGCGTGGATCACATTCAGATGCGTGATCACTTAATGTCATCTTTTTTTCTTTTTTTTCTCCCTCAGCTGATATGTTACACTCGCAGCCTTGCACCACGTTACACCACATCTGTGCAAATGCTCAAATTCACTGGATGTTTAGAGAGTGAATGGTCGGATTTAGAGCCTCGCAAGCTCTGTACGTATATGGACATCTCACAATCTCCTCCAGTCACATTCCAGTGACTGCGCTGGTTTGGAGGGAAAAAGGCACGTCGCCCGAGTGGAATGCTGAAGAGGTGCCATTAGTCAGCCATCACCACAAGGATTCCCAAACCACAAGGACGTCTGACGAGTGTGCGCGTGTGTGTCCTCACTGCGTAACCATCATGGAAATGTTTTTTTTTTTCCTTGATGCGTATTGGTTGACTCAGCAGTCTGGTGTCTAATTTAGGGTTCAGTCATTCCCAGTACACAGCTGTTCAGCTACTGTGTCTTTCGTTTTTTGCACTCCTGTTATGTCATACAGCAAAGCGAGCCAGGTAATAACTCTGGAGTTAACCGTTTGGGTATTACCAGGCTGGTCAGGCTACAAAAATCCCCTTTTCCTGTTTTGCTTCATCTTTTGAAACCCTTTATTAAAAGTGCAATAAGTCAGAACCTTAGTTGAAAACATAAAAAAAAACTAACTAAAATTATCAAGAAGATGAAGTGAAGTTCTATTTTGACATCTAAGTATTGTGTTGTGGAGATACTGTATGTACTGAAATTAGTATGCTAACCACTTAGCCACTGTTCGTACCTGCACACTCCCCTAGGGCTAATGGAGCCAATTAGCTAATTAGCTAATGATACGCTGCCCCCTATTTTTATTTATTCATGTATTCATTTATTTTGTATGAATTTGACGGGACTCCAGTTCTTACATATTGCACTTTTAAATGGTAAGTACCACCCACTTAGACATCAGCTCATATTTATGTTTTAACAGCTTTTAAGTTCAACTGAGGTGAACAAGTTTACTTCTCCAGACTGGCTGTGATTGAGTGTTTTGTGCATTCCACGTATGAGATTTTTCTTTTGTGTGTGTGTGTGTGCTTTGGGACAGACATGGGATGGTGAGTATGTTCACTTGGTTGAGAAGAGATGTATCAAACAAAGCCAATGTTCAATATTGACCCAAGTATTCATTGAGGGAGTGGGTCGTCTTTGCAGTTTGTGTCAGTGTTTCTCCAGAGAGGGAAACTGGGACAGACATTGTTCTGGGGAGGAAACAAACGCAGTGCTGGATAATTAATTGTCTTCAGAGTCTCTCGGTCACTGATCTTATCAGTGTGGATGTAATTTTCAGTGTTTTACTCTCAGTTGTTTTCACTTATAAATCCCTGTTGATGTAGCTGCATTTACATCAGTCTTCGTATAAATGATGGCGCAGACAGTTCAGCAACAGTGGACAGGGCAATTTTTTTATCTATGTAGCACGTGTCATACACAAGAGAAAAAACCCAGTGAGGTTTACATGGAGGACATACAAACAGAAGTTGAACCTTTGACAACCTTAGATGATTTTTCATATTTGTTTGAAACACGCTTGTGTCACTATGGCAACAACTAAAACAGGAAGTAGCTTCTATCTGCAGCGTGAGAGGTGTGAATCACTCTGACACTGACCTTGGTTTCTTTGGTGAACTCATGGATGGGTGGGGACCCAGTTCTTGGTTTCAGTCTGTGAGAAATCATAGTCAACTGCGTCTGTCGTAATCTGTCGTCTGCATCTGTTATTTATTCTCCAAACTAAATCTGATTCTCCTAATAAATCTTTAACTTTATGACCATTAAAGACCATCAGTCTGTTTTTCATCGCCTCTTCATTGGCCTATTATTCTTCTAATCAGTGGTTTGTCCCAAACCGGAGGCCAGTAAATGTAATAGGAAGTCAAAGAGATTGTCCTAATGATCCTCTGGGAGTTGGCCTACCCTACATTGTTCTCACTGTATATTTATAGCACAGTTTTAGCTGTGTGATCGGGGTTGTGTCAGCCTTTGTAGCCACATAGTGAGGTGGCTTGGCAATGTTGGTCTGTTGATCTTTGGTTCAGGCTGACATATGTCGTTACATTTTCTACAGATATTAATCCTAGAGGTTGAACCCAAGTAGGGGTGTTGATCCTCCGACTGTTCCTAGAAAGCCAACATTAGGTTGACACATTTGTGGTTTTAATTTAGTGGCATCATTAGGCAAATATGGCCCATAAACTAGAGCCAGAATGAGTAAACCCCAGAAATAAATCAGCATATTTGCTACCTCGCCTGAAAGTCAACAGGTCTAAAAGAAGCTCTGTGGTTAACACAAGCTTGGGGGATTTTCACACATTGTTCTATGTGATCAAATATGCCAGTAGATACCCCACATTTAAATGAGCTTGGATGTCTCTTTAAAAAGGCAGCTGCTAACTAGTGGCTAAACAGGACGACAGAGGCTCATCTACTCAATAGTCCATCGTTACAGGCTGGATTTCAGTCACAAAGTACTTCAACTTCAACTTTACAACTTGTAAATGGATCATTTCCTGGTAAAGTGTGTAAACTATAGCTTAATGCGACCACAGTGTTGTTCATTTTGAGCCTACCAGTAATCAAAAACCTGACTACAAAGGGAGCCAGTGTGATGCTATCTTGCGAATTAGCCTTCAAGAATACATCATTCCTGCAGCATTCTATACTCGAGTTCACAACTTGATACCATCTTCCTTGTCTGTACATGTGCTAAGTGCTAAATTGCAAGCATGCTAACCCTCTAAATGTCGGTGGTGAACAGGCAAGATATTAGTTTTGTCACTTTCATCTGTGAGCATTGTTGACGTCGACATTGAGCTCAAGGACGTTGAGCTGTTGACTCTTATTTAGTGATACTTCCTGTGTGTCACACCTAAACATGTAGACGGTTTCCGCTTGAGAAGCATATCTACCTTGAAATGTCTGCAAGTGATCTGTGCTCATGTGATTTCTAGTTTTACCCATTACCTCACGTCTGTCCCATTCTGATGAATGAGCTTTAAGTACTGTGATGCTGGTGAGTCAATATGAATGTGTCCAACTAAAGGGCCAGTTTCACTGCTGTCCCCATGACTACGAAATTACCAGCCACACCGAGCCATGGGACATTTTTTTTTACGGTCGGTTGTTAGGGAAGTCACAGAATTACGGGCCAGTCATGCACTCAGTTATCTCAGTTGTTTATTTGTGATATTGCACAATCGTGTGCAAACAGGCACAAGATATTGTTGCTGGGGAGATTCCGGAAACCTGAGATGACTCCAGCCGTCACCTGGTGAAGTGAAATGTTAAACCTCGATGTAAAGAACGGAGGCAAGTTTCACATGATGGAAGCGTGAAAATAGTCGCGGTTGTTGAGATGTGGCAGACAGCATCGAGCACGGTTCTGAATCAGGAGGCGACTAATCTAGGAGCGTAACTGGAACAGATATTCATGACCACCCTCTGTGTTGTTCCTGCAGAAGACAGAGGTTTAAACACACAACTCTTTACCGGTGCTCGTTTTGCATCTTAAACATTTTTTTTTTTTCTCCCGGTGAATTTACATGTCGACCAATCAGCGCGGTGAGATCAAGGAAGGGTGAAGACAGATGTTAGACGGAGGAAAATGTGTGTGCAGCGTTCCAGAGTTCTAAATCAATGTTTTGGATCCATAAAAACTTCCAAGATGAGGTGTGTCTCTGTCGAATGGATGTGACCTCTTTCAATTGGCGGCACAGGATCACACTGAGATATACAGCGAGGGGCGAGGGAAAAGACAGAGAGAGAGCGTGAGGGAAGCGGAGACAAGAAAATCGGATGAATTGAAAATGGAGTGAGGACTGAACAAAAGACCAGATGGGCTCTCAGAAACTGTTGCTGTCAGGAACATGAAAAGAGGAAGAGGGGAAAGCAGAGTGGGAGACAGGGAGGGAGGGAGGGCGGGAGGGGAGGAAGGAGGGAGACGAGGAGAAGCAGCCAGACAGAAGGGAAAAGATCACCTTCGTCTTATCCATTACACACTGTGTAAAGGCAGGAAGAGGCGAGAGAGAAAGAGCAAAGAGAGGAAAAAAAAAAAGAGAGAGGCTGGTGCTGAGGTGGGGCGGGAGGGGAGGTGGGGCAAGTGTGGGAGAGGCAGAAGGGTGTGTGCTCGCTCACATGAACCACTCTTCCCCTTTTCTGCCTGTGTGTGTGCCACTCGCCTCTGTGTCTTTCGGGCTACAGAATAGAAAAGTTCTGGGCAAAGTCTGACTCAGCTCCAGCAGCGACCAGACACTCACAGCAGCTCCCTGCACAGTGACAGGTCTCCTCTCTCTCTCTCTCTCTCTCTCTCTCTCTCTCTCTCTCTCTCTGTCTCCCTCTCTTTTTTCTTTTTTTTTTACTGCTCTCTCACTCATTCAGTGTCTCTCTTTCACACACACACACAGACACACACACAAACACACACTCAGACAAACTCACACACACTCACACACACACACACAGACCAGCCACACTCCTGGCAGAGGGGAAGACAGAACCACAGGAGAACTGTTACACACCTTTACAACCAGCTACTCACCCAGACATCGCCAGACGCTTTGCCCAGGATGTGGACGCTTCTCTTGGGGGTCACCTTTGGATTACTGGCCTCCTCCAGGTCGGAGCTACTTCAAGGTGAGGGGACTGTGCCTTCGCCCGGCGGATGGCTCTTTGTTTGGGGATTTCTTTTAATTTTTTCTTTTTTTAATTATCATTATTCTGCCAAATTCGTGCCTGGCAACGCTCCTTTGTTGCTAGGTTTTAGGACCAGACAGTATTGCTGGTTTTTGTTTTTCTGTTTTTTTTTCTTTTTCCCTTCTTGAGAATTTGAGTGAGCGTTCATGTAAAGAGAAGACAGTGGAAGAAAGAGGCTGTGCTGCTGCTGCTGCTGCTGCTGCTTGTAGAACGGATGAGTGGATGCCGGCAAAGAGAGTGTGTTGCCTCAGCAGCGCAGACAGGCTTACGTCTGGCAGTCTGAGACTCCTGATAGACACAAAGGAGACAGGCGCTCTTCTTGCTCACTCTCTGTCTCGCACATGTTCACGCTCTGGGAAGTGAACCTTATTTATCAGGGCTTTGGATGATCAGTGTGGCTTTTCCAAAAGCAGTCCTCTCTTTTCAGAAAGAGTTGGATTTTTTTTTTTTTTTTTTGGTTTTCTTTGCTGTGTGCGGCTACAGCTGGAGTCTGTGCTGCCACGCTTAATGCTTTATTCTGTACACAAAGGATGTTCAGCAATCGCTCTAGTCTCCCCCACCACCACCACCACCACCACCACCACCCTCCCCTCCTCAATGTCTCCCCATTCTCTCTTTGTCTCTATCTAACATGTGCTTCCTGCGTCAGGTTTTGATTGGATTTTGCCGCTCGGAGCGATGTATCTCTGGGGGTGAAGCTGGTACTGAATCAAACAGGTCTGAGTTCGTCTGGGTTTGCTACCCTGGGGAGGCTGCGCTGGGGTTGCTCACAAAGACTCCCTGTGGCACTGCGCCAAAGAACAATCAGCATCAAGCTGTAAAACTGACCAGCATTTAAAGGCAAATACGAGATTACCTAGATAGCCTGTAAGTGCCCTGTATGTGGGAAGAGGGAAGGGGGTGGACCCACTCTGAGCTCCCCCTGTGCTTCAACATGTGTTTGCCCCCTTTAAGGCTCCTTGTGTGCTGAGTAGCTGTGAGCTTTGTGAGTGTGTGTGTTTGTATTTGTGTCTCTACGCTGGGAGTGTTGAGAGTAATTGGTGTCTGGCGAGAAAGTGTCCTGTGGTGGTTACAGCTCGTCTTGCTCCCTCCGTTGTCTTTGAACCTTAAACCTGTGGCTGTGTTTTCCGCCTGAAGCACATCATAAAGAGCAGGACTCATGAACCCAGGCCAGTTAACCAAGACTTGATTTATGGAGAGTTTTCACAATGCTGTCGACTCCCCCGAATTGTCATCCCCCCAAAAAAGGGATTTGCAGCTGGTATCTCAGATGCAGCGCTGGCTGAAAATGGCACTGAAATTACAGTTTCATCCATTTTAATTGGAACGAAAACTGTGTGACCAGGAATTTATGGCAAACACTAAATATGTGACAAGGAATGTGATAAGAACCCGTTTCAGGATAATTCAAATGTAATGCTGTGCCTGAATAATTCAGTTGATCATGGGGGTGTAAAGTCTTACATCTGTGAGAACTTCCAAATTTTCTAATTCTCAACTTCTCGTCTCCAACATGTTCCTCTGGTGATCACGATGAATATGTACGTAGAGCCTCAAGCACACGGAAGACTATATGCAAATTCTAACAACATCTAATCTGAGATCTTGGTGCTCGTCTATCTTTTCAAGTTTCCTACGTAGATTCTCTGACAGTCATTCAGAGCGCTGCTTCTTCTGTGCTGAGGATTTGTTATGCAAGCTATCGGGCCAACGTGACCGCTGGACTTCCTGTTAAGGTGGCCGTGTTTGCCTCCTTGGACGTAACGACCCCTCCTGCTCGCACCCGTGTTATGTTTCAAGGTGAGGGGTTGGTGAGGGGGGCCTGCAGACTGGGACCGGTCCCTGACAAAAGAGGGCTTGTGCCCGTGCAGACTCTGAGGACCGTCTCCTGCCACCTGAGACTCTCAGACACGTGTTCGCCTTCACTGTAACCTCCGTCTACAAATCTGCACCAATATATCGTATAACCCCTCCTCCTCTTCTAATTATCTTTCCTTTGACAGCCTTTGACAGTGATAAAACTGGTCTTAAATGGCGCAGGGGTCCTCATATTCCAGGTTTTGTCTAAACCTTATAATTACTTTTTAAAACCGATTTGCGAGTTTCCTTCTCCCCACCCACTCCCCCCCCGCCCCCGCCTTCTTTCCAATCTCATGTACACTAAAGTCTTTGTTTTCTTGGGAAAACAGCTCAGAAAGAACTCTGCAATAGATGTACATCCTCCTGCATGAGGCATTGATTTTTGAACTCACAGATTATACTGGATCTATGCTTTGCTATTTCGAACAAAGGCACTGAAATCTGTACGTATCTACGCTCGAATAGCCTAAATGAAGCTGCTCAGTCGTGCATGAAGCCATAAAAGTGCCACTTCCTCTCTGTAAAATTACCTAAATCTTCCCCATTGTGAGGCTTAAAGAGCTTTTGCACCAGAGACCTCCGACTGACAGAACCAGATATCTTCCATTTTTAGCACCCAGCTGACTCGAATGGGAATCAAATGATTTTACCGTGTGGCTCTTCTCGCTTTTCTGAATGTTATCGACCAAATTGTTCAAGTGAAACAAGTCATCTCGAGGAGCTGTGACGCTAAGAAAAATGTATCCACTGTTTCACAGCTGCTTCTTTTACAGCGTGAGCTGGTGAGAGAACGTCTGTAATGACACTGTTTGGCCACTATGGAAGTCAGCGTCAAAGACTGGCAGAATCCATGCGGCTTGATAAAGACTGGAAGCAGAATGAAACAGAGTGGGAATGTCCACATTTATGTCTGAGTATGGATTTAAGAAACAAGACATGGGTTAATAGTTAGCATTGTGTGATTAGCGAAGTGGTGATTAGCGTTAGAGCCGATGTTTCCCTGTTTCCACTCGCTGTGCTAAGCTAAAGGCCTCCCGGTTCTCAGTAAGAAGCTTTGTTTCCCTTAATGTTTATTTCAGTGCATTTTGTAGTATCACGTAAGAAAAGGTTGACAGATATGGAATAATCTGAATAAACCAGATTTTATGCTCGTTTGATGTGGCTTTTCCTTTTTTTGAGATGGAGTTGGAGTTTTGACGTAGCAAACATTTAGCTCACATGACTGATCAGGTGTTTCCACTCGGACAGAAGAAAAAAGGAGCTGTTTCCGAAGTCGGCGTCTTACTAGATCCCCATTTCCAGATTAACTCCCACAGTCTCTCTTACTGTAGATGGTTGAAGTGACTGTTTTGTTCCTTCTTCTTCTTCTTCTTCTTCTTCTGCTTCTTCTTCTCCTTTTTCTTCTAACCCTCAACCCATCCACTTCAGTTTAGCTTGATAATTGCATGGAATACAGCTTGTGAATGAAAAAAAAGATTAAATGACAATATGTCCACAGCAGGGGGGGGAATTGCTTTTTTTTTTTTTCGTTAAGACCTAACACAGTTTTGGAGCGACAGCATTAACAGAGGTAACCTGTAAAAAAGGCCTCTGTTGTGTGACGTCTCCTTCATCTTCAAACCTGAATGTTTGAAAAGGTCTGTTGGAGGTCAGGTTTCTTATCGCAGATCATCTGTTTGGATTCAATAAAAACCCTTTTAGTTGGGAGAGCTTCAAGGCTAGCGTTTATTAAAAGGCAACAGAGAAAAGTGCCCCTTCCTTTTCCTGTATGAAAGAAAGCCGGTCTGCTTTTTAAAGATGTAATGGGTGGTGGTGGGGGGCGGAGTGTAGGGAGACAGAAGGTGTGAAAAGAAATGGCACACAAGATAGAAAAAGACAGATAGCTGGGTCCTTCTGGTGACCTTCAGGTGTTGTTGTGAGCCGGTCTCATGTTTCACCTGCCCTTACCGGCCCGGCGGACCTGTGACCAGTGTAGGAGGGAGACGTCCCTGCTGACGGAGCAGCTTCGCTCAAGTGTGATAATGCAGGACACACTGGAGCATTGTGGTGGTGGTGACTAACAAGATCTCCGAACCAGCTGATGAACTGTGACTAAAAGGATGTTACAGTAGCGGCGGGATGTATACAGTCGGTTCTCTGTTCGAGCATGGGATGCCTGCACATGTGATGTGTAGAAAAAAAAAACTTCAGTGAGGTGTAAAGAGAAAAATGCAGATAAGAGGTTAAAAATAAGCCGACTCTGTGTGTGTTGATACTCTTGACATCGAGACACTGAGCTCTTCGGCTCTCTCGCTGCGCTCCGTGCTGTGTCATGACTCCACACAGGTTATGACTTAAAGGAATTGTGTGCATGTGCACCTGCATGCAAGGGGGTAATTTGTTCTTTATTGCTGGCATGGAGAAGACAAACAGAAAGTAATGAGAGAAAACAAGCGAAAAGGAGACAGAGCGGGGGAACGAGAAAGTGAAGTGGGAGCTGAGACTCGGGGCTTGTCTATTACTTCTCGAGCAGCTGGAGGTTTTGGCAAGCAGCTGTGTTGGAGCTCCCTTTCTCTCAGGTTCTGTGCACCCAGACTTTACAGTCTCCTTGGTTTCAACTCCATTAGGTGACAATGGAGCCTTTGGGAGAGTCAGTGCCTTGGCATAGAGGGCTTCTCGACTGTATAAAGACACCCATGAGCGCTCCTTCTGCATACTAATGACCACGCTCAGATTCATGTCAGACTCCCTTTTCAGCTCGCTGATGGTAAGCTGCGCTCACTTTGATCTCTACCGGCAGGTTTTGCAAGGCCAGGGCCGTTTGCTTTCAGGGACACTGAGCCGTGTGGCAGCATGTGTTGGACCTCTTTCAGGTGTGTGTGTGTGTGAGTGTGAGAGAGAGAGAGAGAGAGAGGAAAAGAACAACTGCCTCACACAATGAGTGTTGGCGCTCGCTCTTGACAGCTTTCTCCACAGAAAAGTGGTCAACATGCTCACGAAATAACAAACAGCCATTTTGCACACTTCCTTAATGTTTTCCTTAAAACTTGAGGCGTATCTTCACTTTTAAATAGAACCACATAAGGTTTTCGCCCATAGGAAAACCCTTTTCGGTTCTTAGTAGAACATCTTATGAAGGTTCCACCTGTAACCTTTTTAGAGGATTCTACCCAGAATTCAAGGTAAAGGTTTAAACCTAGAAACATTAGTGAAGGTTCCACCCAGAAACCCCCTGCAGAGGTTATAGGGAATGTTTCTATGGTAGAATGGAAAACCACAAAGAACTTCCATTTGGCTAGAAAATGGTTCTTAATGGATTTTTTTCCTTGTCTCACGTCATCTCACTGTTTCAGCGTCCCTTTGCTTTATTTCTCAGTTCAGGATGCAGCCTGACATTAACAGTCGGCCTCCAGACAGTGCACTTCCCTCTTTTTGATTAGGACATACTGTACAAACTAACGCAATCCAACACCAACACCAGCACTTGCACAAGCCAATCCAAAAACTTCCATGAAGTTGATTTCATTTCTCTCAATAAAGCTTCACAAATTAAGTTTACCATGCAGGACTATTATTACAGTATAATATGATCTGTTGTTTTACAGACATTGTTCTTAATCAGTCTGTTGTCAGGTGGTTATATTATGTTGAGGGAGCAGCTTGTTACAAGTTTAGTTATAAAGTTTGTTTTGTTTATTGCCTCAGTATGGTTGTTTTTTTTTCTAACTTTAATCTTCTATCAAACTCATAACTCATATTTCCTATTTCCTGAGACTGAGCCTCTTCTTTCAGGTGACAAAACACAAAAGTCTAATATTTCTTGTAAATCCGAAACGACTGCTGGCTGCTGGCTTTACTGCGTGTTTGTTGTGGAAGTTGTTCGCTAAAAGAAGGTGACGTAAGTGTTGCCGAGTGTGAGTGTGCTGCGTGACTTATTATTAGTTATAGACATCTTTCACAACATGTGCATCCATCACCATGGCAGCACATTTAAACAAGCGGTAAACAGATAGAACAGATAGCGGTTTCCTCTGTGCATACACAGATGTACAGATTCCAGTAAGTCCCTCATATGATATCTCAGTTTTTTTTGCTGGCCAAGGATCCTACTTTTGCTTTCTCTTGGGCGAATTATTCTTTAATTTAAACATGATCAGATATGAAACCAGTGGTCATGTTTAGTCAGAAATATGTGTTTCTCCTCCGCAGAATCAGATTTTCAGGGCGTACACGTTTGTTCATTAATGTTTTCTGATATGTCGCAATGGAAATGAGATTTCTTTCAAAATAGCTCTCAATATTTCAATATAAGCTTTCATTTTTTTCCATGTGCGAGGATTTGGGGGGGGGGCTGTGCAAAGATCACTATGGAGACAGAGTCAGAGTCAGAGTGTGGTGGTTATATATGGAGCTCTGACCAGGTGGTGTCACACTCAATGCAAATGATCATCTGCTCATGTTCGAGAATCACATGTTTAAACTCTGAAATCTATTTCTTGTCATTTAAACTTGTTGTAGTCGCTCTCTCTCTTTTTTTTTTTTTTTTTGCAAAGGGTGTGTGTCTATTTGAATCTGGGGTTTGATCTCCATGTGTACACATCCTCATGCTGCCTTCTCATCTGCAGGGCCTAGTTTGCAAATTTTTTTCTTTTTTGTTTTCGTTTCAGCGGGAGAGAGTCATTTCCCCCCCGAGGTTTCTCCTTTAGTCGAGCAAACGCAAGCAAATGGGCTGAGAAATCACTCATGAGAAACAGCGTGTGCCAGAGCCAGATTTTACTGAACAAACTTTGGCTGATCTGAAGTGATTGATTTTACTTTGACGGCTAGCAGGTTTTGAGGATTACCACTCAAAGCCCCATGAATTCTTAGAATCCTCTCGTAGTCCTGGAGTAATATTGACCATTGGATGCTTCTCTGAATGCTAACTACAGTGAAATTTTATGGACATATACATTTGAAAATTTGAAAATGAGATACATAGAATTAAATGGAAATGTAAATAAATAGGGGAATTATTGTCATTTTTATAAGAGAATTAATGGCTACATATTTAAAACTTTATGTGTGACACAGATAATTGCATATCAATTTATTCAGTCATCATTTCTTATTTTATTTTGATAGTGTTGGGCCACAATATGCTGATACTTTGGGTATCACAAGCAGAGCAGGATGTATGTGTTTGTGTCTATCCGTCCTTGTTTGCACACTGTGTTTTGAAGGAAACTGCCTCTCAGCGAGGCCTGAGGGCTAAACACTGGAGATGAACAACGCTGCCTGTCTCTCACAGAGAACTCGCACAAACCAGCCAGCTCATGAC
Source organism: Acanthopagrus latus (assembly GCF_904848185.1). Lineage (NCBI taxonomy): Eukaryota > Metazoa > Chordata > Actinopteri > Spariformes > Sparidae > Acanthopagrus > Acanthopagrus latus. Next base: position 4,643,215 of record NC_051046.1, on the reverse strand, counting down.
TAACACTAGCAAAAGACGATGTGTTGCATAAATCAAGATTTTGCTTATAAATTTTATGTTTCTGAAAGCATTCATGTTCCATCATCCACAGTGGCAAAGAAAAAAAAAACAAACTACTGAATGGGAGATGAAATGAGTGAGCAGCTGTGTTTCCTGCATGAAAAAGAAGGCAAAATAATTTCAAAAATAATATTAAAGAACATAAGAAAGAGCAGTGAAGAGCTCCTCTTTGAAATCTAGTCAGTGAATCCTCACCTCATGTAACTCACAGCATCTGAATCCTCACTGTTTGTTATTTCAAAAGCAACATGAGGCGAAACAGTGTTGTCCATTTTCGAATGACTTGAAATATTTTACATAAGCAGCGTCAGACTGTTACCTGCCGGCTGCTCGCTGCCTCGTCTACTGTATCTAACTGGTGATGGAAGCCGTCGGACGCCTGAACCTGACTTTTTCTCCGCTCTCTTTCCCTACAGTGAATTCTCGCAGCTGCAGCTATGCCGGGGTTTTTCTTGTTGAGGGAGCCGCCCGTCACTCCCTGAACTTTGCGGCGGCTCAAAAGGTGTGTGAGCAGCTGAACAGCACCTTGGCAAGTCCAGACCAACTCCAGGAGGCCTATGATAAAAGCATGGAAACATGCAGGTGAAACCACCAACCCTTGGTTTACAGATTGATAATATTCATTTTATGTGAATGCTTGTTGAATAAAATGTGCATTTGGCGCTGTAAGTCAGATATCGTGAGGAACTTCGCCATGAGTTTGGCCCTTTTGGATCTTTTGAGTGTTGAAATGTCTCAGGAAACGCTTTAACTCAAATAGAAAACCACAGTAAAATCCCAGAATTGGACTACAATTGTGAATACACTTGGTCTCCTCATTAAGAGATGTAAAACCAGAAAAGAGGAAGGCGGCCTTTCAGGTTTACAACACACATTTGTCATGTGGTAGAAACTATGTAAACTAACGATAGAGGAAAAGGTTTTGTTTCTCAACCGCGTTTGTCTCCACTTCTCGGAGCAGGATGATGTAATGTGTTTGGGCGAGGCTGCTCGGAGACAGAGTGCTCTCTACGCTAACAAAATGTCTCTAAATTTGCGTCGAAATGTGGTCTTCCTAAATAATAATACTGTTGTGTCTGTACAGGTACGGCTGGACCAGCAACGTGAGCACTGTCATCCTCAGACTTAGTCACCATGAAAACTGTGCAAAGAACATGACGGGGTTCATGACGAATTCCCGTGTGGCTGCTGATGACCTCTATGATGCCTACTGCTTCGATGAAACAGGTGATTACATCCACAGGATACTGCCGGTTTATCACCTTTATTCTGAAGGTGACGCTTAAATTAGTGTGAGTTTGCTTCTCCATTTTGGTAACGTCTACTTTCCGTGTCCCCTGTGCACTAGATGGGTCTGACAAGAACTGTAAGAATGCCTTTCACATCAACCCCTTATCCTCAGATGAACCAGGTTGGTACAATATGCCCGTTCATGTTTTTGTAATTCCCATATTTGTTGCAATATATTCAAATTCTAAACACTGACAGACAATCAATTGAAACAAAGGTCTCAAAAATGATATATATATATATAGAGAGAGAATAAAAGCACTGTGTTCTGTAATGTGTCTTCAGTTTACAGCTGATAGGATGAGGAACACTTAAAAACATGCAGCATGTCCAGACTAGGAAACTCAGGTGGTAATGTACACATGTTTGGCATCTGTGCAAATGCATGGAAAGAAAACAGAATTAGAATTTGAAAACCTCTCTGACAACACCGCGGCTGGGTAACCAAAAAGATCTAATCTCTCATAGTCAACACAAACATCCTCTCAGCCCCTGGTTATGTTTCCTGAGGTGGGACGGGCATTTAACCCCAGATCTTCCCCAGCCGAACAAGAAGACAGTCGGTTTAGGTTCCTTTTTTGATTAGGGATCAGTTATATACACATAGCACCAGGTTAGCATAATTTCAGCGTTGCCTGGAACCTGTTGCAAACAGATTCAGCCTACAAGTATAATAACAGAAAAATAATTGCACAAAGCAGAATTAAAATAGCTCCTTCTGTATTTATATGGAGTTGACAATGTTTGCATTAACACGGTGAAGTAAAAACAACAGTTTGTGAACCTTAACATGCAGATGAGTACTGATTGGTGGTGATTGGCATTTCACATGTAAACTCAAACTTTAACATGTGGAAAGACAATAATGTCACCGGACATTTTGACGTGTGACATTATGTAAACGCACACAGTATGTGATTGTCTTGACTTCCCCATGTGGAAACTAAGGCCGTTAAGACATCAGTTGCCAATCAAATCTGTAACATGTGTTTTGTGCCCTCAATACACAAGTTTAGGGAGAATCTGTAACCATAACTGTAAGAAAGTTCACAAAAAGGGTTAAAATATATCAAAAGTTTTGTGTGACTACAATTCTCTCTATTCCCCGATCAGCTGAATCCTCAGAGAATCAGGTTCCAACACCAGCAGAAGGCCACGAAGAGACCACTCCAGCAGGGGAGGATTCTCCGATAGCAACTGCAGTAGCAGAAGAGCCAGAGGCCTCCACAGAGGGTCCTGCCGTGACAGACAGTCCCTCTGGAGAGAGTGAGAATGGCACCGTGGGATCCATTTTCAATCCTGTAGACTTCGACCAGCCAACTGGTTCTGGGATGCAGCCACCTTTCTCTGAGGAAGGAGCCGTCTCGTCAACGACCCCCGTTGAAGAGCCAGTGGAAGCACATCCTACCCAAGACCCATCAGATCTTGAAGATGATGAGGGTAAGAAAAACACAAGCAAGAATATATCAAACACATCAGTGCTGCAGTACAACTGCTGGCTCAAGTCTACAGTCAGTTTTTTTGGGATAGCATTATATTTCAGGGTTCCTGTTACATCATTTACCATCTGTTAATCCAACAGAGAAATCATAGAAAACTGTGATACATGAGTTCATTTGTAATTAAGATCTTAAGAAGTAAGAACGTTAGTAAAGAGCAGCACTTCCTGACATCACATGCAACAGGTTTTAGGGAGGACTGAAGTAACTTTTAAGAACACATGACGCCCCCTTGTGTTGGGTTGAGCTGTGGACTGGACTTGTTACAAAACAGGCCTCAGTTATTCCGTCTCTGTGTCCCGAAGAGGAAATCCAATCAGGCTCAGCCTGAATATCAACAACCACAGCAACTGCATGAAAGTTTATATTAAAGGCAACGGAACAGACTGTATGTGAAAGTTCAGCTTTATTTGAAAAGAAAAAGCAAATTTCCTATTGTATAACTGCACGCGCCTCTGTGATACAGCCACATATTGAAGAGGTCATCTAGCTCTTCTGTTTTCCATTTTGCAAGAGTTTAAAACAGTCTGTGACTGTTTCTGACTCGATTCATTGCCTTCTGTTTTTTCGACATGCAGCTCCACCACCAAGACACCCTGATGGCAGGGGACGAGTCTCTGATGTTCCTACTTCGGATTCACAAGAGAAAGGCGGTTCAAGTAAGCAACCGCCTCACTTCACATTTATGTCCCTGACTTCAAAAACATCGGGATGCTGTGTGAAATGTACATCAAAACAGAATGAAATGCAATCTTATGGTTCACAAAATGTTGAACCCTGCCCTGACCTTGCTCTTGAACGCTGCCTGTTCCATAACTAATCGTGATACTATTACCTGTTCACCTGTGGGAGATTCCAATCAGGTGTTTCTGGAGCATTTCACAACATTCCCAGTCTTTTGTTGCCCCTGTCCAGACTTGTTTGAAACCCGTTGCTGGCATCAAATTCAGGCTTTGTGCTGTTTTCAACAGACTGCATGTCAAAATGTAAAATCGAAAGCACAAAAAGCAAGTAACAAGTCAGGGAAAGGACAGTTTAAGGAAAACACTAAAGAGAAATACAAAACTGAGGACAAACCTGAAGAGGCAGGTGGGGGGGAACGTCAGACTGAGGAGGACCACAGGGAGCACAGGAGGGAAGCAGAAGACTGGGAACACAGGTGAGCAGGAAGTAGAATGTGACAACAAGACTAAAACAAAAGGTGGCAAAACCAAAAACCCAAACCGTGACTTTTTTTGAACAAGGATTGTACTGCTAACACCACGACGTCCGTAGTGATTGTGGTCAAATAAGACCACGCTGGGAAAAAGGTCACTCTTGTTCCGATCCGCTCTTTATCGACAATGACTTTTATTTCTTGGCTTGTTCTCTCTTCCCTCCAGACTGGCTGGTGATCATTTTAGTGATTGTGGCGATTGCGGCTATTCTCCTCGTGTGTGCACTCGTAGCGAAAAAAAACAGGTATGACTTTGATTTTAGTTTTTTTTCACACGCTAACAGAGATGTCATGTAACATGTTGGGGACAACATCACCAACCCCTGTTGCTAGTCTGCACAGAAATCAATAATCTAATCCAGTTTTCACATGTTTTCCTGGAGAGTGGCAGCTTGCGGGGGAGAAAAAAAAAAAATCAATCAATGATGAATAAATATGTCTGACTGTGCTCTTGCAGCTGGTGCGGCAAAAAGCAGACCCTGATGATCACGCCCAAAGATGGCGGCGAGGGGAACGGGGCGGCGGCGTCGGCATCCAGCTCGCACGCCCACGAGAGAGAGCAGGAGATGGTGACCCTCATGAACAAGGAGAAGATCCAGGAGAACGGCAACACAGAGGAGTTCACCGTCATCACGCTAGAGGAGTCGCCAGACAAAGAGCAGCAGGCGTGAGAGAGGAGGGGGAGTGTGGAGGCAGACAGGGGGGAGAGTGTAGGTGAGGGAAGGAGGAGACTGGATGGGTGGAGGGTGTCGGGCTTCAAGCACTGGGGTGTTATTAAAAACAAACAGTTCAGTGGCCAGCACTGAATGGACACTGAGTAAGGATGTATGCGTGTGTTATTTAGAAAGATTGAGGTTAAAAGTCTTGTACCGGGTGTGGAGCTGTTGCCTCTCAGTCTTCTAAACCGACATGTAGAGCATTTTGTTTGTGCAGCACGATGCCAGCGGTAGTCAGCGAGTGGATGCGTGGGAGGGCATCGTGCATTGACACATAGCAGGACGTACGTACCAATGTGTTTTTGTGTCAATTTCTCTGTCGATGATGGGTCTGGATCGACGCAGGCTTTAAAGGGAGGGGTGTGAGGGTCCGATTTATGAAGACAAATTGGTCCCTTTTTTTTATAAAGAATTGGTGGATTTTAAAATTTTAAAAGCTAAATGGGAAATGATAAATCATCGGTGATGAACGGGGCTATTTTTATTTGAGATACTACAGATTTAAAAAAGACAAAAAAACGATCATTTTAAAACAACCCTTGATGTTTTCAATGTGTTTTGTTTCTTTGTTTTGTTCCGCCTATTGTTGTAACCTTGTGTATATTTCAGACGTTGCCTGTGGACTGGAGTTTGGTTTTTTCCATTTTTCAAGAAAACTGGGGATGTCACTACCTTAATTTATGCAGCTTCGAGTCCCTTTTTTCTTGGTCTCTGTATATAAAGTATATGTTTTTTTTGGAAAAATGCCTTAGCAATAGCTGCCAGTGCTTTTTTTTTTGTTGTTGTTGTTGTTGTTTGGTAGAAGGGGGCTTTGTGCTGCCTTTAATTAAAGGAATGTGTAATTTTTTTTGAGAGTTATTTAATTAGAAAACAGCACCTCAGAGGTGAACAAATGGTGAATGGATTTTTGCAATAGTCAAAGTGGAGTGGATATTGTGTGAATCAAGTTGATGTATAGCATCCGAAAACCGCGCGATCGTTGCTCCGTTAAAGTCCGTTGACACATTTATATGAAGATGATGATGATGATGATGAAAAGTCCCTGATGTTATCCTGAGGATAAGTAAGAAGATGAAGATGACGTATACATGCTATATACACAGTGTGTACATTGATTAAAGAAAAAATGAAGCGTAAAAAATTGGATTTAGGAGATTAACCGTTTTTCTGTTGTTTTTTTTTTAAATGCAACATTTCAGCTCACTCAAGACAAGTTTGAGTGACAGGGCTTAGCTTTAGGAGCTACATGGCACATGTAATGAGGGGCCCATGTGCTCTAAACATACAGCGATGTAACGGTTTCGACTGAAGAAAGAGGCTGTGACAACATCGGGGGAGGGGTGCCATGAATGAAGCTTGTGTGCTCGCCTCCGCCACGATGAGTTTCAGCCACTCTGTACATTCACACATGCAAACGCAAACGCAGTGTGCAGTTTGTTTGTTTTTCTACTGACCCTCTTCTTGGTGAAATATATCATACTTTGTGCCATATCAATATTATTCCCTGTGTGACAGCTAATTTTCTCCTGTTTTTTTTTTCAGTACACAGCGCTGAATTGTAAAACAGTGATCGCAAACTGATTTTTTTTTTGTTTGTTTGTTTGTTTCTGACTTTGTTCCGTTCTCCTGCTTTTTTTTTTTTTTTTTTGGCTCTTTGTTGGACTCATTTTCTGAGAAGAAGTAGCAAATGTACTAGTGTAGGCAGGTTCTATGACAAAATTAACAAAACGCGACACTGAAAAAAAACATTTGTAAAAGTCATGAACGAAAAATAAATCTGTATAGAAAGTGACAGAATGTGGTGTTTGCTCACTGATTGCTCTTGTGTGTGTGTGTGTGTGTGTGTGTGTGTGTTGAGGACAAAAAAAAGGGAGCGTGTGAATGGCGTGACAGGGAATGCGGTTACGTCGCCGCCACAGGAAGTGAGGTTTCCATGGTACCACGGTGTGCGATGAGGGAGTATGTCAACGCAGGAAGCGAAGGCTGAGACAGAGAGATAAAGAAGGCCATGTTGATGCCGTATTTCACTGCGGTGAAAAGGTGCAAATAATGGAGTTAAATGATGAAGAGCACAATTACTGCTTATTGTAATTAAGCATGCATTTACTATGTAGTCATTGAATACGTGCATCACATCACAGATGATTGATATGTAGTCAGTTATTCCGATCTTGACATGAACACGCATTCTATGGCCTTTTACTTTTGGTAACACTTTATAATAACCATCATTATCAAAGGGTACAATTGTAGGTAATTAAACTTTAGGTGACCCTTCTGCTAACCTCAAATTTTGCTTACACAGTTTATCCTTGGGGTCATTTTGTCTCCAGCAATTTGAACATCCAGAAAATGATGATAATCATAGCTGTTACTCAAGTTTATGTGCCAGGTGCTCATTTGCTGCGTCTCAGTTCAGGGTCTTCATCCTTCGGAGGAGCATTTGAAGGTCAGTTACGTCACTACGCAGCACGAAGGCTGCCCCAATCTGAAGGCTCCTCCAGATGCTCCTTCTTTTTTCCTCTTTTTGGAGGATGCATCGCTGCAACCCAACATATCCCAAGATTCTTTGCACGCCCGAAAAAGAAGAAAGAAAGAGAGAAAATGGCGACATCGCGTGGCGTAGATCGTCACTTTCGCGGGTCTGGGCAGCAGAAATCATGACGTAAGCGTAAAACATCTGGTGACGCAACCAGGAAATGCTCCAAAGGCTAGACCGTCCCATTTAACAACGGCTGACGAGGTTAACAAGGTCTCTCTGAAGGACTCGTCTTCGACACAGCACGTGTATTTGTTGACTAGCAAAATAGAAACAAAACACATTCTTATACATACAGAATACCAATAACGTGACTTCGGAAATATTCATAAAAAACAAAAAATCTTACTGATTAACCTAAACTTGGATTAAGGGATAATTGTTTTAATAGTTATCTGACTGTTAACAAACAATGAAATGTTTTATGAACTATTTATAAACATAACTTGCGACTTTACAATAAACAATTGCTTGATACACGTTTGTTTCTATAAAACATTTCATCGTTTTACACTATTTGTGCTATATAGGATTGAAACCTCTCGAGAAGATGAAGGCAGCGTTATATCTGCTGTCACCTTTTCATTCATTTTGATTTGTCCTGTGTTGTTGTTGTTACTCGGAGGAAAATGGAAACAGTCCAATTGTCTTTGCGACGGCGCTGCCAACAACAAAGCCACTTAGAAATGTTTTGTCTGCATTTTAAGTATTCTGATAAAACGTACTTGCAACATTATTTCACTGTCCTCCAGATATTGTTACTGCTTAATTGTCTACAGGATATCCAATGTCCTTTTCTTTCACTCCTGTAACCGCGAGGTGTCATGCTAACTCTTGCTTACTGTTGTTTGTACCACCACCTCTACAGTGTGAACTTAAAGTCTCTGCAGTTTACAGTCCTGCAGTGTAGAATGATGTGGGCGAGTTTGACACCGGAAGACTGTTTTCATCTTCATTATTAGTTTTGGAAGTCGATCCTGGTCCAATTATGAAACTTATACAAGTGAGATTTAGAAACTTAAAGCTGCCAGTGAGAATGTGCAGTGAAGAAGACATCAGGAACATTTTCATGGACTAAAGTCAATCAGACCAGTTGTCTTGATACGTATCCAAACGGGCCATTTAACATTCGTTTTTTCTTTTTTTTACAATTGGATGCTTTTATCTACATCTTCTTGTTGATGTTGGTGTAGTTGTGTGTTTTAAAACACATTTTAACATGAATCCAACTTATTATTAGCAAAAAATGAATTCTAAATCAGCTGTTAGTGTTACTTTCTTATTAAAAATACTGCAAGTATTAAATATTCAGTTATCTCTGTTACACTGTTTGGTTTCTCCTCCCCCCTGCTCATAGTGTAATTAAATATTCTGGTATCCTCGCCCACTTTATCCAATCAGGACAGAGAACTCCATAAGGGGGCAGAAGCTTTCATTCACACACCTTTGATGATAATCTACTCATGACTTCTCACGTAGTCCTGTGCAGTCGTAACTTTTACCTAAGCTACGCTAACCGTAAATCACTGTGCAGCACTGATCCGTAACAATTAACTAGTGTCGGCCAATTCTCTTATTAATATCACAAGTGCGTGCATATTCTTTCCAGCCAAAGTGGATTGTTTTGTAACTCCCTCCACCTCAGAGACCAAGTTAGAAATCGCATGTGGCGAGACTGATGTGTCTAATATTAGCTGCGATACAACTGCTGCCAACTTGTTTATACACGGCATGATAGGTCGTCCTAAACGGTGTAAGCCAAGTTTAACGTGCAGTATATGTGTAGGAGGGGTTCTTGTACTGTGTTATTATCAGACAGACGATCCTAAGCCTGAAAAAAGCATTGAATAAAGCAAAGTTTGGCCTCTACAGACAGAATTAAGAAGATTTAATGACAGACAAGATACCGTGTAATAATAACATACAGTCAAAAGAATCAAGACAGCAGCCAATGTTTAGTTATGAATCAACATTTATTAGTTATATTTGTATATGTACACCAAAGGTACAACACTTATTGATATGTAGAAACAGATTTTTTTTTTTATGTATACCATAGACCGAGGAAAGAATTCATGTATATTTTTTTTGTCGTTTTTTTTTCTCGATAGTGTATCTCCCCCACACATACGCTCTGCCTTTACATCAAAATTACAACAGCTTTACAAAGAGGGAAGGCCTAGAAAAGTAAGATCAGGAAAGCACGTTGTAGGCAGGAGTGAGACGGGTTATCAGCTCGGGTTCTTTTCTTCTTCTTTTTTTTGTTTTTAGCTCTGAGGTTTCTTCAAAAAAAAAAAAAAAAAAAAAGACACATTTCAGTAGAAAAGGACAAGCTCGAAGATGTACGGGCTTCTTTGTTGAAAACACTGCGTCAATCCACTTCCCGTTTTTAAATCAGTACCGTTAAGCTCTGCAAGTTCCAGATGTTTTGTGCGTGCATAAAGTTTGTGTGTAGAAAGCAGGAAATAAAAATTGAAGAAAAAAAAAAAGAAAGGCATGTGGAGTAAAGGCAGTTTACAAAGAGTGGGAGTCATATAAACCTCCATGATGATGCTGATGGTTCAGAGGTCGAGCGTGTGAAGGTGTCTGCGGACAGGGAGTCTAAAAGATCTCGCAGCTTTATTTCTTTAAATGCACCAAGTTAACAAAGATGCCTGAGACTAAGGTAGTTTTTTTTTTCCTTCCATTTAAAAGACAAAATGGTTCAGATGAGTCACCTGAGGAGTGCTGCTCTATAACCGTGACAGGCAGCTGAACACATCTGGTGTTTGTTCGTTCACTCAAATCAACTACTGCAGGCTGTGTTTGATTCCTCGCTCGATCCTACGTACAGGGCAAATCTGACCTTTCCCCTTTTTAATTTGTCTCTCATTTTCGGCATAAACCCTTTAATCATGAAATAACTCACGTTTGCCCCCCCACCCCCTTTTTTATTTGTCAAACCAGAAACTTCCCCTCCCTTTCGTTCTTTCTCTCTCTCTCACTCTCTACCTCTCTCACTCTTTCTTCCTCTCTTGTCTTCGCTCGAAACCACGTTCGCTTCGGGATCACTGTAAATTTTTCCAGAAAATTCCGCATTGCCACTGAACAGAACAATTATATATTTATTTATGTACAATGAAAATGAATGCACACTTCTTATATCTTCATGGAACAAACATTCAAAACGCTTACATTAGATTTAAAAAAAAAAAAAAAAGAAAAAGGATATTTATATATTGGTGTGTGACAGGTAAGTAAAACAACTAGTTTAACAGCTATTAGAGAATAAAAAAAACAAGCAATTTATTACACGATTTCCTCTCTATACATTTTTGTTCTAATCTAATTTTTTTTACTCAGGACACAGATGATATATTTTCTTTTTCTCTCTAGAGGATTACATTAAAAATGTCACAGCAATGAAACTATATTCCTACGTACCATTTCAACGCCCCAAAAGAAAACAAAAGGACAAAACAAACCAAAAAAAAAAAAAAAAAAACATCTGTTACCTACAATATATACACAAAGTGCAAGGAGGCACTTCATAATATCATGCTTTTTTTAAGATAGTGGTGCAAAAAAATAATCATCATTTTTTTTATTTTTTATTCATGCTTCTAAAAACTGTGAGCTTGAACATAATAGTGGTCCAACACTCAATCCCCATCGATGACACTATGGTGTGCATTGTCTCCTCACTGGAGAGATGTTTCGTTTTTCATTTTTAAATTTTCCTGAAGATCACAAAGTCAAAAGATGAAAGTCGAGGGGGCCGGTTTGGGTGTCAGCGCTGTGCTCTGCAGCTCGCTCATTGTGATGGAAACGTGGTGACCTTCGAGGTGTTTGTGTGTTTGCGTGTGTGCATTTGGAAAAAGAAAAGACGTGTTTGAGTGTGTGTGTGTGTGTGAGTGTGTGTGTGTGTGTGTGTGTGTGTGTGTGCATGCTCATATGTGTGTATCCATCTGCGCAGTATGTGCAGCAGAATGCCAAGTGTGCTCTTCGTCGTATCGAAGCACACTTCTGTTAAAAAAAATGTAAAAAAAGCAAAGTGAGCATCGTCTTATGAGAGGTGTGTTTCAGGAACTAAAAGGACAGAGTGCTGCGCTAAGAGGGGTTTTTTTTTTTTATTGTTGTTGTTAAGTTTCCTAGTGTTACTTTAAATTGGCATCTGTTTTGAAGTGAACATCTCCAAGGCAAAGGTTGTCATTAAGCACAAAACGAAAAAAAGAAAAAGAAAACAAGACAGGAGAGAAGGACACGACACCGATAAAGAAATCAAATCCGCAGCCACATCACAGACCTCTCACTCACACGGGCTACAAAAAGATTAACAGCCAGTAGTCCGAGCTGTGTTGTGTATTTTTTTTTTGTATGTTTGCAGATCAGTTTAAGCCATTTGGTTCTTGAGAGGAAAATACTGTATCTTTTTTTTTTTATTTATTACCTGATAGTTTGGCAACATTCTGGCATAATGCATGTGAAGTGTCCACTGCTCTGTTCTGAGGTTTTCTTAAAAAGTCTCCACACCTTCACACAAATGGACACACAGCTGCAGCATCTAGGGTTTTTGTAGAAACAGTCTTGAGCTCTGGTGGCTAAAATATATTGTTGTTTACCTTCTTTTTTTTTTTTTTTCAGGTCTGACTAAACAAGAGTCTGGCAAGCGAAAGTGGTACATCAATGATCCGTCTCTGTTTGTGCAAGCCGAGACTCCATCTGACAGCCGAGCGCTGCGCTGCATCTTCCTGTGTTTCTATTTCACTTTTTGTGTGTGTGTGTGTGTGTGTGTGTGTGGTGTGGTGGTTCATGCACTCGAGCGATAACCGTGTCTGCGCTTTCAAATAGTACACGGATCGAGGATGATTCAACCACTGGAATGTTGTCTGAAATACATTTTTGTGCTTCCCAGCGTCTGTCCTTCAACATCTTCGCAGTAAACTGTCGCCTTTAGCGAGTCGAAGCTTTCAAACGTTGTGCTATGAAGAGGCCGCTCTCTTGAAGCGCTAAGCGAGCGAGTAAACATTTTTAGGATTACGTTTTGTTTTATTTTTTCCCTGTAAGAGAGTAAACATACAAGCCTGAGTATCTTTTGCTTTCCCCTTATCGTTTTACTATAGTCACGTTTTAAAACTTGGAATACAATCGAACAATGGAACCATAATGTGCATGACGTTTAAAAAAATGATCCATTTTGGCTTGTTTTGTGTGCTCTCGCTCTGTTTGTGCTCTTTGTTGTGCTAGAATTTATCAAGATATGTCGATTATTTATCGGAATCATTTTGATGCTAATTCAGGTTCATCGGCATCGCAAAGGGTTTTTTTGGGAGCGGGGAGAGGAGGCGTATAAAGTTTCATATTTAGGGCAGTGGCTTCCTTCAAGGCTTTGTCTGAAAGAAGCGGCGATATCGAACGCCGTGCCGTTCAATTACGAGAGGCCGTCGATGTCGGGAGAGTGAAGTGTGTGTTGTGTGTGAGCGACGTCATGGAGGCAGTTCAAAGGCCTCTGTGAGATGATTGATTTTCTGCCTGTTTGGTCCCTATAATTGACTTGGTCATGTTCTTAACCCCAGCTCTCTCTCTCTCTCTCTCTATCATTCTCTCTCTCCCTCTATCACACACACACACACACACACACACACACACACACACACACAAACACACAAGTTTTATACCTCACTCAACAGGTGACACAAATAAAAAGAAGTCCCTTTTCTTTACAGTAGATAAAAAGAGGAAAAAACAAAAAAAGGGGGATAAAATGGGCTCAGTGTTATGGTTTGTGCTTCATAATATCACCTGTTTTGACTGTACTTCCTGCTCATCATTGTTTCTACCCTGCTTCCTACCCTTCCTTCAGTTTTCGCTGGACAGTGTGTGTCGTTGGGCGATCAACAGTCAGACGCACTTAAAGCAGCTCTGACAGAATCAAATAAAGATGTTATTAGACGAGAGACTGAGCCGAGATAGGAAGAGAAGCGGCCCGATGCACACGTGGCGACGGTTCTGACGAAGCGACAAAACGTTACATCAGCTGTCATGATTAATTGCTCTGACTCCCACTCGTCTTTAGGCATTAAATAATGAATCACCTGTACTATTATGCATGTATGAAACTTGAAAGATGGTCTCAGTGCATGATCCAGTCTTATACAGCCACTTCTTCTTCTTCTTCCTCTCTCAACTTTTAAATGTAGAAGCGAGATGTATTGCTAAAGGAATAGCTTATCTATAACTTTCTCTTCCTCTTCCTTCCCCAAGCCTTGAAGTATGTTGTGCAAGTATCTGCTATATATCGGACATAATTGTGCTCTAACAGGTAAATGTATACCTCTGTTATCAGTTCACGGTTAAGTGAATTAGTATTATATATATATATATATTTATATATCAGTCAGATAGACAGTTACAAAAACTTTTAAAGGGACTAATTAAAAAAAAGAAAAGAAAACTAAACTATATAAAAAAAACAAAACAAAACAAAACAAAACAATTAGTAGTTCTGTTCGTGTGACTCTTTTTTTTTTTTTCTTTTTTTTTCATCACCAGATAGGAAAGCTTGTGGAGCCCAGGAGCAGGGGGGGATCTCTGTGCTGCCATTATTCATGTTTCCACGGTTCCTCCTCAACAAGCGTGCACTCCGCAGCAGAGCCGTTAGTGGCTGAGGTTACCTGTAAGCAGTTAGCAGGGAAATCTAAACAGTGGATCCAAGGCACGGGGAAAACACACACATCAATTCACTTATAAAGCCTTCAGTCAGACAGCTTATGATAACACACTGCTCCAATGTATGAGATGAGTCCCAGCCATGCAGTCTGATTGGTTCTAGCCTGGCTGATCATCAAACAAATCCACTTTCAACAGTCACCTACATATATACCTGCTCTGTCCTGGTTTTATCAGAGGTAAATTAGTTGTTTTTGACTGTAAACATTTCATAACTGGAAAGCCAAGATATAATCTACCACATTCTTCTCTGCAGTTTTTGGTTGCGGCAGCGATGGTACTTTGGCAATTAAAACACAGCCTCTTAAGTATCATAGCTTTTTTTTTTGTTTTTTTTTTTTGCAATATGCAAAAACTACGGAGGATTGCTGGAACTCCTGTACGACCACTGATGATCATGATTACGGTGGTCCTAAGAGTGGAGATTCTTTTTACTGACCTGGGAACAGATTCACAAATTCATGTATGACCAAAAAAACTCAACAGGCAGTTATACAAAACAAAAAAAACAAGATACAAATAAATTAAATATGAATAAACAGACGGATTACATAGAAAACAAGGTATAAACACTACAAAATGAATGCATTGTTAAGTTATGGCTAACTTTGCAAGCACTCTACGGCGGCGTCTTTGGAAAAAGTTGTTAGAAATGTGAGTCAAACAATTTACAGACCGGAAAAAACAGAAAAACAAAACATTAGTCATGGTGGATACTGGATGTAGCGAGCCTTTGTGTTGCGTTCATACGTAATTGTTGGTTTGTAAATAGAGAAAGGAGGATGTAACTTTTTTTTTTACTATGGATTGATGTACTTGTGTGACAGGTTGTCAGTGTCGCTAGGCAACACCTTTCATCCTTTAATAAATGAATAAGCTCATCAGAAGACCTTTTCCCACCAGGGTGTGTGTGTGTGTGGGAACAGGCTCTCTGAAGTCCCATATATTATTCTGAAAGCCTGGAATACATTCAAAGATTAGACTCAAAGTGCATTAGGTTTTACACTGTGGGAAGCTTCTTCACAGCTTTTTGATTTCATGACGTAGTTCTGCCGGTGTGCAGAAATAGCACGATAACTCAGTGACTGCGTGGTAGACGTGTTTGAGAGGGGGAATATGTGAACTGCTAACGAGATGTAACACTTTCCATCTTTGCATTTTTGAATCCTATTGAAATAAAACTGTTTAACAATGGCAGTCGGATTTATTTTAAGATATAAGAAGGAAAATGCTTAGTGAAAAGGGAAAACGGGATTCCATGGGGACGTAAATGGATGCAGTGTGAACTTTTGATGGATGGGAGGGCTGCTAAATAATTCCTCAGGGTCATAATGAGGATTATCTGGCTCTGCTTTTTGATTTACAGCCAATCCCCAACAGGTTACAATCATCAGATTAGGCTGACTGATACTGTCTACTTCATTTTTTGG
Source organism: Acanthopagrus latus (assembly GCF_904848185.1). Classification (NCBI taxonomy): domain Eukaryota; kingdom Metazoa; phylum Chordata; class Actinopteri; order Spariformes; family Sparidae; genus Acanthopagrus; species Acanthopagrus latus. The sequence continues at coordinate 4,627,757 of NC_051046.1, read as the reverse complement.
GAAGCCTTTTTAGCGAGACTGCTCCATGTTTTGGATGTACATTCAACACAGAAGCTGCTATTCCAGAAGAATGAGATACATACGTGCACATGCATCTGTTGTTCTCTCGCTCCACGTCTGTCATAAAATAACAGTGAGTGTATTTACATGGTCATGAACAGAGATGCAATGGATAAAACAGAGTCAAGCCAAAGGTGCAGGGTGAGCATGCGACGACAGGGTGGGTTATATACAAGTCTCTATGTCTGTAAGCATTAATTGTACCTTGCATTCATCTACTACGACAGAATTGTTAGCAGTGGCGGTAGCGGTTGTGGTAGCAGTAGCGGTATCGGTTAAGACGCACTGGTTGGAATTGTTTTCGTGGTGGTTCTTCATGTCATCGTAATAAGACTGGGTCTTTGTCATCATTTCGATGTCGTCCGATTTGGCCGCGTGTGCGTCCAGCTCCTCGAGCTCCGCCTTGGACATGTGGTACACGATGCCTGCACCGTAGGAGTCACCCACCACGTTCACCGAGGTCCTGAATCGATCCCTGAGGAGAGAGACACCGGGGAAGGTAGGATGGATTTGCATATTTTAAATCATTCAGGATGCACAAAAAGAGAAAAAAACTAGCATAGATACAAATGAAGGAGCCGTTGTGTATCCATAAAAAAACATTTTTTTGTCTTGTCAAACTCACAGCAGCCAGTCGACAGCAACCAGCAGACTGATGTCCTGGGTCGGCAGGCCAACAGCAGTCAGGATCAGAAGCATAGTCACCAGACCTGCACTGGGAATACTGGCCGCTCCAACACTGGCCAGGGTGGCTGTCAGACTGGATAAAAACACAAGCAAAGCAGCACTCAGTCTCACTCTTCTCCACACTCACCACCGACTCTCCACCCTGCCACAACTCCTCAGACAACTATCGACGTGAAAAGGCTGCAGATGAAGACATTCAACCTCTGCGGTACTTATATAAAGAGCAGCCGCTGAAGAGCACCAGGAGTGGGTACTCCACTGCAAATGAATTGATGTTTAAATGTGAGGGATGGGGTTTTTAATTTGTGGGTTTGTGGAATGATATGCCATAAAAATGTCAGGATGAAGCTCTTCCATCCTTGACTAGCCTCTTTTAACAGAAGAGCATTTGGTAAATCTAGATACTTGGTTGGTGTTTGTGTTCCAGCTTAGCGTGAGACGTGTTGTTGCTTCCTGCTGGTGGTTTATTAGCTCCACAGTCCATTTCGTCTTTAAAGCCGCAGACTGTTCACCGTTGAATGCCTCTACACCGCCGCTGTGTTTGTCCTCATTTATAATGAGCTAACTGTGTTTGCTGAACTGCATCCCCACGGCTCCATTTAAACCCTCCTTAAATAGTGGGAATCACGATTCTCACTCTTATATCATGAGCAACAGTCTGGCTTCTGTGTGCAGCAATGTCAGAGTCCATTTAGGCATTGAAGTCTATTTTTGTACTGCTGACAAGGTGTTTCAGGCACTTTGGGAGCCGTGTTTGAGTGTGTTTGAGAGGGAAGCCTCTGTTGGCTTTTTAACTTTCGAGACATTTTACAAGGTCGACTTGACAATAATAGGTCTCCCTTCAATTAGATCACGTGGTAAATGTAGGCTTTCAACACCAGCAGATAAAACCTGATGTGTCTGAAGCTCAAAGATACTATCATGAGTGTGTCCTGACCTGACGGTGACGATCTGACCAGGGTCCAGTTGGATACCGTTCATTTGGGCAATGAAGATGGCTGCAACGGCCTCATACAGAGCAGTTCCATCCATGTTGATGGTGGCGCCGACCGGGAGCACGAAACGAGTGACTCTTTTGTCGATACCCAAGTTCTCCTCCAGACAACGGAAGGTGACAGGCAGTGTACCAGCACTACAGGGACAAGCAGAAGAAGGTAGGTTGTATCTGTGCATGAACTGCAAGCAAATCAAGAAACAATTATCCAATAATTTGGGCTGCTGACCTGGAGGCTGTCCCCAGAGCAGTGATCCAGGCCTGGAAGATTCCCAGGAAGAAAGTGAAGGGGTTTTTCCTGACAATGACAAAGTAGATGCTCGGCAGGAAGATAGCTCCATGGATGATGAGGCCAACAATCACAGTGACCATGTACATTCCCAGCTGCCTGGCCACCACCTCCAGGTCCTTGATGGAGATGATCTTACCACAGATGAGACAGGCAATACCGAAGGGAGAGTACCTGAGGAGGTGAAAAAGCTTTTGTTATTTCATAAAATTTTAGCTTTGAACAAAGACGACAAAGAATTTGTTAGAGCACAAATTCCACTTCGCATTAAAAGATCATAAATCTTTTAAGAATGTTGAAATGACTTGAGAAATAACTCGGCATTTACAGTTATTTCTGACTCGAAGCGATCAAATGAAGTTTTTTTTTTTTTGTTTGTTTGTTTTAAATGAGTCAATGAGATTCTTAAGTGATACCAACCACATGATCAGGATGACAAGTTTCATCACAATCTCATTGAGGATGCTGAAGAAGTCAATCATGAGTCTGGCCTTCTCTCCCATCTTGCCCATGCAGATGCCAAATGCAATAAAGAAACCAATCAGACCTGTGACAGAAAATCATAAATGTATCAAACTCTGGAGACCAGCGTGGACAGATGAGATGACTTCAGCGTGAGGGAATTAGTATTCGGGGTGAAAAGTTTTACATTTACAACCAAAGACATTTGGCTTGTCCAGATGTTTGAATCACTTTAAATGTCATATTGTAAATGCAGACTTTTATTAGCGAGATGGCAGTCTCGGTTGGCCAGTCCCCAACTTTAGCTGAGACTGAAATATCTCGAGATCTATTTGATGAATTGCCATGAAATTTGGTAGACATATTCATGATGCCCAGAGAATGAGTCCTAATGACTTTGGTGACTCTTCCTTTCAAAGTTTTCATTTATCCTGAGAAACATCTTCCATGGATTGGCACATAATTGACAGCCATGGTTCCACTTTTGAGTAAAATGTCTCATAACTATTGGATGTATTTCCATGAGACTTCATACTCAAGGGATCCTGATCCCTTAAAGGTTCAGTGTGTAGGATTTAGTGGCATTTAGTTTGCAACTAACGGAACATGCCTCGCCTCACACTCCTCCATGGTGGCCTCTTAAATATTCTGACAAAACGCCACAAATCTCTGCCTCTCTAGAGCCAGAGTATGGTTTGTTCATTCTGGTCTGCTGTAAAATGGAGATGCAATATGGCAAACTCTGTGGAACAGGACCTGCTTCCTCTGTAGACATCAGAATGCTCATTCTAAGGTAAGGAAAACACACATTCTTATAGTCAGGAGACTGTATAATAATGGAAACATAATGCTGAGTATTATTTTATATTTCTGCCAACAGATCCTCCAACATCCTACACACTGGACTGTGAACTTTTCATCATCAGGCAAAACATCTTTTTTATTTGTTTCACTGGTTTATGATGATACCTGGAAAGTAAATCAAATTCCCCCTGGTGTCAGCAACAAAGCACCGCTGTGTCAAAGTGCAGCCTCACAGAGCCACTAGCATGGCTAGTCAGGTTTAATGTTAATCATCCATAAGTTGTGAGTGTTCTCGTTTGGTTACATACCCAGGACGTTCATGCCACTTTTGAACTGCAAGGACTTTTTGATGGCGAACTGAGGCTCCTTGGTAATATTAGCCAGCAGGCCGTCCGCAGTGGTGGCATTGAGCTCCTCCTCAATAACCACCTCTACCTTCTTTGTGACTGTCTGGATCTGAGTTCAAGGGGGAAGAGATACTGATGATGAGATATGATGTCCCCTATGACACAAGGCAACTCAGCTGTCAATGATCAAGGTGTACGTGTGTTGTCTCGTAAATGCCATCCTGTACAGTACCTGTTGGAAACAAGCCTGCACCAGGTTCTCCGGGAACAGGTTCCTGATCAGATCAAAGAAGGCATCCAAGCTGGACACGTCATCGTTCTTCTCGCCCTCACCCAGCCCCTCCTTCAGTTTGGGGTTGCCAGGGTGAATGACTAACACCAGGATGACTCCCAGGATAGCAGCAATAATAGTGGTGCTCATGTAATAGACCATAGCTCTGGTGCCCAGGCGACCACTGGATTTGGCATCCAAACCGGACAGACCTGCAGCCAAAACAAGCAAGATCGTGTTTACTTGGTAATTACTTTGACTTATTAAATGGAAATGTTTACTTAATACTGCAGGCCCATTAGGGGATTACATGATGGTGTCTGATCATGTGCGTGATGCATGGCGCCATGTATTACATGGATTATTGTCAATAATGATGTTATAATCAGGATTACAGTAATATCAGGGTTTTTTCCTTGTGTCGGTTTAGCAGTGGTATCACAGAAGTGAATGGCAAGCCGATAAATGTATTGGTTTTTTTAGCGTTGTAATATAATTCAACTGTACGTGGAGTCAGCTGGCACAGCACGTGTTTTTGTCTATTTTTGTGGTGCAGGAAATCAAAGCTCCTATTAACACAAAAACATATCCGAAGATGCAGCACTTGCAATGTAACGCAGTGCTTAAATACAGCCTACAGTTATATGGCAACCCACAGCTATGCTGGAGGGGCGTCCACAATCATATGTAACAGCTCATCAAATCAAAAGTACATACAATATCTATAATCAATTGCACCAAGGAAAACATTTCTCACTTTTAGCAATCTATCCACAGAAAATGGGTCTTTAAGATGAGGTGCCTGTAGCTCTGAATCCGCCCATGTACATATTTAACAAACACGTCAAAAGGAACACGATAGAAAACAAAAGAACAAAGACAAATATACATAGTGCCGAGATTTAAAGAAATAGAATAATTATTTTAGTCTAACGAAACGAAAAACTGTGTTAGAAAACATATATACAAATCCAAAAAACCAACTTTGGACAAACTTACAAAAAATAGAAAAGTTGATGGTTTATATCATGAAAGAAAAGCACCCAGGTCAAATGTAGAAAGTCTGTTTAGAAGCCCAGCAGTAGGTTTAGTTCTTTTCATTTTCATTTTCATTTTCATACAACATTCGCCATGAGCGAACTGTACAGATCATACTGCACCTGTGATTAAACTGGAGATGATGAGTGGCAGGATCAACATCTTCAGCATCCTCATAAGGATATCTCCAGGAAAGGCGATCACCATGACGATGTCTGGGTGGATCGGGGAGGCAACGCGAAGCAACATCCCTGATACAGCTCCCAAGATCACACCTGAAGTGCAAGAAGGAGTGTGAGTGAGTGAAATTGCAAAACACATGAAGGTGAAAAGACACTTCTTAAGGGTGCATCGTCTGCCTAATGGGAAAGACTTAGATATGATCAATGAAATAATGAATGAGCTGTGATTTCCTAACATCGCAGTTATTTGGAGCTGTAAAGCGGGCTGTCTGTTACATACTTTAAGAGCACGGTGGGTTGGGGAGATGAAACGGAAACCTGCTAAGAGTGAGTAAAGCTCATGGGGGATTAAGATCAGATCTTTGAAGCAGCGGGGAGGAGAAAACATGTCAGACTCCCCGGTGAAGCATCTGTAATCTCTGCAAACCCAAAATGCTTTCGAGGATTTTCACACATTGCGGGAGGGAGAGAGAAAGAGACTTTAATGCTAGGATTCTATAAAAGGGTGAAAAAGAGATCCTTAATCTCAAATCCACCTTGTGCATCACCAGGATATTTCTGCTACCCAGTGTATTTCTTCTAACCGACAGGGTTTTGTTTTTTTGCTACCTTGTCTATCCACTGGCCTCCACTAGAGAACAGTGGCATTTGAGATATCAGTCCTTCCCAAACAAAGCCACTGTTGACCCTTGACATATGTCTCTTCCAACCAACAGTTTGTTTCCTGCCACACAGTGAAATTAAAGATGACCTCTGTGTGCTCTAACCCCCCCTGAAGCTCTGCGTACCAGGCCGGCTGGTTGGCCTCAGTGTCCGTCTGTCTCACGCCAGACAAAACTCCAGCATCCCCCCCTGCGGCTGCACTTCCTCTGCTACCACACCACTGCCAAAGATCACACAGCCCGAGACGCTGTTTAATAACACACACTGGAATCAAAAAGCCCTCCAGCTATTTTTTTTCTTTCTTTTTTTTTAATATAAGCCATCCTCTGTGCTTCAATCTATCTTCCAGTCTAGCAGCATCCTGTGGATTCGGCACACCCAATGGTTTTGGATGGCATTTGATTTCCTGTGCCTTCTCTTTGGCCCATTTGCAAGTTCCCATTCAGGCCCCTTATCTGCCAAGTGACAGATGATCAATGATCATGCTGGCTCGCTTGCTTCGGCAAGAGTCCTGCCAAGTGGGGTGAGATGTACACATTACACATGCTCACACAAACACACATCCATGCGAGCGGGATACAGATCGAGACAGACACACACTCATGCATTTATACAGATTTAAAATCTTCACAGGCTATGCTTATAAAATGGTACGATGAGGAAGGACAAAGAAGCTGTCAGACACAACACAGTATAAATGATATGTGCTGGTTTTATACGATCTAGGACCTGTGACCAGAAATTGCATCACTGCTTCCGTGCCTTTTCTCCGTTTCATTAACTGTCCCCTTGTGGCGCAGCGAGCCCAACGCTATAATCACCATATTTTTCATGCACCACCAGAGGCTGTTTGGGAGTCCAGTGCAGCAGAGATGCTTTTGATAGCAACAGGTGGCACAGAGCTGGGGAAGGTCAGGACACCCAGTCATCTTACTGTCTGGTGCACCGAGCGAGCACAGATGGCATCTCCTCCTCATGTTACGAGCAGGCTGCATAATCGAGCTCATGACTTACCAGAACAGCTCAGTGGTGGTCCGTGTCCGTCTTTAGCATGCTTTAATTTTTAATAGAAAGAAAGAAACGTACAACAGGGTTTGATGTCACTTACCGAGGACGGTGAGTGTGAGCAGAAGGTTCTTGAACAACTTGGAGCAGATTTTGGCACATTTGGACTGAGGCCTGGCCTCGATGGGCTCCAGGTGACTTTCGTGCATCCTCACCTCAACTTGTTTAGGCATACTGTTGGCACTGTGACAGAGAGAAAGAAAAACATATGAAACACATATTCATGAAATGCAAAACCATGTCAGAAGAAGCAAACCAAAATGCTTTCAAAGATTTTTTTTCACTTTGCAGTAGGGGAGATAGAAAAGAGGCTGATACTAGGATTCAAGAAAAAATTGCAAAAAAGATCCCTGAATGTTCACATTGTACCAACCAGGATATTTCTACAGGATTTTGTTTGTTGTGCTATCCACTGGCCTCCACTCAGTCTCTATACGCCTGAAAACAGCAGCATTTGATAGATCAGTCCCTCCCGAACAAAGCCACTATTGACCCATGACACATATTCATAAAATGAAAAACCATCAAGCTGAACCCCTTCAGAAACACACACGGGGCCACATTCTTTCATGTTTGGTCACTGTGTGGAAGAGCCACAACAAAACACATCAACCAGATCATTTGCAAGCGCATAATGTCTCCGAAAACCCCGATACAGTTGAAATGAAAACGCAATCAAAAAAAAAGTATCCGAGTGTGTTGCCAAGCTGTCACTCCTGCTCTGTTCATGGTTTTGCATCCAACAGATGGAAGCTGACTACATGCTGCTGCTGTAAAACTGCGGTCCTTGGTGGCGAAAATTCAGACACGAACCATCTCAAGGCGTTTATTTAAAAAAACTGAGGGTCTGTGTATCTCTTACGCACAGCATTTTGTAAGAGATCTTTAGTAAAGAAGCTCTGTGTTTTGATAAAGTTATATGTGTCTCTGGTTTTGAAAAACATTAGAAGCATGTGTGCATGATATAATCTGAGTGTGACCTGTAACATACACTTTGAACATAAGTTGTAACAGACACATCAGGATTCAAAATACTATTTCTTTACTTAATTATGGTGTGAGGTGGCTCACAGTGAAAGACAACCACAGACAAAAATCTCCCGCTGACGGCGATGATGAAGTGGAACAGATGCCAGAGCGCCGCGGTGCAAAGGTTTGACAAAGCACCGAGAGAAGGAGCGAACACGCTGCCTGTTTCAGACTCACTGCCAAAACCTTCTCTCTCAGTTATGACTGTGTCACATTACATTTAGAAGCACACAAAGCCACAAACACAATAGCAGGAAGCAGAGTCTTAGTCACGCAGCCTAATTAATCGCATGAAATGTGATTTCCCATTGTAGGCAGCGTGGAGCAGCTTCCTGTCGTCCCCGTCGATGTATGAATGAGTTTGTTAGTGAGAGGAGAGCCAGCTGCGTCCGTCACATGCCAGTCAGGCAGGTGCTCGGTAAGAAAGCGGAGCGTACGTATTAATCGTCTCCTCCACATGTTGCAGGAATAATCTATCAAACGGTCAGCTCGGTTTGACACATTGTTTTGTCTGTGAGGAAACAGAAATGTCCTTGTGTTGCTATTCATCTCAAACAAGCCCATGGAAATGTCGGCTGTGATGAATTACAAAGAAGAGCAAACGGAGGAATAATGTCACTCTGACCTTTCACCTCACCCCTGGGGTTCATGCTTTAATACTCACAAACGGAAAACTCAATGGTGACTTTCTTTTTTTTTTTGTCCTCATACCCTCCCCGCCCCCACACTGCATGATGAAGTCAGACCACTTCATTGATATCAATCATGTTTGCTGTCAGGTTTTTGTGGGGTTTTTTCAAAGCTTAAACTTGATCAAAGGAAAAGACAAGGGAGCTCAGATCAATGGGAGCCTTCCTCACAACCAAAGGCTTCGTGGTGTTATTGTTGTTGCATTAAGTACTCGCTAATAATTCTACTTGAACACACACACAGACTCACACACTGACACACACCTCCCCCAGCCCTCGTTGTGTTGCTGCGTCGTGAGCTTGGCTATAGGAAGACCAAATGGTTAGCTTCCAGGCACGCAGATGGACTAAGTCCTATCCGCTCGTATTATTTTCAAAGCAATGTGTGAAATGCAGAAAATACATGCAAACGGCGGGCGAACAGTACACCACCAGCACATATCTACCTCCGCCTTATTTCATACAAGTCAAATGAATTAGTCAAAACCCCAGAAATAAGACGCAGGAGAATTTGCATTACCACGTAATCCAATTCCATGAGAGCGATGAGTGCTGCTAATTGAATTTTGCACCCTTTTCTCTCACTTTCATTATTTTTAGCACTGCCGAGAGAGAGAGAGAGAGAGAGAGAGAGAGAGAGAGAGGAAGCAGACGTCGGACGTCAGCGAGGTAGGATATTATTCTGTCATGATCCTCTCATTAGCGCTTCTCTCACCAAGTCAGAGACAGATGAGAGAGTGAGCTAGTGCGACCCGATGATAGATGGACACGAAAATGTACAGCAGAGAGTGATCAGCTACAACAGGAATGTTTCATTTTGAAACAGTTGGAAATAATGTGTTTTTTATGTGGTTATTAAAATCCTCCCTGCTCTGCAGAATTTCAGTCTTTCACTAACTATGCTCATGTCACGTCATCATGTCGCATGAATGAATTCAGAGATGTTAAACTCTGTAACTTTGCAGCATCTATTCACATTCAGACACACACACACACACACACAGTAACAGACCCATTCATTCAGTTTCTTCTGCGCAGTCTCTAATGGGATCATCTCATGAACTGGTTAATCTTGGCCAAGGGCTTAGTCAGATTAATTGCATTAGAGGAGCGTAAAGCCATGAAGAATTAATGAAGCTCTTAATAAAACAACACCAAGGTGCCAACCGAACTGAACGATGTAATAAAGTATAACTCCACATCCAGCCATGCACTAAAGAACTTAGAGAAGTTCCCTCATAGTTTCTGCTGATGTACTGTAAAAACATAGCAACAGTTTAACTTTAAGTCCAGTTCTAGTTTGGAAACATTAAGCGACTGAAGTGAATAAACAGAAAAAATTAACCTGCAGAGACAGGTTGTGTAAATGTGATGCCTAGTACTTACTTCATTTCTGTTGGAGTCGAGGTAAGTGCTATATACATCAAATCTCCAGCCTTTGGTATTTAAGAGCTAATCAGCACAGGAATCCCAACTGCTCCATGCAAAAATGTTGCCGGATGTCAGCAGATAAGGTCCCATGCAGGTACAGCCGGCGGCTGATAAACACCAGAGCTCTGCTGACAGCTAGCAGCTCTCAGCTGTCCACCGGCTCGTCCAAAGCATCCAGAGAGGAGCGAGTCAACACAGCCCAGACGGCAGCCCCAGTCACAGCCACAGCAACCTGAATTGCCCCATCCTGATGTCTGCATACCCTCCTCAGCCCCCACCCCCTGACTCCACCACCACCACCACCCACAATCAGCTGCACACCAAGACACACACACACACACACACAGCACACACACATATTCAACAAATAAATAAAAAAAACAACAACAACAACAAAAAGAAGAAATAGAGGGAGGAGTCAATATCTGGGCTTAAGAGTCAAATCCCTCAGGGACCCTCCATTCCCTGGATACAGTAATCCCCCCAGAGAGCACGCTCCCAGACTCATCCAGCGACATGGGAGATGAGCATGATGATGCCTTCTAATGGCACAGTGCAGACAGTAGTGCTTTGTAGGCAGCCCTTTTTGCAGAGAGAGGAATAAGCAACAAAAGGAATGGAGGTTTAGTGTCCATAATGTTGCCGTTTGGGGCTTTGAGGTGAACCTGATGGACGACGGATGAGAGGTTAATGTTTGCTCTGGCATATTATGTCACAGTGAGTGAAAAGAGCATACTGACGTGAGGTTTACGCTCTACTCTGCTGTGTACTTACACAAAGCCGCTCGTCCAAAGTCACTCGCTTTAGAGAGTTAATAGATAATATTCTCAATAAAACAAAAAATGCGCAGTTAAAAAAGCGACAAAAACGAATGACGCTGGTAGATAAAGGTCCGTGCATTCAAGTCTACACACAATCCAACGTTTAAATTTACTTATTCCCACTATTCAATAAACTCCAAAGCCCAAATGACCAACGTGATTCATGCGAGGATGGCGTCACGCTGATTTCCCTCTAGTCTCCCAGCAGCATGGGACTTCACATCGTATTGAGCAGTATCACATTATTCTAATTAGGGAAATGTGTTGGAAAGCTATTTCCTCTTCAAACAAATGACCAACCGCACAACAAAAGCCAGAGGAATCCCATCTCCGTTGGCAAAGGTTGTGTCATGAGAAATCACTCATCCTAAATCCCTTGACATGTCATACTCATTCAAAGGGCCCACTCAGGGAAGAGGGAGCATTTTTTATTTTTTTTTTTTCGGGATGAGAGCGAGAGAGTAGGACAGAGAAGAAGGGGTTACGGGGGGGAGTAAAAAGGGACACTAGGGGAGAAGGGGGTACTGGGGTCACACCAGCACCTCTCAGCCAAAAGAGGGGCCTTTTGAGGGGAAGGCAGAGGCAGCCATCCCTGCTCTTGGCTGGTACCATGTGAAGCTCTCTGCTTCCTCTCTCTTCCTTCTGAGGGGCTTTGTTTCACACGCAAACAGTGGCAGTGGCCCCAACTCGTCCGGGCCAAGCGCTGTATCCAAACTGGCAGGGGCGAGAAAAGAAGGGAGGGGGTTCAAATGGGAGGGGGTGTAAGGGTATAGCGAGGGGGGTGAGGGAGGGAGGGCAGTGGGCATGTCCAGAATGCCAGTTCTTTCAGGCCACTGATGTCATGCCTGTGCCCACCGTGGGAGAGCAGCGGAGGGACCAAGGCGCCCCTTTCTCTATCCCCCTCCACAGTCTCTTTTTCCAGGATGAATGAATCTTTCAGAAGCTGCAGCCCATTGTGTCCCATAATCGACGGCGATTATCCCGATTTTATGCTGCCTTCCCAGTGCGAGGAGGTTCCCTGAGTGCTGGTATTGAGGACCGCTGCGATGCAGCAAGGACCACGAGGGGTTGTCCTAGCAACACTCTGCTGCTTAGAGGGAAGGGGATGAAGGGGAAAGAGGAAGCTCACAGCCACACACACACACACAGCATACAAACATTTAGCTGGCACACACACCACATAAAGATGGGCTTGAAAGATTTGCAAACGGATAAAGACTTTATATATTTATGCCACCAATAAATTTGAAAGTTAAAGAAAAAAAAACATTTACAAAGAAGTAATCCAGCACCCTAAAACTTTTGACCAGACGATTTTTTTTTTTTTTTTTTTTTAAAGAGTGTCTTTGGTGTCCATGCTGCATAATTAATGAGCCACTGTGACGAGCCATTCAATGCCACCATTCAAGAGCTGTACCGATTGGTTGATCGGTCAGTTGTCCACTATAAAATTAGTCACCAACAATTTTGATAATTGATTTATCATTTCGTCTTATTCATCTATTTTTTTTATTACAAGTTCTCTGATTTCAGCTTCTCAAACTTGATTATTTTCTGACGTCTTTACTCCTCAATGACGGTAAACTGAATTTATTTGAGATGTTGACAAAATAAGACATTTGACGCTGATCTTATTGACTATTTTATTGACCAAACAACTCGTCAATTACTTGAGAAAATGACTGACAGTTATTAACTGCAGCCCTACACTCTTACATAATCATCAACAGGTTTGCTGTGGTGACTGGTGACATGCATGGTTCGACTAATTCAGGTTGTTGTCCATGCGATAGCACAGAGGAAGATGTAAATGAGAATACAAGTTTCCCACTGGTCTCTGGAGGGGCCCGATGCCCGTTCTCATGACTGGAGCATCACAATATACCGCAAGGTAAAGACAACTGGAGCCAGGCCAGGCTCCGGATATATCTGGCCCCTCTGGGCCTCACATCCACTTGCCATGCAGTGGGAAGAACTGGACTCACACATACTGGCTGCCTGGGAGCTGTGAAAAAGCCCCCCCCACCATACCTCCCCCATCCCTCCCCAAATGAAGCTCTCAGCAAGCACTTCAGGTTGTGCTGTGCATAGGAAGTGGGAGATAAATTCCAGGATCTGAAGAAAGGGGAGCTTTGTCACCGGACGCCTCTCAATTATGTATCCCGAGATGGTTGTCGGGATGAATGCATGCAGTGATGGATAGTGACGGAGAGATGTGTGGACCGTCGCGCAAATCTTGATTATTCTGTCAGCGATGTAAACCTACTGTTCTTTGGCAGCTCAACAACACACAGAAGACCCTCTGAGAGAAACGACATCTCCTATAGGGGACCCGGGAAAAAAATTTTTTTTAAAAACGTTCCCATCGGGTGGAAGTGTCCTCAAAACTTAACGTAGTCCCAAACACCAGACCAACAACCACTCACTGTTTCATTTCGTATCAGCCTCTGATCCATCACAATATCCAAAGATCACAACCCACTTAGTCAGACCCTGATGTCAACTATATCAACTAATACATCCCAAACTCCTCACCTCTTGGTTTGGTTCATGTAAGACAGTGACCCCAGACTAATGTATGTGGTGCAGCATCACTCAGCTGTCCACTTGAAAGCCGTCTTGAACCGCTTCCAAGTGAACTGCAGGGCGAGAATAGCGCGATCAAAGAGCGGCACAGAGCCAAAGAAGCTGCACGTCGAATGGGAAGTCAACTCAATTCTGTCACTCACGTTTCTTCTTTTTTTGGGGGGGGGGCAGACTGAATAAAACTGCAAATCAACGACTGGAGAGCGAATAACAGATTCTACAATACCAAACAATGTGGCGAGTTTGGAAGAATAGATGAGTCAGTTTGTAGTTTTGTCTTGGTGCCAGTGTTGATCAGCAAAGGAAAATTAGCAGTCATAAAAGCTGTTAGTATCATTCTATCTCAGTCAAAAGCACTCTCTCTCTCTCTCTCTCTCTCTCTCTCTCACTTAAAGCTGCATCAAACTTGACATAACGAAAACTTAAATGTTTTAAGCATTTAATCCATTTTGAATTTGATGGTTAAAACACAAAATGGGTGCAGAGGGTGCAACTTAACTCAACCATTACAGTCTAGATACCATATTTGTGTTCATGTTGCAGTTGTAAACACCTTTTTCTAACAGTTCCTCTTTAGAGTGACTATTAAGTGCTACCTTGGCTGTGTTTGGGCAGTCTTGTCTTGAAAGGTTAACCCTTTCCAAATAGATGTGGAGCAGCCGGGCAGGCGTTCAGTACCATGGTCAGTGACACAGCCTGAGATGAACTGCTTTAACCAGAACTGTAAGGTTAGCACGCAGCATTCCAGCACTGAAGCTCAGACCTACTGTTGTCAAATGATGTAACGCTGTTATGCAAGGAATTCACACATACCTACTGTACACCGACCTCTGCAAGCAAGTCTTCCTTATCTGGCAGATTTCTGTGTCAACAGTTCTACTGGAGGAAACTGAATCTATTTTTTGCCATCCATCATGTGCAGCAATCTGCAAAATCGCTTCTACATTGTATTCAACAGCTGTAACTCCTGTTTAAACAATTTCATCACATTTCCCAGTTTTACCACCCAGCAGGGTGCATCAGCATTCTGGCAACGCATGACTGAACCATACTGTACGTGCCTGTCCCTCAGCATCCTCTAAGGTTTCCCTTTGTTTGGCACAACTCTTTGTGCCCATAATGAGGCAGTCATTAGAGGGAGCCTCTGGGAATCCTGAGGCTAGTGTTGTAGTCTGCATAGGTCTCTCAGATGTGACCAATCCCACTGTAATTATGTGCTTAACAGCCTATTATGCCGTGGAGTGGCCGTTATAGGAAAGAATCGGGTGATTCCCATTCATCTGCATAATATCTGCAGAGAGACTTAGTATGGTGGTGTCTAATCCGACCACAACCCACAATTATAATTAAATAAGCACCCCTCCAACTCCACTTTTATCCCTCCTTCTCTTTTTCTTTGTGTTGCATTCAAATTTCCAGACTCTCTGGCACTCATTGTGCATGTCTCAGCTGTTTTTGCTTTCACTGTTTCCTCTGTCATGTTCTCAGTCTTTTCCTGTGATGCCATGTTTTCCAAAGCTGCGACCTAAAGGAATTTGTCACTCCACAGTCCACTGTCCTCTCTCCCCAGCCCCCATCTTTTGCCTAAAGCCGCACAGATGAAAGGTCAGCAGAGAAAAGAAGATCATCCGTAGTCATGTGAGATTTTCCCACTGCAGCCTCCTCCATCAGATGAAGGGTCACACACCTAGCTCAGACACCGACATTTCTCATCCCTCGTCCTCCTATAGCTGCTTCCGCGTTCACGCCGGCTGCATGTGAAGCGATGCTACCGTCATTAGCAAAGGCGCATCTGTTTAAGAGAGTCGGCTATATAGCAGCACACAGCGTTTGATGGCTTCAGTCCGATCCCCACAGGAGCTCATTAAATCTGGCAGTGAGGCAGGACCACCCCACCCCCCCCCACCCCCTACTGCAACCACCGCTATGGTATACCCGCTACACTGGTGAGAGGGGGGGATGACAGATAGAGAGAGAGAGTAGACGGAGGGAATGGAGGGGTGAAACAGCAAGAAACGCAATAAAAAGATAGATGTGTAACAATGTGTGGGGGAAGGGTGGAGGGGAAAAAGGGGGGGAAGGGAGGAGGAGAAAAAAGGGAAGGTGTGGCCGATGAAGGTGCAGATAGAGACAAAGGGATGGAAATTGGAAACAGATGAGACAGTAAGTGGAGGTGGAGAGGAAGAGCTGGGCGAAGGTCGTACTGAAGCGATGAACTGAAGTGGAGAATGAGGTGGAGCATGCCGCCGCACGTACAGTAAATGAAGGGGCCCCTGCGTTATCAGGTTATCGGTGGATACACGAAGAGCTGACATCTGTGTCGGGCAGCTGGCCCTGTGAAATGGGATTAGTGCACAAATCACATTTCATACATGAGTAGACTCACCTGCCACACTCTCAAAATTAAAACACATAGAGGAGACTGTGCTCGCTGTCTGGCCCCGCGCGCTCACTCACGTTTGCGTGAGTACATGTAAACGGAAACACACGCAGAACATTGCGCTATTATCTGTGGCCATAAATCTTAACTGGTCCAGTCTTGCGGTATATTGGAGGCAGGGGTGAGGGGGTTAGAGTCTCACTCAGGATTTGCCAATAAGAGGACTAAGGAGGATGGATGTTCTCTCACTAATTAAACACTGGAGTCTGTAGGGACGCAGCACAGCCTGCAGCGGCGGCCGTGTCCTGCTCTCCTCACACCACCCCGCAGTGTTGACAGAAAGGGCATTCCTGCGCGCACACACACACACACACACACACACACACACACACACACACACACACACACACACACACACACACACACACACACACACACACCTCATTACCTCAGCCAGCTAGGCCACACACGCAAATACATCCACACTTACACATTTCTAGCATATGAGTCACCAAATCTAAAAGGTTTGTCTACAGTCTAAGTTGTTCAACTGTTTTCAATTCACCTTTTTTTATGTGAACACTGTAATGTAATCACATGCAATTTAAATGTATTATATATGTATTTTCATCTAATTCCAGGAAGCCCATTAAGCCAGAGGAACTCAAGTGCAAATATGACTACGTACCTTTAATTCCTGAGCATATAATTCTACATATAATCATATAGAGGCTTTTGCACAGGGTCGTTTTAAATGATTTATTCATTGAAATTTACAGAAAATGTACTGTCATTACCTGGATATGTGGCTGTAGAGAATGTGATGAGCAAATTACCTTAATATCAGCCAAGTAATTTAATTTGAGAGCCAGATTTTAAAGTTTTCAGATACATCTTCATCTTCATCTCTGGGCAAATGTGCTCAGAGTACCGTATCTGTTTCCTGCACAGTAATATACACCACTGCTTGGTTTGAATGGCTGCTGTGCTTTGGGGATGTGTACCATATGGTGAATACTGGCTGGATGTCGTGCTATGCTTACAGAAGCTGAAAGACACACTGAACAGCGTGCAGACATGACATATGGAGCTGCTGTATGAAGCTAAAAGGTGTGATCGTCATCTAGCTGGAAAGACATTTCTAACCGCTCCCTGTTCGTCTCTGTATACAGAGTGAGTTACACACATCACATCAGGGATGACCAGAATACAATGGGGAAGCATATCAGGGGAGCAGAGAAGTGTGACAGAGCTGTCAGTCCCTCAGTCACATTGTGTCTGTGCATGTTATCTGAAGCACGCATCCCTCGTCCTCATTACACTCTCTCTTTCGCCGTCTCTTCCTCCTTTTTCTCTCGATGCTTTTCCCTTCACACACAACATATGACTGATATCACAACATGAAGTATCAACTAAAAGAGTTCCTTCAGCTGCGTGTCTGACAGGCAGCGCGACTTCAGCAGAGGCAGACATCTGGAACCGTGCTCCACACGGGACACCAACAAACCCGCTGGAGTATGAAAACTTATGCTTGAACCTACTGCAGGTGTTAGCCGACTCTTGTAGGAAAGCAAACACAGTTTTATTCAGCTAATTTAATGATGCATGGAGGGGAACTTCCTAAAACAATGAAACAAAGATAGAATCTAAAAGGGATCCAAGAAATATGTTGCTTTGACTTTAAACTGACATTTTCTTTTGACTCTTTCACCCAACGTGAGTCTGCGCTGTAACGTAAGCTGTGTGAGAATGACTTCAGGCCTCTGACTCCGTGAGCCTGCTTTCCTTTCAGGACCACCTCCCTGACACTGTTCTTTCAGAACCACATCTTACACACATGAAGCAGGAGGGATTTTTTCTTTCACATCCCTCAAACCGCGAAAATAACAGCTAAACGCTGCCAGTTCCTGACACGTGAGAAGCCACAAAGGGACCCCCGCCGCTCCTCCTCGCTTCATTGTTTTCCTTTCCACGTCAGTGTTCGCCGCATACTTTGTCAAACTATGTAAATATTTCTTCAGTCACTTGCAGCAGCGGAATGCTGTCGAGAGGGAACGCGCTCGCCGAGGCTTTTTCCACTGCCTAATTGTGACAGCCTGCCTATAGTCACACTCAATCACGATCACAACCTCTGGGATAAAAAACATTTCAAGCACATTTCCACCGTTCTCTGTGATCCCAGTCGCAGCCAAATCCCCAGAGCGCACTCATCTTAGCCTGCTAAGAGGATGGTAAACCCCCCCCCCCCCATTCCGTCGAGATTCAAGGCATACAAGACAAATTCCCCCCCCGAAATCCTGGTTCACTGTAATCCTCATACAATAAAAGGTCCTTGGATTTCCCCGTCGATGTCAGGATCCATCTGGATACAACGGGATCCAAAGCTTGGAGTTTTTGAATAAAGCTTTGAATGTCTGTCGTGATGTTTTCTGTCACTACGCACAGAAAAACATTTAAATCCTCAGTTTGAATAAAGGGATTCATCTGTTGAAATGAAGAGGCCATGATAGGATCCTTCTTTTAGTTAGACCGCCCCATTGAAAAGTGGAGTTCTGGGTCCGAAGTGATTCTAGAGTGTCATTAGGTCATCAGATACTGACCTATTGTGTTGACGGTCAGAACTAGCGTCGGTATTTTTACAACCTGGCATGATGACAGTTCCCCGCGTGGTGTTGGAATCATCATAAAAATGTATTTTCGACTGGAAAAACTCAGTTTCCAGTTGGTTTTCTCAAGTCAGAGCATCTAACTTGGACATTTGCCAACTTATATGACGCTGAGACACGCCGGACGAAAGATATCACTGGGTTCATGGTTACGTGTATTTGTGAAATATATTTCCTCGTCAATGTAAAACAGCTTTCAATGTGTTGTTTAAAATAAGGTCCCCGGAACACTGTTTGAAGCTAGAAAGGTGGCAGGGTCCGCCACATGTAAACAAAGTTAAAACGTTATCCTTTAAGATCAGTTTGTTTATTCAGTTTATCCAGAAACGTTTGTTTTTCAAAGTTCCTTCTCCAAAACTACAAAGTGCACCTTTAACTTTACAACACTACTCAAGATCTTCTATCTCTTTCAGATGCAGGATGTTTTCATAAACTTGGCTCACATCACTGCAAAGAAACCATCAGAGATCTACTATTACATAATCTGGTTCATGAACACCTTCTAGATAGATAGATAGATAGATAGATAGATAGATAGATAGATAGATAGATAGATAGATAGATAGATAGATAGATAGATAGATAGATAGATGCAGCTCCTAATTAACCAGTGCACAATGTGGTGAGCCAGAAACCGTCCAACAAAACCCTCTCTGTGTTCATCGGCCATTGAGGCGAGCCGCTTTTGGAACACGCCACCCCTACTGGAATAATGGGCCACTTTACAGGCCTCCAAGTTAGTTCACAGAATCTGGAGCTGGGAAACCGCTAGCACAGGGTTCATGGGGAGGAGGGGCCGTTTAATTGTTTCCTTTCGTTTTTTGTTTTTGTAACCCCCTCCCCTCCCGTCCCTCCCTCCCTCCTCCCCCCCCCCCCTCCTCTTTTTCGTTCTGAAAAGGGGGCTGACAAACATGCAATGAAGGGGATTGTTGTGTGTTCCGCTGGACAAGTGGGTGAGGTAAACAAAACTAGACTGTAGGGTCCATCGGCTCGGCTCGTCAGCGATGGGATAGGCCGAGCAGTGGGGAGCAGCACTCATGCCGAGGGAGGATTGGTCAGGGGGTCTTGTGGGGGGGGGACGAAGAGAGAAGGGTGAGACAGCAACAGGGTTTTGTTTTGGGTTTTTTTTCCGGAAGAGGTGGGAGGAGGGACGTGGGTGCTGAGGTTACTCCTCCGAGTGTGGGCATTGTATTTGATGCTCAAGTTCTCATGCATGTCCCGTTTTGGCTCCCCAAAATGTCCGAAAAGTGATGGAGCTCTCCGCGATTAAGCGGACAAGTGGCAGCTCCGCTCCGCGCTCCCACAGCTCGGGCTATTTACATACTCAAGAGGGAACATTAATGCCGGCCGATCCCCCCGAGCCGAACAAAGAAGCACACAAACCTGCCTCAGAGGCCCATTACGCACTTAATTGAGGATTTGTGGAATAGTAAAAAGGGGGCAAAGGAAGAGGAAGGTGGCTGAGCCGGGGGAGGGGGAGCAGGGTGAAGTGGGCAGTGACACTAGTTTTACCTTAATTTGAACTTTTTTTTTTTTTTTTTTTTACATTATTTTCACTCTTTTGGACTTCTAGTTTGTTTTCTGGCGTGAGGATCAAACATGAAAACGATACGTCGCCACGTCTTGGTCAGCATATGGAAACTCTAAGCATCGTCAAATCCCTTTTCTCTTCATCCTCTGGCTCTTTATGCCCCTTTTCGCTGATCCTCCCATTATCCTCATTATAAACTGTCATAAAAGCTTAACTCTAAAAGAGGGATAGAAAAGCAGCTCCTCGGATCGAATGTATGTTTCAAACAGCTAAAAAACAATTCATATTAACATATTTTTAAGCTATTTTGGTTCTGTGAGGTCACATGGTCCCGTATTTGAAACTGTCAAACTTGAATATCTCCCTCAAAAAAATTCAAATGAGCGTTTCTCCTACAGCTTCATCGTTTTATATGAAGATATTATTCCGCTGTGGATCTGTCGGACGGCATCTTGTGACAAACTGCTCGGATGAAGTCTCTTATTTGTTTTGAACGAATCACTCAATGTGCTTTAATTATGATTCTTTTGTCGCCTCACAATGGGGCCGATTGTTCTCAGTGGCATGGATTTCGGTGCCAAGAGAAGAGAAGAGAAGAGAGGGAAAAAAAAGAAAAGAAAAACGAGGACCCCCCCCCCTCGTCCGACCCCTCTTCCCTTTTACCAATCACACCCGGAGCAATTCCGTGACTCCCCCTGCTGACCTGAATTCCGATGCAGCAGGTGCCAATGGGATGCGGGTGGTTTGGGTTTTTTTTTTTTCTGGGATGAGGACAGTGGCAGTGGAGGAGGGAGGGAGGTGGGAGGGATGAGGCCCCTTCACTGTACCGCAGTAAACACTGACTCGAACCCTCTCTGGGGCCCCACGACATGCATGTAAACGTTGCTGTGACACATTCATTCTTTTGAGAATACGGAAAGAAAACTGCATATTTAATAATTACGCTTGTGAACGAGATGAAGTGAGTCCACCTGCCAGAGGAACTTTACTAACTCTTTACTTATTTCACACTTTGTTGGCCTGACCCTCTTATCTCATCAACTCTGGTGGTCGCTCCTCCACGTGTGGACTTGCGGTCGGTTGTTAGTGCACGTGTGGGCGACTCTGACCGTGACTTCTGACCCGTGTTGTTTAAACCAGATGGAACCAGCCAGAAAAAATTCCCACATGCTCTTTGTACTGGGCTGCAGAGCGTTTTGTGACCTCAATATGTTTTTGCTTCTATTTTGCTAACGAAAAAATAAACTGTGAAATCTGACAAAGTGACCTCAGTCCTCAAAAGCAGACTAATAATTTAAGGTTGTTTAAACTTTTTAGCTCTTACAGCTAATTTTATAGTCTGCTTTACTTGTTAACTCTTAAGGTTTTTGGTTTCCTGGCTAAAGTCAACTTTTTAAGTTTACAATGTACTGAAAAGTTTAAATTACATTTAATCAGAATCTTATTTTATTCAATAAATGATGCAAATTAATCTGTTTGCAAAGCACAAATGCAATAAGAACAAAATATTTATATTTAGTTTATGGCTCATTGTTTTCTGATGCTCCATTTGAATCATCTTCTGTTGTGTTTCAATATATTTATGTTTTTATGTATCTTGTAACATTTTGTCACTTTCACTTCTTCTTGTACATGCAAGCAAAGACTAAGTTCTGCCTTTTGCACGTACATTTTGGATATATTCTGATACTTTAAGTTCTCTTATTTTCAGCCTATTTTGTATTCATTTAAACTATTTTGTCAAGTTATATTTTTATGCTTGTTTTTATTGGTATGCTGTGTTGTATGTTGGTGTGTCTGCTCTACGCCACGGCAAGTTTCCACCAACATTTGCAGTAATAAAGTAGATCTGACAGGTGGCCTTCTTTGGGAAATTGAATTTACACCTCATGATCATTCTCAGACCCAATACTTTGTTACTTTAGTTTTATGGAACTTAAAACTGATTCATCTTTTTCTACGTGCAAGGGCAACAAATGAGCAGCCACTTTAAGGGAAAACCCAAGATTTCACTTTCACCATCATTTACATGTCAACACACAGATCACACGAGCGGTTTAATGATCGCTGCCGTCTCATAGCGAAACCGAAGAAAAACGCCTCGGCCGTGGCCCGGGTTGGACATCTATCGCTTTGCCGCCCAGCAGCAGACCCGCTGCTGAATGCCTCTGTTTCTGTTCCTGTGCAGTCATACAGAAGTGAAGGGAGCCAGGCTCTTTGTTTGGTCAACCCATGGGAAAGGCCTCACTCTGTTCTGCTCTCTGAGAACCAAAACACTGATTCTATAGGCGAGAATACAAGAGCAGGGAATCGGGGGGGAGAGAAGAAAAAAAGGGAGGAAAGAGCATGAAACCTCACATATCAGGAAGATTCACGTCAGGAAATACAGTGAGGAAGAGGAGGAGGAGGAGGGAGGAAGCCTGAAAAGCAAAAGAGAGGGAGAATCAAGTGCAGGGACAAGTGAAATTGGATGATATTAAGGTTAATTAGGAGGGACTGAAATGAAAAGGGGGGAGGAGGAGGGAAAAAGAAAAAGTATTGAGGAAGTGAGAAAAAAAAGAAGGACAGAGATAGACGAGCATGAGGGAGGTAAAGAGTGAAAAGAGGAGCTTGTTGGCACTTTGGCAGCTCCAGCGTGTTCCCAGGAGGATTACTCAAGCAGTAGATGCCACAGACTGCCAGCAAGACCCACCGAGACGCTCCCTGAATGGAGACGCTCACACACACATCACACACACACACACACACACACACACACACACACACACACACATCTCTGTGGACGTCATCCTGCTATCTGTTTCACCTGTTTCGTCTCCTCACGCAGCTCCACTGTCCTTTCCCTCTCTCTTCCTCTACTTTTTTTTTTTTTACCCCACCAGCTTGTTCGAACGCCTCCCCCCCCTTTTCTTTTTCTCACTCTCTCTATTTTTGTTGCTCCTTTTCTCTCTCCGAGCAGCGGCGAGAGAGAGAGAGAGAGAGAGAGAGAGGAGAGGCCACAGACAGGTAGCATATGCTCCGTCTTCAGGGCTGCTTCTTGTGCAGGCTTCTTTTACATCCTCACGCTCTCGGAAGACGGATGTCCAGGAGGAGAAACGTTCCCACCTCCCTCTGCTCCCTCCCTCGCTCCCTCACTCACTTCATGCTTTAGCCATTCGTCTTCTCTTTTTTTTCCCCCCACTCGGAGGAAGAGTTCTATGTTTTACTGTCTGTCCTTTTCTTCTTTCTGTCACTCCCACATATTAAAGCTCCTTCTTCCCACTCTTATCTCACACTTCTGGCAGTGTAAAATCTCAGTTTGTCTGGCAGACGCTGAAGTGTTTCCACATTGTTCTTTGGGTTTTATTGTTTTGTTTGTTTTTTTCACAGGCGCCCAAACTGCACCGAAGTACATTACAGAGAACAGAAATATGAAGGCAGCGAAGAAAAGAAAATAGGCCGGCGCTTATCTGCTGCCTGTTTGCTTTCCAAGGTGTCGGGCGTTATGTAAAGAAAAACATAACGACACGAGCATATTATTACATTCTATCCACTATGTGAAACATAGGATTCAATTAATCATCCGGCTCACTCTGCGGTGCCGATGCAATTTTCTTTTAATCGGTTCATGGCTGCTCGCTGGCGATGGCTCGTTTGCCATCTGCTGTACCGTTCCCCGCCACGTATATGCGTTTTAAAAAAAAACCCATCCAGTGGATTCATCTCTTATTAATTCTCAAGCACAGCCGACTACTCTAATCAATCCATAAAAAAACTGTTGGGACTGACTGGGGAAAATGTAATTTCCACACTGAGAGACAGCCAATGAAGAAGCTATCAGTTAGTCAGGATATTGATTTTTTTTTTTTTTAACTTCCTTTTCCTTTCTGTATTATTTACCCCTGGCCTGCATACCTCCACAGCTACCCTCCCCCTATGTGTGTGTGTGTGTGTGTGTGTGTGTGTGTGTGTGTGTGTGTGTGTGTGCCTCACAGCGGAACAGCATTAAACACAAAGGCACACACACACACACACACACACACAAACACACATGTTCATGTAAACATCTCCTCTTGCCCTGAAAACCCTGAGCGATGTCTACACTAATTAAAGTCCTCACAGATGGTTATCATAACAGATTCAGAGAAATGTGATTTGGACTCGTTTTTTTTTTTTTTTTACTTCCAGTGGGCGATCAGCGACGCTGCAGGGTTTTTGTCTGGGCGTGTGTGTGTGTGCCTGATCATTGGATACTGAGAGGGACTGACTGTGAGGATTCCATATTACTCAAGATCATTAACTTTGCTTTACAATCATCCAAAAAAAAAAAAAACCTGCTATAAATATTTATATCACACAATCAGTAACTCAGAAACACTGTCTGAAGCTGGAAGAAGGTGGCGGGGAAGTAAAACAGTGTGAAATTATGTTCTCCTTCTTTCTCTTCTGATTAAAATGTGCTCCCCAAAAACTACATAGTGCTCCTTTAAACTTATATCAAAGAATCCTATAAAACGCTGCGTTTACTCAAGGCTACAGCATGAATCTGAATCATTTATGAGCTGATAATAACGTCACATTTCTTAAAAAAAAAGAATAAATATATTTCCCTGAAAAGCACAGAGCGAAACAAACAAAGCACCCAGGAAATCATGTGCTTTCTATTACTTTCTCTCAAAGGCAGGTGAAGAGAATTAATGGAGCTGCATGAATCCCTTTACACTAATGCTGCTCTTCTCTGTAAACAAATGCTAAGTATGTGCATAATGCGCCCAAACACTCTCATTCTCATGAGTTCTCATTTATGTGAATATGTTTCGCAGCATGAACACCACGTCCCTCCCTCCTCTCCTCACATGACAAACATATACGCCCGTTTATCAGAAGAGAAAAAAAAAATAAAAGATCCACCCTCCTACAGATTCAGGCCATGCATTTATACTAAATGACTCATTCTGCCTTTAAGCATGTGAGAGCTCGCCCTGAATGTCTGTCGTGCTCATTCACGTAAGGCAGAAGAAGAAAATGCCACAGTACAGTAGTTTAGAGAGAGTCGCCTCTGGGAAAAGGACAAAACGCATTAGCTGCATGGACACTTTTCTTTTACAAGATTCTCCCAGCAAATTACACCGAGAGGCGGGATGGGGTGGGTGGGTGGTGGGGGGGGACCAAGGCCTCGCCGGCTCCTGCCACATACAATGCAACAATCATGCCGCAGCCAGCTCGGCTCCCTCCTGGAACACTACCTGCCCATTAAAACGAAAAAAAAAAACCAAAAAAAAACCCCCACAACAACAACGAGGAGAGAAGCCTCCTCACGCCTCATTTCAGTGCATCAACATGAGAGACAGCATCCATAGACCCTGTTTTCAAGTGACAAGCCAGGAGTGATGCTGACAGCGACCAAGTGATGGTGCCAGGAGAGCTGGTTACCATGGTGACATTGATGGTGCCATTGGAAAACCGTGTGTCCCTGTGTGTGTGTGTGTGTGTGTGTGTGCGTGCCTCCATGCGTTTTTAATATGACAGAGGGGATGGGCTGCAACCATTGGCTCAAAAGGTGGGTGGTGATAGTAAGGTAATGAGCTTCTTTTTTTTCTCCTCCTCCTCCTCCTCCCAGGTCTGACTGCACGAGTGTCATGATCAACTCACAAACACAACATGCTGCCAACATTTTAAAGGAACGGTGTAATCATAAGGATGCAGGTGGTTTTCTGTCTCACGTCATAACACAGAATTAATGAATGTGTCAGTCAGTGAGAGTCGTCAATCATACGTTAACGATTGCTCTTCAGGTTCAGGTTACAAACCGTCCTTCGTTCTCACAGTCACACTCATCGTTGCGCAATTATCATCCAATCGCCTCTCAGCAAGATTTAACTCGCACATAAAGTTGCCCTGAAAATAAAAAAGGGGGTCACACAGTGAAATGTTTGAGCACTTTTTTCCCCCTTTGGAATCATCCCCGTCCAGTCTGGATGAGAATGGAGACGTTGCGCGT
Organism: Acanthopagrus latus; assembly: GCF_904848185.1. NCBI lineage: Eukaryota > Metazoa > Chordata > Actinopteri > Spariformes > Sparidae > Acanthopagrus > Acanthopagrus latus. The sequence goes on along the minus strand of NC_051046.1, from coordinate 4,601,782 downwards.
TTGGCCGAGGCGATGGAAAAGGGGGGTAAAATGGGGGGTAAAGGGGAGCCCCTTCGGTTTGGTTGAGATTGAAGGATTAAGGCGCGATTAAACGCACAACAGCCAGATATTTAGAAAGAGAGAGAGAGAAGAAGAAGAAGAAACAGAGGGAAAGGTTTGTTGCCCCAAAGGTTGCACCTACGGCTCTGTCACCAAAGTGTTGCCCGCGGCTCCACAAACGCGCAGAGACGCACCTTGATCAGCTCCCTGTGATGCTCACTGACAGGACATGAAGGTTCACTTACATCACTGGGCTTTTTTTTTTCTTCCTTTTTTTTTTTTTTTTTGTTTGATGCATGCAAGTCTCAGGCAGGTAAAGAGCTGTGAGAGGAGACGCGGCTCTTTTGTTCACCCGTGTAATATGCGCGCGTACTGTTGACGGTCTTGTCTGCGCTCCGGGACTTTTCACCGCAGCTTTGTCACTTTCACGTCTTAATCTGCGCCCATGTGTGGAATATGAACGATGCGCAAAGAAGTCAAAGAAGGTTTAAATGCACACTTGGTGTTTTCTTGTAAATAAGTAAATAAAAGAATTGCGCACCAGAAGAAGTCATTTCTCCATTAAAGCAGTTAAAATCGAATTAACCTGTGAATTGTTTTCACGATTAAAGAACAAATGCAGCTACAAGTCAGGATCAAGACGAGACGCGCACATCTTCCGTCGTTCCAGCTACTGTATCGGTCCTGTGTGCAAGCCTGAGAAAATGAGGAAAATAAAGCAGAACAGCATCTTACCTTTGTTGCAAACCACGGTGAGAAAAGTTTTTTTTGTTTGTTTTTTTTGGTCTCGTCCCCTCGCAGGGTCTTATCGCATCCGCTTCAGGGGGTGGTCAGCCACGGCGAGCTGCAGAGCGCACGGCTGGTCCAGGACAAGGGGCGCTTCACAGACCGAACGGAGGGATTCTCTGTCAGTAAAATCCGAGGAGCTCCGCAGCTCAACGTTCCCACTGAATGAGCTCTGCCTCACCTCACTCCTCGGCGCTTTACTCCCCCACCCGCCTCCCCTCCCGCCCGCTTCCCCCCTCTTTGTCTCCACTGCATGGGAATGCCAACTCCCGTTGGTTGAAGATGCAGCCTATACCGTCCTCATCATCTCTCCCTTCCTCTCCCCTGACCCTCTCTCACACTCCCTCTCTCTCACGCACAGCCGGATTTGCAAAAAAAACACCGTCAAAGTTGATGCAGATTCCGTTTGAAAGATCTGAAGTGCAGAGAGCTGGGTTTTTCCCACATTTGATGAAAATCTGCGAAACACATCCAAACCATAGAAAGTGCGCTGATCAGAGGGAGCATCAGAGTCTCCTGCAGCCTCTGACCGCTCTTTGATGTGTTTCATGACCTTTATTTTGTTGCACTGGTTAGAAGATAAAACTCATTAAATCTATTTCTGTGGCGAGAATAGCATCCTGTCAGTGTCTCTCTAATCACCTGCAGTAAATCAGGTACATGTCGAACCTCTAAGACTTTCACAGATAGTCATTTGAGTTACACAACATAAAGTGAAGGACACTTTAGGGATCAATGCATTTCATTTTAGCAGTTGTGGATCCACATAAAACCAAGTAAAAACACAAACTGAGTTATAAATGTCAGTCAAAAACCACAAAGTATGGAAACCCTGAGTACATTTCATTTTTCACTGGATTCTCACTGATTTTTCAGGGCAACAAAGAAAAAAAAAATCATGTGGGAATTTCTGTCTTCAGTTCCATGCGTGAAAAAAAATTCCATGCAGAAAACTTCCTCCTGAAAAAAAAAATGTTTTACTTGGTTCTACACAGGAATTTACAAATGTATCATGTGGAAAATGTTTCTGTCAGAAATCAGATGAATTCTTTTTTTCATTCAGTTTCTCTCAGATTTTTACAAAATCCTTTTTGTAAACTTGGTTCCACCAAGGAAAAAAAACTGATTTCACTCATTTTTTTTAATATCATGAGGATGTTTTTGGTTGAAAAACAAAATTTCTGCCAGATATCAGGGGACATAAAAATCAGCCTGTTTCACACATGAAAAAAATCTCGAGGCCCCACGTGGCCCCTCAGGGCTTCTGTGTGAAGGAGAGTTTTTGGCTCAGTCAGATCATTATAATATAAAGTTCTGGCATTACTTCTAATTATTGACTAATAACTCCGAGTGACATAATATGGCAGACATGTTGTTTGTGTTTTGTTGCGTTCCTGCACGGTGTCAATGTTGAGGTTGTGCAACAATTCAATAAGAAATAATCTGGGAAATAAAAACTTTGGAAACATTTCTGCAATATGCCTTTGATTCAAGCTTCGTAAAATAAAATCATGCTAGAATAATGAAGGCTGACACATCCATTGCTATTAACATGTGGAAAACCCTCAAACTGGAAAAGATTAAACCTTGTTATTTCAGTTTGAAAAAAATACTGAAACTATTCACTGATGAACAAAACAGTGGCTGATTAATTTTGTGTCGACAGAATTGTTCAACATTTATGTTTCTGAGGTGCTGACAAAGGATTTCTTTATGTTACTAGAGACGCAAAGTTCAAAATTCAGAAAAGCTCATGTAAAATACACAAAAACTGGAATTTAGATTCATACCAGCTTTCGTATAATTTCACAATGACTTTTCAAAGAAGAGTAAAGAAAGAAAGCGTGAAGGTCGGAGGGATGGCAGGCTAGAGGACATCATGTTCATCAGCAGTAGACATCTCTGCAGTTCACACTGACATTATCTTGGACATGATGTCAACAGCATCGTTTCTTCATAATCCTTCATTTCTTTGGGTGCAGGACCGTGAATGTGTGAGGAGACACAAGCTGTTGTTTTCTTATCTTAAAGATTATCACCCCTCGATGTGACAGCGGGATTTTCACCCCTCCTCTGGGTGTGGCAATTCAGAAAAGCCACACAAACAGAGTCAACCCAGTCACCAGAGTAAATGTTTGCACTGGCATACACATCTGCATACCACTATGTATTTCACCTTTGTGCTGTGACAACACTGTGGTTAAGGTGTGGCTACGTTTAGGTCCAAAAAACACTTCTTTATGGTGAGGAAAACATGCCTTTGCCAAACACGTTTGGTTTAAAACACCATGTTTTGTTGGCTCTTCGATGGCTACAAATGTCCTGAGTCTCCACATGCCAGCATTTTTTCCTTGTGACGGTACTGGGCCTGTAGCTTCGTGTTGTTGATGATCCACAGCATCTTATTGAGGAAAGGTCGGGGTGGAAGGATCGGTAATCAAAATGCAGGATTTCAACCGTTTCCTACAACGTAAATGTTAGTCAACCTACCGAAATCTAAATGCTGGACATTCGTGATCTGTTAACAAAGATGTAGCAGCATTCAAGATCATTCTTAAATTGCTTTACAGTTTACTGTGTGTGTGTGTGTGTGTGTGTGTGTGTGTGTGTGTGTGTGTGTGTGTGTGTGTGTGTGTGTGTGCGTCGGTAAACCAAATTGTTATTGCATTCATGTATGAGTCAGTACCCCTGATGCCTTTAAAACTTATTGGGCACCAAATGAGAGCACGGGGGGGAAATTAGAGCAAATCCCCAAAACAGTTCCAACAAATGGAGCCACTCACGCTGACTAAGCCGCGTGAGTGGCAGAGCACCTTTTCAACTCGGTTGATGTTCCGCTTCTGCACAGGTTAGAGAAGAACATATAAAATGCTTTTTTTTTTTAAAGTTGGGAGAAACCTTCAGGTAGAGCCACAGATGAGGGATCCCTCTCTAGGAAGGACAGTCATGTAGGCAGACAATAGTTCATCAACATCTGAACCCTCCTCCACTGCTTCTCTGCTCGAAGGCGTCCCCCAGGGTTCGGTGCTCGGTCCTTTCCCTGTTCATCCTGTCCAGTCCAAACTCACTCTGATCGACTGCCTCCGCTACATCTGATCACAGACGCAAGCGAACTTAACTGAAAACTAAACTAGACATGATCATCATCTGTACCAAAAGCCCTCACGGTCTCTCTCACCACACATCCACACCCTCCGAGTCATTTTGGACTGCAGCCTCTTATTTGAATGCCATATCAGTCACATCACCAGAGTTGCCTGTTTCTAGTCAAATAATACAGCCACCCTCCACCCTGTAGAAGTGCACAAACCCAGCAGCAAGACGTGTATTTGCTTCTTTGTGTGAGGAGGAACAGCAGAAGTGCTGCCAGAGACCTACAGGATGAATTCCAGCAGGCTACTGGTGCGAATTACAGAAACAGCCTCACCTAAGGTGGCATGAGGGTCTGATGTCCGCTAGTTGGACCTGTGCTCATGGCCCAGCACTGTGCACTTCAACTGGCCTTCGCAAGAAAGTACCACGTCTAAGCAGGTCTACAGCAGTGGCACCCAGAGTCTGAGAACTCCGTGCTCAACGTAGTGCTGCCTGTAACATCAACCAGCACGACGGGTTTGTCGGTGCTTCAGTGATGTTTTTTTTCGGTTTAATTTTGATCCAGCCCTCAGTGGGTTGATGATTGTGGTTTCCAGTAACTTGCTTCATTTTGTTCCAAACCAATTATACGATGTACACCAGTAAAGACTTGCACCTTGAATAAATCATTCATCAAAATCTGTGGTGTGACTAATGTGCTCCCCTTTTATGTTTTGAGCAGTGTATTCATGCACTAACTGCTACAGTTTTCCCAGGAACGTGATAAAACCTGTTCTGGTACTGTAAAAAGGGGAGGAGCCAATGGTTGATGCTCTCACAGGAGAATGTGGAAAACTGTCACAAGGTTGTTTTGAGGATCATAAAGCTGACAGTCTTCAGAGACGCCTCAGGGGAGCAGGGGAGGTTTTTCCTTTGGGGAAGGGTTGTTAATGTAAGTATCGAGCTGAGTGCTCATCCTCGTGCACCTGAAAGATTGGTGTCGGTGCTGGTGAACAGCATCAGGTAAACCAAGCGAATGTTTACAGTCCCCGTCAACAAAGGAACCGCAGCGTGATCGCACATTTACTGTATATACTGCAGATATCCTGTGGTCCCTTTCATTCACTCCCTCTTAATCTTGTCATGCAACCCCTGTACACACACACACACACACACACACACACACACACACACACACACACACACACACACACACACAGCTGTAATAAATCATATTGCCACTCCTGGCTGTGAGATTCCAGTCGCAGGCCTGCATATGGATGAAAACACAGCTGGCGCTTTACATCAATACAGCAGAATTGCTTTGTGTGTCGAAACACGAGCGTGCTGTATACTTATTCAGGGGCCTGCGCAGAAGTGTATTAATGGCTTTCTTCCATTTTAAACAGGCACATAGGGGAGGTAATGACCGAATGATACCCTGCTCTGTTGAGGTTCATACCTTATGTATGTATTACAGGGCTGAAGGGGCTGGAATAGGAACGGGTCTGGGGGTAGCCTGATGAGTTGCTGAGAACGTCATGGGTAGAAAATGGGGGCAGGGATCATTTCACAGGGCAGTAAACACATTACTGCTGCTCAAGGAATACGGCTAGCAATACCCACCAAATCCTACCAAAAGACGGGGAAAAAAAAAAAAACGACAAGGAAATGATCCTTGAAACAATTACTGCCCATGTAACCAGAGCTGAACATTCAGTAGTTTATTTCTCGCAGTATAAATCTCCATTAAAAACACACAGAAACATCATCACTGGGTGACAAATGACTTTCAGCGAAAGGTGGGTGCTGTAATGTGTTCTGAGTCAATCCCAGATGCACCAAGCTAGTGCTGTGATTGCCTCACTGGCGCAACAAATGTATATCACTCCGCGGCTGGAAGTAGTTCCAGATGAATGTAATGTTTGATCTTGTTTGAGTCTTGGTTCCTGAAAAAATAAATAAATAAATAAAAGAAATACAGTCCCCAGCTTTACCTTAAACATTTGTGACTCATTTTGAGAGGGGTTTTTTTCTGTAAGAAATATATAGAGCCCAGATATTTAAAAAAATTAGCTCCATTTTGTTTACTGCTGCTGTTTTTATGGAGAACTGCGCAGAATATTGTTCAGCAAGATAAAACAGATATTGACTTTGTACATATGGATGCAGAAAGATTATTAACACGTGAAGCATTGAGATTATTTAGTCACCTGGACTAAATGTGGGCAATGAGAGGGGGAAAAAAGCTATTCATCAAAACAAACTGTATACAAAATGTATTTCACTGTACAATTGATTTTAAGTGTGCAATTTCACATTTCTGTGGATTTTTTCTCCCTGCAAGAGATTGGTGATCCAGATTTTTGTAATTTAGTCTATTTTATATTTGCTGATATTTGTAAAAGACAGAAGATGACACATGATCTGTACTGTGATGGTGTCTCGTCAGCTCAATGTGGGATGGGGCCAGATATTGGTACGACAAAGAAATAAAAAAAATTAGCAGTCCCACACTATATCGGACCGGAATACTAACAACGGAGCTGCGTGTGAATCCTTAGTGCCAAAATGGTTTAGTTCAAAGGGCTCCTCTCCTCACACTGAGGACAAAGACGGCCCATCAGCCCAACTGGGAAGCTGGACTGAAACCTAAACATTTTGTGTAAGTCTGGTGTTAAGTATTTTGCCCCTCTGCCTCTCCAGTGTTAACTATGGAGTTCTCATGGTGGTGTTTTTTTTTTCTTCTCATCATTATCCAGGTACTTTGCTCAGGGATACATCTCTGTTCCCAGGACAGTCAGGACTTGGTTAAGTGTTGCCCATGTATGGAGGATGCCCTGTGAGCTGAGCAGGGCCTGTGAACAGACAGTCTCCCAGCCACTCTCGTTAGGGAAGCATGGGATTGTTGTTCACCTCCGGTTAATGGGTGAAGGAAAGACAGAAAGTCTTTGATTTTGTTACAAGGGCACAGTAGCAGTTATGCATTTCAATCGTGACCTTATTAAGATGAAGTGCTGGTTGGACGGCTGGATGTTTTCAGAATAATAACGACAGAAGGAAGACGAAGAACAAGAAGAAATAGATCTTACAAACTGACAAGGACTGAAAAAGTTCAAATATGACGGAGAAGTGAGAGTAAATGTGCTGATTGTGATATAAAAACAAATATGAATTTACAGAATCCCTTGTAAAAGGAACTCCCAGGCAAAAATAGACCTGGAAGGCAAAGCTGCACTGAGGAGCTCAAGCTCATAACGCTTTAGAAAACCTATTATATATTCTGGGCCACGTCCAAGTCCTGCAGAAATACATTTTGAATTTAGTAGAATATTTATGAACGTGAAATACGGCCAAGACAGATGTTGTGTGATTATCTTTCTGGCACATCTTTTCAGAAGTCTGGCAGCTCCGTCTTAGACCAGCTGTTCGGGCAGGAGTGGAGAGAATTTCAGTTAAAGACACAAAAGCAACACACAGTGTCACCTTGCCGCTGAAACACGAGAGTTGGATTTATAGATTTTATGGATCTTTATCCAAAGAAGGCGACATCGGGATACAAAGCATTGATTTGCTTTGTACTTAATATTAGTTAGGACTACCCCCATGTCATTCAGCTGTAAATTGATAGTGTTTTCACTAATTTTACCAAGATTTTCCACCAGACAGAATTTGTGCAGTGATCTCTCTAGGTGTTAAAAATTGGGATGTAGTTGTGGGGAAAGTCCCGCTTTCCTTTGGACCACCGCGGGACCTTAAAACGGAAAATATATTTACACCATCTGACTGCAAGAGACAAATACGTCATTTAGATTATGTTCGAAATGGGCCATGAATCTAAAATAAGTTAATATTGCAGGTCAGGAGAGTGGAAATACTGGAATGGACCACACAACCTGAAGTCACTTCAGTGGCATTAAACGCTCTCTTTAACCTCGTAGAGCCGGTTTCTCCTGCCAGCTCTCACGTACCCAACAAACTCTGTTTTGTCACGGCTGTATCTCTGGATAGGACTTTTAGTGATTTTATCTCTGTGCTTATCTCTCGTTCTTGGAAAGTGTCGGCCATGTTGGTGTTGATGAATGTATTGTTTAGGCCAATGAGTGCTTTCACACAAAGCTACGTTGACAAAAATATCTCACCATTAACTACCATACATATTTAATTTCCATGCATATCAGAATTTCCACCAGAGGGCTGCCATGTTGACTGCTGGATCCTCGACTCCCATCAACCACATTTCCAGTTATCAGAGAGAAAGACGGTCCACTCCTGCCTCGCACCGAATGACTGACAGTTGGCAACTAGCAGCTACTGATATACATACGTTTCTCTCAAGAGCTGGTGGGAACTAAAAGTGACCTATAGAGAGATTAGACTTACTTTTACCAGGTGCCAAGTGGCACGATGCCAGATGAGTGATAATGTCGCTCCATGCCAGATAGATGCTAGATAAATGAGCAACTGTTTGCTAACATGCTGACCTCACCGCTGTTGTGCTGTCGCTATGCTGCCTCCAAACTAATGAAACATAAATAAATGCAACAATTACATTTTATTCAGACTTTTTTGTTGTTGTTGTTGCTCTGAGGTGACCAGGCTTTCATAGTCTGGGTCCTTCACATTCAATACTTCCTGTCAGATGCTTGCAGACTTGCATCATCTTTTATATCACTACCCTTGAAAAAACCTACCTTGGGTCTGTTTTTCCAGCTCATTTTTTTGTAGAACATTTTGTAGAACGCTGTATTCAGTTTCTGTCCCTTTAATTACCTGGTATTAGCTGTTTTATTGCTATGGTTTGTATTATTTCAACACTGAATCATCGTGTCAGGCAGCTTGTAACTTAAATTATTATGAAATCACCAAATTAAGAGCCCCACTCATCTCTTGCTGCTCTTAAACATGATGTATTCTTTATTGCCCCCTGTTGGAGGTCAATACAAGCTGCAGCCGCTCCTCCTATGTAAACTCACGTCTGAATAATGGAGGAAGGTCAGAATGAAAGTAATTGATTTAATTTGAGCACAGAACGAGGAATTGATCTGTGAATAACGTGCTCTGTTTATGGTTTGTGAAAACGGTGCTGCTCTGACCTGGATTCATTTGCCTCACAGCACAACCTCACCGTGCGCTTCGTAGAGCAAATATAAGGTGTTTTTTCGTGTCACATCATCCCAACGTGAAGGATTTAACTCAGCACAATGTGTATAAACGTGCACACATGCTGAGAAACAATCACACCCAGCCAGGCGTTACCACACCCGCATTTTCTTTAATTAAAAACGTCATGATTTTTCGAACACAATATGTACATCTCTATCGTCGTATGAATTGACCGAATAATTCAGCACGTTACAACATATATACATACCAATGAGTACAATTCAAACCATCGTGAAATGGTTTTCTGGTCATTTTCAAGTCTGTTACCTCAGCCTGAGGGACCTGAACACTGAAGTCTTCTCATGAAAGGTTGACGCCCAGCACATCTAATGTGTTAGCACCCCCTTCAGTTGGATCACTGTGCTGTCCAATGTTTACAGTGCTTCTGCATTGAGTAAGAAAAATGCCCTTGTGCAATGAGACTGAGAAAAAGAGATAAGGGAGAGGATTGTAAGATATGAAGGCTTTTAAATAGCTTAGAAGCCAAGATGAGCCACACAGTAGGACTTTTATTTCATATTGCTCTGTATCCAGTCTTTAAAGTTGGCTACATGTGTGTAGACGGTGTAGAGATCAGGATTACACTCCCCTTGGTCATAGCCAAAGCTCACCAGTCCCAAGAGTCTCCACAACCCTTTGTGCCTCTGGTTGTTGGTGGTTTGGTCCTCAGAGAGGGCCGGGAGGACGAGGATTCCCCCAGTGTCAGACGGACAAATGTTCGAGGGCACATAGTCGGGCTTCTGGCTGGCACAGAGCATATTGTCTGTGACGCTGACGGGCACGCCGTTACGAGCATACTGCTGCTCACATGGGACCACGTCCGCAAGGCGAACGTGCCCGACCCTCGCCCTCTCATCGGGACCCAAACTTGCATCGGTCAGTGGAGACCAGCCTGTCACCAGCCCTTGTCCTGAGGTTACCTCGTCTCCCTGGCTGTCTGAGATGCAGAGGGGCGTCACTTTCTCCCCGATCCGTGCTTTGTCCAGTAACTTGACCACGGCGATGTCAGAGTCGAGAATATTGGGGTCGTAATTTGTATGAATGGCGATGGAGGCCACCTACAGGAGAGAGAGATGGATTTACTGTGCAGGTGCGGTTAAAAGGGATCATGAGAAGACCTTATCTCCAGGAGCTTACCCTCAGGTGCTGCAGACCTTTACTGTCCCTGCTGTCGTCACGGTAGTGCTTCCCCACCACCACCTTGATCTTGGCTGCATCCAGGGGATACACCTTCCCCAGCTCCGTCACACAGTGGGCTGCAACAACCACACTCCTTTGGTTCACCAGAGCCCCGCTGCACACCAACTGCCAGTCAGAAGCCTGATTGAGGTTGCCAGTTCCTACTCCACTGTCCCTCTTCAGGGACCCTGCCTGGCTGTCTGCCTTGGTCACCTTTGTCTCAGCTCCGTTGGTGGAGCGACGGTAGATGGCTGCCAGCCAAGGCCAGTGAGCCTCGGCTGGCCTCTCCGGGTCAAAGGTGGGGTGCTTCCCACACACTGCCAAAGGGGAGGTGACAGGATGAGAGACTGTATCAGTACTGAGTGTTGTCTGTGAATCTCCTTTCCCATCAGACTTTCATTTTATACATGCTCATAAACTTGATGTTTTCAAGACTGCCTACCAAAATACAAAGCAGTGACAATAATGCCCTTAAAAGTTGCTTTAAGATGCTTTTTAACACTAATAAGACTATATACGTATAATCATAAACACATTTACAAGCACTTTTATATCACTTTACAACAGCCTATAGACTCTTAAGAACGTTTTAAACAAAAGCCTTATGAGGTTCCGAGTTTAAAATGACACTGTGTGACTTTTAAAGAAATTATGGAAAAGGAATCTTTCCAAGACCGTCAAATACAAATGATTTGGGGTAATGATTAGGTTTTTGATTTGTATTTGACGACCTGGACATGAGACTGCAGCTCTCCACGACCCTGCAAAGGATAAAAGGGTAGATAACGGATGGATGGATGGATGGATGGATGGATGGATGGATGGATGGATGGATGGATGGATGGATGGAGACTCAAAAATCAACTTTCTTTCTGCGGAAAGTTACATAGTGTTGCTTAAACTAACTAAACTTGTGTTATTGAGAAAGCTAAGCATTATTGTTGCATTCTTCAAAAAGATAAATGTCTAAAAACAATGATGGCCACTATAAAAATGTTTATAAAATGCACCATGGGTGATGAAAACATCTTATTCCTGGTGTCATAACCAAGTAATAAATCAACAGTTTTACAAGATAGACTTAAGAAATGTGTTTTTATGCCTCTCAGCTGCCTTCGCTACTTTGTTTCACAATATTATCAACTGCCTGGAAAATAAATCTCCCTTCAGTGTTGCTGACATCGTTATTAACGCGGGCAGACCCCTTTTATTAAACCGAACACAGCTCACTGACCCATTTAATATCTTTCCAGGTGGGTATTAAGGGAGGCTGTACGAGAAGTTTTTGTGATTGCTGCAAATAGTGATTCAAGTGGCAGGAGGCAAACTGTGCACAGAGAGGAAAGTCTTTCACATGAACTGTTGCATCAAGAAAATTAAGAACTCTTTTACAGTTATTAAGCTTCAAAGAGGAACGCTGTGTGCAATATGTCAATGCAACCTTTGGTGTTATTGTACCAGAATTCTCCTTTTTGCTACATTATTATATGAATGTGAAGGTTCATACAAAGTGATGTTCTGTATACAGAAATATTTAAATTAGAAGCCATGGTTAAAACTTTTGACGTTCTCCAAACTAATTTCTTTTATTTGAAATGTTGCTGCTGCTGCTGCTGATGAAGAAGAAGAAGATTGCACAGCTGATTAAAACCTGGAACAAGCCTCGCTCAATCAAAGATGCTGATCGTTTGAAGTCTAACTGCATCTATCTCATGGCTCAGCTGTAAATGTCAGCCACTAGCGTTTTATCTTAGCAGCTTTGGGAACCTTTACAATGTCGTAATGAAGAAGCTGACAACGTATTCTTCACTGTCATTAATTAGAGGCAGGGATAATATTTTGTCAACAACGCTCCACTGCTGTCTGAGTGACCACATAATAATTTTGTATCACATATCACCGTTGATCTGTGGGTGTAAATCACTGTATTAAAATGTGTGTCAGTGTGTTTGCTCTGTGGGAGAGAGACGTCAGGCTGAATGATCGGTGGTCCTCTGCTGCCCTCACCTGGTGAACAGGACACATGAAGCCCGCTCCATTTCCCGGTCTTCAAGCAAGTGCGGCGGGAGCTGCCAGAGTGTTGGTAGAACTGAGAGGCGCACTCGTACTCTATATGTGTGTAAAGGTGGTGGAAGCCCTGGGGCAGCTGGGAAAGAGCTACAGGGGCTTTAGTGGGTCCGACAGACTGGAGCTGCTGGCCGCGCTGAGAGGAGTACAGCTTGTGCACAGGTGTCTTTCTGATGTGAGAAGCAGAAGCCAGATGTATGCAGACATTACCCCTTAGGTTGAGGGAGCAAATATGAGTGCAGAAAAAACATCCTGTATGTACTATATGACGTGCTATGAAACACAATGCATCGGTAAACATACCTGGACGGTGCCTGAGGTGGAAGGACTCTCTGTCTAACCAGCTCTGACACTTTGGGCTCCCGGCAGGCTGCAAATAAATACACACATATATAAACACACACATAACACATACAAATACAACACACATCAGAGTCCTATTAGCATCTGCTGTGATTTGAATTAAGCTACTGTAGCTGAACCAGTGACTACTTAAAGCAAACTCTCGCCAAAATGCAACCTAGGCTATTTTTCATATTTTCGTTTTCGGGTCGAACTCATTTTCAATGGGAGTGCTACGGGTACTTTAGCGATAACATCGAAATCGCTAGTTTTAAAACACTATGAAGGCTCGACACAACATCAAACTTTGCTCGTAGTATCACCAGGCGCTCTCTCAGGGTCGTAATTATGCTTTTACACAAAGGTTTGACTCGGGTACATTCACAAAAAAAGCCTAGGTTGCATTTTGGTGAGAGTTTCGCCTTAAAAGAAGAATTCAGTGTATTCACAAATACACATATTCATTTTCTTACCAAGAGTGGCACAAGTTAGATAAACTCCACTCTCATGTCTATATCAAATGTGAGCCGGTTAGCTTAGCCTGGCATAAAGACTGGAAACAGTGGGCACCGGCTAGGCAAGGCTCTGGTTGGGGGTGAAAAAAATCCAATTATCAGCACAGAATCCACAAAAAAAATAAATAAATAAATAAATGAAATGAAAAAACAGGTTTAGTGGTTCAGGAGGATGTTGTTGCCTCCAGATAGAGCTGTTGTTCCCTGGTTCAGTCTTTATGTTAAGCTACACATAAGCTCATTGGCTGCTGGCTGTAGTTTCATATATGAATGTCTGAGTCTTCTTATCCAACTCCCAGCAAGAAAGTGAAGCAGCATTACCTGAAGGAGTTTATTCTGCAGGACTGGAGAAAAAGAACATTATGTGCCTGCAGTATAACTAAAGCTTTTTTTCTGCCTGTTTAATTCATAAGACGAAGTCGAGCCGAAGGAAAGTTCGACCAGTGACCTCTTGGCGAAGAGCTTGAAGAGCTTCCGGACTGAAATCCATCAAGAACTAATTAACATTTACAACTCCAGACTGATGGATTATTGTACTGAAGTAATCCTTCGCCCACTAGCATTTAACTTTAGCATTTGTTGAGCATTTGAGAACCCTTTACTTGTCTTATATTGACAAGTTTGATGGGCTGAGGGAAAAGAGAGAAACCGATGATCTCTTATTAAATATTCATTCATTTTCTGATAAAACATTGAGTCTTACGAATCTCTGTCAATGGTAAATATTTCATCTGTGCATAAACCATTCTCAAAAATGCTGCACATGCATACCATCGACTGACGACCAGCCAACATCAATATCACCAATTGAAGGTCTAGTGTGTAGAATAATATTCATAATGATGTTTTCATTAGTGTATAATCACCTGAAACTAAGAATCGCTGTGTTTTTAATAACTTAGAATGAGCCTTTAATATTTACAGCAGCAGCAGATCCTTTCTACATTTTTCTACAGAAGCCCGGAAGGAACAAATCAAACACTGGGTCTCGAGAGGGCCTTTCATGTTTTCTTGGTACCTGCCGCGGGGCTTTAAATGATAAAAAAAAAAACAGCATCACAACAGATGATGGTACCTCTGACACAGAGGGGCTGTTTGCCACTCCAGGTACCATCTGGCTGGCAGGTTCGTCGGGCGTCACCGCTGACAGCGTAGGAGTGGTTACAGAAGAACTCCACTGTTTCAGGCTCCACCCCGGGCAGCTTCTGGTGGTAGCCATGGTAGAGGCGAGGGAGAGGAGGGCAGCTTTTCTCTGCCGGAGGAGGACAAAGAGGGTGAACACGATGGAGAAGGGGAATAGGCATTTGATTTGATTTTTCTCAATGAGTCTCTTACCAGTGAAGCTTTGGTTGACTTCTTTCTCCTTTTCTTTTTCCTTCTCCTCCCGCTCCCTCTCCAGCTCCTCCTTTGTTTTCTCAGCAGAATCCTCATCTGTGTTGTCCCCATGAATTGTTGGTTTTTCCTTTGGCTTCCCGCTTTCCTCACCTCCCGCTCTGTACATGGTGTACTGTGTGATGTTGACTCTAGTGGGGATGATTTTCCTCCCAGCCTCTGGAGAATCTATGCTATTGTTTTCTTTCTTTGTGTCTTTCGTATCATATGTAACTGTGTCGTTCTTTGTCATTTCCTTTTCAAATATCTCCACTGTGTTGTCGCCCTCAGTTATGGCCGGCCTCAGCTTGGTATCGTTAGGGCCGACTTTATCCGGATCTCGTTTTCCATTCACCTGCTCCTCTTTTCTTTCCTTCTCTTCTTGTCCTTTGTCTTTTATCACAACGATTTCTGTGACATCTGTCTTTCCTATCTCCAAGTTTGTGTCTTGGTTGCCTTCTTCTTCTTTCTCGGGTGGCTTTGCTACCTCAGGTTCTTTCTTCTCAACTGTATTCAGGCTGTTGTCTGGGCCTTGACTATCCACTTTGTCATTGCTGCCTCCACTGGGCTTCTCTGACCCAGTATTTCCTTCCTCTGGCTCTCCATCGTTCCTGCCCTCAGACGAAGTTTTCTCTGGAATGGTATCAGTATATTTATCTTCTCTGTCGACTGCTGTTGCATTCTCTTGCCCGGTGTTTATATCTCCCCCTCCAACACTTTCTTTTTCTCCAGCTGTGTTCTCTTGACCTTTCTCTTTAGTTTTGCTGATATCTTTGTCTGTGTATTTATCTGTGTCTGTCTCTTTTGCCTTGTCTTTGCCCTTTTCTGCCTCAGTGAGAGTATTATTCACTGCGGATAAACAACACAAAGAAAGATCATCACTGAATCGTCAGACAGAAGCTGATTGCAAATTATTTTTGTTCAAAGCTGGCTCATCATGCTGAATGGCTCAGTTTCTGATCGATTATCTGCACAATAATAAAGTAAAATGAACTTTGGATATTAAGCACTGACTCGTCCGTTTGTATCTCTAAGACACTGTGTCTGACCTTGGGTGCAAACAGGAGGCGTCCCACTCCAGGTGTTGTTTGGGAGGCAGGTTCTCTGGGAGTTCCCACTGAGTTCGTAGGGCTGGTTGCACATATACTGTAAAGCGATGAGGACATCGTTTGGTCCATAGACCAAGAAATGGTCGCCATGTGTCGGCTTGGGTGGCAAACTGCATACTCTTTCCACTGGCACTGGAAACAGAAAGAAAAAAACCAAGCTTTTTAGAAGTCGCGATTCTGCCTTTGTCCACAATCTGCACCATCTCTGGGGAAGTTTGTTTGGAATGTGGAGACAAGCAAATTACTTTTCCCAGTTCACATCATTATCCTTACCGCACTTTGGTGCAGAGGCACTCCATGTGCCGTCACTCAGGCAGATGGCAGAACGCAACCCTCGCAGTTCAAAGCCAGGGTCGCAGCGGAAAGTGATGCGAGCCCCCGAGTGATGGAACAAACCCTCCGTGGATCCATGGGTGGGCACTGGAGGCCTGTGGCATCCCACCACTGAGTGGAAATACAGGCACGCACATTTTATTCACGCACACATGTTGTGTTATTTTCCTGTTTCATAACTGACTGCTGGGCCGTCCAAATTTAGACGTAAAGAGGATTTAGGAAGCATCTCCAGCATTCCTCAAACATCCGTTTATTCCACCTCCCTGCTGTAAAAGACCACACATACAGAGCTTCAGTGAGTTAATTGCCTTCTGCTGTTTGCAGGTCAGACAGGTAGCGAAATAAACAAACCTAAATCTCAGCTCTCAGACTCATTACTCTTGATTCAAAAATGCCCAGAGCTTTAAAAGCATAGCCTGCTACCGTAGAGGCCCATTAATGAATAATTTCACCCATCGTGGTTAAGTGCGAACAGTTCACAGCGAGACTTGAGCACGTGGCTCGTAAATAAGGAAGAAATAGATGCAGTAAAAGAGCTTTAGTCAAACTGTTCAATTTTCCAGTGTTGTAAAAGTGGATTTTATGAAGTGGGGAAGTAAAGAGTGGTAGTAGTGGTGGAATACTGTGTGTAACCTTCTACAAAATAACAGTATCCATGTCAAAAAGGGTGCAATTATCGTGCAATTCATTTAGCATTCAGATGATCTGCCTCTATCTTAAAGGCAAACTGCAAGTGTGCACAGAAACGCTGCGGTACAAGACCACAAGTGAGTTCAGAGAAACTCAAACACACATGTTAACACTAACGTTATCATACCATTACAGCACTCTCTGCAAGATGATCCCTCGGGAGGTTTTTTTCTGTGGTGTTGACTTTAACTTAGGTCAGATCCATGAAATTCACTGTCTGGTTTTATAGCTCCAAACCACGGAACCCTCCCTATAATCTGGGCGTTTTTTTGCCTTACGGCACTTTCAACCTTGAGTCCTCCAGGGGAAGAAGAATGCTGTTGGCCAGCGCAAAAGTGGGAAAGTAAACTGCAGCTGACCTCCTCTGAATATGTGTTTTCTTTTAAAAACAGAGGCATCCTGAGGTGTTGTGACGAGCCTCTGTTGTTTGTTTTGGGGCTTAAATGATCCATCCGTCATGTTGGATTTTGTGGACAGATGTAATGAGATGAATCTGGAGTTATTAGGCTGGAATGCTTACGTAATATACACAGTGACACATACTGTAAGTACATCATCATTCCTTTCATTAATGACTTGGAAACTATGTTGAAACACGGCTCTCCAAAACAGATTAGACTCTAGAAGAAAAGATTAAACTGTTCCAGACAGAAATGAAGAAGAGGAGAGAGAAATAATTTTTCTCGAGTTTATACGATAACTTGTCAAGATTCTCTCATACAGAATGAGTTTTAGCTCAGGTTACAACAGATGACAGGTTGATTATTGGAGCCCTAAAATATGAACAATGTCAGGTTCATACTTAAAATTCTCCGCCTGACTCTTGGGCAGAAATGTGGACTATATTTCCTCCACAAAATGTCCTGACATTACTATTCCAGCTCTCTTCCATTAAAATTAACAGCTGAGGATTCCTCATGGGAATACAAATGAATGCACACAGTGTGGAATGAAACTTGTGCCTTTTTTTTTTTTTTTTTTTAACAGCTCTGTCCTCCGATGGAAACGCTGGCTCGTGTTACAGAAGCGAAATTGTTTCACCATTCGTTTTATAGACTCAAATTTAGCCCTGAAAAAGACGGCGTAAGAAAAAGAAGTGAGTGGGGTTCAGGAAGTCTGTTTTTGTGGGATCTTTAGGGAGGTGTATTGGGTATAAAAACACAAGTTGAGGTCCAGACTCCTATAAATAAAAGACCTTGCAGGCCAACCACACCCTGATCGGGTCGTGCCACACATGACGAAGTGGAGCACTGCCAGTGTTGGATTTCAGGTGGGCATCTTCCTGTCATCTTACCCTTTAATTTATTTGCTCAGTCAGTTCTTTCAGCATACTCATCTGTCCACAGCAGTATGAGGTCATGCACTAGTTAGGCTGAATGCTGCTTAATTTCATGCAAAAATATTTTCTAGTTCTCGAAAAGTTGGTTGACCTAAACCATAGATGCACCGACAGGGAAGCCAGCTGGCCTGAACCAAGTCCAAACCACAGACTTCCCCCTTGTGACTGTGAATCACCGCCTGCCTTTGGGCAGCAACAACAGCAAAAAAAAAAAAAAAAAGAAAAAAGAAAAGAAAAAAAGGAAGAGGTCAATTCCCGATAAGTTTGTCATAACTAGGTGTGTCTGATTTCAGTCGGAAAATGACTCAAATAATTCAGAGCTTTTGTAAGTGTCAATACAGTAATCCGCATGTTTTTCAGATGTTTGAGAGACGGAAAATTCAAGTCATGCCTACAGCGTGTTGTTAAGACTGACGAGAACCTGCTGGCATTTTTTTCTTATAGTCATTTAACCCTCGAAACACCTTTCCAGCGTGATCTCACTCTAGAGGCTCAGTCATGTTACAGACTCACCATTCTCACACCTCTTGCCCGTGTAGCCAGCCAGACAGGCGCAGTGGTATGTATAAGAACTGTCCAGGACACAAGTCCCATCATGCAGGCAGGGAGAGGAGCTGCAAGCTGTAAACATACAAGTGCGTGAAATTAGGTTACAAGAAGAGAAGTTGTATTTATTAGCAGTGTAATGATTCGACGTGTGTGCCAAAAGGAATGGCTGTCCGCAGCAAGGCTACATCAAGGGATTCATATTCAAAGCTGGCACCATTTAAATGTCAGTGTGACTTTCCATCTCTGAATGTGTGCTGGCATTTCCACACAGAGAGGCCCTGTTTACTTTTACTAGATCTGGCTTAGCCGCTGGTAACTTCACGTGTGTGTCTATGTGTGTGCGTCTGCTTGAGGATGACGACATTTCTGGAAAGTAGGACATTTTGGTCGGTCCTCGCTCTCTCGACGGGCTGTTAGCAGGCTCAACAGCCTGATGAAGGCTTTTGCCGAAACATGTAGCTGTCGGTCACGCGCTGTTAAAGGCTTTTTATGGCACGCTGGACTGTTGGTGCTTTTGGAAACTTCTCTCCTGTTTGCATTTGTTGAAGCCCTGAAGAGCCTCTTTGTTCATTGAGTGTGACCTTACAATTGACTTTTTATATACTGTGTAGAAAGCAAACACACTCTGGTTGGGCTCTGGTATTGGACTAGGACTTGATTTTGTGTTTGAAGATAAAGTGTGTATCATTTGAAGTACCAAAAAAAGAGCAAACCTTTGTTATATGTTTTACTGAGTTGTGTACTTACATTAACTTGTTTTTGTCTGTTCAACACTATAAATGTAATGTTGAATAACGTAACTTTATTCAAGTTAACGGAGTGTGTCATCGAGTGAATGTAACTAAAACGTGACATGAATAAAACTTCTAAACATCAGATCATCATTGAGCCTTTCTGCCAAATTGAGGTTAAAATTAGGATAAAGATTGGGATGTGAGGTAGGAAATTCATTATTTCACCAAATAAAGAAGTAAAAACAGTAAGTATAACAAATAGTAGTAGCAGCAATGTTTCTGTTGTTGTTAAACGATACTGTTTATTTGACCTGCCTGAGCTCTCCTGGAAAGTCGCAAAGAATCCGTCAAAGTTCTTGTAACCATCAGACACGAAGAGTATGTGCAGACTGTTTCCAGAGCTCTGGACCGGGGCGGGTCTGTTGTTCCCACAGAATCGACCGATGACGCGTGAGTTGATGCTGTCGCCATCTCGGACCTCCACGTAGTCGTAACGACAAGAGGAGTGATATTCCATACTCAGCATCATAAACCTGTTAGAGGAAGAACATTGACAGAAAATCTGACAAATAAGCTAAATGGTGTTGAAACAGAGTTTATATTTATTAATTTTTAATGTCACAAAGTCAACTTTCCAACACTGGAAATTACTTGTAATGTTGCAAAGCTCTGACCCACTTTACAGGTATCCTGGTGTTTGAAGCTGGTGTGTTTTTTTCATGTTAAAACTGTTTTCCTGGACTGTGTGAGCACCTGTGTTCCCTGGGAGTGTCACGCCAGCTGGCATCATGGTACCAACGTTTTAAAATCTTCAGCCAGCAAACAAGTAATGAACAATAATGATGGCTACTGAATACATTAACAGCTGCTGAAGGTGATTTGCCCCACTGCCCCATGCTTGCTGTTCTTAATGGTGTGTGAAATGTGTCTCATTCTAACCACCACCGCAGTTAGAAGTTATAGACTGACGTCGCTTTGCTTTTGTGTGTGCGTAACAAAGAGTACTGGGGGGGGTGAAGCTGTGTGCAGCAGGAAAAAGATTAAAGGGAAAAACATAACATGAGATCAAGGCTACGACAGGTATAGGCAAGTAAGACCAGGTTACTTCTGCATGCAAATACTCTGCAGCAATAAAATGCGAGTTCAGATGATAAGTTGAGATGTAGCATGATAATTACTGATGCTTTGTAGCAACAATAAAACTGTCTGCACAATAACAAAACAAAGTGATGCCTATCTTTTTTGGCTTAGCAGCTTTGGCTGTCTTTAGAGATATATTGTGCCTGTTCAGCAGTTTTAAGTGCACATATATATGCCATAACGTTTATGTAATGGCAACAATTACTGCTGATAAACAGCGTTACCCATCCCCGTCTAAATAAGCATCTCATTATTTCAGATCAGCAGCTGTTAAATGTCTATAAAACTACCTGAATTTATAGGTAATGTGTAAACATTTCCAAAACACGCTCAGTGTGTTTAAATATGGCCGGGGCATCCAGAAGGAGTTGCTTTAGGGCCCATATAAATGTGAATTTAAATGAGTATGATAACTTTCAGGAGAAATTTACATTTGCTTTCGATCCTTGAGCTGTCTGGTTGAGTCGCAGGCAGAGTGTGACATTGAGACGACTGCCAGCTGGATTAGGAAAAACACAAAGGAGTCTCCTTTCCCCTTCCTGCCGATTTCAGATGTAATCTCGTTGGCCTTACATTGGAGCGGACATGAGGGACTGATGAACTTTATACAAGACACTGGCTTGCTCCCAAATCCTCTAATTTTACCCTTTATCACAGACCCTTGAGTCACGGAAGCTTAAACTAATGAGATGTACAGTAATGCTAAATGTTAGCCTGCAGCAGCTCCCGACAATTAAAGCCAGTTGCACGTGTGTTGGCTGCGATGTGAGCGTATATCGCGAGTCACTGTAAAGACAGAAAATACAAAGAGGCCCAGCCAGTGATTTCACTCAGGCCCAGACATATAACTTTCCATTGGTCTATCGTTGAGCACAGCAGCTCTTTTTCATTAAAGGGTTTTGTTGGATTTGTGTCACCAAGGACATAAAAATATGACATACAAATATCCGCCATCTCTTTATTGTCATTACAGAATGGAGTCAGCCGAGCAATCTACGCATTTCATAGTTCACGGTGGTTCAGTTTAACGCATAGCATAAAAAATACTTGGAATGGTTAAATGTATTTTTATGCACCCAATAAACCATTACTGTATGGACTGCATGCTGTCCTCATATCTGACCGTATGGAGCTTTTGCTGCTTCTAAAACCCTCGTGCAAATGCTCGCCTGTAAAGGGCTGCATGTGTAATGGAGAAAATGACAGAAATAGAAAGTTATCACAGGACTGAAAAGTAATAACACTCCCCCCAAAAAAGGGGATGTTGTGGTTTCCAAACCGTGCTGTAGACTCGCCATCCGCCCATGACATGCATCTTGCAGAAATATCTGAACTGACTGGAAATTTGACTGAAGCAGGCCAGCCATTAATAACTATTACAGATGGACCATGAAGAGCCCAAAAGCTGATGCTTCAAAGCCTGTATACTGTACTTCAGCATGGTCTCATCCACAGGTTGTCGAATACTGACATGTTGTCATATACTTTGGCATCTAGTACAGATGTACAAGGTACCTTTTAGTGTCAATAAGAAATGCAACAAACCCCAGTATAACCCATCTATTTCAGTTTGAGAACGTAGTCCCAAAAACAGTAAAGTGGTAGGTCACTCGCAGGACCTTCACCCAGGAGACATCACCAGCAGAGCAGTCGTTGTGCCTATACTTAACCAAACTGGGACCATTTCACAACTTTAAGAACGTGTTTGACAGGATCTCTGGAAGGTAGGCTTCACACTAAGAGACGCTGAGGAGAGTGACAAGGCAGCGTTGGTATTTTACGACCTGGGATAATAACATGTATTGTATTTATTTGCAAGCTGTGGTCATAAAATTCACATCAGTTATTTCATATTCACCTTTTGGCAAGGCAACCAACAGACCTCTCCTTTGGTTGTATGATCGAATGTAGCTCCAATAACGGTTAACAGTAAAGTCTGTGATTATTCAGATAATAACTTGTGCAACGTCTCTAAAAAGACACTTGGCTGTTGATTCTTTAAATTTTTGGCCATGACAGTATGATCCTTGGGATTGAAATGTCCTTTTGTCACCAATTTGATTTGGACCATAAATTATCTTCCTATTAAAGTTTGCGGGCCCCAATTTCATTCCTTAAATGTTTTGGAAGCTGCGACTGCTGAAGAATACAAACAATCTGACCTGTGGTTTTACCCATAATGCTTCATGACAGGCAAGATGAACAACTATCAGTAAATATTAAGACTAACCTTCCTGGTGTAACTGCACCCATATCACCCCCAAAATGTGGTTCTGATGATACAGGCAGGTAAAGAAGAGCTACAGGAGCAGAATGCTATCGTCTCACCTGAGGTCAATGGTGAAGGGACGGTCCACCTGTATGGTCCACTCACACCGAGCATTGTTGGGGTAACTCTCCAGCACCACGTGGCCCTGCCGTTTTCGGATCACTCCCCCACACTCTAAATGACACACATGGGAATGATTTCCATCTTGGAAAGAAAGTGGCATGCTATTTAAATTTCAGAGGCTGTTAATTACAGCTTAATCGTGATTTTGACGGTCGACATTCAGCTGCTTTGGTTACCATTCAAACCAAAAGCAATTATATTTGTCCAAAGCCACTGTGTTGTGCTCAAGAACATGAAGGAGAATAAACATAATGTGCAAATGTTAAAGAAAGGTACTCAGCAGCCTTTCCAGGTTCTGCTTTTAATTATATGTACAGTGGGTGCACCCCTTGGCAGAATATTTGCATACAGAGAAAGCTATTGTCTGTGTCCAAATGTTACATATCTAATTAAACGTTGTGGGATTGCCAATTGTTGACTCTGACTTGTCATTCAGCTCTTCACAGAAAAGCTCCTGGGCATATGGCAGCACTCCAAGTTGGCATAGTTGTCCCAGATGAAGATAAATCAGCAGGGAGGGAAAGAACATATAGTATGGTATTCATTTCACTTAAAAGGAAAACAATCATTTATAGTAAAGCTATGCAGGATCCGCCCACTGGGGGAATAAAGAGACTTACTCATGCAATCTCCGCCAGACCAGCCGGGCCGACACTCAGCGCAGTATTTTCCACTAATGAAGAAGTCATCCCTGGGGCCCCATGTCCCGTTGTTACAGCGCCTACAGTTCTCAAATATACTGCAACCTGAATGACAAAGAGTCGGAAACAAAATAACATAAGTTAGGTCCTTCAAAGGAGCCTTTATTGTTGAGTGGAACTGTCGAGCTGTATCACCCAACTTCACCCCGCTATATTTCCTTTATCTCATCTCTGCTAAACTCATCAAGCTCATCTTACACTACAACAGAATATAAAGAACATATTGCTGCTCCCTGAAATAGTAAATGCAGAGGAAAATGCTGAAATGGCTTCCTGGGAGGATGGATTTTCACTTATGAGACTGCTCTGCTGTCCACAGGAGGACAACATCTGACCTGAGGACAGGTATGTAGTCAACAACAAATGGGTGATTTACACATGGGTAATTATGATTGTACACATCGGGGCTTGGAAAGCATTTTACATTTTAACAGTAAAACATGATGTACAACAGCTGTTTTTTTCCCCATAAAGGAAAACATGAGAACATTCAAGCTGTGAGGAAAACATGACATACGTGTATAGATGGATGGTATGTAGGAAAGAAACTGAGAGAAAGCAAGAGTTTGGTTATGTGAGATGCAGCACACATGAGCATGCATCCCAAGATGACTGTATTTTCAAGTATATATACATGGCTGTACTTTTTACTGAGACAGTGAGGGTATAAAGAGGGAGTCAAGAGAGAGAACCGATGTGAAGTCGGCCTTGCAAACAAATTAGATTGGACGCAAATTGTCTCAGGCTTTCTGTTATACTGCTCGTAATGCTGCAACGCAAACAGCTGTGTAGCTGATAGACACCACTTAGTCTTGCACAAACTACACTGTACATATCAAACAAAGACCTGTTTCAAGGATGAAAATGTAGAGGCTGACTAGAATCAAGAGACGTATATTTTATAAAGAGAATGTCTGGTGCTGCCAACTTTTTCTTTGTTCAAGGTAATGAAATTTGCCACACCTCATCAAATTGCACACATAGACTTTACTCAGGCAGTCTGCCCAAGTATATTAACAGCTGCCCAAGTACATTTGGTGACCCATTCTAGCATTTACTACTTTTTTTTGTATCCATCCGAGAGTACGACACCATCCAAAATCAGCTTCTTATTGGACAATCTGCCCTGCAGGAAGACAGACGCCCTCTGGTACTACGTCCCTCCTGTAAACTCCGATTGTGATGAGACCTCTCCTATCTAACATAGGCCTACTTCTGCCGTTGTTTTTGTACAAACTACTCCTGGTTGTCACGATGGCATCCAGTGGACGTTGGTTCGTGATTAGCTGCATAAGTAACAAGCATCCTCCACACGCAGCTCACCTGCTCTTATGACAACAGAATCACGAGTGAAAAAATGTTAAAGTTTTTGGTCAATTTCATAAAACCTTCTGTTGATGAGGAAAACTCAATAAAGCTGGTAGAGATAAAACAAAGAAAGACTCTTTCTGCAAATCACGGATACATTAAATTTGTAAGTTTTATACAGACTGTGTTTCCACATTTCAAGTGCCAAAACACTTATTTAACGACATGTGAGGGCGTATTCCAGTTGCGTTAGCGGCAACAAACGCAGGTAAAGCAAAACACAATCTTTTCCTAACCACAACCAAGCGATTTTGTGCCATAAGCACAGCGGGGTAGCAACATCAAACTGAATGTAAAGAAACAAAATTTCAGCATGTGTATATTTTGCCAACATCATTCTGACGATTGGGTTGAAGTCGTACCTGGATGGATGATGCAGGGGTCACACTCATTAATGGCGTTGCGGCAGCAGGGCACTGCGTAGCCCACTGGAGTCCCCTGCAGGGGGCATTTACAGCGGATCACGTCATATTCACAGCAGCCTCTGCACATAACGTTCCACTCTGGGCCCGGGCAGTGGTTGTACAGATACCTGTAATCTGGACAAAACAATATGTCATGGTCAGCAGTTCAGCAAAAATCACTGTAACAAGCAAGCAGGAAATATTATGTAACACGATCTCAGACGTGTACAGAAATAGAGAGGAAGATGAGTCAATCCTGACCAGCCTTGTGGGAAAAAAAAACACAGCAGACGTTGGTTATGGGCAGCAGAAGCCAGAGCGGCAGTGGAAGGATTTTGGTGAGTTCGGTGTTTATCTGAGCTGCTGCTCAGCATCGGCTCTCTGGTTATTTCCACTTCCATATGGTTGCAAGCTTTGTAAGTCTCGAAACAGTTTATCTCCTCTGTATATTACATCAGACAACATGCCACGACGGTAAAGTCATAGTGAAAACACACTCAAATCATTAATCAGAAAGCGACTCAGAAGCAAAGCGCAAACAAACCGTTTTTAGCAAACAAATTCAATGTTTAATTGGAGTGGAAACGCGTGACTCAAGGACCTTTGAGCTGGGGTTATAATTATGTAACAGTGCGGATTTTAAAAGCTGAAACAGGCAAGTGGAAATTCTCTAGTGGCAGACGTGGACGGAGAACTAACAGAAGCTGCACTTTAAACTTGGCACAATGTCAGTGCAGCATTTTGTACATACCCTCCTCGCAGCCCTGCAATCATAATAAAAGTCTCCCACCATTTATTCTTCCTGATACTTTCCCACCTAAAAACACAAAGGCACACTTGCATGCTAGTTTTATTTGTAAAGCCAGAGCCGCCCACTAGGTTTGCTGTTTATATGAATTTTGTGAAACCTAGAATCAACGACACAGACGCGCGAAAGCTCCGGTGCGCCGAGGCATAGATATCAATCTCTTAGTGGTTGTTTGCAGACAGTCGACTGGAGAGGAGAAGCACAGATGTCTTGGAATGCTGCGAGTTGTCCCTGTTGCCCTTCCACATTAATGATATCATAAATTGTATCTCAGTCCAGCTACAATCTGGCCCTCTCCTCAGCTATTTCTCCTAGAAGATGCAGTGAGGTACAACACACGGGCACTGATATTAATCAAACAGAAAGTAGGTTATGCAGAGCCACTAGGTTAACGTCAGTGCAGGTTTAAGGACACAGATTGTCCTTCATAAAGCGGTTACAGAGTTGTTTTATGATTCCTGTCTGTTCCTGGGGTCATGTATTGTTTAATAACTGCAGCTCAGCTGCATTTGTGGTGTGGCGTTGCCTAGCATTGCATGGCGTGCCATGATGTAGCGTGGCATGGCGTGGTGTGGCGTGCGATTGATCTCAGGACTATGATTTAATGTCATTCAAATGTTTTGGACCATGGCGCCCACACACGCCAGTCTCTTGTGTAACGCCCTTGCTGTTACGCCGCCAGAAATGGTCTCTTGTGGTAAAAAAAAAAAAAAAAAACTATGTTAACTTCTAACTTCCAGCTTTGTTCTCAAATCAAAGCGGGTGTTCTTGCATTGTCTTCCTTTGTTTGACTCTGGGTCCCTCCCAGTGGAGGAAATACAGAGAAGCTGGTAGTTTTGAATGAGACTGTCATTTTTGTGGACTTCTTTTGACCAAGTGTGATAACCACAAACATCCATGGCATGGGCATGGCCTGCATGGTAAGTGAAATGTCTGTTCAGACAAGAAGAAGACACAGTGCAGAGAGAGGGATTATGGGATTGTACTTTACTGTGAGTCAAAAACAAATATGCATTATGGCGATGGCAGAGCGAGTATAAACCTGCTCTACAATGCAGTCTTAAACTGCTACTCTCATTCTAGAGAAATCTATTTGAAATACATAGAAAAGTCAAACCCGTGCTTTTGAAAGTACTCAACTGATCCTATAACATTGTCAACCTCATGTGGGGCAAAAATATAGCATGTATGTTACGAGCTCAAAGGTTGTTGTGACTTTGAAAACAGTACCATGCTTTTCCTTCTACATCTGGTGAGATGGACTATGCTTATAGTAGTAAATTTAGCCTCAACAAACACAGATGAGGAGGAACTACAGAGGTCACATGTTTTAACGCCAAACCTCCAGTTATTTGTTTTAGTTCCATTTTCAAACTTGTGGTCTTTACCTACACCCAAAACCCAACTTCACCCAAAACAGCCCCAACTAGAATGGCTCTTAGTAGAGCTCATTCCTCCACCAATGCCAAACAGCCCCCTCTTGTACAGCCGTGTATTATTCCTTGAGAAATGAATGAACATGTTGTAAATGCAGCACTACAGAAACTGAGAAAACATTTCCAGATCCGTCTCTTTATCTGGATCCACACGATGAGCTAATGGTGTCTACTCTTGGTTCACTTTGAGTCCAATCCTTCATCCAAGTTTTGTGGAAATCCATTAAGTGATCATTGTGTGATCCTGCTGACAAACCAACCAACAAATGGACACAAAACACAACCTCCTTGGCGGAAGTTGAAAAATACTAGATAATCAAATTAATTACTGAAACTGCTAATGGATTGATTAGAGTAACCTGACTTTGGTCAGTGTTTGTACACATCCAACATCCAAACTCTGTTCTGCCTTTACTCACATATATTAAAATGCAGATGGAAGCAACCACATTTCAAACACCTATGACAGCTGTTATGACTGCCAGATCCTAAACGTCTTTAATAATCTAAATAATCTAAACAAGGAAGGATGGACTAAAGCCACTGGAAACTATTTCAGTAGCCAGTTTTTCTATTTAGTCTGTAAACCATGACCATTAGCAGCCTTGCAAAGAATAACAGTGCTTGTGACTCCTGCCTCATGGGGATTGGGAGGTGCTGACACCATCTCTTCTCCTCATGGGTCAGCTTCCTCACTGAGGTTCATAAAAGATGCCGTCCGCAGAGACTGTGAAACCTGATTTATTGGACATAGACATGAAAGGGTCAGAAGGCTTTATGAGGTGGCCTGTTAATGTCATTACATGGATCACTGCTGTGTGTCTTGTCCTTAGATAGAGAAATGACATCCTGTTGCCGTAACTGCCCTTAGTATCCTCAAAGAGAAGACCCTCATTCACGGTAGAATAGTTCTTTACTTTTGAAACCAGGGGTGGAAATTCATCCATGTTACCTCCGAAAGTGACATAAAATGAGCACGCTTTTTTGATATGATTAGTATCAAGACCCCCACAAACTGTTTTCTTAACGCTCCTGTTTGAGGTAAATAAACTCAGACGGCCGTGTTTTCACTGTTTACTCACTGTGAATGGATTCAGTTTTTTGGCCTCCGGCTCTGTTGATAAGACTGTTATGTTTTGCTGCAAAGCACGACTGCAAGGGTTCTCCCCCCCCCTGCGCTGGACGCATGCTGGAATGTATCTGTGTTTTTCTGGCCGGCTCTTCCCTCTCTCCCTAATAAGTGTTTACTGATTTACAACACTGAAGTCCATTTTTACATAACCGTGCCTTGGCTTGCGCCCCGGCACTTTGAATTGATTCATTTCGGCGATAAAGCTCGCTGCGTTGTAAACACACATCTGTAAGGCTTCCAGGTCAACACCTGCGGGTAACTACAGACTGGACCGTAACAATTTCACGTGGGGTTTTTACAGCAGTTCAGGAAGGTCTGAACAGGTGTGGAGGTGCACGTGTACAGGAGTAAACCTACACGGAAGGGG
Source organism: Acanthopagrus latus (assembly GCF_904848185.1). Classification (NCBI taxonomy): domain Eukaryota; kingdom Metazoa; phylum Chordata; class Actinopteri; order Spariformes; family Sparidae; genus Acanthopagrus; species Acanthopagrus latus. The sequence goes on along the minus strand of NC_051046.1, from coordinate 4,572,740 downwards.
CAGTTTGTCAAAGCATCCACCTGCATGACTCCACCTGCAGTGTTTGAGCTTTAACGTTATCATAAGACATATCGTGTCTTTCGAGAAAAAAAACAGTGCCGTCTTTTTGCAACCACACACACTGTTGGCACTGCTGACAATGGCATCAGCATTCAAATCTGGTCTCATTTATCATTATGTGGTGTTACCCAGACCTATAATAACCCAAGCTTGTTGCTGTGTGCCGCTGGCTAATGTGCATTTAAACACAGCCTGGAAGTGTTGACAGTTGATAGTAACTAGGAAGACACTTGTCGGATAACAAAGTTTGCTTCCTCATTGGGCCTCATGGCTGTCTAGCATCCCCCTCCATCCAAACTGTCTGATAATTATGTGTTGTGGTATCTGGAATGGTGTCCTCATATTTCCACCGAACACACAAAACTGGAACTGTGTCTGTTTGTGTGAGAAGGTATTGGCTCCAAGCCACAGAAACACAATTTTACAGCAGATAACATGTTTTTTTTTTCCCTCTCAGTCCAGCAGCGAGGCATGCAGATTTTTGTGTGGGTTGTTTGACTTTTCTGGTCTTATGTAAGTGCTATCTGCTTTTTTTTCCATTCCAGATGTTGAGCTCCTAAATGTCCTTCTCAACATGCATGTCAAGAAGCCATAGAAATGAAAATAGCAGCGACACAGGCATCATAACAGACGCCCCGTCGCCTGGTGGCAACCTCCGTGTGTCATAAAGCACCCCCACCCATTCAGAAGCTCTACAGGCCCAGGTTGTTAGCCGGCGTGGCTCAACCGCACATCTTTGATGTGGATCCAGAGCCTGACATCATTATTACTGAAGGCAGAGGAGTGGTAACGGAAATTCGTGTGAGTCCTCTGACCCTCAGTTCTTCCACTTCTGCCAGAATCAAAGTAAAACATCTTCATGTTATTGTCCAGGTATTAAAGCAGACATATTACGCTTATTTTTCAGGTTCATAATTCTCTTTTGCGTTACTACTAAAATAGGTTTACATGCTTGAGTGTCCAGGAAAGGCATCAGTTTTCTAACACAGCAGCTCTTGTTTTTGCTCCCATCACTTTAAGGCCTTCCTCCCAAATACGTGGTTGGCTCTGTCGTGATTTCAGCTTGAGTATGGCCCTAAAATATGCAAATTTGTGACACAATGATGTATTGTCATGAGAAGAAGTCACGGAATTAAAGCTAAGACTACAGACGAGGCATTTCAGGCACTTCGGTATCGATGTTTTCTGTGGGAGGGAGGAGCTCCAGCTGGCGTTGTCTTTGGGCATTTTAACTTTCAAGACCTTTAACACAAAATTAACAGACCTCATTTAAAACATTTTCTCATATCAAAATGTATTTGGGCAAATATAAAGCTCACAGATAGACACAACTGCTCCATAAAAGCCCTGAAAAAAACAACTCTGTTGATTAATGGACACACGGAATTCAAATCTGCTGCAGGTGCTGAATCTGACCTTAGGAGTGACTCATTCGTCTGCATCAGCGCTGAAACTGTGCCATCATTTTCTGGAAGCAACTTCCTTTGTGCTCAGCGAAGAATAAAATCCAAGGTCAGCTATTGCCTTATTATTTGTTGTCATTGTGCATCAGCATCAACTTTTACCCCAGTTCACATTAATCGCCAACAGCCGCCTCCAGACTCTCAGATAACTTGTGTAATTAAGCTCTAATTTGATCTCCCAGTGTTATCAGAAATGTAGCTGCGCTCCGTTCAGATCAGTTATCGTCTATCTTGACTTTTTTTCTTGCTCACTGCTCAGAAATTACATCTTATCAGCTTGTCTTGCTACACACCGCTAAACTATTTTTATCTGGAAACAAAGCAAAAGAGCACAATGATGCGAAGGTTTCAACAGAGCCCCTCAAACACAGCACAATGTGGCCAAGTCACCGACTGTATGTAAGACATGCACTCTCTTATGTCTCCCAGGTTACATTATGGTTAAACATTTTGGAAAATATGTTTATTCACTGTATTGGCAAAGGTTAGATGGGAAGATTGACACCATCTCCAGTAGAAAAACAACATATTGTAGCTTCATGGGGGGGTTTTCTAACTTTTTCTTAGCCGGACACAGTCACTTCCTCATCACCTTTGGACAGAGCCAGATGAACTGTGGCCCTCTGTTTCCAGTCTGCTAAACTTAGCTGACTGGCATTACTTATTTGAAGAAACAATATGTAACTTTTCTGCATTAAAATGTCTGAAAGCAGCTGGATCTTTGTGCTAGATTGTATTTAGTCGTGTATCCGTAATGTTTCCAATGTTCAAACCAAGAGAAATCTGTCAATATTTTCAAGGTAACGATGCGTTTAACCTAACGAGAGTAATTCTTTAAAACATTAACCCGCCTCTGAACATCTCCGCATGACTCATTTAGGTTTTCATCAGTAATGGTGGTTTTGTTTGGGCGGAGAGACCTCTAACAGCAGAAATTACATGCTGCGTGTTCAATAGACAGACATGAGAAATCTTATCTAACTCTCAATGAGAAAAGCAAACAAAATGTCAAACCATTACTCTGATTACTTCACCTGATTAACAAAAAAAACATCTCCTCCATTTTCCCTTAGAAGAATCTAGCCGTGCAGACAGTGTCGGTTTTATTTGGCCATGCGGTTTTGCATAATCAACATCAGCAACACCACAACAACACTGAGTCATACTTGTCCCGTGCCATAATTGAGTGAGAACTCCTGTCAGGAGGAGTTCACTGTGCAGCGAATAATGAATCCACTGCTGGACAAATAGCTTCCTCTAGACAAAAGGGTGCTTGCTCATTTAATGCTGATGTATCATGGAAACTGTTTTTTTTTACAGCAGCTGGGAGCGCACGTGCCGTGCATGTATGTGCGAGTGTATAATTCCTTTTGCCGACTGCCCACAGCAGCTGTCTGGTATTTTGAGGTTGGACTGATTTTGCTGTCATGGAGCAGGGAAACTCCCACAGGAGCTCTGTGGGGACGACGTATCTGAATGTAGATGTAGTCCGATCCCAAGCGCTGATCCCTGTGGTCATCCTGGTAGATTGCTTAAAATAAACTTTCCCCCTGCTAGGAAACCACAAACCTGGTGAAATACCCTGTAGGTCTATTATCCACGTGGGTGACACCAATATTTAGGTCTACCAGGAGTCCAAGATGTGCACATTTGTTTTCAGCATTTAACTCCTAAACTTGGAGTCAACTCTCTATGACACACTAGTTTTCCAAAACAGAGGCCATGTTTTCCTTCTTGTTGCTACAGTCTGTGCCAAGATTTCACTTTCTCCGATGAAAAATCTTTATTTCTTATAGCACACTACCCAGTAGCCCTCAAAACTTCCCCGTGGAGTTTAGTCAAACAAACTATAAAGAAAGTGTGGCCGAAGAACAGGACGTCTGAGGATCCAGGTGGGTAGAGGATCCTGAGCAGGAAGCCTTGCGAGGACGAAAAATGCCTCAGGGATGCAAAAACATGCCAAATAGGACATAAACACAGACGCAGACGCAGTCGATGAAGTCAAGATTTGCATATAAACATGTCTTCTCTGCTTTGAAAAAAAAAAAAAGAAAACTGTTTTAGGTTGCTCAATAGAAAGCATCTTTCATCAGCTGATCCAACTCGATTATGAAACATGCCGGGCTAAGAAGCAGTGACTCAGCTGACAACAACAGGAGTATGTAAATCTGCCAGAGGGAAATCTCTTAACACACACAGCTGTGCAGTGCTCTGCCCGGCCCTTTGCCACACTCACCAACATTACAAATTGGAGGTATTAGTTTACTGTGTGGTTATCGTGAGGACAGGCTCACACAGAGGGCAGAGGTTTGGGTAAGGAGTCTTGGAGACGGTGCATGGTAAATACATTACCACAGTCAAGCGTGATCGACTCGGACGTGAGTCATCTATTCCAGCAGCAGTTCAAGCGGTCACCAAGGGTAAACAGGCAGAGACAATCTTAATCTCAGGGCAGAACTCACCCAGAGACACTGTTCCAGCGGTTAAAGAGAAGCACAAAAGGGGATGAGTGCCAAGACTCAGCAGCCCTATTAGTACTCAGACTGCCTTAGTTTACCTCCAGGAATGTGAGACCACATCCATCTGTTGCTGCTTCTATGTTTTAGAGCAGAAAAACAATCTCACTTTTTATTTCACACAGAGAACAACAGCAATGAGCAGAGAGGTGTATGAGCTTTTTTTTTTTAGTGGCACAATAAACCAACCAGCACAAGTCAGTGCCTCAGCAAGAGTTGTAAAGACAAAGACTGCACAAACGTGTCAGTGCTGTTTGCTTTGCTGCGTCCGTAAAAGGCTGGATTTTACATCACTGTCTCTCTGTGGGTCTTCTTTTACAAGCCCTGCTGAGCGCTGCCGTGCTCTTAAAGGATAGAAGGGAAGAGGGGATGGAGAGAGCGCTGATGCCGGCTTTTTGAGAACAAAGAACATAAACCAAGAGGCTGAGCCAAACAAAGAGGAAGAGAGAGGAGTAGTGGAGGTAAAGCCTTTTGCCAGTCTCTTACCGTAGGGCCAGGCTGTCCCATGGGGTAAGGAGATAAGGATGAAGAGGGAGATGAAGAGGAGCCAGCCCTCCTTGCCCGAGATAATGGTGCTGGTCCAGGGGACCCTGTGGGTTTGCCCCAGCTGCAGTCCCCGTCCCGCAGACAGCATGCTGCAGTCTGGAACTCTGTTTACTTTCTGAACTCAGCTGACATCACCTTCTCTCGGCCCTTCAGTCCTTCCCTCCCCCTCCCTCCATTTCTCTCTCTCACTCTCTCTCTCTCTCTCTCTCTCCCTCAAGTCTGTCCTCTCTCAGTTTCTCTCTCTCTCTCTCACTTCTCCTTGGCTTCAGGTTACAGACCAGCCTCGCAAGGAGTTCCACTTGCAGTGGTCTCCAAAAAACTCCCCTCGCCCCGCTCAGAGGACGACGTCACTGCTCGTGAATGAACGCAAGCTCCAGCGTTTTTGGCTAAACTCATTATGGTGTCTCACACACACACACACACACACACACACACACACACACACACACACACACACACACACACACACACACACACACAATGAGGGGAAGCTCATAACAATCAGTTTATGTTCGACACTCTCTGCTCGCCACACTGTCAAGACCAATCACGGGGTGATCGATTTAATGTCTGCTCCAATGCTAATGTGTCCCTGTCCAAAAAACATCTTGCGGTCAGCGTTATTCAAGTTCCCACCTTGCTGAGCTTTAGAGCAGAAGCTGTGTGTAGTCTCCGAAAGCAGTGTGTGTTCAGCAAGAGTGTTCAGTCAGTAATCATAATGATATTAAAGGAAAATCTGATATCTCACAGCAAAATACACTTAATGGCTTTCCTGCAGAGAGTTAGATGAGAAGATAAAACTCTCATGTCAGTGCAGAAAATATAAAGCTACAGACAGGAGACTCCATCCATCCAACACCGTAACAACAATAATTTGATGTTTTACAGGAAGTTTTTGTGCCAAACTATTTCTTGGCTGGGAACAGAGATTTTCTTACCTGGACAGAGCAGTGAGAACCATTTCCCTCTGTTCTTGGTCTTTATGTTGAACTCAAGTGAACAGGTTCCAACTCTAGCTACATATTTATTGTACAGACATGAGAGTGTTGTCGATCTTCTCACCTTATTCCAACACTAAAGCGCCAACACCCAAGTGTATTTCCCCCAAACTTTCAAGTGATTCCCATTAAAGATGTACAAAAATACACAAAAACAGAGCGAAATTACATAATCAAATTTCTTATGACAATAACAATGTGGTTAATGTTATTCTGCAGATAAATTGGCAGGGAACTGAGGTAGTTTTCCCCTCGACAGCGAGGGAGCCAGAGAAAAGAAACAGTTGTTGTTTTTGATGATCTCTCTTGGGTGTGTTTTATTTGAGCTGGACACAGCCCTCAAATTAATTCATTTGTTGTTCTTCGCTCACTTGGACTCCGAGCTGCATGTTAGAGCTCACGGCGAACTTCGGATCAAACGACTCAGAGAAGGAGAATCAAATATCCCGAGCAGTTTCCTGAAACAGCAGGATTCTGACCATGGAAGGAACGCATGAGCTGTGCTCCACTCTGGGTGTGTGTTTGGTGGGGAAACTGTAGAACAGACTGAAATCAAGAGTTTATGAAGCAAGTAGAGGAATAAAGACTGGGGGGGATATACAGACGGAGAAGGCAGGGGAAAAAAAGGAAAATCAAGGAAGAAACAGAGGAGGGGGGGAGAGGAAATATTGTCTGCCTTGCTTAGCTCTCTACCCACCTTTCACCACCTCTCTACTGTTTGTCCAGATGCCTAATGGTTTATTATGTGAAACTCAAGGCTTCAGGTTAATGTGGACGTTGGTTTTGTTTCCAGAGAGACCACAGCTGCAGTCCGTCAGAAGAACACAGAGACGATCGTATGCGATTTTTTTTTTTTTGTTCTACCTAAAGAGGAAGAGTAAAACTTTAATATATCTACTATAATTTAATTTAACCACGTTTAAGTGCTGGACACAAAATGTCTCCTGCTTCACTCTAAAGTCACCTCCTCTTCAAGTTTCCACACCACACTGACGTATGCAAGCTGAATACTGGGCCAGGATTGGCTTCCAAACTATTTGTGTTGCCTATAGGCCCGCCTCTTAAAATCATATTTTTAATGAGCACACATAAAATTTTTACTTTCAGTAATGACTGTGAAAACAGCCTTTCTGTGTCTACTCTGCAATTGCGTCATTTCAAACAGCGAAGCTCAAGACATTTTTCACCGGAGGGGGATTTTAATATTGTTTTTATTTACACTGTGCTGTATTTCATAGCATTCCTGTTAGCTGGTTTGAAGATCACATGAGGATTTTACTTTTGCCCTCGACCTCGTGTGAACTATGGTTTCTTGCATGTTTTGTCTTAAAATGCAGTTTCGCAATCAATTTCTGAAAAAGATTAAAATGACTAAAATTGGAGAAACATGTTTTTTATCAACAAAATAATGTCTAACGATCGATGCCACAGAGTAGACTCAACAATACAACGATTTGCGGTTCTACATAGTGTCCTGTTGTTTTGCCCACTTGACTACAGGACGCTCATCGTTTTGGTCACCTTGCCGGAGTCTTGCTGAGACCTTCATTCATCATTACTGCTGAAGAGACATTCCTCTGAAGGAGGAACATTTTCTCATGACCCACAGATCAAGCTCATCCTGGGCTGCATTATCAAAGCTTCCCAGTTGGCACCACAGTGACTGCGGTTGGTCAGAGAGAATGGGCCCCCTGCCCACAGCGCACAGTAAAATCTCATTACCAAGTACATGAAGGAAGGAATTACCTGGGAGTCATTACACTTAATGGCATCCATTGTTTACTACGCATTTGCTACCGAGTGTTTTTCGGGGGCTGTTTCTAAAAGCGAGTGCAGTCCAAAGCGTCCGATCCGTTCATTATTAATGGAGTTAACTTGTTGGTGTTGCGTTTGAGGTCTCGCGGGTTCAGACAAAATAAAAGGTGTCTCACTACGGAGCCATGTGGCTTTAATACGAAGGAATCTAATCATGGCTTCACATTCATCACATTTCTATGGTTACACAGCAGACACAGAGTAAACAAGAGCAGCTTTTTTTTTTTTCCCCTCCACCAGTTAACGGTCTCACTCCGTCATGGCTCGACCTGCCGTCTCCACTGGACGTGGCGGATGGAAAACTAGGCCGTCTCCTTCACAGGTAAGATCGATGCTCGCAGCTGCTTTTTAGCAAAGCCTCTGAGGACTGTTGCCGGGAGCACAGTGCCATGACGAGATGCAGTTTAGTAACTTAATCGCGCAGGGCCGGTGTCAAACTGGTCTGCAAATATGCTCTCATTTATGTGCTGCACATTAAAGGGAACAGCCCGCTTAAGAAGACAGCCTGTTTTTATGAACTCTTTCAAGGTTAGCTTACTCTCTCTCTCTGCACAGCCACTGTGTTTGTGCATAATTATCTGTCCCTAAAGATGAGCAGAGACCCGTCTGACCTCAACAGTCCTTTTCCTTTACTATACACATGCAGTTAAAGAGGAGGAGGAGACAAAATGAGGTAAGATAGATGAATGGATACAACATGAAAGAGAAAATCTGCCACACTGGAAGAAGATGGCACACATGTGAGTGTCCTTTAGGATATGTGCCTGAACTCAGTGACCCAGTTTACATGAAGCCCAATCCTCTACATGCTTATAATCCTCATTTTGACATTTTCATATATGCCTATAGGTAAGTCATGCAAGATTAAGCTCGATACGGTGCCCCAAGAATTACATTTCACATAATCGCCGCTGCCCAACCACTTCCAGATACTTCAAAGCATTCTCAGCGCCTTAAACACACACGTGATATTCAAGTAATCTAGCAAGAAACATCTAACAGAGTTTTGGCTCACGTGTAAATTATCCACTCAAAGTTGTTTCCTGCCTGGCTCAGATTTACCTCAATAATATATAAGTCAGGTCAAATACATTTACAGGTCACTTTGTTACTTTGAAGACCTAAATCTGTCCTCCTGAGTCTCCACCAGTCTCCAGTATGCAGCCATGACTTGAAATGACAAAGACTTGGATTTCAAATCCCATTGCACCAAGTTAATCCCACAGCAAAAGGTCCATCTGCAAGAGATCGCAGCAGCAGGGAGCCACATTAAAGTAAAGATTATTATAGCACCCTCAAGGGCGTCTATAGATAGGACGATAGAGACACAGCGAGCATATCTGAGCGTATGCACATGCATGTGTGACCTGCTGAGCTCCACCCATATGAGATCCAGCATGCAGCATGAATTCTTCCATATGTACCTCTAGGATCATACAGTCGATTCAGCCTCTTTAATGTAAACCTCCTGACAACCTGTAATCAGGAACCTTGAAGTGAAACGGAGGGCCTTCTCTCTACGTCAGACCGTGACTGATCCTTACGTGAAACATTTTCTTTTAATAGGAAACAACTTCTTTAATAGGAACCACCTTCATCCAAATGACAGCATGTGCAAAAATATCTGCATACATCAGCTTTCCATGCAAATCCACACGCAGCCAAACACTTGCAAACTTTGGAAAACATTTTTACACCTTCAAGCTGTTACTGTTGAATCAAGATCTAAAACCTTGAACTCAGAGAATTTGGTTTTTCAATTTCAAATAAAATGAAGCCTCTACCTCTAAAAATAAATTGGGGACCGACCACGTTTCAACAAGGGCACCCTCTCTTTCAATACTGTGAGTGGGATTTGAATCAGAATAGTCTCACGCCATCATCCAGGCAGCTGTCAAGATCATAAATCTTGTCGAGCCCATCAAATTTTATAGACAGACTGCAGGACTCGGGCTCTGAGGTCTAAAACACGGTCTTATGAGTACAGAAACTCTGAAAATCAAATTGTTGAAGGGGGAAGAAGGACTGGAGCTGGTTACAGTAGCGCTGGAAGCTCCAGCGAGTAATTGCTGATCAAGATCCCTGCTGGAAGACTGAATCACGCTGGGATAACAAAATATATCACTCTTATAATCGAAAGCTCAGAAGGACACGGAGGGAGACAGAGCGAGGAAAGCGTGGTATGCAGGAGGAATGAGGAGACTTTCCATCTGCTCTGGGACTCAGGAGGTCTCTGACATGAGCCACAGTGTCCTTCAGACCTGCCTCTGCTTTTGTTTATGAGACAATTGCATTTCCTTCCCCTTGATACGTGTTTATCTCAAAGTGACCCTTGTTGAGTTATTAGTACTTAAGAACAGCCACGCGGGCAATGACCTAGACAACTGTCTCACCCGAGAGTTTGTTTTGTGCACCATGGCAACCGGGTTTCTGTTTTGGTCATCGTTTTTTGATCCGCTTCCTGTCACCGTTTGCGGCGGAACACCAAGGCTGTGCCATTGTGGTGGAAATAATTTTGTCAGAGAGAGAAAAAGTCCGAGTGAGGTCAGTGTGAAAGACCAGAATTGGAACCACTTAGTTGCTTTAGGGTGGAAAACAGCCACCAAAAGCTCATTAACAGAAACCCAACATTTTACAGCATATCACCCCTGCGCTCCAATTCTCCTTCTCCTCTCCAACCTTGCTGCTTTGAGAGCAGTTTCTCCTTTCTGAACTCCGTGTTTTTGTTATTCGTCTCTCTTGGTTATAGCTCTTGAGGAGTCTCCAGACGGGAGCTCGGTGATCTCAGCGTGTTCTCTGTGACATAAGTGTCGTTTTGTGTGAGGAATGGAACACTTGACAGGAAGACTTCACGGTTTTATAGAACAGAGCAACTTAATGAGGCTGAACGTGGAGAACAAACAGGAGAGAGACGGTGCTCACAGCGGCGGCGTGTTCAGATGCGGGGTGTGGAAGTGGAGCTGCGCCCGCTCGATACCTGATCTGTTGTGTATTTATAGTCACATTAATTCTGGATTTAGTTTTATGGGAGGCTTTGTTGCTGCGCAGCCATAATAATAACAGTGGATTCAGGTTGGCATTCCTTTCAACCGTGACGAGCGTTAACCCTGTTCATGACGCACACCTCAGTGCAAATAAATGGGAGACGGTAGAAGGACAAAACATTGCAAATGCACGAGTTGATTGAACTGTTACTTTAGCATTAATGTTCTAAGTTTCTGAGCTACATCATGTAAATAAAAGACCACTAAACTATCTGGAACAAGCTCAACAATAGTTCTAAGAAACTCGTCTTGGTGTCATCGTAACATTCATTGGAAAATTACATAAGTGTTTTTCACTATGTGCATTGGCTGAGTCCATGTGGTAATATTCAGAGAATTACATCACCTGACTGATGAAAAAAAAAAAGGAATTTGTCTCAAAAGTCCACATAATTCAGGAGATAAATTCTGACACGATGACACTCGTACCCCCTTATTTTTTGATGATATAAATCCAACGATAACTTCAAATGGTGGAACAACAGTGGATATTACTCTAACAAAGAGATCATTTGTGTAATGTTGTTAGAAACAGAATAAGAATCTGAGCATTTCAGTGGCAAAAAACAAAAACTTTTAGTATACTTGTCACATATTCCTGATGACTACAATATGTAAACGTAAGGCCCAGGTTTGAAAATAACAGAGTTTCCCTTTAAATTCTAAACTTTTATTGTATTTATGAATATCTCTGACCTGTTATCATTTAATCCTTTTTAATTCAATGCATTTTTCTCTCTGTTTTGCATCATTATGTGTAGCACTTTGGATCAAGAGCGTTGTGTTTAAGCGGCTAATAAATTCAGTTGACCAGCATGCTAAAAAAAGGATACTGTAACAGATACTAAAAGACAACACCCACCCCAGCCACAGTCTGTCCACCCTGCTGGCAAAAGATACAGAAGTATCTGCTGACATACTGACAGACTATGGAGCAGATTCTTTCCTGATAAGACTCAGTGTTGTTTTACAACCTTGTTGATGTAAAATGACAAATAAATGAACCCTCACCCTTTATTTTTATATTTTAACTGTATAATATAATTATACATATACATATATATACATAGATACAGTAGAATGCAAAAGAACAGATTCACTATCAATGTCTTTCTTTTTCCTCTTTCTTGCTTCCTGTATTCCTTTGCATTCGTTTGTCTCGCCCTCTTTTCTCAAACTACTAAAAACAATGAAATGCACAGTGTCCTTTAAGCCAAAATTCAAAACAGAGAGACATTATGCACACAGCAGCCTCTTGTGGTTAAACGTGGAAAAGCACAGATGTGTTGGGAACTGGGCGAAGAGAGCCTGACTGCACAGCAACCACTTAGCAACCACGCATGTGAAGGCAGCCTCAGTAAACAGGAGGCTCAAGGCATCGAGGACGTCCTGGATTTGTGGTGGTGGTGGAGTCATTTAATGTGATATAACACACTTTTATGTACCAGCTGAGACCCTCCAAGCCACCCCTGTTAGATGATGAGACATTATGTGTGAAGACATTTTGCGCAGCAGTATGTATGAATTCAGTGTAAATTAAACACAAGTGAAAATACAATGTCCGTGTCACATGTTATGTACAGTTGGAGACCTTGTTCTGAAATAGGCTCATACAGACTGTCTGGATTTGTAATAGAATTTAAATAATTGAAGGAGAGAGGCGTTGGATGTGTGTGTTTTGTGTGTTTAAGAGACAGATATAGAGAGAACAAGCGGGCAATTAACATAAAATAACACCAGAAAATTAAGCTGAACAAGAACAGAGAGAGTGTAAGTGTAAAAAAATTCTGAAAAATTAAAATGCACCCCCACTGTCAACACAGTGGCTCTGCTCTTGTAAATTTTTTGTGGCGATTTCCCCGTTTCCTCAAGATAAAGTTAATTTCAAAAACCCTTTTGATCCTCTTCACAGAATCGTTGCTCTCGTTTTGAACTTTCCAGAGTAAAAGCCACGATGCTGAAAGGCCCGGGCTCAATTTGTAGAGTGTCAAAGAGAGGATCACTTATCTCGGATTAATCATCGAGTAACATAAGGGAAAAAAAAAAAAAAAATCAAAACATGTTATTCCAAGATGCTTCAGACATTAATCAGAAAAAAAGCAGCCTGATCTGGAGTAGCTGATGAATCCCTCTGATAGCTGAGGATGTGTTTGTGTCTGTAATAAATGTATCCTTACAGAACGGTTACATCACGCATTGCTCATACTGATGTCTAACCTCCTACAATGTAGGCAGCTGAATATTGAACACGACTCAGTTTGAAGCATCGACTGAGGTGTAGCCGTGGATAGATCCGCCTTTAGATGTATACCAGCCTTCCGTGGGTGAGTCAGATGTTCTTGCGAGAGTATTTTACCACAGAGACTCTTAAACATGACCCCTTTCATAAGGCACAGACTTTATCCTTCAAACTGAATCCCAAATGTGAAATCTGGTGTAAGCTAGAGCATTTAGAAGTATGTATTTATGTGAATGGGGGGTGTTTATGAGAAGAGGTATCTTGTTGTTTATCCACTGTTTTTAACCCTTCCTCCCTCTAGAGGGAGTCAGAGCCTACAAATCCATGACATATGTTTCAGGAGAGAGACGTGAGATGAATTCAGAGTATCCTTTGAAGACTTATAAAGAGGGCTGATGTGGAGGAGATGATATGTATTTTTCTACAACAGGCGAGTCACAAAAACATATGACAAGGTAAAAAAAAATTAATAAAAATACTCACATTAATAAATCACTTTCTAGGATTTCACATAAGTACAGCCCATCATCTCCGCTTCCATCTGTTATGGAACATATTGATTTGGCATTTGGAGCAACAAAGTGGAATCAAAATGTCCATGGCAAGAATCTCAGCAGGAAAAGGAATGGAAGTATTAAGCACCGGACTGGAACGGGCCACCGTAACTAATCACTCTGATCTCATTTTATTATTTATATTCCCGCAGCTGGGTGAGCGCTGGCCGTTTGATCAATCCTCCACTCCCTTCTTTTACCGGTAACGGGCCACCGACACTACGTTAAATTATTCAATTGGGCCTGCTTTGTTGTTAATAGTAGTGATCATTCTTGCTTAAACGGCATAATGTATGTGCTGACAGCCAGCAGTGATACAAACCTGTCCCGAGGGACACAAATCTATCAGTGGCGAGCGTCTACATGCCACATTAGAGATTCCAGGCACCAGTGAAGCATAGGGAAGTAAAATACACTCAGCATCAAGGCCTATATGGGAGAGGCTCTTTCCACAAGGCCACGGCCATAAATGATCAAGCCGCCGCTCTCCAGCAGACTTCCAGTGAAATAAAGCCGATAGCAAATGGCCAGAGTGTTCAGCCCCCTCCCTGGGATTTTAAATGATGTAAAAGCCTGTCTTATATACTTGTACTGATTTTAGGCTCAGAGAGACGAGCGGGGTGTTGATATTTATGCAGCAGAGTTCAGAGAAAGGAACAAAGATTAAAAGATAAGAGAGGGATTATTCCTGATTTAGATATGCCGTGCCAAGAAGACAAAAACTTCTGAATAAAGTTGCTCTATATCGAAATCAAACGAGATGCAGATGACTCAAACAATCTATATGATGCACTAATTTGGAGTTTGAGAGTGAGGAGTTTAGGTTTTCTGTATTTTTCTTTTACTCACAGTGATTCCCTGCAGTTCTTTTCCATATGGCTCGTTTGTTTACCCTCCCCCCACCAGGGTGCTGTCAACACGAACAGCCTCACGAGCAGGAAAAGGTCAAAATGGCAAGGGGTCATTCTTGTGTCCTGGAATCCGGCCTGTTCCTCCCGTTACCGCTCCGCTACTGCTGAGGAGCTGGGAAAAAAAAGGGAGTGCAACTGGGCGGAAAGAAATCCCGGGGTTAGAATAACGGAAAGTTTTGTCGAGTGTGCAAGGTGTTTTTTGTGTTAAAGCAGCTACAAGGAAACTTTTTGTTTTGTTTTGTTGATTCTGGCGCTTCCTGTGGACGGAAGCCACAAGAGCACCACCGCCTCCAGACATAAAAATCTTGATCCGGCTACCATGTGCATTTGTTTTAGAAGCGAGTGAATGACAGATACAACATATGTCTTATATCATTTTTCTTTTTTAAACACAGCTGCTACGCTGGATTCATAGCAATGAGGTCAAGTATCTTTGTTATCTAACGTAACCATTCATACAACGGATGCGATTGTTTGTTAACAGCTATTTTGTTGAGTTAAAGTTGAAGTTATATTTACAATAATATACTGAATGTTAAGCTATAAACCAGTTAATCTGCTGCTATCTGGAAATACAGGAGTATCATCTGCCATACCACTGGACGAGAGCAGTTTCTTTCCTCAGGCTGTGAGACTCCTCGGAGGAATCTGAACCAGAACCTGGATCAGTATCGAACTAAATTATTTCATTACCGTTAAAAGTTCCTTCTAGTAGGTTTAAGATTTAATTTACGTTATAGATCAAGATGAAAAAGAAAGCATACTTTAGAAATCCCTCTGATAGAGCCATTTTTTTCCTTTCAATAAACTGTTTTAAATTTAACTAGTGTACTAAATATGGGTATTTCCTCCTATCAAATTATATTTCAGTATCAAAAGCTCTTTGACAGCTGATAATTACGACTGCCTGAGCTGTCAAACTGACTTCCTTGCTGCTGGCATGTTGCATTTTCAGCTTTTGTCCGTCTAACATCCAAGCGGGATTCAAGACTTTGAAGTGTCACAGCCAAATGAAAGCACAGAGAAGAACACTGGTATTACAGTTTCTCATCAACTGGCATGTGATTACACTATACCCCATCTGGAAAATAAGCAATTATACAGCAGTGTGCAGGCCTGGTTAATGTGAATTTAGACTGCAAATGTAGCAATATGAAATGTGAACTTTCTTCTTACTACCAGTTTTTTGATCTACAGAGCAAAATGCCTTCAAGCCAATTCAGCCCCCTGGTAAAACAACACTGTTCGATAGCTTAGCGTGATGCAGAGAGACATCCCGCTGACATGCACATCTGCATAGATCTGTTCAAAGAATGTATCTGAATTCCCTTTACTCAGCTGCTGCCATATGCTGGGAAGACTAAATGTTTTTCATTAGTAGTTGCTTAAAGGGATATTCCGGCGTACATTTGATCCATGATCTAACACACTGTGACATCATGTAAAACCCCCCTCAAGAGATCAAGTTTGCCGACCGCTAGCTTATGTAGTTTTAGCAACCTCAAGAAAGACTGCATGATAACAGTACGCTACAGTCTACGCCTCCAGCAAAAAAACGCCATCAAAAAGCCACAAATAATGCTCAGAACAGCACCAAACTTCAGCAACAGTACAAATAGGGTCCCAGCACACAGATCGAGGCATCAGACATCTGCTAGCTTTGCTGGATTCCTGTTGTAAAGAGAACACAACTCACCACTCTCCTGCCGCAGCTTCCTGTTGTGGGGGAGCCCTGACAAGCTGATTAGCGAGTGGAGTAGAGGATGAAAATGTATGATTATTACTCCACGGAAATGCAATCAAAGTTCATATGTGTCTTGTCTACCAGTTTATAACAGTTGTTATCAAGAGCGGACAGGGAAAAGAATGGAATTGAGCATTTCTAACCACACTCGGTAATCAACTCGTCAGGGCTTCCCCACAACAAGCACGCTGCAGGAGAGTGGTGAGCTGTGTTGTCTTTTCAATAGAAATCCAGCAAAGCTAGCAGATGCATTATTTGTGGCTTTTTGATGGCGATTTCTTGTTGGAGGCATAGACTGCAGTGTATTGTTATCTTACGCTGTGTCATGGTGTGTTAGACCATGGATTAAATTCACACCAGAATATCCCTTTAAACCAGTCTGAATCGTAGAGAGGGCGGGGAGGAGCTGAGCAAGAAGATGCATTGCAAACCGCAGCACTCCTCTCTCCCACATACAGAAGATTCATTCCAACGTGATATGATGAGAGCAAGTAGTTCACGCTGTTCGCCCATTAAACTTGAAGCTGCTAAATGTTTTTGCTGAAACGTTAGGAGGACATTTAACCACCGTCTCTAATCTTAACTGACCGTATGACCCCACACAAGAGCCAGGACACAACCATATCACACGGCACATTTCATCTGGACAAAAAAAAAAAAAATACAAAACACACACAGAGGGTTTGAATGTCATGACTTTCCTATTAATGATTAGATGTTCTTAAGCTCTGTCTTTAGCCAATTTAAAGGCAAGCCTTGCCACAAAGCACTGAGCACACTTGAGTCAATAAGCCAGTTAGCCGAAAGGAAAGTAAAAAGAATTCAATTCTTGACTTATTTAATAGGGGATTTGGCGTGGCAGGTCAGGGGGTGTAATCCAGGAGATTGGACACTGATTCTTTAATCAAGTGGCTCCACAGTACATCTCCTTCCTCTTCTCCCGATTTTGCTCTTGCAAGAGGGTCTCCCATGTGTAGCACAGAATTTCAATGGCTCACTCCTCTGCTGGTTCAAACCTCTCTCTTTTAAATGCTGCTGCATGGAAACCAGATGGAGATGGGGAGTACAGCACATCAATAAGCCAAGCCTCCTGGTTGCTCCTCCAAGGCTGAGAGCCTAATTCCGCATTCATTAACAACAACTGGTTCATTAGCAAATAGCGACTGACCAGTC
Organism: Acanthopagrus latus; assembly: GCF_904848185.1. Lineage (NCBI taxonomy): Eukaryota > Metazoa > Chordata > Actinopteri > Spariformes > Sparidae > Acanthopagrus > Acanthopagrus latus. The sequence continues at coordinate 4,555,677 of NC_051046.1, read as the reverse complement.
CTTGCAAAAAAAACCTTGAGCCTGCATATCAGGATATTGGCAAAGGCAGGCTAATGAAACTGCAGCGAATGGTGGAAAAAAAAAAGGGGAAGCAGTTTGGTGGCTGTGTGCCATGCTCAGGTCCCAGCGGTGCAGAGGATCTCTCAATGTAGCAATGGCCTCGGTTTGATTCTGCATAGCCGGCTCGTTTCTGCCGCTTACAATCTCTGAGGCTGCGCTTTCTGTCTAGATAAAGCCAGGAGGGAGACTGCTGCTGCTTCTAAAAACTGCATCACCCTATAAACACTGTTGCGGCGAATTAAACTGCGTGACCTCTCACATTAAACACTCGTAAAATATGCCTCCAAAAGAAGCCAAGAAAGTACAGTCCATTTTGTGCAATTTGTGCACTTTTCCAAAGTGTTATTTGAGATAAGAGCTGAGATAAGTGCTGACAAGATCGTGTCTCCACCACCAGCAGTTAAAAGAAATGTCTTATCTGTCTCTGGAGTATTTATTGTAATGGTACATCCTCAGCTGCAAGTTTACCGCAGCCAGATTCTGGTGCTCTGAGCAGAGAGCGGTACATGCTGGGCTCCTTGAACAGATGGCAATATTCCAGTTCCTGGATTCAAAGCAGGTATTGACAGTTGAGTGCGCATACCTCCCCACTACTAGAATACTAAATCTAATCCGCATTGTTATTATCTGCTCCACTCACTCTTTTTTTTCTCTTTTTTTTTTAAAGTATAAACCTAAATTAGCACACATGTGTCCAAAGAAACACACAGATATCTTCATCGTACAGAAACCAGGAGGCGATAAATTCATCTCCACAGATCTCCCCCAACCTGTCCCTGATTCCCCAAGCATGAGTAATTGTCAGGCCCTGTGAAATAATCTGAGCTTTCAACACTAATGGAAGCCCTGCACATTCATTATTCAGTCCAGGAAACAGAGTGTTGCAAAGTGTCAAGGGACCTATGAGTTATTGCTCAGCATGAACTAACCTTAGACTACAGGGGAAGTGACAAGAAGCCCACTGCACTTTCTCCTCCTCTGTCCACTCGTTTCTTTTTGTCTCCTTGGCCGCTCCGTCCATCTGCTCGGAAACCACACCGAGAACCCGAGATTGTATCACAGCTGCGGTGTGGTCAGACGGCCGGTGCTGGGTGTGCTGTGTGGCTGCAGACAGGATGACAGACAGCCCGGCCTCTCTTGTGTCACTGCGGCGCTTGACCAGGGACAGCCATGCCTGGTGGGGAAAGGGTTTTCCCTGTGTTACGGCCCTCCTGGGACCGCAGTGGGATTTACGAGGAAAATGAAGGGAGGAATGCGGCAGGAGGAGGAGGAGGAGGAGGAGGAGGAGGAGGAGGAGGAGAGGGGCTCAGAGGTTGGCTGACCTGCAGATAACACATGGCAAGAAACAGATAGGTTTGATATGAGAACATGCCCGCACTTGTGCTCCGGGAAAAGGGACACCGGCCTTGCTGCTGCAGACGGAGTCAGTAAATACAGTCACCCAACACTACTAAAAAGCAACACACTTCAGACAGAATTTCAGCAATGCACTTAAGCCTTCTTCATTTCCTACGTCTAGACCTTGGAAGCCTTGTTGCCACTCAGCTTTAAAGTGAAAGTGAAGGGGAGCAGCTAAGGTGATGTATGGTTTTTATAGACAAGCATTACAGAAACCATTCATTCAAACCCAAAGTACTTTAAAATCTCCTCTTTTCACCTGTCTTGACTTGTATGTATTTAATAAGCGTGTTTTGTATCCCTCACTATCTGCATTTCTGGGGAACAGTGTTCAATTTGCAATGACTAATTTGTTTCTAACAGCTCTTAACAGCAGATGGAAGAAAAAAAAACCCTCCACAAGGACCCGCTCTTTTGTCAACCATGTTTGGAAAACATGCTCGGCCATGCACCGCTACACAAACCATTTCTTGATATTCCAGGACTCGCTAAATGCGTTTCTACTCGTGATCAACCCGGGGATTTTATCGTTCCCGCTGCACTCCCTCCGCTATCAATATGCATTGCAGAATCAAACACAGGCAGGGAACTGAACGAATTATTCGGCTGATGGCAAAAAGACCAAAACATCCAACTTTGCAAATCAGAAGTGAAGGCTACACGAGCAGTAAGACCGCATCAGAATGATTTCAGCAGCCTGTCTACGAGAAGTCGTCTCCCGTCTATTCTGGCATGTTGGTAGATATTTAAAGATATAGCAGTGGGGAAGGGTTTTGAGCAGCTTTAGTATGTCTCTCTTCAAGCTATAAAACGGCACGGGTAGCAGCATGAAGATAACAGTTTCGGAGCTCCAGGCATCTCGAGCATACATTAGTGGACCTCTAGTTTACAGGGTGTAATTGAGTATTCTTGTCTATGGTTGTCTCTTCGACTCAGGCAGTTTAGCATGCCAGCATGTTGCAATAAAAATGACCCAATTAATTTGATTAGGAAACGAAGGTTCAAGATACAGAGTGTGAAAACATGAGTCGCATGGCAAAGAGCGTGGGGAGATGCTAATGAGGAATAATTCAACGGGGGGAGATGTGTGGAAAGGAGTTTGTGTGCACAAATTGTGTTACATTTGGTTTGACAAAAGCATTGGACGAGGATGAAACAAGCAGCTGACTTTATTGTGCCCCAGGTTGTTCGTCGGAAAAAGCGATGAAATATTTAGCAGCAGAAATTGAAATAATGTTAGTCTTTAAGAATACAAAGCAGGGGTTGTGAACTATTTAATACCAACACAAGGTAACAGCATCAAGTGTGTCTTGAATGAACTTATCCCATCTGTTACTGAAGATGGCGGCGAGATATGGTTGAAAGGTCGAAAATAAATTTGGAAAGAGTGAGAAGATTTTCAGTCATTGTTTCATGCATCGGCCAAATTTGAATATAATCGGAGATGTATGCAAGAAACGAAGGACAATCCCTTTGTACTCGTAGATCTGAGAGACGGTCATTTAAAATCAAGGCAACTTCTAAAAATGTTATGTACTAAATGCACTGAAGGTCAGGTTGTTTCAAAGCCTTAAGAAACAAATTTCACAGCGAAGGAGGAGCTAACCGTTGCGAGGCATGAAGCTGTAACACAGAGTCGTCAATACATCTTAGGACAGTCTCACATGATTGTTGTTCCGGTCCTGTTCCACCACATCTGACAATTCACTGTCATTGTATAAACGCAAATCAGCGATATATCATGTAACACTTCTGCTGTAAAAAGACTGAAAAATGACTGAAGCGTTGTTGTTTATTCCGCTGAGTAGTTTACGTACATCATCCCCAATGTTTTCCAACAACATTCAAACCCGGAGAAATTCATAACTTTACTCAAGGTGATGCTTGTGTTTCATTTAACTGCCTGGGGATAAAAACTACTGAGGAAATACCAGATAAACCGTCAGAGCGTGAGGGAGGAAGGAAGTCAGCGAACCTGACAAAACACGACTTCAAAACTTTACCTCATCTGTGAACATTCGTGTCGAGTCACATAGACAGATCTTCATGAGCTGTCTTTGTTGTTTAACCTTGAAGACAACAGCTCCTAAGGTCCCACGCTACTTGACACAACATCTTTTTTTGTTTGTTTGTTTTGTTTTGTTTTGCTTGAGAGATTGCTGTGGGTTTAAATATGAGGGCCTTAAAAAAAAAAACTGGGTCTACGACTAACAGACATCCTTTCTGAATCTTTATCTTTGCTTCTGGCTTGTTTCAGGGGCTTTTTGCCTTCAGTGTGGTTATCAGCTGTGAAACACATGATCAGTCCAGCCAGACTAGACTGATCATGTGCTTTGGGGCACAAATAGATGCCTTGTCTCCAAGTTAAATTTTGGACATTTGTCCTTAAATTGGGGGTGTGGAAATGGCAATGAGTCATACACTGTTAGTCCAAGATGGAAGGGAACCTGCACGAAAAGCATTTTACCCACACGGACAATGTTTTATCCCCACAGCTGTACTTTGGTTTTAACCATAACGTGTCGGAGTAAAGAGCCAAAGCGGTGACGGGGAATGTGCTGATAATACTCGGTGCTGTCTGTGATCCACAATGACCTCATGGTGATCGTGAACTAGAGATGGAATTTTAAAAAATAATAATGATAATAAATAAACACTGGTGAATGTTTTGCACACATTTGGGACAATTAGGTTCCCCCCACCCGCTCCACTCCATCCCTGCCCTAACTCACTGACACGGAGTCAGCTGGCGAACAGGCGCAAAATAAATTGTTTAAAATGGTGACATTATTTCCAGAGTATTTCTGCCCAAGGTATCAATTATCATAATGACTGCCTTTGCTAATACCACACAATCCTCTCACATCTCACACACACACACACACACACAGACTCAAAACGCAGCGCGGTGCACTTGCTCCGCTCCTCTCTGAACCCTCCTTCCCACGATCCGCCCACCATCTCGGGACTGGAGTCACGTGTCTCACCGCCTAGTGTCTCTCTGCGAGCCGACACCACCACAAACCCAAACTCACACAGCGCCCGGTGGAGAGAGAGGGAGAGAGAGAGAGAGAGAGAGAGAGAGGGAGGAGGATGAGAAACGGAGAGGTGCACACGGACAGAAGGCACCTACGACGCCAGTGGGCTATAATGGAGGACGCTCACTAGCGGATATCGGCCGTGGTGATCCGAAATGCTCCTTCTCGTTTCCCCGCAGAGGAGGGATATGACAAGCCGCCTGAGCAAGCCGGGAGATGAGATTCACACAGTTCCGGAGACCCTCTTCCTCCTCCAGTGAGCTCAAACAGTCCGCCTGGGAGCCGCGGGGCGCACAGCTCTCAGCCGCTCCAGCTCAACTGAGGATTGAAGAAATTTGGCTCTTTCTGTGTCTTTTTTAACTTGCTGGAGCTCTGCAGGTCCCCGGAGGGCAGGGTGGTCTCACCATGAGGGCTGTTTCGGCAAACTTGTTCGCTCTCCTTTTCCTGTGCGCCCTTGCAAGTGTTTTCTACGTCTGGAGCGCGCTGGAGACCCGTTTGGAGCGACACAAACGGAGGTTCTCCGCACCGGGCGGAGGGGCTTTTCACCAGGGGCTCCCAGCGGACCTCTCTGCCAAAACTTTCCGGGTTTTGCTCGCTGTCCCACCGGCACAAAGACCCCACTTGGGGGGCAGACTTGAGGCTCGCAACCTCACCGATCAAACCGTCCCCGCAGGAAGTCGAGATTACCATGTGAATGGGGATAACAAGAGGTCAGCCCAGCGGGTGGGCTCGGTCAAGTTAGGCTCCCCGGTGGAGGATGGGATATTTTGGAGTGAACGGCTGGAGGATCTCCTTCGTGTGGGCTTCACAGAGGAATATGCTCGCGCGTGGCGAGAGGCAGCCAGGACAAACCGGATAGTGAGTCTGGAGCCGGGATGCGGCAGGATATCTAATCAGCTCGCCACTTTTGCAGATGGGACCAAAGCGTGCGTGCGTTACGGAATAAACGCGGACCAGGTGCAAGGAGAAACTCTGACATACTACCTTGCCAGTTTGTTAGGCATCACAAACGTGCCCCCTCTAATATTGTCCCAGGTGAACGGAGACAGTGAGCAGTGGGCGGCTGTGAGGACGCGGATAGACGGGTTGCAGTGGAGCGATCGGGCCGTGGTTTCTCTCACCGAGTGGGTCTCCAACCTGACCGGGGTGGTCACACCTGCGCCGCTCCGGCAGGAGAGCAGCGGGCTGCATCCTGTGCTCAAGGAGCTCTGGAACAAGACGACGGAGGAGCTGCTGGAGCTGATGCAGTGGAGCGACCTGATCATATTCGACTACCTGACTGCAAACTTCGACAGACTCGTCAGCAATCTGTTCAGCCTGCAGTGGGATTCGCGCGTAATGGAGAGGGACACCAACAACCTGCTGAAGACAGCCCGCGGTGACCTTGTATTCATAGACAACGAGGCCGGACTCGTGCACGGCTTTCGGGTGTTGAACATGTGGGAGAAATATCACAGCACAGTGCTGAACTCTGTGTGCGTGTTCAGAAGGAGGACCACGCAGCGCGTGGCGGAGCTGCACAGGCGCAGAGACTCCAGGAAAAGGCTCCTGGAGCTCTACAGGGACAGCGAGCCTTTGTCTCCGGAATTAGGATTTCTCTCCGACGAGCATGCGGGCGTTCTCCAGGACAGGATAGACAGATTATACAGACACATTGTGCACTGTAAAGGGAAGTACAGCCAGCTGTGAACATTCAGCACGCACAGGTGACGGATTTGCTGCCTGCGCGGTATAATGAGCTCTGCGAACACGGCTGGCACACCTGTGCTAAACTGATGCGCATTACACAAAACTGTCTTGAGTATCCAGCAGAACTACCTCTTGTGAATAGAATGTGTTGCCTACTTTATACATAATTTGACACATGTTTATAAGCTCCCCGATGAGATTTTCACTGTATGCCTCACAGAAGAGAGATGGTTAAGGCCAGTTGATCCCGTCTTTCACTCCACTGATGCTCACCTGAATAGGATTAATTGTAAAAGAGTAGGCTGTGTTCGTGACTAGGGGTTAACATAACGAAGCCCTTCATGCGTGTGTCTGGATTCTTGCCTTGTGTCTTGCCTAAGCCTTAACATAATCTGACTCTTGGATACTGTATTTCTGTTGACATCTGGCTCCCCCGTTTTTTATAGAAAATGTTTGCACAGTACATCATCACAGCTGCACCTGCACTCCTGTAAATGTGTTTGGATTGCATATTCAGCCTTAAAGTCACAGGTGTGTCATATCCATTGTACATGTTGTAAGTACACTGTAAATATTGTCTGTCGACCTGTTTTGGGAGTTTGATGCTCCGCTAATTTAATGTGCATTGTAACATTCCAAGATCTCTTGTCCTTTTTGATAAACTCAATGTAATTTAATTTAACCGTTGTCAGACTTTGTGTTTTATATGCAGTTTGTACTCAATCGCCTCATTAGAGTGCATCAAATATTTACCTAGTCGGTGTAGTGCGCTGGGGATTTTTCGAGCCTCTCTGTACTCTGCCCATTACAGTGCTCTCATTGTGCTGTCGAAAAAATCTTGCGCTGGCACAATGTTCCCCAGGAGCCACACTGTCAGCCACAGGCACGCTACAACAGGAATCTCTAATCCCCCTTTATAATCTCACCCAGAATGATGAACTGAAGGAGACAACCGACATCATCTGACATCCTTTGAAAGAGGGGCTTTACTGTTCCCTAACTATATCAAAACTTCCTCCTTTTTTCAGAGGACAGATTACAGCATGTTCATCACTCCGGTAATATAAACGGTGAACCTGGAGCCATGGCAGGACGGCTTATTGGTTCAAGCTGTTCAGCCGAAAAGTAAGAAAACTCCTTTTGTGGGTGCAATGTGCTGCTGGGAGGCCAAACCCACAATTAATGAGCGCTTTGCTCTCAGAGGAGAGCCGCGTTTATAGTTCTTTTTTTTTTCAAAATGTTGAATTTGTACCTGTGAAAGGTTTCCAAGAGAAAAGGCGCAGGCACGGTCAGTCTCCCTCCACTGTATCCCACATCGGTCTTTAATTTGACTCGTTTTTTGGAAGCATCTTCTCCTTGTTAGTTCCACTATGGGCCCCCAGCTCTGTGTCTGATTTCTGGTTCTAGACTTACGAGCACATCAGAGAGAAAGTACGATCGATCTTTTGAAGGCTTAATTCTTTCCAGGCTCTCATTATCTGCACCTCATCTGGTTTCTTTTACAAGTTTTTTTTTTTTTTTCTTTTTATAATATACATGGTCAAATTGAGGGCAAACCACCACTGTTTGACTGTGCATCTTCATAGAGGGGGATGAGTGTCTCTTGTTGAAATTAGGGGCCTGATTTGTACTCGCATTTCATTTCATGGCTTACCGCACGTGTGTCAGTATCAGTGATTTATGCTTCTCCCTGCCAGGTCACTACATGGCAGCGGAGAAGCAGCAGAGGGTTAAGCAGGTGTAACTGGAGGCTTTTTTCCAGACTAGCTGCCTGCAGCAGCTCTAATAGGAACTTGGGGATCAATATGCACGCTGACTGTTGTATAGGGGAAAAGAGGGCATGTTAATGTGCCGGGTGTGGGGTTAGTATGTGTACATGTGTGTTTCTGGGGGGGAGGGGGAGGGTGGGGTTGCAGCTGGGCATTGCGCTCTAAGCATGTCTGTTAATGCCGCAAAGAGATTTACGACGGCCTGCGGACACCGAGGATTAAACACAATGCTGAACCGAGGTCTCTGGACTCACAACCCTTCCTGCCTCAAACAACTTCCCACCCTATTTCACCTAATTCCCGCCTCTTTCTGCAGCTCGTCTGTCTCCACTGTTAACATCACTGTCAACTTCATTTGTTAGCTAAATGGAAAATGAAAGTTTCATTTCCCTAATTAGTTGTTTTGGTTTTTTTTTGCTTTCCTTTCGCCAAAGAAGCACATTTTTAGTTAGGGACCATGCCAGCTGTAATCACACCAACGGTGGATATCAAAGAGGGTGTTGAATCACCCTTTTAACTGTTCACATATGTTCCTCCCTCATGCTTTCCGCCTGGCTTATTTCAGATCACCACACAAACTTCTTCAAGTCCTGCCATGATTTTTCACCCAGAGGCAACGAAATCCTCATGCACATAAATATGCGACATGGTCTAATGGATGACACTCGCCGGAGCTCGTGGCACCAGTGCAGTATGTTATTATTCCGTGTGGCAGTCAGTTATACCCTCCTACATGCCGGCATTGTGTGGTTCCTTCCAGATGTTGCTTGTTTTCTGTGTCAGAAGGCCCAGACAGTCATGTAGCCGGGGGCCCACAGCAGGCCCGAGCAAAGATCCCAGGTACTCATGCTGATCTTCTTCTTCTTTGCTCACATTGCAAACATTCCAGAGGAGCTGAGGGAGGATCATCTCCATGGACACGCAAGTGCGCACAGACACTTCTCAGGCAGGGGAGTAGAAGGAGTTCCAGCTGTGTACATAAACCGTTGGCTGAGATTTTCTTTTAAAAACAAAACTAATCTCTGGATTTATCAGAAGGTCATATTAAAAAAGGAAGCTATTAATGTTAAAGCAACACTGTGACACTGACATTTTCAGAAATGCTTATTACTGTAACTTCGGGACAATTAGATGAGAAGATCAATACCACTCTCATGCTTGTCCAATCAATACAACGCCACAGCAGCTGGTTATCTATAAACAGCTACTCTACCAGCACCTCTGAAACTCACTGATTACCACGTTCTATCTTGCATCCTAATTGTTGAATGCAAACATTATCCGAGGGACTTGTTCCCTGGTTAAAATGCAACGTTCTGCTGGAAAACCCTGACCCTAGCATCCTAAAACTCACGTGTGCACAAGCATCCAAACTGTTGCAGACAAAGAACACCCCCTCATGGCAACAGCACTCCCCGACGGCACCCTGCCACACCACAAAAACTGCACAGGCCCGGCCCAAAGAACATGACACAGGGCTTCCAAAATCTCCAGATGTCAATCAGACCACACATCTGTGGGACTTGCCTGAACGAGTAAAACTAATCGGCATGATTTGAAGTATAAAAGGCAGAGTGCTTTGGATACAAAACTGAAAATTATACTAGGTGACTAATTGACTTAGGCTGTCCCTTCCCCTGTGGGCCTGCCATGTGTGAGCGGACGGACATTAGTGGCATTCTTTCAAGGCTACGCAGTCCAGGGAACTTCCTGTGCATGACTGAATGATTTCATTATGAAACACAGCACATACTAGGGGGGAGAGTCACTTAGTCACAGCCGAGTGGACACGGGCCATGAAGGGTGAACTGGGGGGCCTAGGCTACAACTGGAGGGGCTTTGGCAGTGTACGGGTTGGACGGGTAGGTTGTGGTGTGCCTGGAGAACTGGCACAAAGCCCGGCTTTGTCCAAACCAGGGGTGAAAGCATAGGGTCAGGGCATTCTTCCTCAAGACAAAGAAGAAGGTAATGAGTGACAGAGACAGGCCGGAAAAAGAGCTGCACATGCCTCTTTTAATAAGCGTCACAATTTCCTCTGTTTTCATCCCAAAACGTGTACTTCGAAATTAATTTACGTCAAATCTGATGTTAGTATTTGCAGGTTTTCCCGGGATGTTACGATCCACAGGTGTGACTTTTGGATTGTAGTCACATTTCACCACACGCTGCGAGTTAAACAAGCGCATGCACCTAGACATCGTCACCACGAGGGACACCCAGCTTTGTTAATCTCTATCATGTGCTTGTACTATTAAAGTCAGCTGTGAAGTGTTCGAAAAATCAGAGTGAATCAGAGAGTCGAGTGTGTGTGCAGGACCATGTGCAGTAATACTCCATGACAGATTTCTGCTTTGCAATTTCCTTAAACTGGCATGGCCGGAGTCTTCCGCCGATCATGTCTTCCACAGATAAACTTGCATCAGTGGGTGTGGAAATGGTTTGTACAAGGGTTTTGTCACAGTAAATCCTACAAGGGAGCAGAGCAGACTAGAATGGACATCTGTCCAGCTGTTGTCCACACTCTTGGGCTGCCAGGCTCACAGATTATTAAAATCCCTCCTGTTCTTTTAGATTATAAAAGTCTTTCATCCCACATGTTTGTTTTTACACTTTGTCATGACTACCAGTGAGTCACATCTTTGATGCCTACTGTGTTGACAGAAAATATATCACAGCACAAATATATGACGTTCTTATATTCCTCGTCACTTCACGTTATTATTAGCTTTGCAGCAATAATAGTCTGGAGTATGTGCACAAATAGACCTAGATATCTGCACATAATCCATTACGCTGTTTTTGAAAGAAGAACTGTTTAACCTCAATTTGGATTCTCTCTATTTTCCTATAATACGATTTGCTTCATGCCAGTCATAGCGTACATAAAATAAATCCTGATTAATTTCGACGCTTAATTCCATCCTATTTGTTATGCTGCGTCCCTCAAGCAATGTCTCCGAAATGTCAGGCTATATTCTGCAGAATGTCATAAGCCTCTTTTGATTTTTCTATAAAGCATTTGCATTTCATATCCTTGCGTGAACAGGTCTACTTTCATGTTTCGGAATGTGAGAGAAACCTGTCTTTTACAGGTTAACACCGCTACATGCTGTGATGCTCTGACTGAAGTGAGTGCGTAATGACAGCTCTCCACACACCAGCGGCAGATGAAAGGCTTCACCGCCACTAGTAAGTAAAAGAGGCAAATGAAAATTTAGTAAACAAGCTAAATTGTCCTTTATTCCACCATCGTAGCACGTCTTAAAACTCCATTTTGTTTTTGCATCAAGGATTACCCAGGCATGACATTAACTCCCTTGTAAGGACCTTGTTGTGTTCAGATGTTTTGCCTTGCTTTCTCCTCCTTACTTGAACTGAAATGCCGCTCAGCATTTGATTGGCATGCTTGATGGATTTTGATATTCCTCTGGGTGATGCCTGTTGATGCCTCAGCGCAGCCAGGGGACCTGTTTCAAGTACATGCCGTTTCGCTCATTTGCATCTGGATTCATCTCTATGTAAATGTGAATTAGTATGCTTATGGAAATGACTGTTTTTTTTCTGTCTTTTGCTGGAAAGAACTGACTCAACTAACTGATCACAATCATGGGGAGATAATCTATCATTTTGTCGTTGAATGCTTTCTCATGGCCACCTGCACCTTACAAAGATTGTGGCCATAATCAAGATATTTCTTATGCAAATATAGTAATTGGGGGTTATGAATGAGCCCCAGTGCCAGAAAAAAAGAGTTGATTGGTCCAAATGAGCCAGTTGGACATATGACTATGAATGCCTAGCAAGAATGAAGGAATGGCTTTTTCATTCTGAAAAGCAACTCAGAATTTAATAACTCGCACATTTTATTATTTACATTTTAATAACAAAAAACACTTATAAAAGCTAACTCCAACTCAACAGCTTTAAAATATCCGCCCATTCTCATACTTGTTTTCTGTGTTTTTGTTTTCAGTGTGCTGTGGCTGTGTCATAAGGGCTTTGTCCTCTCCATGCCTGAAGTACAAAGAGAATCGATACACAGAAGGGCGAGAGGACAACGTGCGACACTTGATGACAAAATACCTACAACCTGCTGAAACAGCACATTCCTTCCTGCTGGCTGACCACTTGTTTTCTGAATGTTAGCGCTGCCCGGAGGCTAACCTCCTGCTGACTACTGTGACCTGCATGTGGTCACAATCGTCGTTTTGAATTATAGCACCCAATAGCTGCACCAGTCCTCAGTAATTTGGTCATTTCTATGTAAATTGCACTTTGTGCCACCATTGAGCCCCGTTGTACCACACAAATGCTCCAGCTTGCCTCGTTCCATAATGGTACACTGTTACGGTGAAATGATTAAAGCTAACTGTGAGAAAATGTCATGACAGTCAATCAGTTAAGTAGACAGGTCGGTTGGAGTATAGATAGAAAAGGAGGGCACTCAGGCATGCGGCGATGAAGACAGGCATAAGAGGCAGGCAGTCGATTTGGGTTGCGTCCAGGTGCTGGCCTCTCTCTTTAGCAGGGGGAAGAGGAAAGAGCTCGCTGGAGACAAACATTAGGGGGTTTATGGCTGACTCTGCAGTATCAGTGTCATTTGAACAAGATTGGACATGCCTTAGTGAAGGTGAGATAGGACTACCTAGAATAGGAGCCAGCAGAAAAGGGCAATCCTTAGGAAAAAAACATGACACAATTCCATAAATATCAGTTAATGAAGCTTATGTGATTTCATGGCAATTCTACTTCAGGATTTAAAAATGTAGTTACAAATCTTGGCAGCACCGCAATCCAGGCAATCTCAGCACTCGCAGACGTTATTATCCCCTCCGTCCTTGACAACAATATCACCGGATGGTACTGCTACCTTGAATTATCCTGAGGAAATCAAGTTCCTGTGTGTACAGTCAGTGGACTGTTCTCAAAGAAATCTCTCATTTTTGAAGTTTTCATTTAAAGCAAAAAGAGCAGTCTTGTCAGAAGTGTTTTGGTTTCATTGCTGTTTTTGAAAACAGCGGCGGAGCTATTCAGTCCTACACTACACTACCTTCTGCTATAAATATATTATATTTTCTACATTCTGTTGTCTCAACCATGTTTGTTGCTTGCGTCATTAACAGAAGTACCTTGATATACCTGACTCAAAACCTGATTTATGGATTTGGGTTATTTTAGTTGTTAAAAAGTTCAAAAAAGAGGGCATGTGGGTATCAATGATTTAAAATACTGCTTGGTAGTGTTGAAACCTTGGTTAAAGATACAGTTTTTTAACACTAGTAGTGCTTATGGACCAATGTATTTACATGCAAGTCCCCACTTTGTTTTTGACTTCCATGTGTATGCACTAGGACATGAGGAAAGCATTACAAATTCCTGGCGCCAGTTTCACACTATTCCACTGATTGACAGTGTCTGGCGGCAGTGGGCAAATAAGGGTGGCAATGCGCAACAACAAAGGCAGTGAGAAAAAGACTGCAAGCTGGCAAATAAGGATGTAAGCAAGGCAAGATTTAAAATATTCAAACAGTCGGATTTGCAAACGTTTTAAGGGGAAGGAAACGCAATCAACAAGTCTGCTGGGCTTCACATCTGCACACAGAGCGCTTTGGTGAGAGGCACTGAATGTACACACAACTCGGATTACAAGGAAACTCCACAACACACCTTTAAAATTCTTTGATTTTAGCCATCGGGCAATGAAAATTACTTTAGAGACGAACCTTAAGAGATAACATTTGTGTTGTTCATGTCTATACCTCCTAAAGATGAGCCAGAAAATGAATCGAACGCCTGTGTGCTACGGGCACAAATTCAAAAAAACAGAGGAAGTGTTTTGGTGTCCAGGTTTCTGTATACCTCTATGATCAATGGGAGGACTGCAGCAAATCTGCTATAAATGACTAAACTGGGAAGAAACAGCGGACAAGAGAGATAACAAAAACTGCAGACATGTTGTTTTCCTCATCTTACAATGACATTTTAATTACATGTTATTATGTAGCTTTTAAAGATCTTCCCATCTCAAGGACATTCCTTTTATATCACACCTGTAACCTGACTCACCTCAAATAACAACTCTGAGACATCCAGGCCTCCCACGCCAGCAGCCACGGCAATTATCCTCTGACACGACTGCAGGGTGAGGCTTAGTGTCTCGCACTTTCACGGCACCCTCACATTACCCGAACCAAAGGGGAAACAATACAGGGTGTAGTGGTTAACTTCCTTCCACATTGAGTGGCAATTCAAGCCGCAAACCTTTGTGTTTTTCACCTTAAACGTTGCATAGCACGCATCCTTTGGCTACAAAACTGAAATGCTGAAATGTGGGTGGTTTTCAATATCCTCTCAATAAGAACAGAGCACTTGACAGACAGGGCAGGGGTTACAGGAAATTCAAAAGTCCGTATCGCTCTGTGAATCTGCAAGCTGGAGCCAACAACACAAAACAGCTTTGTTATACTGATGTGTCTGCTGTCCTTGTCTTGGATTTATAAGGTCTCCTCGCTTCTCTCTTTTTCTCTGTCAGCCTTTTCGCCTAATTCACATTAACTTCTCATTCTATTTCTTCACATCAACTTGGCAAATATTGCCATTGCGAGATCCTGCAAGCACTGATTGATTGCGGGTGGGGCTAATCATCTGGGCTACTCGCAAAAGACATCTTCCACAAAATCAATGCCACTGAAAGAGAAAGTAAATCTTCGTATGGTCCCACAATCTTTTGTAATATAGCAACGTCTACCAGAAGGGGAAAATCTACTGTTTCCTCTCATTTTGTCTCCCTTTTTCCTACTTCTTCGATTTTTTGGGGGGGCCACCTCATCTATTCTATATCATTTATCCTTTAAAAATGAAAAGAGGGGGTTTTATTGGACACTTGGGGTTTGAAATATATCATTGGGTTCTGCTAATATGACTCAATATTAATGGCTAAATTGATGGCCTCCCATCAAGAAATGGAAAGGTCCGGTGATTGACTGTGAGATGAACTAAGACTGAAAACAGACATCGCCTGCAAGGGCAAAGAGGGTGCATCTGAGTGATTTACACGTTTATGTGTTGCCGTTTATGTTCCTCCTGCTATGCCAGTCATGTGTGGAGGTAACCGGGAACTATAAACATGTCGTCTTTCTGGCTTTATTCCAGACACTTAAACACACACACACACACACACACGACATACAGTATGAGAAGAGCTGATCAATTGACTAAATTCACTGTCAGCAATTTTCATAATGGATTACTCATGTAGGTCTTGTTTTATATTCTATATTTCATATTGAATATCTTTGGGACTGTCACAGAAAACAAACAATTAGAAGATGTAACCTTGGGTGCTGGGAAATTGGCCTATTGTTAAACCCCTCCCCCAAACAGCAGCTATCCAATCACAGCTTAGCAACCATGACTAGGCACGGCAGAACTGTCAAACCTTGGATTTCTCCACATGTCAAAACAGTAACAGATAAGGGGTTGTCTTTTTCAGTCTTTCCAACACCGGAGCACAACTGAATTGAATGGATTCATCGGTGTGTTTATCTGCTCCAGCATAAGCTCCAAATGTTAGCAAGCCTGGTTAAGAAGCTTGCCTCCCCCAGTGTTAACTTAGCATTACTGAAAAGTTCAAGCACATCATTTACTTTGTCAGGCTAAAGGTTAGACTTAAAACATCCACTGCGTAGTATTTGCTGTGTGTTCGGGGTAACATTAGCAGATCTGTCCCGCTCTTTATTCAGTCATTCTCCTCGCCTTCTGCTATCTGCGTGTGTTGGCGTTTTTAAAAATCCCTGTCACTACAGACAACTACAACAACAACCTCCAAGCTGTCAACCTTTTCTTGTGCAAGGATTTAGGAACGATCACACATGATTTTAAAGGAGTGCACCATCGCTGCATTCTGGCATTTGTGCCACCCAAAACAATCCTGATTAGTTTGAAGAAATACATACAAGCCAGAGTATTTTTTTCTCCTACAACAGAACGGCAATGGGTGCAGCGAGAACCGTCTCCAGCAGTGACACAGCGATGAGGAGATAACTTGTGGCTTTGAAAGTCTCGGTCATTATGCATTCCAACAACCCCATCCAACATCAACTTAGATAGAGTTCCATTGTTGTGTAATAAATACTGAACATGAATGCATGAAGTTTACAAAATACAAGCGATTATGTAAGTTAAGCAGCCAAACAAGGTTATGTCAGACAGAAATTCCAGTCTGAACTCACAATGTTCTTTATCATACTCACAATACTGGGTCTAAACAATTCTGCAGGGTTATATAAGCAATTCTGTTTTCTTATTTCTTAGTCTTCTGCATGATTCTTCAGCTGCTGAGGAAGATACGCTTTATTGTCCTTTAGCACTATAACATTTTTATAGCCATCAAGTGCTTATTTAAAGCTCTTTTACAGGGTTCTCATTTTTAAACAAGTCAGCTAAAGTCATCTAAAATTAACTTAATTAGCTGTTTAATAGTATAATATTATAGTTTGCAACATTTGTATTGTAACTCTGCAACTGTCATCATTGTTTTCTCACATTTTATAGACTGATTACTCAAAAATTAATGGAATGAAGGAATTAGTGATGAAAACAACAGTTACAGCGACATTAAACACAAATATGTGTTCAGCATATAACAGGAGACAAGGACACGCACCTGGCACACACACTCAAACAATCCTCTGCTCTCACTGACAGACAAACAAATGGAGGGCAATGTAGTTACTCTGCCAGGACAGGGACAGGCCGTTGGGTGACTTTGAGCATGAAGGCTTCAAGAATGCGAGCATGCTGTGCAGTAAAGACAGAGTCGGGCCAGGCCGCGACCCCAGCCATGTTGTTTTTATAACCCTCAGCCTTTTCAAAGACAGCCCTCTCTCTGCCATCAGCGAATTCTCTGCCGTTTCTTCCCATCTGAAGTTGCCGCTGGACTGTATCACATGCTCGTGTTCCCATCTGCCAAAAACAATACGTGTGCGCGGGTGCGTGCATGCCGTCAGCGGGCTTGTATTCCATGCCTGTTCTGTAATTCAAAGGCAAATTATCCACACCTAGGATAGTTGACCACCAGAACTAATCCATCAGCTTTGTTGGCTGTCAACATGTTACTCTCCATAGGTTTAAGGACCTGAAACCCACCTCCCTTTTTTCCCTTCCTGTCCCCCCCGTAACACTCCCAGGTGTTCCCATAACTCACCGGGCCTCAAATCCCACTCGGGCATTCCTGAACTTCAGAGGCACATCGGCAGATGAGAGCCCGGATTTATGGGTTGCTGACGGACAGTGGAGGGGGGGAACCGAGCGGCGGGTGGGAAGGTGATAGGGTCCGCTTCAAAGAGGAGGAAGAGTTTGTTGTTGTTCTCTCATGCGCTCACTGGTGCGCACACATGCACAGCTCTCTGTCCCCCTCCGTGCCTCTGACAGCTGGAGAGCTCGCTCACTGGTTTACACTCAGTCTCTCAAACACATATTTGAGCTTTGATTTATTTATTTTTTTTGAACCTCTATGACCAGACATAGGCGGCGGTTCGCAACTTTGAAGTCCGCCTCACTTATTCTCACACATCGACAGACACTAAGAGCTATCAGAGATGTGATTTAGCCATTCATTTTTCATAATATCAAAGGTGACCCTTCAAAGATTGCCTCCAAGCTTTTTCTTCTTTGCACCTGCATAAAATATTCCTCTTATTTTTAAATACCACCTCCCTCCAAGCTATTAGAATTTGTTTTTGTGACTTTGCATATAACATCATAGGTCACGAACAAAAGAGCCAGAGTGTGGACGTGTGCATCGATCTATATTTGTATATGTGAGTGGGCTTGTTCCTATCAAGCTAGTGTTATACTGCAGGGGCCCACGGTGTGTAAGGTTGATGGATGTGTGGAGTGTTGTCGTTTCTCTGAGCCGGATGTGTAATGAGCCCTGCTTTGCTTCTGTAACATTTCGGCTGATTGATTACAAACAAAGGTCATTTAACAAGCAGGGGTGCTGCCTCTTAACAATGCTACACAGCGTCATTGTTGAGATTACACATAGAGCGCAAGAAAAGACACCCTGCTTTTGTCCTCGCCGTGTTGCTTGTTAGATTAAAGCTGTACCGCTATCAAGCTTTTCCTCCGCCCACATGAGAGTAACCACCGCCAACTAGAGTAAAGACGCGTGATGAATCAAATAAAATATTTATGCTACGGTGCAAGAAATACGCACTTTAATAGAAAAGAGCACATGGCGCTGTATTTGTTGCTACGGTTTAAAATGTTTAAATTGTCTCTCTTTTATGTGTTTTTCTCATCCCCTCCGCCCTTCCTTTTCTCCTTTAACACTGACTAAGACTTTCCTCTTTGAGTTGCCCAACACTGCTCATTGTTAAGGTGGAAAGCTGATGTAACTTGTGGCTGTTATTCGCCGTAACCAGGGCAATCCAAAAGGCTCCGGTCCTCCCGCTGCTCAATCAGACCACTGTTTGTTCACTCTCCCTTTTCTCATGGTGTGTTCTGCCAATGAAAACCAGCCAGGCATTAATGAAAAGCAAAATCTGCATCTTTTTCTCACATGCTAGTGTCAGGGGAACTTGGAAAAAACTGAACTCGCAGTGCTTCTACAGTCATGCGGTATCCATTTGTTTATATTTATAGAATGAAATCCCGTTCCCATTCGGTCTCTATGTATGCCCGCACATTGCAGGGAGCCTTTCTAACCTGCCTCATTTCAGTCATTGCAGGAGAGCTGCAAGAGCCTGATGCTAGATGTGTGTGTGTGTGTGTGTGTGTGTGTGTGTGTGTGTGTGTGTGTGTGTGCGCTTGTGTGTGTGTAGTGAGTGTTGTGCTGGCCCTGAAGTGACACAGCGAGGGTATAAATAGAGCAGGCCCACAGATCACTGTGCCAGACAGAATGTGGCATCTGCTGTGCTGGGAGTGCAAAGTGTTTGAGAGCCTCTAAACTTCTCTCCATTCCTCTTCCCTCCCCTCTCAGTCTCTCATCTTTCTTTCCCCTGCTGTAGTCACGTCTGTCAATTCCTTTCCCTTCTCTCCGTCTTTCTCTCTCTCTCTCACTCTTTTTATTTTACCTTTGTCATCTTTCCATTTCCTGCTCCTACTATTCCCTTTTGTCCCTCCTTCAGTCCCACCCTCCCTTATTTTTCACCCCCTCCTCACTGCCACACATCTGCTGCCATGTGTTGAGTGTTGTGGAGCAGTCCCATTTTCAATTTAGGCTATAAGATCCTATTTCTAAACACACAGAGGAACCGGGGAGGGGATTGAGGGGTGAGGGGTATAAATAAAAAGGAAGTAGGAAAAGGGAAAAGGATACTTGTCCCCTGCGGTGTTTTATCATCCAAGCCCTGATTTTATACTTTCCATGGTTTACAAATTCCTCCACTGCGATGCTACACATGTTCCATGTAAAAAAAAAACAATTTAATCTCCTGGGATAACGTGGTGTACTTGCGAGGCAATCTTGAGTGGGACAGGCAACTCTGTAAGCATAGGAGATAAAAGCAAAGTCGTTGTGCTTCTTCTGTAGGTTATTTCCCACCCGGAGCAGATTATCAATCCTACTGATTTAATGATTAATTTCCCTGCTCTCAGTAAAGCCATTACAAAGTGACAGTAACCCCTTTGCCCTCTCCATCTCAGAATATTATACAGAAATGCACCTCAAATAGGACAACTCATTCACGCCTTACGCCTACACTCCCCTTATACATAAACGCGGCACAGTAAGGTTCAATGGAAACTGATCTCCCTCTAGCATCACTGTACCGTGTTCATTCATCTACCACTTTTATTTATTTATTTCCCAGAAGCATACCACTTAATCTCATAATCTGCTTTTGCTGTGACTAGTGTTGTATTCTCTCAAAGACAGGGGACAAATAGACCACACAGCCAAATGTGCACGTACACACACACACACACAGCGGCAGTGTCAGCCAAATTAATAAGCAGCTTATCCGTCATTAGATTTCCATTTTTAAAATGATTCATCCATTCTTTCTGCTCCCCTCCCCTCTTCCTTTTCATCCCATATCCTTCTCCTCAGCATGCCTCCACACACTGTGACAGGTAGTCTTCCACTTTTGTCTGCTGACTCAGCGCTATGTCCACCCTCTGGCAGTCTAGTAATTGTTTTAAGAGTTGATATTGGACACTGACAACTGCAGCGACAGAGGGAGCTGAGAGGGAGGGGCTGCCATCAGGAAGATGGGGAACTGTCCAACCGTCAGTCAGAGAACAGCGGCGGGGCATCTTGTCATCCTTTTGTTTGCTCGCAGGCAGTGTTCTCGCCCGTGAAGACGTAATTCAATCTTCCATCCTTTCATTTGCTGTTTTTCTCTGCCCTCCACATTACCACACCCTTTCCGCCCAAACTATTCTCAGCTTCTATCATTCTCTTCTTTTTTTTCTCAGTCTTCCATCAGCAACCTCAGCTACACATGCACACAAAAGATTCTCCTCCATTTTGTTGGCCCCGGGCGTAGTTGTTTGAGTGAATATTGTGTGAAACTCTTTCTCTTTTGAATCTGTAATTACCGCAGGGATCATGCCAAATGCATTCTCATTCCTGCCCACCCCTATCCGATGTGTCAGAGAGAGGAATAAGGTTCATGTTGCCGCCATTTAACTGACAGGTGTAGACTGAGATCAGAGCACGTAAATGACTTAGTGGGCCAGCTTCAACATGATGAGAGGTTTGCGATGTAAAAGGCTTTGCTTTAAAGACCAGTTGTCAGGGTTCTGAGGGAGACGTGTTTCCCATTTTTTTTTCCAAATGAGAAGTGTGTGGAAACTCTTAAATCATCATCAGCAGGAGCAAAATTGTGTGAAACTCTGATTGGTTTGGCAACCAAATACAGTATTTCTTGCCTGGTTGGATCAGGCCAATTTTGAACTATTCGATCATTCCTCTTTCTTTCTGTCACATGCTTTTCCTATCTCCCTAAACACTCTCACCTTTGAGCCATCTCTCTTTCAGCGTTTTGCAGACCGGGTACCAGAATCATCAAGCGTGAGCCCCAGAGGACGCCATCCCAGGGTTTTGGTTGAAGGCTTTTGGCATGGCTGTTCATCCTGAGAATTTTCCAGGACCACATCAGTGCCAGGATGCCATACGTCGGGGGCACAGAGGATCATTGTGACCCGGCGCCCACGTTTAGGGGCCTGCTGAGAGGGATCACAGAGGAAAACAGTGAATGTCATTGTTATATAGCGCCAACAGAGCTCTCGGATATGATGTCATGGCAGACAGTGGTCCAGCTGTGGCCAAGCACGCATGGCTGTTGAAAGGGGCCATTTATCTTAATCATTGTGTGAACGCTTAATTAAGATTTCTTATTTACACTACATCTTACTCAGTTTCAAAGTTCTAGATGCTGTGACCCAGTAAACATTTAAGCGGTGTGCTGTCTACTCTGCAGTCTGAATCAGTGGCGAGCACACACTTGTTTGCTGCACAGATGGAGCAGGAGAATGAGCAAGTCATGAGTAAAGCCAAGACATAACAACCTAATACAAACCACCCATTGTGGCTGGCTTACTTTTTTTCTTCCTCTGAGACAAGAGTATCAATCTACATCCAACAAAACTTAACCAGATTAGGGCGGAGCTACTTTGTGAAACAGAAGATCTCCTGTTATAAATCAGAAATAAAAATGGAGACAATTTACACTATTTATTTGAGAATATTCCTATGTGACAACATAATTCTATTGTTCAGAGAATTTTAGTTAGTAACTTGACAAAGATTAGAGATGACAGCACAGGGTTTTAATTTCATACAGGGGGATTGTGCAATGTGCAGTTTTGTGCTAATAAAGTAAAGTTTCCTGAGGTAGAAAACATTTTTCCCCTCGTCCGTGCAATATGATATTTGCTTTGGTTTTTCCTAATGTTTTCCATAGTCTGAGTCGGGGCTCTGTACTATTTTTGTAACAGTTGGTGGAGGCCAGAAACATAAATTCACCTTCAGAAGACACCTGACAGCAGCAGTTAATTTGTGCTAACACATATTCATATTTGGACTGCTTGAGGAGTATATTCACTCTCACATGCAGCTCTGTTTTCAGAGTCCATTATGAAAATCTCTCTTTTGGGCACAATTCCAACAGTTAGTTCAAGGATGGCCACTTCGTAAGATAAAAGCTCGACACAGATCACCTGTCCAAGCTTGCAGATTGAGTCTATTTCCTCATCTTGGGCCAGCAGATGTCTCCCACTGAGGACTGCAACACAGCGTGGTCCAATCCTGACATCTGTTCTCAGAGACACATTCCCACAATTCATTCTGTCATGAACTTGATGACAGAAGATATTAACACTCAATAAAAACTAACACAGCTAAAGAATAGAAAACACATGGATGCATGTAGCTCAAGCACTGTAGTTGTTGAAAATACTTTCATATTAAATGAAACGACCTTTCAGACACAACTCGACAATCATTTCCGGTGGTTTGCACAATGTCACAATGGCTTTTCACTGCAATGAAACAACTGCACACAATGACCAGTGCACCACTCAGCATTCTTGCCTTAGCTGCACCCTGAACGCTACAGTGAGCCAGTGTAAATTGAGTTGTATCTAAAAGGCTCATGAGGGTTCAATACCTGGAAATAGTGAGGACACATACGACTGAGACAGACACAATATAACTTGTCATTAAAACGTAATCAAAAAGTGTATTTGACCTGTCTGTGTAAGTGATAGATCAATGTGTAGCACCAGGGGTGTGCCACCATACCTGGAGACAAGATCTCATGTTGGCATTGCTGGCTGGAATTGATCATATCAATGTCATTATGTGAACTAATAAAAATGCAATTATGTATCACGAGCCAAGTAATAAATACATACGATTTTCTCTCTATAAATATATTATTTTGGTGATTGTTGTAAAGCAGGTATTTTTGTTTCATTTGCACCATGTCTTATGCTGCATTGATTTATTTGTTTATTCATAGCAGTGCTTCTGAACATGATGCAATTTGAAAAAACTGGGTATAATAAGGTTCAGGTGTATTCTCCTTCTAGCTCCCAATTGTTTCTAAAGTTAAGCAACAGCATATGTTTGAAACAAATTTCAAAAAGTAATCCATCCATACCGCCAGAAATATTCTCCCATGTGTACCCATGAACGAAAGGACTATTGATGTATGATACATTTCAATTTGCTTCAGGAAAACAAGACTTAGCTTAATTGCTTCCACACACTGAACTGTGCAGTGAGAATTCCAAGTCATCATATTAGCTGTGCTGGATGTTTGGTTCTGAACAAACGTTGTTACCGCCGTCCCCTGACACCTTGTTTCTGCAGCTCGGAGCAAAAGCAGGCTGTGAACCCACCGGTTGCGCATGACTGGCCGACGACTAGTAGTGTAAGACAGTTTCCGTGGTTACAGAGTGTGTGTAAGAGGCCGATAAGAGCAGGGGTTGGATCAAGCTGGGCTAGGCATATAAGCCAAGGCAGTGATGGTGGATTCGCCGGTTTATCTGCTTTGTGTGTTTGTTGCTACTCCATGTCTGTGTCCATCTGATACCATGTTCTAGTCTCTAAGGAAAGCCTTATAGCTGAGAATTTTGCTTCACTGAGACTTGAAAAATACTCAAGCGCATAGGAGCAAAGCTGGTCTAGAAATAGACTCTGCACGTTCACACAAACACATTCACACAGCTTTATTAGCACTCGACTTCCATGCCAAACGTCAGTTCATTTCCTGTACATTAGTTTGGAAGTTATACACCTTCATCCCCTCTTTTAGCCAAATGCAAGAACACACAAAAAAAAATCAAACCCTCACTCACTATGCCAAATAGGGTGAAAACTGTGGCTGCCAAAAAGGTGGGGACAGTTTTGTGTACCAAGCAACCACAAACAGAGTGACCGATGCTGCTGATCGAGGCTATAAAACAAGTTACATGTAGCCTGCTTAGATTTTACAGATGCAATTAAAATGATTTAATCCCTAATAAACAGAAATTCACATGGTTCAGATATCCCACTGAGTTTCTCTCACTACTAATGCTATCCATTTGTTTCTAGTAATCTAGTTCAAGGCAGAATCTGGGTTTACAAGAACAGACGTGAGGCAGTACTCTCGAGGGATTATTGATTAAGTGACGTATTGATTGAAGGCTGCAGCCCAAAAGCTGGATATTGATTTTGTGTGTCTAGGGAATAGAGGCGAGGGCCATAAAGAGATTTTGTAATTTATAATAGCCTTACAGAGGTTAATAGAAAGTTGTGTACAATGTGGTACCATCATCTGTGACAGGCTTTAGTGCTCATTATGTCAGAATTCACCATCTTAACAGTCAATCCAAAATCACAACAGCAGCTCCTTTGAAAAGCAAGGACTGGCAAATTATCCTCAATTCAGAAAGAAAGATAACTGCCTTAATGTTTATATTTTAAAAAATGCTACAATAGAACACACTTCAATTTGTCAAATTAAACTCAGACTTAACCAGCCATAGCTGTGGAAGAGGCAGTGTTTTCATTCGGGAGCAAAATATGTCTGTCTCCTTGTCTATGAGAGACAAGAAGGCAGCGGAGAGAAAGATTAGTATAGATATGCCTTTGGCAGTAGACAGTAATGAGTTGGTGCTTTGTGTGAGACATATAACACAGAATTTTGGATGCATTCATAAAAACAGAGCAATGATTGATTCCAACCAATGTGAAATAGAGCCTTCACACTATCAGTTTAAAAATGGATGAACTTAGTTCTGGTACATTTGTTACAGATTTAGGGTGGTTGGAGGGGAAAAAGAAATAAGGAACTTTTGAACTTGCCTTAGATGCTCAGAAAAATAAAGTGTGTATGTGTGTACTCTTTTGTTTGACACTTTCATATCATGTCAATATTAGCACTTTTGGCAGCAACTGATGATTATATGCTGCATAATATAAAAATAACTAGATGTATCTAACATTATACTGTATGTAATAATAATAATAATAATAATAATAATAATAATAATAATAATAATAATAATAATAATAAATAATCATCATCATCATCATCATCATCATAACGGTGACAATAATACCAGTAAGGTAACACAGCAGACAGAAACACATTTGTAAACTGAATGTGCTTTAGGTGCACATTTGTATACTTGGCAGAATATTCTCTTCATTTATCTTGAACAACAGAATTTTTTGAAAACGCTGCCCTGCATCACTGTCCTTCATAAGTGCTTACCTTGTGCAAAATGTGCTTTCTTCCCTCACCTGTATCTCGCCACTCAGCGCCTCTAATCAGTTTTGACAGCTGTCCTTCCTCTGCCTTGCCCTACAAACACACACAAACACACACACAAAACAAACATTACTGAGCAAGTCTAGCACCAGGGGCATATCTGTCAAAGCAGGATCACTAATTAACTGGCAGGTTATCTGTGAAAACCCATCAGATCTCGCCTTTAGTCCATACTCCAGATCAGCTCTGAAGGTTCAAGTAAAGTTTAGTAAGCATGTTTCATGAGACAGGTTTCAGGAACCCACAGACAGCGAAACAGCATATTGATTCTATTTGACGTTGCACAGTTATGACAGGTGGAAAGAGTTTTGGAAAAGTCCATCCGGAGAATAATCCAGAGGGCAAATAAGGAGCCAGGAGACAGACGGAATCAAATATCAACAGATAATGGGGGAGAGAGAGAGGGAGATGCTAACGTACTCTGAAAAGCGCTGCTCTGACAGACGGGTGCTGAAGGACATTTCATCTTGAGACCAACAACTGACCCCATGCCGATAAAACAATGTTAAAACCAAGGCATTAGGTAAGTGCTTTCTGTCTGCTCAGCCTGGCTGCCAAAGCTTCCCCCTTCACTCTTGGCTGCCATCTGTGAGAGCTTGATGTTCTCTGTGTTGCCAACTTCCCTGCACAGGCCTTTCTGAGCTGCGGAAACACAATTTAGGTAAACAAATTTAGTTCCCATTATGTGTCAAACTTTGTTTCACTACAATCCCTGGGTAGAGAAAGAACTAATCACAGTTCCTATCAGTAGCCTCGTTTTGTATCTATATCTGGGGCTTATTCTAATGAACTGCAAATCAATGAACCTTTTAATAGTTTTCAGTTTTATGCGGTGTGCAAGAAGATGCTGTCTTCCAACGTCCAGCAGAGATGACTGCAGTGAAATATTTCAAACATAAGTCAGGTGAGTACTTAACTTTGTGTCGTGTGGTTCGATAGAATGAGATAACTTACGGTTTGATGTGATCCTGCTGTTATGGATGTGGCAATGCAATTAGTGCTCCACAATCCAACTGTAACTCCAATCAAAATCTTACATCTTTTATGATTAAATGCTCTCTGGAAAACACAGTTATAGTTTTAATCGTTACATCAAAATGGTTTAAGCGAGTCTCATGCCAAGGCAAATTAGATTTTTGCCAGCGTATGTTTCCCATTGAGTCATCCTTTCTGTTTATTGTCTAATAATAAATCTTCTGTGGTGACACCATAACAGCAATCCTCTTTGAGAGCTCAAATCTTTGGCAAAAACAGCATGATCATCCATATCGAATGGAAGCCAGAGGCTTACTTGGAATGTGGTATATGGTTATTTATGGTGTGCCATTCAAATCACAGTAACAGTCAACAATGCTTTGCCAAATACTGCTTGTGTGAAGCCCAGCTCAATAGCCTCTTTAGATCTCTCTACAGAGAACAGCTTGTTTTTCCTCATCTCTGTCTCCCTCTCCAGACTTCTAATCCTGCTCCATTGTCTCTCAGCGCCGGTTTATGGAGGGTAAGGACGTGAACAGAAGGGGAAAGCAGACATCATAATTAGAAACTCCCCATTAACACCGGAGTTCAAATTCACAATTTGTTTACACTTCCAGTTGAACCCCTTTCCTGTATTCAGATAATAAACTCCTCTTTTTGGCCCTGTAGCTGTCACTCACTTAGCTGTAATTTCTTATAAATGTATTCATGACTGATAACATGCACGTCCTTTAACAGCACTTAATAATTCACTGGGAAAATCAGATTTGCTTTTTATTATACAAACATTGCTTTTGCTCACTTTGTCTAATTCACCAAGGAAACCATGAGAGTTTAATCTCATCTCATCCCCAGCCTGCAGATATAGAACAAATCACAATGTTTGTTTACAATCACATCCACGTAGAAAACCCCTGCATCACGCATTAGCTCACATACAATGTGATAGTCTTTATTAATGAAGCTATTTCAAAGTGTATCCATCTAATTCATCTAAAGGGCCTGTTAAATGCTGTCATAGTTTATAAATAAGAAAAACTTTCACTCATGTTAGGTTGGACACCTAATTTACTTATCTGGCTACAGACGAGAAAAATTACATCTTAATTCATACTAGACTATCAGTTAGTTTGAGGTGTGCAGGAGATATCAAGGATGTCGGCAAAGCAACACAGTACATGAAATAAGCACAGTAGAAACATGGGACAGTTCGGACCACAATGTTTTACTATATATATCTTCAGATCACAAAGTTGCGGCTGATGTTACGACACAAATAAATAAGTGTGCTGATCTCCACAGTGCAAATCAGAGGCCAGTTTTCTACCGGAAAGTAAACGTCCAATGCATTTTCACGGTGATCCGGTCAATACACATTCTTGTTATCACAACTTTTGCATTGATGATTACTTTTTAATCACATATAAAATCACTGTGTTTAAACACAAGACATCCTCCTAAAGTCCCATGAGGAAAATATTACTCACACCACCTATTATAACTCTGAGTACGGGTTGTGCTCTTGTGTCTTGATTATTAGTTTCTTCACATAAATTGTGTTTTTTTTCTCGGGCTTTCTGTTTCAACTCTTGTCACTTTGTTACAATAGATTATACTGATGTGCTTTAAATAGAAAAAAAAAACCCGCTTGACCATAATGCTTTTTTTATACAAGCACAGTTTCTTGTGCATAATGTACACAGGACAGGACAACCAGAATGGCTGTTGCTTGTCGTTAAAGGGGTAAATTGTATTTTTGGTGAGGAAATTCAAATTCAGAATTTGAAGTAGGTAATAATACAAACCCAGAAAAATGTATCTTGTCCATAACACAAGCTGTTCTCGGAGGAAAATAATTTCCCCAGAACACTGTTTGAAGCTGAAAGGCGACAGGGTGCCAAATACAAACAAAGGAAAATGGTATGAAATTGTGTTGTCCTTTAAGGTCAGTTTGTTTATTCAGTTTATTCAGTCATGAAAACAGACTTTGTATATTGAGTGTTTTAAAGGCATAATTTCTCCCCCAAAACTATGTAGTGCACCTTGAAGTGTCAAGGAAAGGCAGATAAGCAAAAACAAACAAAAGACTTAAGAATAAAGACGCTTAAAAAAAACTCTTCAATGCACATACAATGGAATATTATTGATAGGATTAAAATATTGCAAATTTCTACAGTGTTATCAAACAATGTGACAAGGTTTTGAAGGGAGTGACTCAGCCACGACTCCGAAACGCTATTGTGACATTTATGTGAACATTTTTGCATTTTTAAACACATGGTGACATGTAGAAAACTGCATCTGAACAGCCTTTGTTAGGTGTTATATGCTCTGAAATATAGTGTTAGGTTACCTTAGCTCTCAAGGGAAACTGACTCCAATGTGGCTAATTATCAAAGTTAATGTGACATTGAAGCACAGTCTCTATCCCACAATCTGCTCAGGTTTGTATATTTTTAATTTGGTTAAATGTCAGCATTCTGAACACATAGTGACACGAACAAAACTAGACTTGAACAGCTTTTGTTAGGTGTCATTCGTTATGAAATGTAGTGTTACCTTAGCTCTCAAGGGAAACTGACTCTAATGTTGCTAATTATCAAAGCTAATGTGCCATTAAGGCACAGACTCTGTCCCTGTATCTGCTCAGGTTTGTATATTTTGTCATTGCAGTTAAAGTCTAGCATTCTTAACACAGTGACATGAAGAAACCTGCACTGGAACTACTTTTGTTGGGTGTCATTTAATACAAAATGTAGTGTTAGGTTGACTTAGCTCTCACAGGAAACTGACTCCATGTAGCTAATTATCAAAGCTAATGTGACATCTAGGCACAGACACTACCCCTTAATCTGCTCAGGTTTGTATATTTTGTTATTTCAGTTAAAGTCTAGCATTCTTAACACATGGTGACACAAAAAACACTGCACCTGAACACCTTTTAATAAGTGTTATTTGTTCTGAAATGTTAGTGTTAGCTTACCTGAGCTCTCACAGGAGACTCTGTGTAGCTAATTATCAATCTCTGAATCTGCTCAGGTTTGTGTATTTTTAATTTAGTTGAATTCTAACATTATTAAGACAGTGACAGGAGGAAAACTGCTCCTGAAGAGCCTTTCAGGCTGTAATTCTTTTTTCAGCAATGTGGTGTTAGCTTACCTTTAGCTCTCACACAGGAAGCCATGTTTGCTAACCCTAACTGACATAACCGTCACCCTAATTCTGATTGGCTGAATCAGTTAACGAGCCTCCGTGATCGCAGCTGGGGGTAATTACTAATTATTTGCCGTTTATTATTAGCTACATATCAGAAAGTCTTGATATTACAGCGTATTTACATTAACATTACAACTGTGAGGGCTCTAACCGCCTCCGGTGCGGAGTTTTACTGTTTGTTGCTGCTGACAGGCGGCAGGTTTTCTCTCTCCCACCTCTGCGTGTCTCTGCCGCTCTCTCTCTCTCTCACACACATACACACACACAGGAGACTACAAGCAGGAAGTAGAAGAAGAAAAAAAACACAGACAGCAGCGGATAAAAATAAGGAAGCAAACGCCGTCGGAACCGAGCTGGAGCTCCTCTACTGCTGTAAAGTGAAAGCAGATCAGGCGACAGCACAGTAATAGCATTCAAGGCACGACGGCAGTGCTAAGGAAGTTAGCCGTCAAGCTAATTCCTCCACAGACTCCATATTATCTCAAAACTAGCAGTAGACAGACACAAACCTAAACAGAAAAAAAAAAAAAACAGAAACAGAAGGGGGGAGGAAGACACAGACGAGTAAGTACACTGCAGTGAGCTGCAAACTGGTAAGCCCCACAGGATGAGGGAAGAAAAGCTTGTGTGAATGTGTGAGTCAGACAGAGAAATAGCAGAGAGGTGAAAGGGAAAAAGAGGAAGAAGAAGAAGAGGAGGGGGCGAAGGCTTTCTGAGCGTTACAGCACTTTTTCTACCGGTTGTTGTTTGTGTCAGCAGAGGAAGAGAGCACACAAACACAGCTCAGGAGGGGAATGTTGCGAGGAGAAAAGGGAAAAAGTCATGAGGAAAAAAAATAAAATGGTTGCTTATTGTGTCTGTGCTCTGTGTGTGCACCGTAGGCTCTCTTCAGTCTTGCAGAGTGGACTGGAAAAAAAATAATAATAATAAGGGGCTCTTGGGAGGTTTTAGGTACACAAAGGAACAGGACATGGGGAAAAAAAGGTCAGGGCCTGAGGTGAGTGTGGGTTTTGTGGTCATGCTGAGGCTGCAGTGGGTTCACACGCAGCACTTTCTGATTGTGTTTGCACACTGACAGTTCAGTGGCCGCAGATGGGGTCCCTCTGTTTGGTGCCCTTGAGGTAGTTTGCGTGAGTGTGTTTTGCTTTGGATGTTGTGTTTCCTGTGGTGTTTGGCTCCCTCCGCACATCATCTGTTGTTGGGATATTATATCAGAGGGGATTAGTCCTGAGGATCCTGGACTTTCCCCCCCGGTGCAAATATGAGAGCCATTCGCAGAAGGTCACAGCTATTAATAACCTGTCCTAAACTCTGTGTCTCCTATAAGACTTACTCCTCTTAATCAGCCACCATGGACCACCACGGGGAACCCCAGGAAGGAGCCATGGGGCTGAAACACGAGGAGCTGCCGCAGATGGATGGGTCATGTGATGCGTGCGAGCCGGACGAGGCCCAACCAGCCACCCAAGTGTGCCACTCCTGCAGCTTCGCCTTCTGCCCCCTCCACGCTGACAGACATGCCAGCAGCACACATCACCCGCTAACGCCTTATAACCACGACGAGACACAAGCTAATGGACTTGGCACTGACAGAGACTTGAGAGTTGGAGATGGAGCTGAGGATGAGGCCGGTGCAGAGAGGGCAGCTGGAGTGGGCGCATATCAGGGGATGGAACAGCTCGGGGTGGACGATGGAGACGCGAGTGGTGATGCTGAAGGAGCGCAGAACGGTCTGCACCCGGAGGCTGAGCTTGGTGACGGAGCAGAGGGTGCAGGAGCAGGGCAGGAGGCCGGGAAGAGGGACACTGTCACTGTAGAGAGACTGCGCTGCAAGGAGCACGGACAGGAAGGCTCCCTCTACTGCAAACCAGATGAGAAGATAATATGTGTGGTGTGCGCCGTGCAGGGTGAGCACCGCGAGCATGAGATTATCACCCTGCACGAGGCCTACGTGTGGCAGAAGGTGAGTCACACGCTCAGAGCCTGACAGGTTTATATCTGGCACTACAGCACAGTCTGATCCACTGTATGCCCTCTCCTGTACTCAATCATAACGACGTGCTCCACATCTGCAGCTCCGTAATGTGTAACATAATGTATTCAGACCGTGGCCTCGCTGGTTTGCATTTCTAATTCAGTATTAAGTAGTATGCCAATAGCTGGAGGCCCTGTAGTCTTTAAGTCAACTCACGAGGGCCCTGTGTAATGTTTAAATGTAACATTGTCTCATGATCACCCACATGCCATCTTTTATAAATTGATTCACTTCTACAGTTCCATAAATAATTTCTGTGACGACTGTGAAATGGAAATTAAATGATCTAAATAACCCTAACGTCCATTTGGGTTGGCACCAATTATGGCTTGACCCTTCCTCCATTTCCCAGATGCCCTTTTTGCTTCAGGTGGGTTTAATAGGCCCAGTCGTTAGACGTGGCGTTGCAGCCTGTCCAGTAAGCTGCGTTAAACGCTATGCTGGATTTTTTTTTTTTTCCCCCATCATCACTATGAGCCCAGTACTGCAGTATATAGTGTTTGTGATGATTATGTCACCATTTAGAGTCAGGTGTTATCAGCACACTGAACACATCCAGACCGTGTTATTGCACAGCGGACCAATTAACATGGTGTGATCGCATCAAAAACCAGGATTTAGCTTTGGATTAATATTTTTGAAAAGTCAAGGGCTTTGTTTGTGAACACTGTAATAAAAACAATGTAGAAAAGTAAGCACGGTGAGAGCCTCGATTTGAAAACTGTCACAGAGCAGGTGCGTTTTAGCTACAGTGGTAATGACCCTCATGGTGTGCTGGCAGTAATATACAGAGTTAAGTCCTCTGCCCCATGGCTGTACATCAGAAAAACCCGAACTAGAGCAGCACACTTCACTGGCTTCCTCTTACATCATGGCCACATATGGATTGATGAGGGACAAAGGCGGTCACACACACATGTAGCCTAAAGCCACATTATTTACTCTAAACGTACTCAGAGCTTTTGTCCTGCTTTTTGTGCCAGTGTATTCATGTGAAAGAACACTTCATCTACCTCAGTAGTGATATGATTTCCTGTCATGGTGTAGTGCGCTGAGTATGGACCATGTCAAACAATAAGTGTAGCCTGTGATGGACACGGTGAGTTCTCAAGGATGTTGCCATGCCTTTTTACTTGCAGACTAGCATCTTCTAAAAGCATCAATCCAGACATATCTTCGCATTATCAGTGATGAGAAGCTTTTGTGAACGTGCCCAGTAACAGCTTAATCATGAACTAATAACTTTCTAACTTGGTTTGTCGATTATTGTTGCTCTGTTTTGTTAACCGTGTATTTTTTCTGCTCGACTTGTAGAGCAGGCAGGGGTATGACCTGCTGGGCTGCACACAACAGATGGCTGAAAAGATCAAGACCAAGTGGACCAACCCCGAGGTGAGCGAAAACTCCTGCATGCAGAACACTGAGCCAAGTGCTAACACTAATTAAACAGTAATGGCCATTTTTAGAAAACTTCTCCCCAAAGATTTTCTCTCAACTGTTCTCATTTAGTAATGAGCTCCAACTAACTCTTATCAAGTGAAAAGAGAATTTCTCTGCAGCTATAAAAAATTGGATTTGACCTCGCAAGCTGATTCAAGCCTTCAAAGATGTCTGTCAGCACAGTTTAAGTGTAAATATAGATGGTTGAATGGTGATGGTCATAGGGACAGTACACATGTATAACATAATCTGTGCACTTTCTTTTGTTGTATCTTAATCCACCGTTACAGAATAAATGCTAGTTGCTTCAAGGTTTGTTCCTCCAAGGAACATGCTAGTCTACTTTCAGTCTTATCTCCTCCATAATTAGGCCAAGCAGTCTCAGACAGCCTGTCAAATTAACCCTGGAGACCTTGCAGGTCCAATTTTATATTTTACATGCCGTTTTATATTTCAATTGCCCCAGTCCATGATTAATAACTACCTAGTCCAGTTGGGATTGCTCACAATCCAATTTTCGTCCTTACCATAATTAAAAAAAAACTAAAAAAAGTATTTTTTTCTGATAGCATGGTTTCAAGCCATGGAGAGCCACAACAGAACACAAAAATGAACCGCTACTCATTTCTAATTCAGTAGGTACAGCACTAAGCACTGCAGCAGTGTAGACACTGCAGCGGTAGAGACACAGCAGTCTAGATGAGATAAAGAGGGATTAGAGAGAGATTATGTCATGAAGACATTGGGTTGTAAACATGAGAGCTAATTATTTCAATCCATATATTTAGCATGCCGTCGCTGTTCATAGATCACAGATCTGGGCTATTTGGTTTCTGCAGATATCATTCAGCTTCAAGCGGGTGACGGCATCATTATGTACTGAGTCATGTCACTTTCAGTCTTCAGATGACTTTTTTGACTCAGCACTCTTGTCCAACGTCAGAGGTCAGATTTTCAAAGTGACTGTGAGTGATTCATTCTTGTGTGTAAAACAGAGAGAAATGCTGAATACAGAGTAGCTTCTATCTGATTTTAATCCCTCTCTGAACTTTATTTCACCTCATTGAAAAAAACCCTTGTGTTTAATTTAGTGGAGTGGATGTAGTGTGATATATAGATAACAAGCAGGACTCCCTTACAAAACAAAACTGATGTGTATTCCTTACACCCTCACAATGATGATTCAACACCAAGAAAAATGAGTATTTATGTATTATTTTTTATTCATTCTGTTATATCTGACCTTCTTGCAGTTTACAGACATTTCTCTTTCTCTGTTCGGATCTTTCACATACCCCTCTATATACGCGGCCACAGGCTGAAATAATGATCACAAACTTATTTCAACCTTTATGTCCAACCTTCACGGAGTTGCCGTCCAGAAAGCGGGTTGCATTTCGCACACCATCGCCTCTCTCTGGATATAAACCAAAACAAAAGCTGCAAACTGAATTTTCATGACAAGTCAACCTTGAAAACAGTGGCTGTAGTTCCATTACAGATGCCATAGCAGGGGCATGTTCTGCCACAGACAGTTAGGCGTTGTGCATTGAGAGATGTAACAGTGAGCGGCGGGATCCAGGATGTAGGTCTCAGCTATGGTCCCACCATTAATGGCGGCTGCACCTGCTCCCTCAATTACCCCTGCGCTGCCTGGTCTGCCGTATAGTAGTGTCTGAACCCATTCGGAGAGCAGTGGCACACAGGAGCTTCTCTCAGTACCTGCAGAGGTGTGACCCAAGCACAGTGGCACAATGTAGAAGGTTAATTTGACTGGCCTGCGAGAGGTAACACTTTTTTGCTGGCAGCCGGCACCCCACCCGAGTTCATGTCTATTATCATACTGAAATATCAATGCTGCCCCAAGGACTTCCTGGACATTTAGTATTGTGCTGTTCCGTTGTAGAGGTGCTGCATGCCCGGCGAAAAAAGCACTTACCTGCTCGCTCACAGGGCACTGGGTTAGAGACCATTATGTGGATTTGCCGGTGTGTCCTCTCTGCACTCTCAAATGTCAGCGTGTCTTAATATGCATGACAGGCAACCATCAGAGTGACTGCTCTCGGTGAGGAAGGTTGTGTGTGTGTGTGAGACACAGAGGCAAAAAAGAGAAGGTGATAGACAGGCAGAAGTTGGTGGAGGAGGTGAAATTACATGGTGAAGGACTTTAGAGAGAAAGAGGCGCCTGTGAGGAGGTGAAAGGTGAATGCAATGATTTAACCCTCAGCTGGTGTTAAATCTAGCCTGCTTAATTATGTGCTGTGCCGCAGGTTGAGGGAATTTAATCTCTCAAAGCTCATATCTCCTTTCACCACAGGGGAATGGAATATAATGCAGAAAAAAACCAGAGATGAGTCTACATACATATTAATCGACAACCAGAGGCAAAATGTTACATGGGGGGGCCTAGATGACTGTCTGTCAGTCAGCCAGTCAGCTCGTCCACAAAGAGCTGGAAGATGATAGGGAAGCATGATGTGGCGTCGGGCCAGGACAGCAGGTAGTCGGGGTATTTACCTCACTCTCATGTTTTATTTACTCACTTTTTGCAGTGCAGGGTGTCTTCCTGGGCACCCAGAGAGAGAGAGGGAGAAGTCCGATATCTGGAAGCAACATAAGCCAAGTCACAAATGCGTATATGTGTGTGTAGCGGCTACATCCATTTTCCCTGCCTCATAAAATCTACAAGAGCAGCAGACACATTAAAGCTGTCTTAGGGAGCCGAGGCTGAGCAACAGACGGCAGAGGCATGAAAAGACTTGGCTGCTGCTGTTAGGTTTATTCATCTTGCTTTTTTCTTGTCCTTCTCTACCTCATCCTTTACTTTCCCCCCCTCCCTACTCCTCTCACTCCCTCTTCCCCCTCTCCCATTGCTCTTTAAGGCTGTCATTCTCTTTCTATCTCTACTCACGGCATTTTAATTGAATTACTCGGTATCATTCCCCAGAAAGTTGCTTGGCTGACATTGCTTCTCTCAGAACCAATAAAAAGGTTCTGGATATTGAAACTCTGCTGTTATAAAAACCAAAGGCCCTCTGTCTCATTTTTCCTCTCCCTCTTTTAACTTCCCTTGCCTCCCCACTTTATATTACTTTATATGACTTTTGAAGAGGAGCCGGTGTTTTTCAAATTAACTTTCTATGTATTGCTGTGTTGTTTTAGAGGCTAAATTGGAGAATCTAATTTCTGGAAGAGATAAAAGAGAGCACAAGAGAGAAAGAGAGAGCGCAGTGTTCAGTTGGAATGAGGCCACTATTGCCCAGGGCAAGGACAGTTCAAATCCATTTACTCCTAATGTTCTATTAATGCTTTTTAGGCCTGTTTAAAAGAGCATCACACAAAACAGACCTCAGAAACAGTAGCAGGGCCGGCTCTGATTCAGTAGTGAGAACATTTAAAGAAAGTTAACCCTTTGAACTCGAGTGCATCAATGCGACCGAAGCGTCAGAGTTAGATTAAAAAGTTTTATGCTGATTTAAAAAAATGTTTAAAATGTCCTGCATCTGCATTTTTCATCACTAAAGCTGCGGGATGCCTAATTTTTGGTTTTATCAACCCGTCCATTCTTGATATCCGGAGCGTCATACTGTTGTGTAATATTCCAATGACATTTTTGGTGTTAAATTGCTTTTGCAATGAAAGACCCCCTGAGTGGTTGAAAAGGTCGAAATTAAACGCTGAGGCTACTCTGATATTTGTTGTGAGCTGTTTTCAGTTCGCTTTTGTTTTCCATTTTCATGTGTCTCACCAAAGTAACTCATTGCGCAGCTTTTTGTTGTTGTCTTACACTGATATGTTTTCAATCCCAAGGGCTTTCTGCTTCTGTTTCTGCAGTTTTGTTTTTTTTTCCAACAGCACTAATGAGAAGCACAACCTTTTTTGTGGCCAGTCACACAAGCACACTAGTGTGTGAAGTTAATTCTATTTGAGTGTCTTGCTATATTGTAATCACATGAAGTGTTAGAGGAATGTCTGAGAGGTTTTCTAATTATAGAAAGCCACAGATCCCAACTTTCTGCTCTGAAGATACACTTTCAGTCACAGTGAGATTTTCCACCGGTTTTATCTCACTTATATACATGAAGTAATGAAGTAAAGGTTCAAGCTGGCATCAGCTTGGTCAAGTCTGAACTGACCTTTGTAGTCCTTCCTTTGCTTGCATTACCATCATTTCTGAATTTCTCAGATAACAGAGATTTTACAGTAATAATTCAAAGCATGTTTAAAACCATGACTTAAAAGAATTAAACTTCCCTTATCTGCCTCCCCACTGTCGTACCTTTTTCTTGACAAAGAAATTAGCTTTTTTTAATCTGCTCTCCAAATGTCCTGCCTCTGCCAGTGCACTCTGTCTCATCTCCTGTCTTTACTCTCACCCTGCCCTTGTAAGCAGTGTGCCGCCGTCTCTCCCGAGGCCTCATTTCATGGCCTCAGCTTGCAGTAATGCAAATGAAGATTAGCGTGCATGAATGCTCCTTCCTTGCAAGCTCTGTCACCGAGAGAAAGGTCCAAGGGCAGAGGGCTCCTGCTCTACAAACACAAAGAGCACTCATCCCAGACTCCCATCTGCCGCCGAGGCCACGGGGACTCGACGAGAGAGCGGTCGGCTCTGCGGAGGTCCTGGAGATTGTGAGATGTGTTGATGGAATGTGTCAGATCCATGACAGATAAGATACTAAAAGCGTTCAGATTTATGGATCAATTCTGTCAGCTCTATTCATGTTGTAGCTTTGTTCTTGAATGGCATTGTTCTTCATGATTTATGCTGACTGCTCGCTACCATTCTTTGAAGCTTGTTGTGACCGCAAAAGAGTGAAATATACACAAGTGTGTGTAATATTGTGTCATGTGAACTGAAATGGAACCAGACACAGTCAAAGATGTTTGCAGCGCTTTTTTAAGTTAGCCTGTAGCATCAAGGTGAATTTTAAAACATAATTTAACATCAGCAAATGTAGTGAAGAGATATGAAGTCAGCTAACTGAGGATAGAAGACATGCTGTGTAATATTAGCTGACATTAGCCAGCAAGAGCTTCAACTTTGATCCTCAATATGAAGATTTGTTTCATTTCCTTTTAAAATAAAAGGCTAAAATGTAATTCTTCATTATTATTCATGATGGTAGCTGAATGCTAAAACTATGCCTGACATGGAATTAACTAATGAAGAAATCACTGCCAGAACTGCTAGCTGTTAATACATTCATAGATGTTAATGAAAACTTTGACAGACAGATATATTCCATTCGGCTAGCTGATAATAAATGAAAATGCCTAACACATGTCTAAATTGAAAGGATTATTCACATTTCCAGGGGAATTGGACTTGAATATTAAATATGTTGATCCATCATGGTGTCCATGACACCTAAATCAGAGCCAACTTTTGACGATGACGCCTGAGACGCCACAGCATGAGCAACAGCTTGAGCATTAAATTTTTTTGTCCCTGTACAAAATGACGTAGTAAATGCCTTGTCATTTCTTAATGTGCGTTTTAAGTGCTCGCTGCTCACGTTTTAAATGATGAGGCTTCTAGTAGATTTAATCAGCCTATATTGTAATTTAGCAGGATTTATGATATTTGAGCACTTCCCACTATTGCCCTCTTAAGAGCTTCCAGAAGCATAAAAAGATAGATTTGGAAAATAAGGCCTCAGTTTCTCCACATTCACAGATGTTTTTCTGGACAAGGAATGGAACATGTTGCCAGTCCAAGGCAGTTGCAGTTTATTGTTACTAATTCATCAGACATGCTTTCAGGCCATTGATTTTGGTGGGGCTAAAGGAGAAAACGACTCTTTGCTTTCCAATTAGATGTTAACTAAGTCTCCCTGTCTGATACAGAATGAACAATGTGCTGATTTTTTTTCTCTGCTCATACAAAGAAAATAAATTAAAACTGCTACTTTTTTGCGCTTGGTTTAATGGGCAATTTGGAGAATCTGATTGCTTGTGCAAGAATGGCAAATGCACTATAAAACTTTGGGTCCCTGGGGGTCGTGGCTCTGCCAGCCTCAGTAAAGACTGATGATTCTTTGCTCTACTGGAGAGAGGGAGGCTGAGGGGAAACAAGATAAAGTGGATGGCAAGGAAGAGGGTGAAGTTCTCCTCAAGGGCAGAGGAAAGACTGAGCAGCTATGTTCACTGATTGAAGCGATTTATAACATATTCAGGACCACGGATCATGACATGGGACTTGGGGGTGTTTTACCTCATGACAAGATCTGCGTCGCAGGTGGAGCCTTCTCAGTGGGACGGATTGTAGGGAGGCGTCTGTTTATTGAGGTGTTTTAAAGTAATGAGTCATAGCTAAAGAGAGCCTCATCGGGGGAACTGGGGAAGGAATTAAAAAAGGTATCTCAGCGAGAAGCTCAGTTGGCCTGAAAGCCAAACAGATGGCTTGCTGTGGTAGAAAGAGCCTCTGAGGTCTCTATCTACAGATGGGATGCATGAAGTTTGCCTCCAGGGGAGCTGATTCATGCTATCAATTAGCTACTGCATGACTGAGATCAGTGGGCTAGTTAAAGTAATATTCACATGTCAATGTAAAAGACAGAAATATCTGTCTGCTCTATGAATTTGGTCATTTAGTACGTATCTCTGCTTCGCCTGTGGACGTTAAGACGTTTTGATGTCTCTCTCTATTTTTTGCTTCTCTGTTTTTAATGACTTCATCTTAATGATTCATGCCTACAGTGACGTACTTCATGCAAGTTGATCTGAAATGGCAGCCCAATATCTCTCAATATCTTTTTCTATCTCCCTGTCTGTGTCCCGTACCTCAACATATCTTAGATGTCCACAGATGAGCTGGAGGAATATGTGAACATCCAGTTCGATGAGCTCCGCAGATTGGTGCGTCTGGAGGAGAAGAGGACGCTTCACCTGGTAGACCTTAAAGAGGCGTTCCTGACAGCGTCAGCCGCTGAGAAAATTGCCGAGATCAGTGTCGAGACTGAGCGCCTACAGGAAGAGATGGCCAACATCACGAACCAGCTGTGCCTTTTGGAACAGGCGGAGGCAGGAGGTCCCGCAATGGTCGCAGAGGCGCTCATAGCAGCGCCCGGACCCGCCCACAGAGTGCAGGTGAGAAGAGCCTTCCTTCCTCCTCATCCTTAAAGGACTTGCTAGATGCACAACAGACGTGTTTACTCGTATGCCATCTTGGTCTCCTCTCTCAAGTGTGATGTAGTCAAGTCCCAGTGACAGTCTATGTTTGTTACATTTTTTTAAACTTACCTATGTGATCTAGTCTGACCAATTTCACTGAAATCCACTTGATTCTGATGTGTAAGTTGGTTTAAAAAAACTTGGCTCGAAAAACTTAATTTGACACATCAGTTTTGTTGTTAACATTTTTACTGAGACTTGAAAGCACTTACCAGAATTGATGAAAAGGCAATGCATTAAATCTGGAGGCCACATCACATCACAAGTCCTGCTCAAAGTACTTCGAAACAACCTCAGCAAACAGGGTCAATGATTAATTAGTCTGAACTTTAAACGCAGAGGTCCAGTGCCAGTGTTGTTACTAAGGGCGGCCTTGTAAAACCGAGTGCCCACTGTCTTGTCAATAAACAATTACAAACAATTTACCAGCCAGCACAAAGCTCTTATGTTGCAGATCGTGTGTAGCCACCTTTACGCTGCATTCTGCACATACTTATCGGTGATACTTTATGGGGTTGTCAGCAATGGCACCTCAGCCTGTCTTCATCTGCTTCTGATGTGGCCTAACTGAAAAATCCTTGCAGCCATGGAGGCTTGATCTCAGACCTTAAACATAAAGGATTATCCGTCTAATGACTGTGGCACCTGCTGCATAGTCATTATGATCAAATGAATATGGTAAACAGGTGCCGGCGTACACAGCTTTGTTCCAAATGAGTGGTGAGGCTGGCTGTTTTTATCCGGGGCATACGTTGTGTTCTTGTAGAGAAAATGCAGTTTTGCTCTGGTACAGTCAACTGTGTCAGTATGATACACGTAATAAGGTGCAAATAAATCCTGAGCTGTTGGCTGATGAGGCAGAAGTGTAACTATGTTTGTCCTCCGGATACACTATTTGTCATTAACACGGCAGCTGTTTCCCTCTTTTCTTACATACAAGCCCCTTAGTCAAAATAATGTTTGCACCTGAGCATGTGTGCGGCTATACTATATAATTTATACGCATGCTGTACATAAACACTACCAGAAGTGCAACACATGTCACTTGAGATTCTGCAGGGCTCCACTTCCTCATCCCTCATTGAAACACCGAGGAGCAGGCTCTTACTGCTTATAGGTCCCAAATTACAATATCCCATTGGTCCATTTGTCACTCTCCATATTTTAGTCACCATAGTCAGGGAAAGAGCTTTGAGTGCTCCCTGGCGATGCTGTGCGGGACCTGGGAGACTGCTGTAATGGTGAAAGCTGATGTGCAGATTGCTTTTCCTAGCTGAGAAATTAATCCACGGTGGGCCAAGTTCATTAAGGCCCTAATTGAATGCCAATGGTTACCCTGTTTATTCTCATGTGTTAGTTACTGCTCGAGTGAGTAATGGGCTGTGTTATTTGTAAATGTATGATCACAGGAGAGACGTGTGTGTGTGGGTGTAGAGAGGGGGCTTATGCAGCACTTTACAGTACTTAACCAGCAATGATGCATCTTATTGTGTTTATGTGGATACACACAATAAGTGGCACCTGAAGCCAGCAACGCCTGGAGCAGTTTTTGTCTTTGGTACGACATTGGAGATGCGCAGAGTCCCGTGGATCTCAAACGTCAACTCTCCAGCTTGCTCACTCACTCTTGCACCGTTCCTCCTGTCTGCCTCATAGTGGCAGTGTCTCCAGATGGCACATCGAACTACAATCATTCACTTGCCTCTTTACTGCATTTCTGCCTTAAGTGTTCACTCGGAAGACATGAGCATGGAGTGAAAGATTGTGCTTTTTACAAAATTTGTTTTAAACCTTCATTTAGAGGCACACAATGCAGAATTTGTCAGTTGCTGCTTGTAAAAAACACAATTATTATTCCCCAGCTCAACAAGGGAGACAGAGAGAGACGGTGGTCGAGCGAGCTGTAGAGTGAATGAAGGGAGGGGGGGGATCAGACAAATAAAACATTTTCTGACTGTGTCACAGTGGTTACATCCTGAAGCCCAAAACAATCCTGTGAGAAGTTCCCTGATTGCTGGATTTTATGTGTATTCAGCCGAAGCGTATTCTTCAACCCGCTGAGTGTGGCCACTGGCCAGCCTTGTGTCTGAGAGTGTAGTTCAGCCACACCTCCAGCAGTGCTCACACAGACACAGATCCATAGCTCTCAGTCACAGAGAGGAAGTTAGGGTTATGGTAAAGGAGAGTCAAAGTTTGAAAAACAACAAATAACCAAAATATATGTTTGGATGTTTGAATACCTAAGAAATACTACTGAGAAGCTACAGAATGATATAAAAACCTGAAAAACACACAAAAAAATGATGTAACCGCCCCTTAATGTGGAGGGCACTCCTTGCCTATGACGGCTGAATCAATTTCAACTTCACTGCAACATATACAGTAAGTCCTCTATGTAAACAGCTATTACAGTTATTGTTTCATATGTCAAATGTGCAGTATTGCACAACGCTTGTTCCAGAAAAAAGTTACAAAGCTGTGGTACTTTTAACATTGCATGTGTGAAAATACATATTTAAATGAGCTGACCTTTGTCGCTCTTTTGGTTTTTGTTTATTCCTCTACATGTTAAGCACAATCTAATCCCTTGTGCCAGAGAGCTACAATTGTGGCCTCCAGCACTTTTCCAAAAGTAGCACCACGATTCCAACTTTTACAATAAAAGAAAGACTGGCAGCTTCAGAGCCAAGTCAGAAAAAGGAATTTGCTGCTTTGAAAGAATATCACAAACTGCAGCCATGTAGCTGCAGGCATGTGGAATTGAGCAGCTATGATGTAAAATATTACCCACCTGCATAAAACTCATCTTTTCAACTGTTCACCTAAAGAATAGAGCACATAATAATTGAGGTGAGTCTTCTGGCTCGGGGGTCAAACAAACAAATTACCTCTGGTTCTCTTAATAATCTCACATCTTTCTTTTAATGCAGACACAGAAACACAGGTGTAAATACACATGCACACAAAAAATAGACAGTGCGAGGACGATACAAGCGCTCTGAAAATTCACCAATCAGTGGGAGCCAGAGGGAGAACATGTTAATAGACTTTTTTTGAGTCCATTTATTGTCAGAATTCGCAGTCTCCACATTTTCATTAAAAAAGTGCCAGTAGGTACTCATTTGTACAACTGCGCATCATGTTTACTGGAGCACCCCCTGATGACTATACAGTAATTAAAATACCATTGATATATCAAAAAGATAGTGCAGAGGATGCTCTACGGAAGAGACACATGTATAGACAGATACTGTGCTGTATGTACAATGTGCATCTGTTATTTAAAGGATCCTGTCTCCTGCTGGGAATCATCAAGTCCCACCACAACCAACCACCACCAGCAGGGCAGTGCACCCAGCCCCGCCACAAAAACGTCTCTGGAATGGCTCGAGGAATGTAACAAAACTCCCGAGACGTTGACGTGGCATACAAATTCCCCAGATCCCAATCCAATCTAACATCTGTGGGACGTGTCAGAACAAGTCTGATCCATGGAGGCATCACCTCGCAGACCACAGGACTCAAAGGATCTGCCTCCAATGCCCTGGTGCAAGACAACACAGGATCTGTGTCCTTGTTGTGAAGGATAAGAGGCAAGTCCGGTCCACGATGGGGTCCTTATGGATCAAACTTGTTACGGCACATCCCTTGGATGATTGATGGGTCTGGGCTCTGGGGATTTTGGAGGCCAGGTTGCCACCTTGAGCTCTTATCCATGTTCCCCCTGTTGGTTGGTGGTGTGTGTCAAGTGGCATCCTCATAAATGCGAGGACCCAAGGTTTCCCAACAGAACACACTGTAACAAGAGGACCAATGTTACTTGCTTCACCTGTTTGTCCTTTTAATGGCTGATAAACATCCCTGCTTATACAGAGACTTATAAGATCCACTTACATGTTCCTATTCAGCGGTATTGGTGCTCATGTGTACATACCAGCCCACTTGTGTTCGCACCGCCCACTTCATTATGGAACGGCCTCGGGCCACTTTTACACATGTATGACTGAAAGGATTCTATAAGGTTGCTTTAGTCTGTGATCCTGTTTATAAAAGCAGAGGCTCAAAGCTCTTTAAGCCTTCAGGGACTCCTAGCATGAAAACAAAGCCAAGATGCCTCATTAGCCAGGCGCTGAGAGTCTGCGCCAGTGACCCAACACTGACTGAGTCGTGACCCTGGTCACAATGAACTGTTCAGAGGCTGATTTGAAACAAAGCAGCC
This sequence comes from Acanthopagrus latus, assembly GCF_904848185.1. Taxonomy (NCBI): domain Eukaryota; kingdom Metazoa; phylum Chordata; class Actinopteri; order Spariformes; family Sparidae; genus Acanthopagrus; species Acanthopagrus latus. The sequence continues at coordinate 4,511,392 of NC_051046.1, read as the reverse complement.
TTTTGCTTACCTTTTGAATAAGATGAGGCTCGGTGTGAAGACTCTTCTTTTCCACGCAGAGTAGTTTGGTACATCTTGAGTAATTAATACACGTTGGTCAATTTTAAAAAAGCTATAAAAAAGTGATCGTGTCTCAATAATTAATCATGTACTTGTGCCAGTTAGGAGACCCTATTGTCCTAAAAGGTGCTAAAAGATACTAATTTCCCCTTATTTAATTATATCATTTTTTAAAATGTGTTGTTAATTTTACAGAGGCATTGCACAGTGTCTTAGCTGTTCCAGAGTGAGCTATATACTAATTTACATCTGTATTCCCTGGGCAGGAGACAAAGCCAACATCTTTGTTAAGAAAATTAACCCTAGAGAATACATAATCACTACAAACTACATCAATAAGAATTCAGAACGAGAGGTAGCTTTCCTTTGCCAGCGGTGCCCCAATAGATCATCTGTTGTGGGAAACAAATTCAAGAACACATAATTCTATTAAGTTTCATGTAGTTTTTGAATTATGAATGTAGCTGCTTCCGCTTCCTTCTTTTGATGACAAGCACACAAGTCTAAGTATTTCTTAGAGGGACCATTTTTCCTTTATGTGTGGACATATTGATGGACCGCCCAAGGCCATTTTTCTCTTTATTGTTGCAGGGAAACTGTGGTAATTACAGTTTCAACAAAGCTCTATAGCCATCAGCATCTATCTACCAGTGTATTTCTTTCAATTTTCTGGGCAGTGGCTCTTAATAACCCTTTTAATTGGACCAAAATGTGAACAAAGCAATTGGGACTGTAACAACTTTCCATTTTCGTTGTTGTATAGTAATGCAGTCAAAGCAAAAACACATTACTATCACAACACTTGGAGAGGCATCATCACAAAATGGACTGGTGTTGTGTGCACAGTCCATCTGATCGATAATACTGCCGTGATATGGAAACATGAAGGTGTTATGAGGGCATCAGAGAACATGTTGGTGCGATGATTAATGTTGATATTACCTCCTCAGGGGAATCACTGATATTAGATCAAAGAAAAATATAGTGCAAGTGTTACATGAAGCGACATCATGTAACTTATTTACCTTAAAATTGCAGCTTCAAAATCATTTCGACGGTTCAGTGTCCTGTAATAAGGTGAATGGTGTCTCAGCCACTCTGCCCTCCTATCACTTGTTTCTACACTGTGTAACCTCATTGAGAGGGAAGGATCACAGATTTAATTCATGTTTACTTCAAGAAAGATATTTTCAAGACAGAATATTGTCATGAGTTTTGTTTGTAGTCAGCACCTACATTATGTCTGACACATTCAGTACGTTTACATGCACAGGTTGGTCGGATTACAGCCATAGTTCGAATATGCTACTCAGTCAGACAACTGCAATTGTCCGAGTATACATGCCAGTGAAATAATCTAATTATTGGCCAAAGCATGTCATACGCCGGTACGACAGGTGGCGCTGTACTAATTTCAACTAGTGGTAACAGAACTACCTCCGGCTGACCTCTTCACATCACCAGCAACAACAAACTCTGCCTCTGCATTCGAGAACGATGGCCTACGAAGAGCGAAAAGAAGCTACATCTTTGTACAGTTCGTATATGGTGTACATGATAATTACACAAACTAGATGCACAATGGCGCTCTTGCTTTCGATGATTTCGGAGGAAAGATGCTGCCGCCGATTTTAGTCAGACTAAGGTGCATACATGCATCTTAAAAATCCAGTCATAGTCGGACTAACCCAGTAATTCAGTTTTCTTGAGTGTCTTGTAAATGCACTGAGAGTTACAGACCTGGGATTTATATTTTCCGACAGTGGTGTTGTAAAGAGTCGAAATCAACTTATCGGCTCACCAGGGAAGGGAAGACTTACATGCATCTACTCATGTTTGACCTGCAATGTGATACATTTTTAAAAGTAATATGTCTTACCTACCTTTTGTTTTATAAGTATAACACAACACTCATAATTTAAAGCAGACTAGGTTGGATCTTTGTATGTCTCCAGTCCTGTATATCTGTTAGTTTTCAGCTAATGGAGGAGGGTCTTTTAATCAGCCAAGCAGTGAAGGAACACAGGGAAGACTTTTGCAAATGTGTGCCTTTTTGTAGAGGCAGCCTTACAGCAACTAGTCAAGAGCTTCTTAAATGAATGTCAGTTCTGCACGCTGATTTCACAAATTGACATTTTGAGTCGATTGAAGTGTTTGACAAGGTAAACCAAGAAAGAAATCTCACTTAGTTCCAATATTTGAAACTACTTATTTGTCCAGATTTTTAAGCTAATTAGATTTAGAGCCAAGTCTTAAGTCAGTGAGGCGGACAGCTCCACAGTCTCCCGTCATCAGCTCTTCTCTAAACTGCTGCGCTGCTAAGGAGGCGCTGGCTTCAAGATGCTAGTTAGTTACACATTGTTAAAATCCCTCTCTGGCAGAGAAATGTTAGCGCTGGAGGGCAAGGTCCAGTGCAACGGTTCAGTCAGCACCGGGCAGAATATTAAAGGTTTTGTGCTCATGGTCCTCTTGACTGAAAATAAACCAACTGAGGTCAGCAGATGTATAACAAGTAGTTTTGTTTCACATGACAGTGATTCAAGTGGGGTGTGTGGAGCTGTGTGTTTGGCATGTTAAATATTAAGAATTCCGATGTTGATTCATAGCAATAATTTCGGAGTTGCGGGCACGCCTTGTGAAGTAATGCATTTACAATCTCCGGAGATTGAAATCCTCTGAAATATGATTAAATTTTTCATCTGGCTCATGAATAAACTTTTCGCTCGCAAATGTTTGCGTAAGCGTCACATACCGGCAGTCAGCAAATCACAGCCATTGTTTTGACATTGAAAAATCTTTTTTTAAGCCGCGATCAAAGTTAAATGGAAAAGCCGCCATGTGAATAATGTTTGCGGCTCGCTGGGCGCTTTGTTCCCAGACTGCCCCTTTAAAAGCTCATGATTAAACATGAGCACAACTGCTGGATGAAAGTGAAAATTAATTGGTCAGATTTAGAGCCACACCAGCTGCGGCCCGAGTGGATGTAAATTATGTTGTTTACCTTTTTATTTGTTCAACACCTGTGCAAAGATTTTAAGTGTGTTTTATTCTCTCTCTCTCTGTCTTTCTCTTTCTTCCTCTTGTTCTCTCTCTTTCCCATTTTTTTTTTTCAGCACGACATTGAGGCCAGGCCAAGGTAAGACTGCCAGTGTGATTCATGTTCACCTTTACACAGCTGCGTAGCTTAGCGGGCACTAGGGGCGTTTCAAAATCCTCCTCACTCAGGGCCTCGTGCCATCAAGCACCACCAGACTGACAAGTATTAATCACACACCATAACACACACCTTCGGAGCCCGTTTCCCTCGTCAAACTTTCACCTTTCAGTGACTCACTCGAGCAGCTCACTCACTACAGACTCACCTGCATGCACGTCAAACCTCCAGTGCCTTTTCCGATCACATGCGAGTCACGTCTGTCCCCCAGCAAGGCAATTAGTAGCTCTCATCTGTGTGTGCCCGCTGGAATCAAAAGAGGTGACAATCTGCCTGGTCCAGTAAGAAGGGCCTTGGACAGCGGCTGACAGGTTTCAACAGCGCGTATGCGCCTGTGTGCCGATATGCATGCATGTTGTGTTATTACCAGGTCAAATCTCGCCCTCTGCTACATCATAGTTTTTTCCACCCTGAATCTGATTATGTGTGTCTGAGGTTATGTGAGGGCGGGGGAGAACTCACACCAGACAGATGCAGCCATATCAATTTTCAGCTGCTTTTACAGTTTGTTAGTGCCTTTTCTATTTGTCCTAGGCTACACATTTTACCTTTTATCTCTGTCTGTGTCATACAATCTGGAATAGATCGTGCTCTCCCAGTTCTACACTTATTGATCTGTTGACACAAAAACCTCTCAGCCTCTTTTCAGCCGGAGCAGGAGCACTCCTAGCACCACCTGCTGTCTCTGCCCAGCCTCCTGGCTGTCTCTCTGGGCTTTCATCTCGGAGTACTCCACCTCTCTACAGATACAAAGACACACACACAGTATAAACACACACTCGGGCTCAAGACACCTTCTGCAAATGCCGGCACATCCATCCACAGAAACAAGAGCCTTATTTTCGGGGAGACTTTATTTCAAATGAAGGCTGAAAATAGTAGACTTTTGATGGACGGCATGCTTTTTTTCTGCAAACAGAAATTACTTTTTTTTTTGTATTTCAGTTCGTACTATTTGATATTGCGGCACTGCCGGCTTGTTGGAAATGCACAGTGTTTCCTCTCTGGAGTGTGATGTGCCTTGCTTTTAATAAGCAAAGAAAGTCATGACCATGGCTGGCGCCCGGTGCCAACATGTAATATGTTATTGATTGGTCAGCCAGTATTATGACCCCTAAGCTCTGGAGCAGATGGCAGCAAGCTTGGACCCAAGGGTGAGATGGAGCTAATAGTTTGTCCTTAGTCAAGGTTAACCTCCACATCTCTCTCTCTCTCTATACACACACACACACACACACACACACACATCCCCTGATATAATTACTCCCAGAGTCCCCCATATTGCCCTAAAATGCAGTGGGTGCAGAATTGACCGTGGCTAGTGGAAAACGACATGCATTGTGGACAGAAATTCTAGGGGAGAGACGTTTGGTAGAGGTTAGTAAGTGAATTCTGGACAGCTTCATGTGCGAGTGTATTTAAGTGGTTTGCGATTGGACAACTTCAGGTTTGAAGGTGAAACAAACAAAGACGTGAGCGGGTGAAAAAAGGGACAACGTGAAATTGGCAGAGGGTGAAAGAAGAAGAGCGATTTTGCAGAATCAGGCGAGGAGTGCATGTTTAGAGTTATGTGCAATGGGATCCAGACGGCAAATTGATTATGGAGCAGAAACACTAATCCGCTGTCTGAGCCCCGTATCTCTGCTGTAGACAGAGCATCCCCACAGGACCACAATCCTGCACCCACATGCATCTTTCCTGGACTTCCTCATCAATATGATCCCCCGCCTCTCCCCAAGCCTCTTAACATAGGTACTCCATGCCTGCCAAGATTTCTCCTCCTCTGAATATAAATCTTGCTTTACTCCCCTCAGCCCAATCTTCACTCGTGCCTCCCATGTGATTCAAATTTCGCTTGCGTTTCCCCAGCTTACCGTACTCAGAGCCCCCGTCCTCGATGACTTACGCCTTTTAATATTTGTGCGTGCATGTGTTTGTCTTGTGTGCACATGTTTATGCGTATCTGAGAGTATGAATCATAACATTTATCATCTGAATCTAATCTAGCTGTTGCAATCTCTTGTTAATCATGTTTGTGTGCATCTGCATGGGTGTAATAACGTGCCCTGAGGTATGAACATGCAGGGTAAGCTAGTAGCTTAGAGTGTATTATGACATTTAGTGTGTCTGTTATGTAAATTTAATTTGAAGAGAAGAGCAATTAGATTAATGAATAGATTCTATTTCTATCTCATATTCTACGCAGAACCTACTTTTTGTCTGAAAAGTCCCGATGCACTGTTTGTTCACTCTCGCATTTCGCAGTCTGAGCCCTACATGTAATCACATAGAGGCTGTGGAACATCAGGAGTCCACGCTGCCGATCAATAGTGGAGACAAAAGTGTCTCTGGCAGTCTTCACACACATAAACACACACACACTCCCACAGAGGAAGGATGGGGAGAACAGGCTTATTGCTGCAGCAACACTTTAATTCCAGGAAGCCACTTTTATGTGGTCCCCTGAGATGTGTGCTTAAGAAAGAAATGGATACAAAGACAGTGAGACAGTCAATGAGAGAAGAGAAGGAGTTATACACCGAGGATTTCTGCTTGTTAGATTCAAATTTGCTGTTCTGTTGGGACTAAGGAACATTTATTTTTAGTAAACGTGCAGAAGTATTTCTCCGTCTCCTGACTTCTACTAACCTCCTGAGATTTAAGTTCGGAAGTTTAGGATGTTTAGCCGTCTTGAAGGAGTCATTAGGGCACTCCTCAAACACATATCACAATGTTTTTCATCATTACCTGCAGGATTTTGACAGTAGGAGTAACAATCAATTATTGTTCAGATGGCGTCAGATTGTCTATTACAGTACAGTACGGTACATCCAAGCAAAACCATCACAAACTATAAACCTCGTGGACAAATTGACCGTTTTTCTCTTTTTCATTGTCACTACTGTGTAAATTGTTCATATAAATGCAGTCAATACTGGTATGGCTTAAAATCCACCAGATACAGCAGCTATTTCAAGTATTTATTGAATTTGTAGTGTCATCTTTAAGTGAGGTCTTGCTGGAGATGCTTCTGGCAGTTTTCTGTGCCCCCCCACAGCGAGGCCTCCCTTGTGTTTTTCCATCTCCCGTCAGTCTGAGCACATTAACAATAGCAATGGATTCTCATAGATACGTAATTCTTCTACAATATTCAAATCTTCCTGGATGGAACTTTCTCCATCTGTGTCCTCAGCGCTCTCGATCTCATTTATTGAATCCAAGTATAAATTATATATATGTATGTGTGTGAGTCAGTGACTATGAAAATTTGTCTGAGTGATCTGAGGTTTGTTGTTTTTGCAGATAGAGTTATATAAGCAGAGGAGGAAACGGCTCTTCTGAAAACCCTCAGGGCTCACCGTTTAAAAACATGTCACCCCAAAGGTATACAAGGGAGTATGGAAGGTTATTTAAAAACAGCAATATGCATGTATATCAAATGAGCGAATTACAATAGGCAAAAAATGGACAGTGGAAGCAGCTGGCTGCTCTGATGACGACCAAAAACTCAAACGCCATAAAATTCAGTAACGTCAGCTGATAATGTTGTTTGTCCTGTAAATCTATGAGAAATTAAAGAAATCAGGAGAACTTGAAGCTTTGCAACATGTGGCAGACTTGATGGAGAGGTTCTCGGCATGTAAATCGCACAGTGTAATCACACTAAGATGGTAAAGCTCGCAGGGGAGCGTCGCACTTCTAATTACAACGCGAGGTCCCCCCATTCATTGCTCCAATCACTCACGTCTCCACTGCATCTCAGGAGCTCCCGTCCCCTGCGTAGCTCACTTTATCATGCATGCGTGGATCAGAACACACACACACACACACACACACACACACACACAGAGCTAGAAAGTGGGCAGATTCTGTCTCCTCATATGCTCCCTTCTTCTTTTTGCACGGATTTTCTCTTACATTAAAGGGATATTCCGGTGTAAATCCCTGCAAGTCGATTACCGAGTGCAGTTAGAAATGCTCAGTTCTGTTCTTTTCCCTGTCAGCTCTCGATAATAACTGTTATAAACTGGTAGGCAAGACACGTGAGTTTTGATTGCGTTTCCATGGAGTAATAATTATATATTTTCATCCTTGAGCTGCGGAACTCTACTGAACTCGGTAATCGAGTCGTCAGGGCTCCCCACAACGAGCAAGCTGCTGCAGGAGAGTGGTGAGTTGTGTTCACTTTACAATAGAAATCCAGCAAAGCTAGCCGACTTTTGATGCCTTGAGCTATGTGCTACGACCCTATTTGTACTGTTGCTGAAGTCTGGTGCTGTTCTGATCATTATTTGTGGCTTTTTGATGGCGTTTTCTTGTTGGAGGCGTATACTGCCATGTGTTGTTATCGTGTGATCATTTCTGAGGTTGCTAAAACTACGCAAGCTAGCGGTCGGGAAAACTTGACCTCTTAGGGGGCGTCTTACTCAGTGTCATGATGTGTTAGACCATGGATTAGATTTACACCAAAATATCCCTTTAATACAAATGCTGACTGTGCATGACCTACAATAATTTACAGGTCTACATTAATAAAGAGCTGTACATTTGCTTCACTATGTGTTTTGGGTTTTAACACCCTCTCTGACAGACGAGTTATATAAACTTCAGTTAGTTTCTTGATAGTGTTAGTGGAACAAATCTAAGCTATCAATGATTTTTGACCTAGTTACAATTGATAAATTATTCATTTAGATGGACCGTGTTGATTTTAACTCTGGAACCATTTACTTTCAACAGCTTCCCGAGAAAACAAACTGTTGAAACTGTTAAAATTTCACGTAGTTTCACATTGTTTGCTACATCACACATCACCACCTAATTGGTGGACTTGATGCAACTTTATCATCCACATCCGACTAACAGTCACAACAAACCAAATATTATTCCTTTTCTGTTTTTTATTTCCAGTGCTTAACTCATTTATCCAAACCACACAACACGTCTGTTTTCAAATGAGTTGCGTACATGACCTGCAGTTTTATTTAGAGCTTTCTCAAACTCTTGCTTGTAATTTTCCACAACTATAACCAGCCATGCTCGCTGACACAAGAGAGCGATGGGGCAAAATTGCTCGCTGTCTCGGTGAGCGAAGGCTGCAGTCCGCCCTCAGTCACGACGTACGTTCACATGAACACACAAACCAGGAGGAAAGTCTGTGCTGACAGGGAAGCGAAGCAGGCACTTTGGGACGCAGCTTATCTGTCTGTCTGGGCTGCTCGCCCTTCGCTGGGTCAAAGTGATGGGTTGGGTGAAGCAGGGAGGTGTCAGGGGAGCGTGGCCAGAGGACACGGGACACAGCTCAGAGATGAGGACATGGAGGGAGAGAGCTGCGTTTCCTCTAATGAAAAATGTATAACGTCTCCAACAAAAGGAGCCACTACAGGCAGTCTGTGTGTGAGTGTGTGTGTGTGTGTGTGTGTGTTCACCTCATTTAATAATTTAATATGTTTTCAGCAAGATGCATCTTTATCTGTTTTCCTGTGAGTGTGTGTGCAAGAACCAACTTGTGGCTGCACTAAACCCCTAACCTCCTCCTTTTCCTCCCTCCTCTTTTTTCTCCTTACTATTCTCCTTCTTCTCCCCCTCCATTCCCTTCTTTTCCCCTTCCTGTTCTTCCTCCCTCTTCTTCCCTTCTTCTTTGTCTCCCTCCCTCTTCCTCAGCTGCTCTTCTTCTTCTTCCTTCCTCTGTCTCTTCCTCCTTCTCCTCCACCTTTTTCTTCTTCTTCTCATCTCTCTCCTATCCATCTCTCCTGGTCATCACCATTCCACAGGGATGGATCGGAGGTCCCAAATGAATGCAAAGCACACACAAACCAGACTGACAAATACAGAGACATGCATTTAGATGACAACAGACTATATGCATGAATAATTCATGCCTCATGAGCAACGTTCCTCCCGTTTTTCTTAACTAGTTTTCTGTTGTGTTTCCATGTGTGTGTGTGTGTGTGGGCACACATGTGTGTTTTATGGATGCAGTCCATGTTAGCGCGACTGACATCAAACACTTTTTGGAAACGCATGCAGAGGAGTGTGCGCAGAGGTGTTTAAGGAAGAAAATAAGTAGATAACTGTGTGTGTGTGTGTGTGTGTAGTGTCTCTTTGTCATTTGTGATGACTAATGGCAGTTATTTGTTTCTCCTGAAACTTTTCCTGAATACAAATGAGGTAATTTACCTAGGGAAGAGGAAAGGAAAAAAAAAAAAAAAAAAGGCCTCAGATTCGGAGCTGCTTTTGCACGACACATCTATTTCACTTTCAGATTCCAGATTCCATCAAAAGCTTCCAGGGCAATGTAATGATTCAGAGAGCAAGCAAGGAGATGGGTGCTGTCTAATTGAATATCCTGTTGAAGCGGCGAGCGTGTGTACCGCCTGTCAAAATGCAAAAGAGATCAGACACTCAGGAACGTATTGCGTGAAACAGACATGACAGGTACGAATGTGTTTTCCAACGCGATCTGCTTCTCTAGATATCGGACTGCGGTGGAGAATGCCACCTGAGAAGTTTAATGTACTGCAGGACTTTGAATTGCACCAGAGCTGGCACCGCTACTGGACTTTTTTTAGTTGTTCATTTCCTATAGTAAGGGCCTGGAAAGGGAGGGTGGGGTGGGTGGGGGGGGGCACAGTGTATAGAGCTTTGACCAGAGCTTTAAGTGTGCTTCTCGTATTGATCCGCGGGGGTAGATAGCTCTGAGCGCCCTGGCGAGTGCTGCGTCTGCTGTCTGAGATCCCAGGGAGCAAAGAGTCGGCGGTAAGTGCCTCGCGATGCAGCCGAGGGTGTAGTGTGGCAGAATCGGGTTACCGCTGTGTTTGTGTTGACGCTCGGAGTGCCCATGAATAATGGATAATCTATGTGTGTAAAATACATCTCTCTCCCACATACCTTTCCCCGCCTTTCTGTCGCTGATTTTGTTGTATGTGTGCAAAAAGGGGCAGGGGGGTTTCCACTCACACCTCACACTTTTATTGTATTCTGTGTGTGTGCTGTGAGTGCTTTTCTCCAGAGATCAGTGTCAGCGCAGGGACTTTACACCTTGAGAAAAGGAATGATTGTCAGCTTTACTCTGCTGACAGTGAAACTCTGGTAAGAGAGAATGATTTAACAATTTAACAAGGAGTGCCACCGTGCTCTTGAAATATTCATCTTTGTTGAACTTTGCCTCGATGTATGAAAAAAAAAAAAGATAGATTTAAAAAGGTATTGGGTTGAGAACCTTTTCAATTCCTATTTCACATATCAGGGTTTTCCAGAAGGGCCTTTGTGCAAGTTAAAGTAGAAGACGTCTGTGCGTCAACATCAGGTTAAGCCGCCAAGTGAAGACATGCGAGGGACAAACTGATGCAATGAAAGAACGTAAACGGGAGATGGGATAGTGTTTGCAGTGCTGGATTTTGTGAAATGAAATTGAGCACTGGTACGGTGCAAACCCGGCTGAGGCGAGATGAGCATGAGGCTGTAGCCTGTAGAGATGTATTTCAACTCCACCAAGCAGGTGGATAAAAAGGTGAAAACAGCGCAGCCACACTGAGCTTTCTGGGCAGATTGCTTACGCAGAGTGGAAAGGGCGTGAAAAATGAAAGAGAGCGTGGCGAATAATATTTCAGGAGGCTCCGGCGCGCGAGACAGCAACAATAGGTTAGTCCGTGACAGTAAACTTCACACAGCTCCCTGGTATGAGCATTTTATCTCCTCCAGTGGTCCATATTTTGTGGTATCTGCTTCAACAAATGCCCTTCCTGATAACCTTGTGCTATATAATATGTATCCCAGTGTTGAACATCATACCGACTCACTCAGACTGGGAAAGCATTCTCATTCATTTTATTTTATTTTTTTCCCCGCATCTCCGCTTCTTGCACTCCTCCACCGTCTCCGTGACTGTAAATCGAGGCGGAACGTGTCGTGTTTATGTCACATCGTAAAATGTGTTGATGTGTTATTATCTACTTCATTATTTACGAGTACAGAGCAGCGTCTCTATGTGCCGCGCTCCTTTTCCGCCAGCCCCTTCTTGTTAATTCCTTTTCTCTGCACCTGCTCATTAAATTACTCACCAAGACTTCTCGAGCTGTCCCATCTAATAATCACATCGTCGCATAGGAGCCTCTGCAGTTAGTGTGTCCTGTTAATACGAAGGCTTATTAGCATCAGAAATAAGAATAAAAAAATGAATCCAGATGTGTTAATTACAGCACACTGATACGTCTGGTGTAAGTGTGTGTGAGTGTGTTTTATGCGTGTGGCTGTCGGCATGTGTTTACGCACACATCACGCGATTATTTCAGAAGAAGAAGAAAGTGATGAGAGAATAAAGAAGTGAGACGAAAGTGACTGAGGAAGTGCAGCGAAGAAGAAAGTTGGCAGACAGCAGGAGCTGGATGTGCTCGTGTTTTGATTTTAGTTCTGCTTCATCTCCATCACACGTCAGAGCACATCTGGCAGACGCAACGCCGCTGCAGCGGTGATGAAACGGCGTGTAAGTCACATGCCATGTTGATGTTTTTGTTTTTTTTTTTTTTGTGGTAGTTGTCAGACTGTAGCTCATATAAAGCTGTCAAGCGAAGACATTTCTGTACGCTTGATTTTTGATCAAAACTCAAAAGTAACAATCTACAGCCACGCTAGCAAGTCTGTGAGGCTGTAGAGGCGTTGGTGCTTTCAGTTTTTTTTAATTTTTTTAGCTCAGTTTCAAGGTTAAAGGTTCATTTATTAATCATTTAAATAAAAAACAGTATGTTATAAGGTTGAGTGTGGAGGATGAATTGCGGAGAAGCTGCTCTCAGGTGGGCGAATACTTGTGTATCTTTTGCCAGATGGCAGCAGCGTGAACAGACTGTGGCCGGGGTGGATGTTGTCTTTTGATAATAATAATGATAATAATAATCGTAATAATAAAACAGTGGACTTATTTAGCGCTTGTCTGGATAATCAAAGACGCTTTACAAAGGAAACAACAAAACAAAACCTCAGCTTTGCTTCAAACGTCGCCCCTGTGGCCTTAAAAGTACGCCCTGAAGAGCATACAGGGTCAATATTGACTCTCTTTCCTGTGTTTCTGAAGCTTTCCTTGAGCTGAGAAAATCTATTTTAAAATCCTTGACCCTTGCCCTGATTTGAATAGCATGTTAGCATGCAAACATTTGCTAAATAGTAGTATTATAGTAAAAGTGACACGTTTGACCTGATGGAGCCAGAGAAATAGTCATGACCGGCTCATAACTGTCCTAATTAACTAATCAGGGCAGTTCGTAACAGGCAAAGTGGTTTCATGAATGTCAAGAACAAATTTCATTGCAATCAATTGAAGCTAAAGGAAAGGTCAGCGGATCAACAAAATCATTATTCATGGAGAATTCCTGTACATGACACTGACAGACTGCGGCATGTGAGGCAATGTTTGTATATGAGAACAACATTATTCAGCTCAGGTGAGGCTGATATGACATCCTGTACAGGAAGTGGACTGCGTAATTACAGCTTCCCTCCTCTCCTGTCGTGCATCTTGTCAGGGAATTATACACATTTAGGAAAAATACGTTCTCTCTGTCTATCTCTCTCTCTCTCTCTCTCGCTGTCTCGCTCGCTCCCGGTTTCTCCCATACAAGCACACACACACATACACACACACGCACGCACACACACTTCCTTTCACTGTTCTATCCACAAGGCAAATTGTCATACTGCATCTGTGGAGACTTTGCCTTCCACCCTATCATGCATGCAACGCTCACGCACATGCGGGTAAAAAAGCACTCAGAAGATGTCGCGCCGTGTATAAACATTCATTATTCATTCTAAAAGCACACAAAAGACACGACACACACGCACACTCATACACACACGCGCACGTGCGTGCGTGCACACACACAAGGATAACGCCGGTAATTAGTGGAAAGATGGAAAGAACCAGGCAAATGTCTCCCCACTGCACAGACAGAAAGATGCCTTCCTCACACTGTCTTACCTACTGTGTTCTCTTTTAACCACACAGACACACACACACACACACACACACTCTAACATCACAGTGTGTTAGCCTTCGGGTGGAATTACAGGTCTGATTTCAGCTTGGTTGAGATGCGGGAGGACGATAGTGGCAGGCTGAACCAGGGGGCAATGAATCAGTGCCTTATCAAACGTCTGGCCCTAGGTATGAACTGTCAACACTGAAACAGCACACACACACACACACAAACACACACACCACTGGCAAACATCTCTCCTTCCACAGCTGGACACAGCGACGTCGTCACAGCACGTGTGTGACGGCTCGGCGGGTCAGTCGTCAGGGCGCTCTCCCCCCTCCCGGTCCACAACGTGTCCCCTTTACTCACTTCTTCTGCCAGCGAGGGGAAGGAGGAGCGAGCATGTTTAATTCAGCGGCTTTTACGACGAGTCTCGTCATCGTGTAGATTTATGGCATTGGCTAAAGCGGAATGAGGAGATGGTTAGGATTTAACTACCTCAGGATTGTAATGGGAGATTTAGCGTGCACTTTGCAAAAAAAAAAAAAAAATCACCTTAATCCAACGTTTTTCTGCGGAGGGGCAGACGAGAACGAAAAACTAATGGCTTTTTCCTGACGGCGGTCCCATCAGCATGTCTGCGTTTTCCTTTTTGAGCCCAGACATTTTCCTCACTGGCTGGTTTTAAATCATTTAATATCATTGCTTTTGATTTATGTGAATTTTGTCCAGACTCAGAGAGACATTAGCTTGTTTTTAAAAAATAAATGATACCTTGTATTCACATGTGACTACAGATGAAGAGCCAATTTACAAGATGGGGTGTTTCAGTGTTAATTTTAAAAAAGAGAAGGCAAAAAACTGTAAAACTGCTTCCAGTTACGTGACGATGAAATATGGGATAGGAGCATGTCACCTTCAGGAGATGGGAGGGAGGCGTTCATGACTGATGTATTACAGAATGCAGTAGTACACATAAAAGTTTGTCAGGAGGCACCTGAGAGCCACCAGGACCCGAGACTGTGTTTCACTCCACGTAACTGTATAACTTCTGCAGGGACCAAAGTTTCACACTAATAAAAAGCCCAAACTGGTCTGAGTTTGTGCAGCGCCATCTGTACATTTGCATCATAAAACAGCATTTGCATTCATAACTTTTCTTTAAAAGTGGGTTTTCTGATCGTAACTGTTCTTCATGTTTTTGTTTGTTTGCGAGGGGAAGATCCTTTACTCACACTTTCTGCAGAGGGGAGGGAAAAAAAACAGGCGAGGAGGGATGAACAGATGAGCCGTGTGAGGCTTCTATCAGGCGAGATGAGAGCTGTGACAGTCTGGAGACCAGGTTTTTTTCTGGGCTGTCTGTCTGGGTGTCCTTCACACTGAAGGCTTGGATGACGGGACTTGGACGCTTGGGAGGGGGCGTTCTCTTGTGACAGAAGGCTTTGCCTAATAGCCGGTCTGTTCTCCAACTCTGTCTGTTTTTTCTCCATCTCATTTTTCCCTCCTCCTCCTCCTCCTTCTCTTCTTGTTCTCTGGCCATATGTGCCTCTGACATCTCTCCATCTCTGTGATAGAGGAGTGCAGACAGAGGAGGAGTCGGCATCGTCTTTCCAAGTGTGCCGTAAACAGGCTCTTCATTTTTAAAATCTCTCTCTCTCTGGAGCAGTCCAGATTCCGGGGCCAGCTCGCCCGGGCACCTGGGCGGCTCGCTGATTAAGGTGGCGCTGGCGTTCTTCTGTCGGAGAAGAGGGTTGTTTGAAAGAGGCGGCAGGAGGGCAGCTCTGCCAGCCTGCCAAGTGTGTTGGGTGCTGCTGTGACCAGTCAGTCTTCATAATGGCTGTCTGGCCCTGAGAAAGAGCCAGATCTGTGGTCACATGACCGACTGTGCAGATCACACCAGGACGGACTCCCTTCAGTTAGCTCTGGATCAATGGTGCCTGTGGAGACTGCATAAGGGCAAAGAGGGACGGAGGGGATGGGGTGTCGGCGAATGAGGGGAGAGATGGAAGAAAAAAGGAGTAAAAACACTGTAGAGAAGTGGATACAGGACAGAATGAATAACCAAGAAATATAGCTACAGCCAAATTGGAGTCACAAAGAGGAGAATTAGGGAGGAAAAATGTAAGGAGTCTTAAGTAAAATGGAGAGCGGCGACAGCAGGTGCTCACTATTCATTAGCTATAAGCTGATGCTGTGTGCTTTCTGAAGGACAGATAAAAAGTTTATCTCTCTATTTTTCTCTCCCTTTTCTCACCGAGGCTAAAAACTTCAAAAAAGGAGTTTAAGATACTCCAGAAATTTCAATTTAAGCCTAAGACGTCGTCTGTATTTTCAAGTTTGCTTGTCAAAAAAAAAAGAAAAGAAAAGAAAAAAGAAAAACACAGGAAAAGGAGGATTTGCTCCACCTCGCAGGTATCAGATATCCCTCAGACCTGAGACCAGCATAATGAGGTCAGACCAACATGTGGGTTCACTGGCCTAATATTAGTGCTTCAAGGTAACTGCTGTGATAAAGGAAGGTTATCCGCTTTAATCAGAGAAGATCGTCTGATGCAGCTACAGGCTTTCACACATTTAAATTAAATTCCTCAACAGATGCAACAGGAACAAATGAATGAACCTGTAAACCTGTAATCACAAAACAGGCAACGGAGATATTTTAGTGTGCTTGAGAAAGAACTGCATCATTGAAAGTTGCACTTCTGTGTTTCACGGACATAATAACCACAGCCGACACGGTCGTCTTCGCGAGGCTCTTCTGCTCTTTACACACAGAAAACGTGTTGCACGTAAGAGACATCTCTGCTATTATTAGATTCTGACCACGAGGGGGGAAAATGTAAAGGCTGAGAATGGCGCCTGAGGAAAGGCCATGTTGTTACCAGTGAAAAGGTTTGTGGCAGAGTGCAGAGGAGGAAGTCGAATCTTTATTCATCACGTACGGCGGTACATTACATCGGCTTTGTCCTCAAACTTGTGCTGGTAATAACTTCATGCTGTTGGCCACAGTAACGGTACAGATTCTGTGAAGCACAGTATGTCACAAGAGAAGTGAGAGTGGGAAATGTGTGTTTACTCAGTGTAATTAAATTCTGTCTGACAGTGTTGTAGAGACGACTCAATAAAAGTGGGATTAAGTACCGAATTTCTCTTCATGTCCCTTTACTGTCAGCATCCTGTAAGAACAGTGACTATTTCACTGGACTTCAACTTGCAGCTGAGGTTTGTAATAGAAGATACAACCCTGACCCTCCTCCTCCACTTACTGACATGAGATTCAGTGTTTTGATTAAGCTTTTTAAAGTGTTTTATGTGTTTGTTTTATTATTCTTTTTCAATCAGTTAAGCTTCTACCGGTGTCGAAACAGGATAGAGCCAAAATGGCCGCGGGAAACGTCGTTCGCACAGTCACGTTCGACTTGATCTCAACTGAAAACCGTAGTTGGAGCATTCATTCTTTTTGCAGCAGGTAGCTGAGACGTATGTCGTCCGCCTAATCACAGTGTACGCGTGTGATGACATCATGGCGTCAGGTGACATATGTTGGCGCTGTGGCGACCAGTGAGCCGGGGGGAGGCGGGAGGGGAGCAGAGAGGAAGGGTGAGGGATCGAGAGGAATAGAAGTTTTGAGCTGTGAGCGTTTGAAAATTCTCCTAAATATGAAAAAAAGCCTTTGTACTCTGCTCATACACAGACATCAAAAAGTTTAATTAGTTTGAATAAGTTCTAAAATGTTAAAAAAAATATTTTTTTTGATGTTTCTGCATTTGAAAATCTCTCACATCAATCAGCTTTATGTTTTTATTTAGCAAACTTTGATGAAAAAAAGTTCTGATTTTGAAATATTCTTTTTGATTTCTGATATAATTTGCTTACTTTTATCATGTATTGTTGTTTACTGACTTGCATAAGCTTTTATCTTAGATTGTGCAGATTTCAGGGATATGACGCATTTGAAGATGCTCTGAGAAACGATACCACAATAATAAGAAACATAAAATAAAAAATACCAACGTAGGCACTGGCAGATAGTTTCTATCGCGGTGTTCAAGGTGTTGACACACAGCAGCACATTTACTTTGTCACTTTGTGATTTTAGTCAGAGAGCTTTTATCATTAGGTCCCTTTATGGATCCGACCTCTTAACTCTGTTGAATAGCTGCATATTCATACGCGTGTCAAGTGAATAAAAAACGGGAAATGACACAGTTCAACCTCCTGGAGACCGAACCCTGTTGTTAGCAGACTCACCATCGTCTGTGTCTGTCCTCTGTCCCCTCGCTCGCTGCATTATACAGTTGGGAATCATTAAGGTGATTCCATTATCTCCTCCTTGCTCTGCTCTAAGGGATCTTCTTAACGTCACTCATTGCCATTTAATTTGTGACCAACAGTATAATGGCTCAGGAAAATTGGACAGCGCGGTCCTGCGCCCACACGGAAATGGGGGGAGAGTGAGTCATCCTGGATAATTGTTGATTGTCGAATTGCATCTCTGTGAAGAGTGGCTTTTTAAAAAGGAAGTGTCATGGTGTGTTTCCCCCCCCCACACACACACACACGCACACACAATATGGTCCACATGCAGTCATAAACCCAAAGCAAGTCTTTCGTGTTCAGGTCAGTCTTAATTGGCAGTCTCACTAATTAGCCGCTCTATTTTTTTGTGGGCTCCATCGACGGGATTGCTGCGGTTCTCCTCCATTAATTCCTCAATTGCCCCTGTGGTCGGAGGAACTGTAAAATCACTAAATGAGCCGATGTAAGATTGAGTCTGGACGGTAGTTTTGTGCTGTTATCTGAATGACTCCGCATTAATTCCTCCGTATGATTAACGGCAGGTACTGGTGTCAAAGTGAGCGAGAAAATGGGTTCACGGAGGGATAACGCCGTTCCTCCAGCTCGGCACACCTGCTGCGGCAGAGACAAACCTGTGTGATTACTCTGATTGGCTGAGCATTCTGTCTCCGCTTCGCTGACCTTTTTTTCCGCCTCGCTGCTCGCAGTCGGCATGCCGAGGAAGGCATCCTCCGCATAATACATGCATCGTGTGGCAGGTTGACTGCACGCAATCCCCTAGGTCGGAGTGGTACAACGCCGCACTTTGTGATGCACATTTCAAAATAATGGCATGCATGAACATGAGTATGAACGGGGTCTACTTGAGGCGATACATCTGGTGGATGATGAGACGGATTTATCCTCGCCTCTGCTATTTTGCTCTGATGAATAAGCTGCGGCGCACACAAAGGGTCATATTAAACAGCCCCCAGATCTCTGTGCTCCGTAGCATGATGCATCGCCTGTTGTTGTGCCTTGTCTCTTCACTTCCTCCGTGGGCTGATTAAGTCTTTGGAGCAGCATGGAAACACCACAGGGTGTTGCATTGTTTTGTTCGGGGGAGGGAGGGGAGACAATCCTTGTGAACAGTATGAATAGACTAGTGACTCTGAAAGAAGCAGACTGTCCCTGTTTGTACCAATTATTCAATCAGTTCAGAAGGAGCATCACATGACGGTGGGCTCTCAGTTGTGGTCGGACATTTTGTTTCACTCTCTTCCGATGAAAGAGATACAGTCAATAATTCACTTTGTGTCTTTTTGTGCGTATTTAAAGAGTTTTGTCCCCAAAAGTGAAATGTGATTACAAAAAAATAAATAAGACTTACTTCCTAATTGATGAGATAAAAGATAACACTTTCCTCTGCTCGATCAGGCTGCTCACTTCACTGTAGATATGAGACTATAACGGCTCGCTGCGGTCAGTCTGGATATCAGGAGAACAGACAATTATATTTCCTGGAAAGGAATCATCCCCGCACAATAAATCACTATGTAAACAGAGCCAATACTGCTGAGACTGTAGGCTCAACGGGGGTAGCCGCTCAGACGCAGGCTATAAAGATATTTCACAGATTTATCACCGAACTGCCCGGGGAGTTCTGACACCCATGTAGATTACTCTCCCTTCTCATGGAGAACGAACAGAGCTGTGGATGTTTTCCATGTCTCAAGGCAAATAACTATCATCATGAATCCCTTCGTGCCTGCATTTCTGCTTGGAGAACATCAGACCTGGCTCTTGTTTTGGCTTTTTGTTTGATTTTTTTTTCCCCTTTTTACAATTTAAACTTGAGAAAGTCATAGTTTGTTAATTGCCTCCAGTGATGTCGCTCAGGCTCAGTGGCACTCTGGGTAATATAGGCGCCAGGTTGTGAAAAGCAGTCCAAAATTGATACAGCAGTTTTGTTTTGTTTTTTTAATTCCATGGCTTCTTGGTCCTTTTTAAAAATGTAATGCAAAAGATCTTGTTGGTCCTCAGGATGGGTTAAATGCAGAGCACCACATCACATATTCAGCAGTTCTCTTCAATACTTGTGAACACACTTTAATGTGTAAAATAGGTGGATTTACCCTTTAAGGAGTTAAGCTTTGTAAACAGCCTTTTGAATGATGGTTTGAGGTGTTTGTCAGATGCATCAGGTTGTGCATGTAAACAAACATTTGAGCAAATCAAATCAATGATTGTACGGCAAACAAAAACTCAACACAGAATCTGTTGTGCTGGGTTGTTTTTGGCAGCGTCTTCTGTAGAGGCGCCTCCAGCACGTCACCTGTTTGTGTGTCACTGCACTTACTGTCACGTAATCCAATTAAAAAGACATATTTATACATTAACACGCACTCTTGTGCATCACTTAATCAAAATGGTGTCACTTATAGATCCTGGTTGTCAGCAGTTTAAAAACAGTAAAAGAGTCGTAAAATCCGAGCTGTGAGCCGTTCTTACTGCCTTCCACCTCCAGCACCTGAGCCCACATGGCAGCTTCTCACCTTAGAATCTTAATTGAGTCCTCACACCTCTGCAGCTTCTGTCACAGCATAAAAAAAAAAAAAAAAAAACTTAGCTTGTGTGACAGCACAAACACTGAGTTACCAGAGGAGGATGATGTGTTGTACAGAAGATGTTTTAACACATTGTTCCCGGACGAGCCCCCAAATTATGTTACGCGTATGTTAAGTGTAGCTCGTCCCGAGAGAGCCCAACAAAATCAAATAGCCAATCAAATCACAATAGTCAGTCCATTTATTGAACAAGGAAACATGTTTAGTAACCCAACAAGTCTTGGTGAGTCGGCAAGAAGAATAAAAAAAACAAAAGCAAGGGAGGACACCCAGGCCAACCCACAAAGGGTCGTAGGACCTGGGCTCTCCCCTCCAACCTGAACCACCCGCACTACAACTAAAGAAACAAAGCCGTGAAAACAAGAACTACTGGGCTCACCAAACTCTCCATAAGCTAAAGAGCCCAGACAGACAGATTTTAGACCAGAGAGTAACACTCAGAGGCGTCAGAAGTCAGAGAGAGTGCAAGCCACATTCCCTCCTCTTTTAAATCCTCCCCTCAATCGGCAAATAAGGGTCACCTGGGAGAAAGCACAAACAAAATGGCCGACAGAATCTCTGGTTATACCCGTCCCATCCGGGGGGGGGGGGTATGTAACACACATAAATAAAACAAAAAAAATGGGCTGGATTAAAGGAAAATCCTCAAATGACTTATTAAAGACAAAGAAACAGAGAAACAGTCATCGCTGACAATTTACATAATAAACAAATATTTTAATAGACTTCACGTGTTTTGCTGATCTCTGTAACCTGAACTGTTCAGGTGTGTAATTCTGAAGCTTCAGACGACGGCTCACCTTTGGTCTCCAGTCTGCTTTGTAAAAAAAAAAAAAAATCAGACAGGTCTCATCTAAAGATCACAGTCAGTGCAACTCGTATGTAGTCAAAAGGTCGGTGATGTGCCGTGCAGCAGATCCAGTCGGGCTTTGAAAGTAGATTTTAAAATAGCCTGTTCTAAAAATATTGAGTACAAAAGGCAACAGAAGTTTGAGGGGAAAATGTTTAAGATGTTTTAAGCAGTTGAAAACCTGAGCAGTGAGCTGGAGAGAGGCAAGAAGTTCCAGTTTGTCTTAATCAGCAGTGTAAACAAGACAAGATGCCAGCGTTTATTACACTTTTCACTGTTAGCAGAGGAAAATGTTTAATCTTTGTTGTTGTACAAAGTTGAAAGAAACTATGTTCCAGTGTTTTTGTCTGCAAACACAAGATGTTTAATGTTCTGAAAAACCAGACGGAAAACATCACATTACGTTACGTATGCACGATGTGTCCGTGCATACAACAGTGCAGACTTATACGAAAAGGGGAGAAGAAACTGAGCACGAACTTCTTTATATAGGATATATTCACAAAGGAAATTGGCTTGTAATTTGATGTGGGGTTTTTTTTCTTTAACACAGTTTAAACAGGAGCAGCAGCTGGTGACAGCCTAACACCGTCTCCTTTGTTGCCTCGGGTGAAGTAGCTACAACTAATTTTAAAAAAGTTCTTAAACTCAGAGCGGCATATCAAAAAAAAAAAAAAAAAAAAAAGAGTCTTGCTGACGACTGTGTTCCAGGCAGAACTCTATTTGTATTAAAGCGTGACACAAAAAGGTACCTTATCTGAGGATGGCCTGTGGAATTTGTTGGTGACGGAACTTTAATGGAAACTCCTGAAAAATAAACAAGTGTCTGGGCTCCCACACTGACACATCACCTCGCTGTTTCTGGTGTCAGAGCCTCGGCAACAAGCTTCGATCGAGGTGTTGTCGCTTCCTCACCTGCCAACAATCAGGCTTTGTTCTCTGATCATCACCTCTCTGAAGCTCTAATAGATTGTCTTTTTCCCTCCTTGATTCCACCTCTCCACCTCTCTCTCCGCGTTACTCCCTCGCCCTCCTCGGTTTCTCTCTCTCTTCACATGTCTCCTCATTATGGTACATCTATATCTGAAATTCTAGCTGGCAGGATCATCGCGGTGCAAAGTGTTTGGAAGATCACAGGAGTGCTCTTAATGAAAGGTACGCGCGAGGGCGATTTCTATATTACACACCCTCAGACGGTGCTGTCAGAGGAAAGGACGTAACATAAATCCACGGAGAGAAGAGGGGAAGTTGGCAGACAAGATGGCCAAAGAGGGGAGAAGGATGTAAACCTTCCCCAGGACAATGACCAATTAGAAGCAGCGGAGCATTAGCGCAGAGAAGGTAAATGACTCCTAATAGCCCACAGAATGTCTTTTCCATTCCCTCCTTTTTATTAGGATGCCATCTACAAACATCCACTCTCCTTCCCTCACATCATCACCCCCCCCCCCTTTTTTTTCCTTTTCTTGTCGCAAAGCTGTTTGTACTGTTAAATCATCCCACAGAAGTGACGAGATGTACTTCATTAAGTAGTGGCAGAGTGCACTGCTTCGCTGAAGAGTAAGGGTAAGAGTCTGTCCTCACGGGCTCCATCAATAACCATTAAGGATCCTCTCTCATTAGGCCGAACCCCACAGGCCTCGCAGGACGTGAGAGATGGGTCCTGCGGTCTTATGTGATGGAGTACGCTAAGATGGCATCACCGCTGTTTGGAAACGCAAATTGCAACAGTTATTTTCCCTCCTTAGGATGATTGCCATAAGCGCTGTGTGTGTGTGTATATATAAAAACAGCCTTATTCTCATTCGGCCTCTTTGCTTAATCAAGAAGAACCTCACTCCTCTATCAGCAACCTCCACTTTGCTCCACAGCCCCTCCCCCTCTTCCCCTCACTCCATCTTTTTTTTTTCCCCGCACACCTCGCTCAAAACCCATTCAGCATATCCAAGCTACCGCAGTATGATTATTCATACGGCAATGAGGCTGGATCAAGCTGGCAAGGCTTGCCACGGCGTGATGGGAGTGTTTCCGGATGATGACTTAGGAGTCCTGCAGCCTCTCTGCCAAGAGCAGGGAATTCAAACTTAATCAGGGCGAGGACCCCTCCCTCGCTCTATCTCCCGGAGAGCTGCACGGGGTTGAGGCCAAAACAGGAATGGAATGAGAGAGACAAAAGTCAAAAGTCTGGGCTGCACCATGCCTGCTCTCCTCCCTCGGTTTTCCTCGCTGGGAGCCAGAGGTTTTCCTCCATGAGCGATGGGTTCATTCTGGGGCTATCAGGGAAACTTCTTACAGTTTCACTCAGAAAGAAGACATTAGTAAGATTAGCTTTGTTCTAGTCTATCAGTGCCATCGAAAACTCCTATCTCTCTCTCTCACACTCAAACACACACACAATGGCCCAAATTTCCACACACCCAGGCATCCATCCATCACCCCAGGAGCCACAGCTGGGATGTATCACTGCTGAAGCCCAGACGCTGAGCCCTGCAGCAGGCCCTTCTGGCTCCTGCAGCCCCTGTCCGCAGGCCGTGGTCACAAAAAGGGGAGGAGGCAATGATCGGTGCTGATCAATAATACATCGACTGCATTAACGCTTATGAATAAGTCATAAGGCGGAAAGAACCCGGTCGTAAGGACACACACACACACACACTTCCGCAGCCAGAGTGATCTTTTACTAGCCAAGGAGGATGAACAGACAGAAAAAGAGAACAAAGCAAAGGGCTTTAACTTCGTAGGGAATTTATCACCCACCCACTGACATTTTGTTGCATGTCGAAGCTCCAATCTGTCTCTTCTCTCCACCACCACCCATCCCATTCACTGCCATTCTGAAGTAATGGCCTTTTTCCTGCGGGCGGAATAAATAAGTTATTACATCCATGTGTCCTAAGGCTTAGCAAAGGACCGTTTGAATATAAATAGTTCATTTGCCTCCGTAGTGGAGGCCTCATGAAGATATATTTGTAATTACTTTCTTTCCTCTTTCCTCCCTGTTTTTTTTTTTTTTTTTTTTTTTTTCATACGAAGAGCAGGGTGACTGTTTTGGTTGACTGGAGATGCAAGATGAAATTGCCTTACACAAATAAGCCTGCCAACATTTTACCCCAAACACCATCTGAGACAGGAGGGAGCTGTGTCAGAGCGCGGCGCCGGGCTCACTGCAGAACTCTTGTGTGCTTTGCTCACAATAAAGAGAGAAAAAGCCTGTGACACTGCAGACAGTTTGAACACTGGGTAAAAACTGGTGCGGTAGGAAAGCACAAGCCGTAACTTTGTCAAGAATTTGACTCGTAAGACCTCATTTGAATAATTTAAGTCTCGGGTGTGTGCTTTTAGAGAGCAGACATAACTAACCCCGTGTGTGTCCAACATCATCGTTTCCTTTGGCAGTCAGTGAGCTGGCACCTGATGCCGAGACGGATGCCAAGTCCACATTCATATTGTTGCTTGCTTTGTTAAAACCCAAAGGTGCCGTTCATGACTTGACCACTGATCATTTTGGAGTTAACCAGTTTCATTTTGAAAAGGTCGTCAAAGCATTTGAGCGCCGTCTGCTCGTAGTTGTGCGTCTGCTCCTCGATCAGATGCCGTGTTGTGAGCTGGTGCTGTAACGATGAGCACCTGGCGGGAGGTGCAGGAAGACGGAGGAAGCGGCTCTTTTGTTACTGCCAACAGAAGTATGTCAGACAAGAATACTCCAGGAGCAGCACTCGGGAAGATCTCGCTGCCTATTAACCGATGGGAAGATTCAGCAGGAAAACTGAGGCGGCGGAAGTAGAAAACTGTTTGAAGCGAGTGAGGGGAGCAGAGCAGAAGTGAGACGGATGGGAATGTGTCCTTGTCAGAGGAGACAGAGATATATGACTAGAAATATGACTCGAATACCAAGCACAAAGTCAATACATTTATATAGAAGTCATTAATTAATTAGTGCTTGTTTAAAGATTAACTTTATACAGAGGACAGACCATGGAAAACCTGAGACATATCACGGTTATTATCATTTTGTTTTGGGTGACTACTAGAATATGTTTGGATGCTTTATTGCTAAAAACGTTCATCAGGCTCCTCACACTGTGTTAAACATAAAATAAAACAAAATGAGTTCATCTGCTCGTCCTTTTTTGACACGTACACGATTGAAAACAGAACGAAGATAATGCATTTAATGTTTTGCCTCATTAACTTCTTATATGCTTAGATTCAGACATTTTGAATAATAAACAGTGCGCCAACTGTTCCGTTTTGTAGCTTGACACGCAGCCTTGTGACTCATCTGATGGCAATTATTTGTGAACAAGGTTTTAAATACTGGATTTACTCATACTTGAATACTTGAGTACTTGTAGACATGTGTGATTTATGTATTCCGAACAGCGACAGACACAAATGGACGACGGTGGCCGCCTCCATCTTTCAGTCACTTTGCTCCGGTTGCTGCACCTTTAAGTAAAACTGAGAAACATCACAGCTGACTGCCTCGTCTTCTTTCCGCTGCAGCAGGCGATTCTACGTCTTTGTTGTGTAAATGCTCGCCGTGCCTGCCTGGAAAAATGATTAATTCCCCTTCGTTAACTGTGTTGTGGCATTCGCGTGATGGGACGTCATCGCTCGCCATACAAATTACCTGTTGCTCTATTGGTCACTGTCAGTGCAAATGTAATAACCGAAGAACGCAGCACCTGCGCTGCGACTTCATACTGATGCAGCTGCCTAATTAATAGGTTCTTCTACAATATACGGCGACATTTTGTCAGAGTGACATCAGTTCTGACCTTGGATCTGAAACGTCAGTTGTATCAAGGTTACATCCGCTTGTGCTCCAGTTTGTGCCCTATAAAAACTGCACATCAGCAAGTCATCAGTGATTTCTCCATCGCTGATTTCCTGCTCTGATAGATGTCAGTAAATTCATAGATATAAATGCCAAGTAAATGTCCAAGGTCGTGGAAAGTGATTTTTTTTTTTTCTTTTTTTTTTTTTGCGAACAAACATTTGAGCAGTGAAATTAGATGGCACGGCTCTAAAGTGCATTGAATCTCATTGAATTAAACAGCGTCGCCCTCCAGCAAATGGCTGTCGAGAAAAATGTGCTGATATATATATATTTTTATTTTTTTTTGAAAATGGATGTTGGTACTGTACTGTGGATGTAGCGGGGGAGGGGGGAGGGGAGGCGGGGATCGTAATAAGAAGGATGCAGGGTGGAATGTGACAAGTTTCAGGAGAGAGTTGCTTCGCCAGGGAGGAGCAGTGCTCTGTCACCCTCACGACACTGTCCAATTAGAGCGTATGATTAGTGTAGACTGTCTGCAGTGAAATTGAATCTATCAGCCAGGCTCGGATTGCTACAGGTCCCTGCAATTTAGCTATCGCTTTGTCTCTGTCACCGCAGAGCTGCTAATATGAATCCGACAGAATGGATGATTTCTACTTAAGGCGCAGCTTGATTGAAGCTGATTACATTTCACAAAGGTTTATTATATTTCCATAATATGAGCGCATGTTGGAGTGTGTGTGTTTTTGCGGCTGCATGCAGGTGTTTCAGTTACAGTCGTCTAATTTGTCTCTGTTCTTTTTTTTTTCCCTCCAGGCTACCGGAGCCGAGGGCGAACCCCATGATGGACCCCCGGGACTTTGACGATTCCGGGCCATCAATGGACCACGCCCCCTGATACCAACAGAGCCGACTCCGGCAACACCCACCTGTCCTTCAGCGTCCGCTTCAGCCGGTCGCCGGCCCTGTCAAACTGTCAGGCTGGCCCTCTCTCTGTCAGCCTTCTCCCTTTTACCCTGCTCCCCTCTCCTCCTCCTCCTCCTCCTCCTCCTCCTCCTCCTCTCGGTGCCTGCTGGCAGTGAGCTGACCTTGAAGAAGGCTGCCGCTGTGACAAATATAGATGGCCACGTCTTTTCGGCTCCCAAACTTTTTTAATTCCTCACCGGCTACTAACTTTCTTTAATTGAAGCAAGCAAGTTATGTGCAATCAATTACCATCAGGCTCAATTTTCCACAGCCAGTCAGATCCTTGGCTTACTGGTGAGCCTGGCTGACTTGTGGCTAGGCAGCCAGGCGGAGCATCTGCTAAACCCAACAGATGTCAGGAATGGGAAATTCAGCAGCGTAGCGTCACATCATTTATTCGAGATATATTTTTGGTTCTGTCGTTTTGACAAACATCCTCAGACTTAGAAAGGGGAACATTTGTCAGATGCCACAATGCCTTACATCAGTCGGTAGAAGATGCTGTATTAAAGTTGTTCTGGGAGCTCTGTTCTGATTGTTTAACAAAAAAAAAAAAAAAACAGAAAAGGGAATTTCTCTGGCTTTTGTTTTATAATATTGCCTCTTATACTTCCTGTCATGTCGTTGCCTTCATCCCTCCTTCCCGTCCCTCTGATTCCCTCCGCTTGTGGACTCGCGCGCACTTCCTCGCGTGTTTGTCAGATCTATTATCAGAAGCGGGGGACATTTTGACACGTATTGATCGCTGAATGCTGCTGAGTCTTTGTTGGGTGAAAATCGAACTGTAATTTGACTGTGCAAAATAGCGCTCACGCAGTATCAGCTGTCTGTGTACGGTAATACACAGGTTCATTACTCCTGGCCAATCTGCAGCGCATGACGGATCACCGTCCACACAAATGTATGCACTTCCTACCTTGACCCGCTCAGCCATAGCTTTTATTCATGATGTACCCACCACAAGTCTGTCTGTATCAGCAGTTTGCTTTAATATGATTGATTCTGTTGCCTTAAGTCAAAATTGAAAGCCTGTGCTTCACTTGTAATATGTTTGACGACAGCACGACTTCACTACTGAGGCGCTGCAGGAAGATGCACTGAGAGTTGTGTACACACCCAGGGGAAATGTTGGAGTGTCAACAGCCTATTGAAAAAAAAAAAAACCTCCAACTGCTCATTTTTTTATTCGACTGTCTGATGTTTCCTCTTGTTTTTATTTGTCTATTTTTGTCTTAAATCTATAAATAAAGAGCCTTTTTCTCAGATTGAATGTCAAAGATGGCATTCATATATTCACTTTAAGAACGCTCTCTGCATTATTTGTCTCCTGCAAAAACACTACAAAAACATCAGTCAGCCAAGACGCCAGTGGTGGAATGTAATCAAGTACATTTACTCAACTACTGTACTTAAATGGTAACGTGCACGTGGATTAATACAATATATTAAAGTGTGTTAACAGTTCTTTGGGGATTACTGCTGCATGTGTGTGGAAAAGGTAGCATAAACCTTTTTGTGGCTGAAGACAAGGTTGTATGTGCTCTGATAAATTGCCCCCAGTGATGTCACTTTGTGTGATTGTGCATTGTGGGTAACGTAGGCGCTATGGTTTGGAAAAAAAAAAGAAGAATGCGTGGAATAAAAACGGCGATCTCTGCTGTTCGTGCTGTAACGATTGTGATCGTTTGTTCGTTTTATTCTGTTCGTAACGAGTCCAACAGTGTTATCTTTTCATAGCCTACATTATCCACAATGCAACAGCTTCTTGAGGTAATTTATGAGATTATATGCAGCTTTTCTGAAGTGACAAAAGGCTTTTAACTACTTTGTTCTCATTTTATGCAGTAATACTCCCCAAGCACACATGTTAAAGTGTAAAGCTGCTACCCTAAGTACACGATCATGGTAACTGTACTTTCTTAGAGTATTTCCAGTTTGTACAACTTCATACTTGTAAAACATGACATCTTAAAGGTTGATATTATTATAAATGTAATATATTGTTGTTATTATTTTACTCCACTACGTTTATTTGACCGCTTTAGTTACTTCGACCTTTTCAGATTTTCAGGTTTTTCATACCATTCCTGACCAGCGGACACAGTGTAGCTGCGAATGTGTGTTGATTTTGAACGTTCATGATAAACTGATGAAGTTTTGCCCTCATGGGTTGAGAAAATTCTCTTACTTCCTCAGCCAAGTAACCGATTTAAAACCTGTGTTTTTTGTTGTTTTAAGGAAAGCATCACTACAAACACATGATCTCATCGAATATTGATGCACTGCTGTAGATTAAACCACACAACAGTATGTAAAGTAGTTAAATTCAGCTCAACCATAAACATCTATGGCAGTAAAATGCAACATACATATTAATGCTGCAGTGGTATTAATCCAAAAACATCAGATATAATAACAAAACACTGACTAACATGGAACATTTTACTTCACAGTGAGAAGCTTTAATATTCATACATTTTACTTTTGCTTTAACAAAGCTTTGAAAACAGGAATTCTGAGTATTTTCACAGAGTGCTGTCTGTATTTTAACAGTCGTAAATAATCTGAATACTTCCTCCAACACCAGATCAGAAAACATCAGACGTGTGAAGATGGATGGACACCGAAGGGAAGATAAAGTGCTGTAAATGGGGAAAATAGGGAAGGGGAGGATTTTTAGTTTTTCTTCATTAAGATTCAAAGCAGCACCCCATCCAGATAAGATTGGGAATTGGAGGTTTGGAACAAAGGAGGGTGATGGAGCTCTGTAGGGCCTCGTCTCCTTCATGGGTGCATTTAAATGCAGACTGGTTTGCTGCCTACAGACCCAGACAAGTCAGAACCCTTTTTCATCAACTCACAGCCTCAATCAGAAAGCCTTTG
Organism: Acanthopagrus latus; assembly: GCF_904848185.1. Classification (NCBI taxonomy): domain Eukaryota; kingdom Metazoa; phylum Chordata; class Actinopteri; order Spariformes; family Sparidae; genus Acanthopagrus; species Acanthopagrus latus. Next base: position 4,481,757 of record NC_051046.1, on the reverse strand, counting down.
TCTCCCCGCTGCTCATTTTTCTTTCTCACTTCACTTCTCCTGCCTCCTCTGAATCGCGCCATGCGGCCCACATTGGCTTTCACACCTGCTTTCTCCACCAGAGCTCCTTCATCATGCCAGGAATGCTTTCTCAGCATGTCCGATCTCTCCGCATTGAGATATCGACTCTGAGAAACTCATTTAGCCGCGGCCACTGCTATGTGGGTGGTAACACATCTGGGGTTTGCATTCTCCTGCCAGTTTCCCTTTACAGACATAATGGGGCTTAATGATTTACCGCACGAGACATTGATCCTCGGCATTCGCTAAGCCACTGCGGACTGACCAGGCACCACAGCACTCAAAACCTTTTAGAGATTGTTTTTTTTTTTTCCTTGTGTGTGTTTTAGTGTGGCTGTGACTAAATTGATTTAGGTTGGCCTGCGGGAAACTTTGCCAGATGTAGTCGGGCTCCTGTGCTATCAAAGGCAGCGAATAATCATTTTCCCGTCATCTGCGCTGCCTTTATTGTGGAGTCCAACCTGATCAAAGAAATAATAACAAACCTGAGGGCCGACAATGTGCCTGTTGTCTGTGGAGGAAATGGAGAGGAGAGGATTGTCTGATCTAATTTAGCCGGGGAGGCCACAAGGTTCCCCTTTTTCTCTCTGCACACCCAATTACACCTGCGCTTCCAGGTTCACTTCCCCCGAGCGTGTTCACACAGAGACACAGAGAAGCGCAAATAAACACGAGCCACAGCCGTGAGACCTCCGCTTTCCTGATGGGCGAAAGAAAAAAAAAAAGAAAACAGAAAAGGAGAGCCTATTTGTGTATTTGTATTGACATGAATTAATTGCTTCATGGGTTGTGAGATTGAATTAGCTACGTGACGTGCATGCGAGCGGTGATGCTTTGATTGCCGCCTTTTAATAGAGCCTATTTCTCTCTGCCATCATTTAAAAGACAGTCGGAGTCTTGTGTGAAGCGGCGCCGCCGCCCACCAACCCGCTACGACTTAATGATTCTGTGTATTAGCATGAAAGAGTGGGTAGAGAAATGGGAAATTTCTCTAATAACAGACCACACAGACCATGTGTGTGCACGTGTGTGTGTGCATGTGTGTCTGTACGTGTGTGCGTTTAAGCCTCGTGTGAGGATGTGCATTAGCCTGTGAAAAATGACAGTTTATTCGCAGGGGCCTGAAACCTCCTGTACCGTTCAAGAGAATGTATTGCTTGTCTCACAGTAGATGCACAGACTTATTCATCTTTCCCCTTGGACTCTTTACACACACAAAACACACACCAAAACAAGGAAATAGGCATCAGCCAGAGGATGTTTTCACATCTCCCACTGTTTGCTTTGGGTCCAGCCACTCCCTGAAACCACAGACGACTATTACAAGTTAAGTGTTTTGTATCCATTGTGGTGATTTATGTTGGTTTCCACTAAGGCTGGGTACTGATAAAAAACAGTGATAATACCAGTAAGTGGTAGTGATACCAGTAGAGCACTTCAACTGATAACCTTTTTTTTTTATTTAAAGATTTAGTGTGTGGGACTAAGTGAGCCTTTTATATCTACAGAGGGAGCAACTCTGTCACTGAAATCTGGATACAGCCTCTGAGGCGGAGCTCTGTCATGAAAGCTGCTCATGAAGCAAAAAAAAACAAAAAACTCCACTTCCTGTTTATGAAAATGACCCAGATCTTCTGCATTGTGGGGCCCATAGTGCACACTAAAGACTTCCCCAAACCGAGCTAACCATCCACCAGTTTAACATCCGGCTAACTTCAACAAATAAACAATAATTGAATGTTGAGAAAGCTGGCTTCAAAGCCTGACGCTGTTCCCGGAGGCGGTGACAGGCTCCTCTTCCATGGTGTCCGCTATGTTGCACCGCCATGTTTCAGAGGGGCCATGCACCAAAGGTTCTCCTATACACAGCTGGAAGGGGAGGGTGAGTACAGGGGCATTTAGTTGGTTGCAATCCTGAAGCGTCACTGCCAGAAGCTACTTAATCCCACACATTGGACCTTTACAAAAGGGAAAGTACAGCAGGGTTTCTGCATAAGTTTAAGTTAGCAGGGAAGCAAAAACAGATTGTGAGTTTTTGCTCTGGAACCGACTGACCAAATCCTGCCCGAAGGGACTTTTCATTCCAATTAAATCCAAGCTAAGTTTTGACACAGAATAGATTTTACCTGAGGTCACTGATAGTTACAGCATGTCCTCCTGATTAAAAGATGAAGCCATCGGCCTTGCAGACCCAGTGCAGCTCTCAACTCTGCCGTTTGCTCCATGCTTATTAATGATGTGTGTGCATCATCTTGTGACTCAGAGTTCTTACTGAAATGATTTTTCCGCATGTTATTCATTTATTTAGTCTCAGACACCCAAGACATGTGGCGTCATCTCTGCATGCTTAAACTTCCAACTCTGTCAAACACATCATGCTTGACCTCACCACAACCCCAGACTGTATTGTAGATGGCTAAGTATATCAGCCAATCACGAATCAGATAACATCCGAAAGGACTGAATGAATTAAAATGAGCATCTCAGCTAAAAGATGCACACACCAAAAAAAGGGACATTTCTTTTTTGCCAATTCTCTCTGTTTCTTTTTGTTTGTATTCACAGCCCACACTTACACCTCTAGCTCGTCTCCATTTCGTTAAATGTGTTCAACAGAGGGCTGAATCGCCCCTGAGAAACACTAACAGGGCACAAATCAATCTCTTCCCAGTCGCCGATTTTTTGGCTCGCATGAGATCCAGCCAGAAGGTGATGCAGATTGCAGACCCTCCCAGACTGAGTGACAGCAGGCATCTGTCAGAGGTGGCAGGTACAGACAGCTGTCTGGCAGCCCCAGCTCATGAACAATGAATGGGTGGAGACAAGACGGCCGGGGGAATCCATCTCTCCTCTCGACAGCTTCCATCACTCTTACATCCCCGAGTCAGCAAAGACACCTTAGGGCCTCTGTAACTAACCTCCGTGCAATCACTTCCTGTCTGGGCATCCTACTTGGACAAGCAGAGGAAAAGGGGAATGATACTGAGGGGATACTGCAATCAAAAGCAGCAGATGAGCAGGCTCATAGCCGGGTTTAGAATGAGGATTAGAGTTTAGAATTAAGCTCGCAGCAGGGAGACATAAAACTGGTCACATGCAAGGTAATAGAGATGGGGATCAGGATGGCGTGGCTGTGGTGGAGAGGAGCCGGGATGCCTGGCTTCCTCCAGCTGATAATGGAACGTGCCTCTGAATAAAATGAACATCCCGCCTAGATAAAACCTACTGCTGTTCGTTCTGGGAGCTGTAACACATTATCCTCTCTCTGTCACAGCTGTGATGAATCATCCTCACAACGAGGATGAATGTAGAATGCAGAGAAGTGGGAGGCATAGTGAAGCGTGTTGCTGGCTCGCTCTCCAAAATCTCTGCCCAAAGATACGTGAAAGTAAAAACAATGTATATATGTGTATATTGTAGTATCCAGACATTTCTTTGTCTTGGTTGGCACGAATATGTCTCTGTGCATCTTTAAAACGATACGCTGCATTAAAATCCTCAAAATGTAAGTCCCAGTGTTTCATTCCACAGAGTTTGACATCCGCCTACACTCACACTGTACAAAAAAAAACAAAAAACCTGGCAACCTGGCTTGATCCACTCATGTGTTCCACTCGCTCCTCATCCTTCTTCGTGCCTCTCATCATTCATTCTGTGTACACAGTCTGTCCTCTCTGGTTGCCCAGGCTCCTCCGGAGCTTGTTAATTGCGTCGGTGACACAGGTCCGCGTGTGAAGCAGCAGTAGTAATTGCTCTGGCCTGGCCTGAGGAGAGGAAGGGTGTAGCCGTCTGGCCTTCAGGTCTGCCCCAAGGCTACGAGATTAGATGCATGCTTCCATGTTTGATGAGATGGAGAGCATTAGCAGTTTTATCAGGGATCGTCTACCATCAAGCCTGTACTCATTGGGTTTGCCAAGCAGCAAGCAAGTGCTGTATGGAACACTAGTAGCTGGAAAAGTTGGTGTAAGAGTGGTGACCTTTAGATGCCAGCAGGGGCACCGTGTTATCCATTCAGTCTATTTGTTTCTCCTCTCTCTAATGCAAGCAGCCTAAAAGCCATCACTTAGCATAATTTGTAGACTCACATGCATGAGAGTGGCAAGCTTAAATGCCTGCTGCTGTACAAATGGCTTCCCCTCAGTCAGTAGCTTAGTGTCACTGGACGCCATTCATCAAGCTGTTCTGGAAAAGTCTGGAGATTTTTTTCATGGAAATTGAAAAAGTAACAGGCAGCATTCAGAGGGAAACCAGTGAAATCAGTGACATGGGAAGCACTCAAAACAATGCATCTTGTTTCATTTAAAAGAAAAGCTTGGCACACTTTACTGTAATTCATTGATTTTTACTCGCTTGTTATTGTTTTCCAAGGTTTGCGTCGAGTTTGGGTTGCAGCACAAATTCACTCGCTTGCAAGGTGAACAAAGAAGGGAGACAATCCTAAAGATTAAATCTTAAAGGAGACCTGTTGTGCTTTTTCTTTTCTTTTTTTACCTTTCCTTCAGTGTGTTTGTGAGGTTCTTGTGCATGTAAAAGTTGATAAACCCATAGTCCACACCAACTAACTTGAATCTTAAAATACAACACATCTGATTGGAGACACGCTGAGTAGACTGGGTATTTGGGTATGGGGATCTTAAAGAGGCCGGATCGTCATCATCATCTAGAATAATCACAATCAATGAAGGCAAAGGAATTTAATCCAATAAATGCAAAATCTAGGCAAGGTTACTCAGTGGCTCAGAATGGAGTTTTCCTTCCTCCCCAAAGTTTATGTATTGGGTATTCACCCAACATCACCCACGACTAGTGCGCTCACCTTAGACCTTGATTTTCTTCCTCAGGGCTTTAACACAGCTGCCCACAGTGGCTAAATGGGTCAAATGCAGAGGACAAATTTCCTCAGTGATTAATGAAGTAAAAACATAACAGGTGTTGCTTGACTTTTCAGCTTCAAGGTTGCATGGGTTGCTGCCAAGAGTGGTGTGTTTTGGCAGTCTCAGAAGAGGGGTTAAAAGGACCAAATACAAATACATTTTGGAAATCAGTGTAGGAAGCTATTGTGTTGCCATTCCCCACCCTAACCAGAAGGACATTGTTCTATTTCACAATCTGCTGCACATTTTTAGCCACACTCTGGCGTGAAGCAGCACATTGAAATTCACATACACTTGCTCGGCCAATCAGGATGAATCCACCAAACTGTGGCCCAGTGTGACATATGGGGAGAACATTCATTTCTCACAGTCAGGTACTGTAGGTAGAGGTGTCCTGACCCACTTCTTATGTTGTGTGAGCTCAAGTAGTCAGAAACATTGCGTGTGCTTCACTTAGGTTCATGGCACTTGTGTTATGATGGTGTCAAGTATCATCCCTGCTGTGTGTAGACCCATGAGAGAGTGACCTTGAAAAAGGAGGCAAGGTTATACATTGTAACCTTAGTTCTATGAAAACTGACAAATCCCTGTTCATACTGAAGGTAAACAAACCTTTTTCCTCTGGTAAGCAACAGTATGGGTTGAAAAGTCAAGCAGGTCATTGCGATATTTCTAGTTAGGCTGCGCGCTTTCCCAGCTTGGGGGTTGGGATTGGATTGGAGCCCGACCCATGATGTTTATTTTGAAATCTACAAGTCTTCAAGTCTTTTTCATGCCTTAACCTCGCCAAGTATTGTTCTTGCCCAACTCTAAGCAAGTAGTCATGTTGCCTCACCTTAACCAAGTACTCTCTTTGCAAAAAATTGTGAACTGTAAATTGTGAGCATAGAAGGAAGCTCTGCTACGTGTTTCGCTGGCATGCTGCCATGTTATTTTTGGGATTGTGATATAGTGTGTCCATTCGGGAGATCAACCTAATTAACCTATTAAATTGCTCAAGTATGAGGATAGGTGATATCACCTACTTGGTTTCTGAAGATTTTGAATTTGGCATCTTAGCTGTCGCCATCTTGTTTTTTTGGTGCCAGAAGTGACCAAATTGGATCATAAAATGGAACTTAAAAGGATATTAGATTTTTTTTGCTATGCTGCTGTCCTGACTGAGGACACGTCATGGTAGTGACCCTTAAAGCACCATGATTTACATAATTCTATTGGAAAAGACTTAAAACTAGCAATTGAGGCCATAACCTCATTAGGAAACTGTTTACTGAGGTAATACATCAAGTGAGAAGTATGATCATTTTCTCTTAAGCTTACATACAATCAGACTTATTTTTGCAACCAGTGAAGCACGACCACTTGTCACTGGAAACTCTCTCAGCTATTCATACTGTCATTAGATTATACCCAAAGCAGGTGTTAATTAACCGACTGATTTATGCACCGCTCCACAGTAGAAGTTCATCAGACTTGTAGAGCCCACGAGAGCGTTCTGCTTTATGCTCGTGGGCTAAGTATTGTCAGCCTAGAACATCGGGCATAATTTATGTGCTTACGTTTGCACTAATCAGCTACTTTGCTTTTAGAAGTTAGCCTGATTGATTTCCAATGCAAATGTGATTGCGATCTCTCAAAACACAGCCGTTTGTTATGAAATGAGATTCCGCTCATTGTTATGCACTCTGGCACTTCGCTTGAGTTGTATGTCTTCAGTATGTTCAAGATAGCAGTGCACCACATTTATTGTTGTTAGAATCGTATATTTAAAAAAAAATACATTTTAGAACACCATGTTGTACTTCCACGAAGAGTCTGTGTGAGAAGCAATAAGATTTGGAAAATACAGACACTGGAATGTCAATATTAGTAGGCATTTGTATAGTCAACATGACTGAATCCATTTATTTCTTCACTGTCACGTTGTATCATCGTCTGTCCTTGTACTTCCCGCCTACAGAAAGTGATTCTTCAGCAGACTCCCTGTGGTGACTGTTTAATCAAGATGACAAGCAGCTTAAAACTAAGATCACAATTGGAGGCAGCGATGATAAGACGTTGACTAAACATGCACCCTTTTGTATTTTTGAAAAAGAAAATAAATCTTTCCCTCACAGAAAGTCCTTGAACTAAAAACTCGAGCCTTCATCCTGCTCTCTGTTCGAGCCACCTACTCTAACACCTCTGCAGTCTCTCGTTTTCTGTTGATGCGTCTCTCACCTCTTTGGAGCTGCTACGCTACGCTGCACTACTCCGAGGCACCTGCACATATGCAAGCAACACTTCTAGGTTGGGCAGATGTGCTAATGACCTCTGTTCAGCAAGGGCTGGGAGGAGGGGAGACTGAACTTTCGATCTCTGCAGCATTACAAACACTTCCCCCACTTTGAAATCCAGACATTGCTCACGACTCTGCTGCTAAGAGACTACGATCGATACATCGTTACGCAGTATTTCTGGATGGTTAGTGCTGTAGCCCCACAAACACCCAAAAGACATCTATACAGTAAATTTTTACAAAAGTAAAAAGCCACAGGAGGAGAAATCAACAGCGAGTAAAGGAAAATGCTCCTTTTTTTTTCCCCTCCACCTAGGGAGTCTTGCTTTTTTGATGGATTCCTCTGAAACTGGCGCGGCAAATTGGCAGAATAGATATTTCAGTCTGTTTTGTTTGCGATTTAGTTTCTCCTAAAGGTGTGGTCTCAAGGGGCGATATTTTTCAGCGGGGGGAAAAAAGACAGAACTGCATTACAGGCGTAGAGAAACATAATAAATGGTGTGTGAACCGAGGTGCAGTTTGAAAGGCATAAAAAGCAGCGAAATGAAGACCGTAAACAAGGCGTGAGGTAAGATTCTGAGCCTGGATGAGAATTCAATTGCAGAGAGAATATATTTTATGTCGTGTAGCTAAAGCTCAAAGCATAAGTACAAATGTTAGAACTTTTTAAATACCTTTTCAACTATAGGCAGCTGCATTTCAGTCTGCAGCATTGGAGTCTGTGTTAAATCATCCCTCAGAGTTTGTGACGCACCTTCTCTTCTTTGTAGTGGAGGAAACAGGACATGGGACAAAGGCCAGACGATGTGCAGATGGAGCAGAATGAAAAGTAATTGTCTTCTCCACCCTGATTGCAGTAAACTGACACATCAGGGCTACCGTGAAACAATGAAGGGGAAGAGTGCCCCGCTTACAAGGCTGTGAAGAGTCTGTTGTTGAATTTGAAACATGGATAATACACACAAAGGGATTAAACGTGTTTGTGTTTGTCACTCGTGTCCACATGCACCACAGGAGCCCGAAATCCTTTCTTTCTTCCATTTCATTGTCTCTCCAAAACAGGCTAACATCCATTAGTGTTGGCAGGCAAGGGATTGAGATGAATGTGTTCCAATTTTAACCACCCCTCCGAGTGCCCCATCGGGGTCTCGGATGTATACAGGAGGACTGTGAAGTGAGAGCTGCTGCAGCTGTCCCAAGGTAGCTCGGACTGTTTCATAGTGGCCTCGCGATCTCTACCTGTGGGCGGAATACCAAACACGCTATCTGTGATTGTGCTTGCACAACATCATATAAATAGTTACACAGACAGCTTTTTTTTTTTTTTTTACTCTTTCTGACTCTTCTGTGCCTACTGTCACACTATATCCCTTGAGAATACTCCACGATCGCTGGGTCAGTCTCTGAAAAAGGTATGTAATCACTGCTCTTAGTGTGGGACTTCATGGCAGATAGTGGGCAAAAAAAGATGGCAACAATGTGCGTGCAAACACACTCACTGATAACTCACTGTGAGGAAAATAACTGGCGAGTTTCTGATAGCCAGCATTTGTTTATTCACATTGCACTTGAGTCTTATATATGCTGTATACAAAATCCTTTCCTCATGGGAGCTTTGTGCATGACTGAGTGGAATAATGAGTGGCTGCAACAAAACTTTTCTCCCTACCTCATACTTAACATCTACTCTCTGTCTTCTGTGGTTGCCCTGTTCCCATAACAAAATGATGGCATTGTACATCTCTGCAAACCCTGGGTGAATTAAATGTGCATCTTTCATACGCATCATATCAACATTTCTACAGTACATGTCATATCAAGTTCAGATTACATGTATACGAGCTGACTTTTGGAGGGGGTGGTGGTGGCATGGCAGCTAGAGGGCTGCCAAGCAAGAGACCACTGTTCAAGACAGTGTTCCAAGATTTCATAGCTGTGTTAGTGGTGATGAAACCAGGTATCTTTAATGAGACACTGGGACAATTTCCGGCCGTATTTGTTCTGACAGAACCAGGGATGCACAATATCTATCAGACCAATAACAGGAACTTTATATTATCTGCTGTTTATCAGTATCTGTGACATAATAGCCAATAAAAAGAGTCAGTAATACAAAATAAAACTGCTTTCATATGCTTGACAAATTAAGCTAATCTGTACACTCCAGCACAGCAGGAATGCTAAAGATGTCGAATGGTTCTACCCAGGTATCATATTACCTGGGTAGAACCATGCAGTGTTTCTGAAGAACACACCATGTTCGCAATTTGCAGTACATGTTTCATGCGGGTTCAGAGAGGAGGGAAAAACACAGCAATTCTTAGCAGAGTTACGGAATATTAAATCATCAGGTGTGCATAAATGACCGGTTATGATATGAAGCTGAGCGTAAATTAAATCTAGAAGACTGTGGGGCGTCCATTCATCTTCACGTCGTTATAACCATCACTAGTGTCTAGGCTCAATCAGGGGGGATCCTTTATAACTTGTATCTGTAAAACATGTACCAAGTGTGTTTTGTGCTTAAACCTAAACACAATACAAGTGCAGCATTGATACATATCTATGGTCTGCAGAAACATGCGTTTCCAAATTGGATTTCGGTGGACGGGTTGTGCTTTGAGTCTCTTGCCGCAATGCCATAGCCAATCAGAACGCTCAATTAAACCTTTGCCCACCTCACTGCGCCAGAGGCCACAACTTTGTGAACAAGGTTTTGACTTTAACCGTGATAAATGAGTCGCCATTAGGATAATTATAATAAAATGGCCGTCTGATCAAAGGAGCATCCAATCATGTTAATCGCACTCATGATGAAAGGTCAGACTCAGCATGTGTCTGAACCAAGGCGCCACCAGCAGTGGTATTTAATGAGACTTTCTCAATTAAATTATCCACAGGGAAATAAAGATGGAGGCCAGCACCTCCTGCTCCCAACTGACATTTATAAGACATGCTGGGTCTTGAGCAGTGGAAAGCAGTTTGTCGCCCCATCAGATGTAATGGAGGATGGATCGAGCTCCACCTTCTTCAAAAATCATCACAAGCACAACAAACACATAAATATTCAGTGTTTGTAGTAGAGCTATTGTATCGGCACCGCATAGCGCTCAAACATGCAGACACTCCCCCTTCTCCCTGCATGTTGGATTTGGCCTTCCCCTGCCGCCGTGCTGAGGTGGCCTCGCTCCTTTGGGGATTAGAAACGATCAAAGCTATGCTCATTCCACACTCACATTTCCTCCCCCCTAACAGCAGGCGGGAAACCCCCATCGGCCCACACACACCAACCTCTGCATCAGCCAGCAGCGCGAGCTTCAGGCATGCTTGAGAGGGAAGGGAAAAGCAAACCAAAAATGCTGCTTTAGAAAACTTTCTATCACCGCACATAAATACTCATGGGGTTGGAGTGTGTTTTTGTGGCCATGCGGGACTCATTTATAGGTGAATCACGTTGCTTCGCCGCAGTCCTCTGCTGTTTTGAATCTGGCTGCCTCCATGTCGTCCAGTCGGAGACACGTTGTCTTCTCACTTCAAAAGATGTCCTACATTTCAACTATGTTCCAGTTTCGCTCTGCTATTGTTTAGATGCTTCTGGCAGCGAGCGGGCCTCTTTATCAGTCTCAGTGTGTCAGTGCTGACAACCATATAGATGTGTGCGTGCAGACTGGCGTCACCTTATGTCACTGTGTGTCACAGCCTACAGCTCCTCAAGGCAACGGTGCAAAGTCATTTAATTTTGTTTGTGGGTTTTGTGTGTGTATTTCTGTCAATAAATGAAGAGATGGGGGCTGATATTCGAATATGAACATCTCCCGTGGTGCTTTGGGTCCGGCGCCCAGCAGAAGTGGGAATCGAGCTGGTAATTCTTCACAATGTGATCAAAGGCCCGACTCTCGGCAAGCTCTCCCGACCACCCTCACACTGTTCTTCTTATTTCCCCTTGCCTCCACTCTCCCTGCTGCTCCAATCATAGCCCAGAGCAGCCAGGCGTATGTGAGAGCCCCCATGGCGCTGTTGCTTATTATCCCTGAGTCTTGCAGATCTTACTGGTCCCGCCCGACTGGCGACCCCTCACTGTGCTGACTCTTGCCCCTTCAAACCCAACTTCCTCCTCTCATGGTCAATCTCCATGCTCCAGCTGCAGCCAGGCTCAAACAATTTCTTTCACTCCTGGCCCGTCTCGAAACCTTCAGGCTGTTCCAGTGCTGCTCCCTCTTGCCTTCCTCTGTCCTGCGTGTAGCCTCTCAAACACTTTTGAACTCTCCACATGATCCATTCTATCACGCCCCATGACGAAACCTCTCCTAATACCCATAACTTTCAGTTTAGTTAAGATATTTCATGCTCCCTTTCCTGCTAACCCACTTTTCACACACCCATCTATATTCATGCACTTGACTGCTGAATCTCATATATGGACCAATTCTTTCTTCGCTGCTTGCACCCACCTTTCTTTTGTTCTCGATGGCTGTCCACTGCTCCTTCTGCTCTAATCCACACTTCAATAGCTCACACACGTCACTCGCTCACAGGCGCTATGCATATTTGTTCATTCAAGCTTTTCGCAGACAGTCAGCGCTGCTGTAATATTCTCAAGGTCACTCTCAGTGGTACCCTTCTTCAAATCTGGGTCTTTTTATCTAACACAAATATAGCCTGGAGAGCCGAGCAGTGTGATGAAAAATGCAGAATAAGGGCCAGGGTATGGCAGGAAGGCAGGGGACTAGTGGCCCACTTTGGCCCATGAAAAAACACCTGAGACAGTTTGTGGTCCTCTAAACGAAGGCAGCCTGCGGGTTTGAGCAGCAGGCCAAGCCAAAATGATTGCTATAAAACAGGCCAAGCCTGCTGGGAGCACTGGTGCCTCTTTTCATCGCAGCCTCATTCCATCACATGACCTTCTAGCCCTGATGCTCCCGTCTGTCCTCCTGTTTTCTTTGCCTCTCTTGCACTCTCTGTGATATTACGGCTCCTTCTGCTCCTCAATATTCTATTAGATTTTGTCAGCGCAGCTGGCCGCATGTTCCCAGACTTATGCACAATTGATTGGGCTCAATTCTTTTATTCTGTTTAATCCTCAAGTCCATTTTAATGTTGTCTTTGATAGTAAGTTATAGACTTCAGTGTGAACAACCTTGTGATAGAGACTGAATTCTAGAGACATTATTCAGCGAAAAAAGCAACACACCAGCAACTTAATTCAATTTTCAATGCCCTGAGCAGAGGGTGTTTTGACCAAAAAGTCTGCATACATAAACGGCTAATTAGTCCATCTTTCATTGCCTTCCAAAACACCAGATCAGACAACAAACTGGCAGGCAAACATTGTTTTTCTCTTCCTTCTAAAACAACATGACCATTGCTAGTGAGTGTTTCTGATTTGCCACCTTTAAGGTTAAGGTTTGGGCGAGGTTTAAACATCTAAAACTACTTTGCTGACGTTAGAGGAAACCAGTGCTGACTGTTGGAGAGGGGATGCAAATCTCTCTTCTGTGGAATCAAAGTCAGACGCTTTGTATTCCCAGCTGATCTCCACTCTCAGAGCTGTTGCAATGCTACACTCGCATACTGCTTCTACCTTTGCTTCTAAAAACAGTCAACAATCCTTATCAACATTCGCACAATGGGCCACTTATCATTAAGTAATAACTTAATAACTTAGTAACTTAATATTCTTTGAACAAACCAACAATGCAATTGTTTTTGGTCATTGTAAGGTTGGCAATGTTGGACAGCTTCTCCAAAATATTTGGACTTATATTGGATGGATTTGATGGATACAAACAGGAGCCTCAGATGAGTCATCCTCAAACCTCACATCCACGCCACAGTGAGTTATGTTCGACCAATTGTGACTTTCCCATTAGATCACCCATAAGTCTGTCTGGGTTGGAACCACTCTTGCTGTTATGACTTTTAGCTTCCTTGCGTTAGTGGGCTGCCTTCAGCATTTGGTCCAATGTTTCAGTGGATACTGGCACTGTTCCATCTCTTCAAACACTTGTTTGAACCACTTGTTGTTTGAAGCCTTTCCACCACTGAGGCCTTCATCAATCTTTAACTCCTTTAAGACCTTCAACAAATAAGTTGTATCAACAACAGAGCAGTCTTGTTAGCTCCCGATGTGTTTTTGTGCCGAAAAGAAGCAACATCTCCTATGATGTTACCCAACATGGGGCAAGAATGCACAGAAAGAATATATCTATTCCAACCAGAGAGAAATGATTGGAATTATCATCTACATGGTTAATCTTGTCCTACTGATCGTGATATCAAAGGTTCACACCACCCCTGCAGATCTGATTGAAATTTCCTTCTGATTAGGACAGATCAGATCAGTCTCTGGTGGAATACTAGGGTCCATGTAAATGCAGCTAATGACTTTGGAGATCCCCTGACTTTGCAGCCATCAGCAGGTCAACGCTTTCATTTATCCAGTGAAATATCCTCACATCTACTACATGGACTCTCCGGTAGTCCTCCGACTTTTCATCTTGCATCACCAGCAAGCTGACAGTTTGAGTTCAAAGCGAAACGTCTCAATAGTTAGCTTGCCCTAAGGTTTGGCTTTGGACATTTAAGCATGCTGCCCACATGATGATATGTAATAGCTTTGGTCGTTCCCCTGAGTTTTTACCAGGTCAGAATTGAAATTTGTCCAATACTGTGGTTTATGACCTAATGCCTACAAAACTAATGAATTCCCATCAGCCTTGGTTGCGCTCTGCTGCATTTAGCTTAAAGCACCATTGCGGCACCACATAGAGCCTCTCAGAGGGCGATCCCAGTCGGACACACTGCCCCCGGCGACGCCGCTCCCTTTAATCATCCATTGTTTAAAGTCAAATTGACAATAATTTGGTCATTTAGAGAGACATCTATGACCATATGTGCAACAGTTTATTTTAGTTTTTTTTTTTCTAGAGAGAGGTATGATACCTCCATGAGTGCTCACAGTTAACCAGTGTCTACTAATCATGTATAAGCGAGAGGCGATTACGCAAACGCTCAGGCGCACTTGACCTTGTTAAAGGCTGCTATTTAAAAATGCCACTGCCTGTTGTTTGGAAACCAGATGTGATAATAGACTACTGTGGCCCTGAGAGAACCACAGAGAGAAAATCTGGCCTCTTCCAGCTTTATGTTGGAGCTCATTCGGATCGTTATCCGTCAGAAACAGCTGCTGGCTGATTTCCAGTTAAATGACTGTGTGCGGTCTTGTTTTCTGTGTATGTTTAACTGTTAAAGAGGAAATCATTACACTAAATCGATCAGTTATTATTGTTCTTATTAATTTTTCTACCCACGGTCCTTTATGACCTTTTACAGCGTGGGTTTTAATTAACATTTGCCATTAACATACATAGCAGTGTAGCCCCCCAGTTATTTACAGTCACACAGATAGCCCTGGAAATGATCAGTACTTTTTTTTTGCTCTTATTTTTTCCATTGCATTAATGTTATGCTAATGCTATATTTGTCAGTCATTATCACCCTTGTTTCTTTTTTGCAATCTGCTGTGTAACCCATTCCAATCTGTGCATCATTTTGTCGAGCTCAATTAAGAAAGTAATTGCTGATGCTCCGGGCGTTCCCCACTCAAATTGTTATTGGCCCCTGCCTCTGAAATCCCCAATCAATATCTGTTCCTCACTTGATTCTCAGCTTGGGCCTTAAAGATTGACAGTCGCACACACACACACACACACACACACACACACACACTACCCTTTCTACCTCCTCCTGATTCAATTGTTGATGCCTATCTAATGCCTCTGCAGCCACAGCAGCACCGGACCAGACATCAGCTTTGCTAACTAATGCCAGTGGAACACGGCACTGATAAAAAAAAATTGAATGATTATTCAATTAATGCACTTGGAGGAGCATGAAGGAGACTCATGAATGCGGGGGGAAAAATACCAGGAATATATTTCTGTGCAGGTGTTACTCACAGGATGAATTGCATTTGAGCGTGCGCTGTTGTTTGTAGAGATGTGTGTGAGTGTGTGTTGCTCTAAACACTCTTTCTTCACTTCGCTGACACTAAGGTCAACTTCTTAATGGGCAAGCAAAAACATTTGCTATAATCATTAGCGCAATGTCCCTTAATGTGTCCTCGCTCTTGTTTTTTTTCCTCTCTCCATTGCTTTCCGACTCCCAAACAAAGATTGTCCTTCGCGTAGCTGGTTATTAAATATAAGATGAAGAGAGTCACGGTAGAGAGTGAAGCTGCAATCCCCGGTCCTTGTAGGGGCCTTGGCATTTAACAGCCACCTTGGGGGCAGTCTGACATGACAAGGACATATCATCCTCAAACTCTCATGAGTTGCATTATTCCCTCTCTCATCCCTCATTTCACACTCATTAGATTAGGTGATATATTAGCATAGCTCTCACTGACAGCGGCTTCTCTTGTTGGCAAGCTACGTACTTTTAAGTAATGCCCGACAGATTGCGCGTAATACTTTGTAATACACTGTAATACCTTGAGCAAGGAGGAAGATTTTATGCAAATACAATAAGTCTATCTTTTTATTACAATATCTCCCTGACTTTTTTTTCCCTCTTCTCTTTATTCTCAAATCATCTCTTTCACCTTTCTTCGTCTCTCGCTTTCCTCATCCCCCTCCTGGTACTTTTCTTCCCGTCGGCTTCATAACTCATTCAGCGTCCCCTCTGCTCTGAAAGTGTTGCGTTCTCTCGCCTCACACACCCACACAAACTCACACAGTCTCTCTTTGTGTTGCTCGAGTCGTACATCCCTTCACCTCCCGCTACATCTCTGGCTCGAATCTCTCTCGCTCTCTCTGTTTTTGTCTCGCCGCCACCACTCACCCACAGGCAAAGTCATCCCAGGTTGCCATGCTCCCTCTCCTCCGCCAATCAGATCGCCTCACTACCTTCGGAGCCATTTTCCAAATTTGGCCACTAATTGGGTTTCTCCTGCGATTAAGTCAATAACAACCTTCATATTAGAGTTTAATGTCCCCTAATGAGTCCATTTGTTGGCCAGCGGCTAATTAGGTCTGAGCTGTTTATAGATAGCCCAAACTAATTGATGGGCATGGCTGAAACGCTGTGTGTCAATCGGTACTGTAGTTGAGCACATTTCTGCTTTTAGCTTGCAGCCCTCCGGTACAGAGGCCCCCAAAACAGATTATACCGTTCTGGTTCATGGATCAGGCTGTATAATTTGTGAAACAGCTCAGCATTAACGTTAATGATAACTCCAGGGGAGCAGAATGGAATCCATTAAACATTGACTGACAAATCGTCTTCCTCCTCAACAAGCATTTAGCTTTATTAGTGTGGATTGTATTTAGGATCGCGGCTGAGGGGACTTGTGTCTGCTTTTGTTAGCTGTGGTGATCACTGAAATATTCATATCTGCCAACTGTAGACGTTTCGAGAGTGGTTGCACAAACATCGGGACTCATCATAACAGATTGAAATACATACGGCCCTGCAGGCAGCGATGGGGGAATATGAGGACAGCAGGCCCCAGCAGAAGTTTATCGAGTCAGAATCTCAGACCAATTTTTTTAACAGATCCAACTGACATGCCAAGACCCTCCCCTGGAGTTTGAGTCTACACGAAGCTGTGGCTTGATAAGGCAGTGTGTGGATGAATATAAAGTGAGCTGGAGGAGTCTGACATTGGAACTCGCCCCAATCACATGCCTCCAGGTTAGCATGCTCTCAAAGAGGAGGGGGTTTGTTTGAAGCGAGGTTGTGTGTCTGCTCACAGCTGTGGCTCTATGATAAAGAGGAGAGAGGTTTGACAGGTGAAGCCGACCGTCTTTACATTTGCTCTCTCTGTCTCTCTCTGATTCAGTTCAACTTAAATTGGCATGAAAACACCAATATGAAGCATGAGGGTACTTTCTCCCTTACTTTCTGTCTTGTATCTCTCTGTATGCTAGCATTCTGTGCATCGGTGCCTGGACAATGCTGTGTGAGGGTTGTTAAATATTTAAGTCCTCTCTCTTTGATAGTTCCTTGAGCTGAGTTTGAACAGGAACATCACCAAACACAAGTGAACAGAAGAAAACCTCTTTTTCCACCCCAGGAATTTCCTTTCTTTGATTTTTGACAAGTCTTTGCCTCTTTTAACTTTCATCAAGACAAACCATCTGTTAGAAAGATTGCTCTAAGTATTTTTCCCCAAGTGCCATCTGTTGCCTCTATACCTGCCTCCTATTTTTCTCTCAGTTTTCAAATATTTACATCCTTTTGAAACAACACCTCAGCAAACAAGCAGTACTGGGTCAGATTCTGATGGACCATTTATAGGTCAAGTGTGGCAAACAGCTGGCAAGCAACAATCTGGCTTATCATATGGCTAAAACACAAAATGGGAGATCTAATTAAAATGAAAGGATGATCAAATTAAATTAGTGGCGTGAAACAGACACAGAAACGGGTATGTAGTGGTGCCCCACCTGGCTAAATGACTGTCTGTAAGATTATTTAAATCAGGAGAGACTCGTCATATTTGAGTGAATATGTGTTCAAAAGACAATGAGGAAGTCTTGGGGGGGTTAGTAATATTTGGGGAGGTTATGTAGCTATGTGTAGAATGGGAAACCCACTCCGATGGAGTCTAGACCCTGGTGGTGCTGATGGAGGGAGAAGGATCCTGGAGATCTGATGATGGGGGAGTTGATTTTCATGAGTAGTACCTTGCCACTGGATGAGGAGCAGGAGGAAGATGGGGGTGGGCAAGGGCTGCATGCCTTAAATGACAGCTGAAAGTTCAAGTTTGACAACAGAGATGTGATTGGCTGAATCTGTTTGGTTAAATGGAGAGAGAGCACATAAAGAAGCACCCATTACAGGTGAATGGAGGGAGCAGGTAGAGAGGTGAATGAGATAATAGAGTGAGGCTCAGGTGATCAGACTAAAAAATGTGGGAGGTCTGCTGAAGGCAACACTCTTTTTAAAGGTCCCATCCCTAAGATGATTGTGGAGTCTCATTCCCAACCTGTCAAACACTGTTGCTACGGGTAAACCAGCCCAAATTGTTGGTATTTGATGAGTTGGGAATGAGACACAATAACCAACTATCTTACAAACTGGACCTTTAAGTAAGCTGCTTCAATCTCCAAGCTCTTGCAGGCAGACCCTGCTCAGGGCTGTCCTTACAATGTTCTGTTCCTTTGCTTTTTGAAATGGTTTTGTATCAGTGGGTCAGCCATTTATATGCATGAATAGCACCACACAGCCCCAAAAGCAGGAATTTCAGATTAAAACTTATAATTGAAGAAGATGTACAGAAACTGCCTGAAAGGCTGAACTGAGGGGAACAAAGTCCTGGCACCAGCTGCTGTTTCATTCTTTTACACTTCTGCTTGTATTGATATATCATTTCCTGTCTATCAATTCACTTCTTCTGCTTTATTCTATGTTGTTATCTTCTGTTTTTCTGTTTTCCTCTCTTTTATGTTTTTCAATGCAATGTATTTTGTCACGTGTGGCATTAACTTGATTTTTTTAGTTGTATTTTTCAGCGCACTGAGTCTAAATTTGTCGTATGTAATGTGCAATATAAATAAACTTGATTTGACTGACATAACTATCTATTCTGGCCTCCCCCTCATTGTAGTCACAACAGGTGTGAAACATTACTACACATGAGGTGCAGTAAATATAAAATATAGTTAGTAGGTAGTTATACTCAATGAGCCATCTTCTATGATGGGATATTATGCATTACGTGCTGCCATTGCCTCTTTTGGTCCATCTCTCATTTATTTATATATTAAGGGTCTTTAAAAAAAAAAAAAAAAAAAAATAGACTAGTTGTGAGAAAGTCAATGTGGAAAAGTTCCAAGCTCAGGCCCTCATACCTGCTGTAGCCTCAGTTTGAACCCTCATTTTGTAACTTATCCTGGGGTTCTGTCCAAAATGTCTGTCCCAACCCATTTAAATTCTGTTTAGCCCATTTGTGCCTAATAAGTAAGCGAGTAAGTAAGTAAGTAAGTGTGTAAGTGTGTAATTGTAGTGAGTTAACGGCAGCTAGCTTACTTTCCCGGTACAGGAGTAACGGTTCTAGCACGCGCAGCTCCCGGGTTAGCTAGCCGTTGGACCGTTAGCGGTCCCTCGCCCGCAGTTTGGAAACCTGCTGTCCCGGACTGGCCGACCTCTGCTCTCCGGCTCTCTGCCTCCGACTCCGCCTCTCTCAGCGCCAACACACGAGCGACCGACTCCCCAGCCTGCCTGCCTGCCGCCACCCCTGAAGCCCCTTCCAGCTCCAGCCTGTTACTCCCCAAACACCGGACTGCCAACGCGAAGCTACCTCTTTCTGCCTCACGCCAAGAGTACTCGTGATTATGTCGGAGGCAAAACTTTAGAAGGAGAAGGAGAAGTACCAGCAGGAGGGATTAGCTGCACCGGAGAAGTTTTTTTTTTCTTCTTTGCCCCCAGTTTTTTGGCCCCGCGGCGGGGCAGGACAGTCAAGGCAGGCCGAGTGGAGGGGAGGGGGGAAAACGGAGACCGTATGATGTGGATCTGGTACCTGCTGCTTGGTTCGGGTTCAGGCTCAAGAACTGTTGGTAAGTTTCTAAAAAAGCACACGGAAACTAATGTTGTTGTCCCGATACGCTCCAGTGGACGGTGGGTTAGCTAGAGGAAGGAGGAGGAGGTGAAGGAGGAGGAGGAGGGGAGGCATGTAAAATCCTCTGAAGCGTTCACTCTGTGGGGACGTTTCAGCCATAACCTCTCACTTTACATGTGGGGTTTTTCTTATCCCTTCTAACTTATTTCAGAAACCTATGTGAGAAGATTTTTCATTTCCATCGACTGGATGGGTATTTTTCTTCTTCTTTTTTTTTGAGGGCTGGAATTGGGAGTTGAAGCAGCAGCAGCCGGGGCAGCAGTTTGCTCGAGTTTTTCAAGCATGTCGGATGCATTGCACAGTGTGTGTGAATGTTCCTGCCTCACTTCTGAGTGAGAATCTTTTCGCTACAGTCAAAAAGACACCCTCCGTGCCGTACCCCACCACCCATCTACTGTGTGTTTTACTGAGTTGGGGTTATGGTCTCTTCCAGGTTAAGTTATGACCGAGAGGTTGTTGACAGGACGGTGTTGACAAGTCAATCTGTTCCTCCTGCCCCGCCATGGCAGCTGGGGGGGCCGGGTGGAGGACTCTTGTAAAGGCTGGAGGAGTTTATACATAGGAACAGCCATTTGGTGCCTTTACATGCAGCTGCAGTTTTTAGCTGCTATTCCAATCAGTGACATCCATCCACTGGTTATTACAGTGAAGTGAATATTCACACTGACTAATGAGAAACAGGTGTGTGATATTATGATGATATCTGCACATGCTACATCAAATGATGGGTTGAAAGCCCAGCGTGCATAAACATTATTCTGCAAGTGATAAATCAAGTTCAAGGTGTTTAAGGTATAATGAGCATTCAGTCTTGAAGAAAAACTACTGCAATTGATAGGGAACCCATCAACATGCAAGACACGGAAGGTGCAATATGGTTTTATTTTAGTTTAAAATGTTCAAGATGTACCTGAACCTATCAACAGAATGGGAAAATATAACAGCTTTGACATCTGTGCAGTTGCAGAGATATCCACTGAAGTTAGCTAGCCCCTAGCTAGTTTGTACCGACCCCCAGGAAGAGCGTCAGGCATCAACACATCCAAAAATACTTTTTCCCATAAGCTGTTTTACAGAAGCATCTGTAAAACTGTGGATACATTTTTTTTTGCACATCACAACCCCTGTGAAATGATTAATTTCACTTTAGCTGCATGGTTAACCTAGCTTACCAGCTAAAGGCAGCTACAGTTAGCAGTTACACTGGTTTTCTGTCTACATTATTTGTACTACAACTTACAGTATGCTGAGTGCATTCTGAGCTGGTATTGCAGGTGCATCAAATGGGTGTAGCTACAAAACAGCTCCAAGAAGCTCATGGTAACCTGGAGGACATTTTGTCATGTCAAAGTAGGAAAAGCACAGGTTTAAACAAAAAAAATAATGATGGCTTAGTCCCGTTTAGCTGCTTTGGTGGGACACTTATAACACCTGTGCTTTCCCTTCAGAGATTTGTTATTATGGCTTCAGTTTTAGGGCATGCCTCTGAAGGGATTTGGTCTCTGCGTAAACATACAGAAGACCTCTGAAATGTATGTCAACTTTTAAATATAACACTTTGTTATTGAGAGCAGAGAATATTACAGTAGTTTTTCAACTTCTGTATGTACCCATGAGTATGCTTTTGTCAATGACACTGACAGTAAAGCGTAAATAACTTATATTACGTGTGGAAGAGAGATTTAGTGTGCCAAACTGCTGCCAAACTCCACCCTCGTTTGCTCTATTTGAGCAAAGGAGCTTGCACACATGATTGATGTCAGAAATATCCCCCCCAGAATATTACTGTAGTTTGTTTTCTTCACTGCTGCTTATGTGTTGTCAGCTTTGAATAAACAAATTGTGTTTCAGACTTTTATTAGCTCACAGCCTTACCCGGGCAATAATAATGTCAGCTAGACTGTGTATTTGTGTGTGTGTGTGTGTGTGTGTGTGCTGTATTGATGCCTTGGCCAGCGTGTAAGTAATAATAGAGTTTAGATATTAATACCAGGTGTTATTGTCGTCTGACAGGGCAATGTTATGGGTTAAAATATAGCTGACAATTGAGCCAGTAATATTATGTCTAAATTGAGGCATCACTATATTGCATCTAATTTAATCGTGAAAGAAAGCCAAGATATTAATAAAGGTCTAATGCATTTACGTAAATCTATCATGGTTTTGGCTGGGCGTCACCTAGGCCATTAAAATGATAATCGCAATATTGACATTTGAAGATATGACTATGGAAAATTAAATTGGAAGAATTTCCCACCCCAGGGGGTCTGTGCTAAAAATAATAAAGCAAATAGAAGATGTATGAATTCAGTAGAATTTCCATAGTTTGGAATTTATGCACAAGCTTGAGGGTTTATTTTCCTAATGTGCACCGAAGAATCAAAATCTCTTTCTAACTTCACATAATTGCTGCTGTGAGTGATCCTGATCTACGCTTATTATGTGTGAGTGCAGTTAACTCTCTGACCACACGTCTCCGTTTCTGAATGGTCAACAAATGCTACAAAGGTGTCTTGTAAAATCAAGGCACAGTAACCATTATTTTATTTTTTCTTTCACACAAACAGATCCATTCGATTGAATACATTTCCAGAGCAGCGTTTGAAAATAACTTTACAATTTGGATTATGAAACCTCTCAGTGGAATATAAAATGTGCCTTGCAGATCAGCTAAATTAAGTCTTTACTCAAGATAATAATTGTGATAACAAGCTGAATATGTTGTAACTCCTGTTTGACACACTTAACAAGCCATACAGTATCTAGGATCATGTATCAGCCAGCTCCCGTCTAACTGAAGATTAAGAAAACAGTCACAGTCTATCCTCAATTTTTCTCCTTTTTCTTAACTTTTTTAATACTTTGTGTCAGTGTATTTGGTTCATTATTCATAGACGTTGATCCTTCATATGTTTTCACTCCAAACCTGTGTTCCAGTGTACAGCATCTGTCCCATTGTGATAATGAGATATCAAATCTAGTAATCTTGTACTCCCTTTCAGCCAAAAGACTTTACAGACATTACAGTGGACTGGATTCCTAACCTTGCACCCAAGATGCTAGATGAGCTAGATGAGATAAATCAGTGTTATGTAATATGAGATTTAGCCACCCGACCCACAGACAATGGAATGTCGCAGTGCAGTTACAAACAAACTATGAAACTGTGATGTGTATTAGAGCTTTTCAGCTGGTCTGCTCGGCCATGCACTCGGGTGGGATATTGATAAAAACAAATTGAGGTACAACATTGGAACGACAAATTAGCTTTGCATCAGTCGCCTCCTCCTTGTACCCAAGGCTGATTATTGCTTGTTAAAGATCAGCATTGTGGTATATATGCCAACTTCATAAATCTTTGATTACATTGCTCTAGCAGCCAGAGCGGCCTGGATTAAATATACTGTAATGTAGGTCATTTACAGATTGCGTGTGGTGATCAAATACTACATAGATACATTTTATATTGTAAATATATTCCAAATCCTTGCTCCCAGCTATCCCTCAAGTTAAAAACAGTGAAATCAGACACAGCACAGAAATTATCATTGCAGGTCTTTGTCTGTCACTTTATGTTTTAATGAACACACAGACTGACAATTAGACCATTTCCCTTTGGTTAAACAAATGAGAACGTTTGAGCATGTTTTCATGTGTTTGAAACCTTAAATCACTTGTACATTTGTAGCATCTACAAACATTAATACATGTAAATGTGATAATCAACCCTAGTCTGTATTTTACAGGAGTTAACAAATTTTGCATTGAACGCAGTGATGTAACTGCCATCTGTTAGTATCTGCACTGATCCATGTAGCAAGAATGATATATCTGAGCCAGATAATGTTCGACGTTTTCAGTCAGCCTTCACTGGATCTTCCATTACAAGCAGAGTGGCAATCAGCAGGTCGAAGAGTGATGTCTTTCATTTATTGGGGAAGTATTTTGGCAAAATAAACTACCTGAATATGCAATACACTCTAGTTAGAGTATCAGAGAAAGAGCCAGCTAAAGTTTGGCCTGTAAACGATGCCATTGCCCGTCTCTGATGATGTCATGAGCGTCTTCATCATAACTAGCTGCTAAACTTTGTTTCAAGCTTTGAAGGCAGAACGCAGCTAAATTATGGACATGTGGTGCAGAGACAAATATGCTTTTAAGCCTGGATGCATGTTGTGGTAACGGGAGACAGTTTTCTCTGCTGGATTAAAGATCAGTTGGTGGTTGTCGTCAGAGCACCATCCATCAAGATCTTTCACTGGGCACATCGGACATCGCCCAACCGTAGTGCCAGCAAGGTAGCCATTACGACTGACTATGTTGTTTAACATGTGTCGCTAACCTTCATCCCTACCAACATTTTTGCTTGTTTGTTCATTTCAGACCATATTCTTACATCAATTCATTGCAAGTACTCGAATATGAAAAAGACTCAAAATGCCCAATCTTAGAATGAACATTCTCTTGTAACTATATTCTACTATTTGTCTTGAATAAATTACCTCTCAGAGCTCTGAAAGCCCATGTTTTACCTCAGTGAGGAATTTTGTAAGAGACCTTGATGCTTTACATGTAGCTGTTACGCTCACGGAGTGGAACACATAAGAGGTCAGTTCTTCCACTCACCCAACACAAGTGTACAGCGCTATCTGCAAAAAAACAACCAAATCTCAAAAAGACCATATTATGCAGTCCTATCTTTTAAATGGCCCAGTTTTGATCCATGTTACCAGGCCACACACATACATACACACAGGCCAGGTGGTCAGATATATTCATCCATAACCAAAGGCAGACTATTCGGGTCATTTCTCCCACTGAATGAGGAAACAGAACCACATTGTCTCCTGCTTATTGTGCTTTGTGTTTCTGCACTGCGGCTTCCCAGAGACTTGCCAGTTGGCCCAAACCGCTATGTGTTCGTGCTTATCTCTGCGTGTCTTTGGAATAGGAAAGAGGGATAGAAAGAGAAAGAGGGTGGCTGACATGGTTGATATGCCTCCAGCCTTAGTCGCGAAAAGATGGACAGGGATTAAGGAGGACCAGTTTGGCTTTACTTCCCAAGGTTGTTAAACAAAGCCACATGACCGGAGTCATGTTTCAGATCTTTGTAACGGTGCAGCTCTTACTCCTGTAACCACTCATTGTTTTGATTCAGTTTTATAATTTATCAATCAAATGTAACTTTGTGCTTTTGACCAGTAAAGCGCATTTGTACGTTACTGGATCTTTGACCATCAGGTGGAAATCACGCTATGTTTTTCTCTGCAAGGGAGAAGTCCATTGTCCATTCTCACTGCACATTTCTGATCTATAAGTCATGATGTGTGAAAGTTTCATGAACCCTGGAATATATGGATCGATGGAGACACAGAGGAGTAACATGTACTGGAAAAAGTTAGAGGACAGCTTATAACATATTGATTTGCCATGCCTTGATGCAGAATCTTTGTTAATCCCTAGTGGTAGCCTATATTGATCGAGGACGTCCTTGCGTGTCAAGATCACACCTCCGCCCTGTGTGAACCCACTGATTTAAATAAGAGATATGTTTTCAGTATCATAGCTATTCAATATTGTTTACTTATGGAGTCTTGCCCTCACTCAAAAATGTGTTTGCTCAATAATTTTGCCCAGTGCTGTGTTTACTATCTATAGTTATTCCCAGTGGAGTGAGTCATGAGAGCGAGGACAGTTTGTGCTAGACATTGATTTTAACTGTCTACAGTATCAGGCCCAAAGGGTAAACTGAGATGAAGTTTGTCTTAAAGTGAAGTCTAAGCAGTGAATGTTAGTGAACCATTATTAAGACTGCTGTAGTCTCCAACACATGAAGAGCCGCCACTATTAATTGTTTAGTCATCAGTTGTTGTATTAGTTGCCAATAATTTGGATAATCAGGGTTAAGGTAGGATCAGCCAGTTAAGTAATTACATTCTTAAATCTGGATATTTTCTTTCATATACACACATAATATACATCGTTCTTTCATGTTGTACTTTGAGCTTCGCTGCAGAGAGAGAGCAGCCAATTCACAAGATTTACTGTTGATTGTACGGTAGCAAAAGGACAAACTCTCGACCCCATTTTGTTTTCTGTATTACTGGAGAAAAGGTGGATGAACTTTAAAAATGAAAGCCACTCTTTTTCCAGAAAACACACCCTTCTGCCCCTCTTACCATTTCAAACAGCCCTCCCTGATTGTTTTACACTACTATAATCTATAAGGGTAAAGACACCCTAAACACAGCGAGATAGATGATGCATCCCATTCATTGCCTTTGTAAAGCAGCAAACCTCTCACTAGCAACAGCAAGGAAATTATCAAGCAGAGCAGGAAGGAAAAGTTCATTTCAGTGAACTGTGACTTTCAAGAGGTGGAGATTCAAAATGTGGTGACCAGTCACTTCTGACATTTATTGTGTATTTATTACAAATTAAGTTATTTTACTACTGAAATAAGGTGCAGATTCAGGTGCAGGTGCTGCACTGATCCGTATCATCTGAGAATATAAACTGCAGCAGCCATGGAAGCAAGCAGTCACTGTGTCATTGATCTGCCCATAAGTGAATGTTTGTGGGATGTGTCAGCAACCTGACAGCTCGGCCGTGTTTGACGTGTTGTCCTCACTATGTTATGTGCAACACTAACAATAAACTTTATATACTTTTTAAGAAATACTTTAAAAGCTTAACAGGTTTATTTGATGTGTCCCAAGTCAGGCTGAACTGACAAAAAGACAGTCCATGAAGAACGTCATTGTATTGTATTGTATTGTATTGTATTGTAGATGTTCTGACAAAAGTCTCTGTTTGTGCAGTGTGAGTGCAGTTAAACTTTTTGTAAATACTCAGCTTCTGCCTGTAAAAATGTGGGCAGTTTAACACTTAATTGCTCATTATGCTGTAATGTTTTATAGTTGCAGGAGTCCTATTCAAAACTGTAATCCAAGTTTCAGACTCCCACAGTGGACTGTAACCACGCAGAGTCTTGCCAGCTGACAATCTTCGACTGACGTTGAATATTTAAATTAAAGCCGTCTGCAGCTGTGTTATCTCACTGGGCCCGAGCTGTCAGCAGCAGGCTGGACTGCTGTCAGTCTATTCTTTAGTCTTGTCCAAAATTTTGAGCCTTTAGAAGTGTTTGACCTTGAAGCTGTTGACCTGTCTTGATGCATTCATTCTGTAGACTCTGGAGGATGTGATTGTTACATTTGGACACAGCTACGAGTTATGGATTTTTTATTTTTTTTTTCGAGCCTACGCAGCACATTTTCCAGTCACCTTGATATCCCTACTTTTATGTTCATCCATGGTGCCCCCTCTGAGAGGAGAGTGACCCCCTGCATGTGTCCCCTGTGTTGCCTCGCCTGCTGTCACACAGGGAATGGACCCTGGCAGGCTGACAGCTGGCTCCCCTGCTGTCCCCCGTGATCAGCAGTCGTTTGCTGTTCTGTGTCTCACTGCCACCGTGGCAGTCCACTGTGGACACTGACAGGCTATTTTGGACTGAAATTCCAGCATCCCTCTGTCAAACCAAACAAACACTACCTTAAAGGTCAGCACGAACCCGGAGAAAAACACAGATAACATCAGGGCAGTTGATCTGCTGTTTGTTTGTTGACCCTGGTAGAAGCACGCGTGGTATGGATTTATAAACATGGATCTTCGTGTGACTTTGACTTGTCCCTTTAGATGCTGAGATGACTGTGGCCCTGAGAATGCACTCAATTCATTCCACACAACTTTAGAGAATCACTCAGAAATTATGAGGCCAATATCTGTAATATTCGCTACTACTGGCCAGTCAAAGATGTATTGGTATTGGTGTAAATTTGCACTAATCCAGTGTTATAATATCATTGCAGAAATTGTGCATATTTGTTTTGTATTATGCATGATTTTTTACTACCTAATATCAGTTTGGGCATTGGCCCAAAAAAACATGTATCTTCCATGCTCTTATTTTCATTACTGCACTGTGCTTTATCGTCAGCTGTGGTGATGCTTGTGCTGCACTAAACAACAGTGTTGACATACCTTTCACCTCATGGATAATTGCTTTGTAATTGGGATACTGCTGCGGCAGATTCATCATTCCAGTGAGTTGCCCCAACTCCAACCACCAGCTTCATATGCCGTAATTAGATGCAATTCTCCAAACCTCTAATCACAAGTAAAACGGTTATTTGGAATAGACACAGTTTTTTGATTGCAATCACATAGGCATTTGATTCCTTTATTTCTCCCTTTTGCGTGCCAAATGTGATTACATAAGCATTCAGTGTCCTGCGTGCTAAATATGCAAATTTTCTCCATAGCTTCGTGGGTGAAAAATGTTTTTCTGTATTTTTCAGTAGGATCAGATTCATCATGAGAATCACAGAGACCTTTAGTGAAACTCTTTTCTCCTTCTGTCACACAACACGATGACTCAGGATTGCTCAAAAGGTCAGGGGGAAACTCTTAAGACCAAAACTCTCATGCAAAGAAGTGGCGGCTCATGAAACAAGCCATTTGCCGAAATAAAACTCACACTATTATAATTGAGGTGCCATGGAGTGTGACATTCCAGTGATTTGCAGAATGCACTGAATTTTCTGTCCCAATCTCAGCATAGAACAGCTGTATGTCATATTGTCAGTAATCTGTATTTTTTTTCAAGGTCCCATCCCGTATTTGTTCCAAGCAGATTTTTTTGCGTTTCTGTAACCTCATTCTGAGAGCACAAGCCTTTGGCCAGGTGCGATGGAGCAAGAGTAACAAGAAGACTAAAGCCTCACTTCGTCCGATATTCACCCTCAAGGGAGAGACGTGAGAGACGTGACCCGCCCTTTCTCTTTGCAGCAGATTGACATAAACTTGATGATGCCAGTGGAATTCTTTCACCAATTATAGCGTGCTCACTCACATGGACACCCGTTTGATTTAGCAACCTCTCAGGTGAAATCCCAATCAAGGGACTGAAAAGCTACTCAAGGCTACTCCTCCAGGCGAGCTCGTAAATGAACAAATAAGATCAATCTCAGTTCAGTCAACTTGAAATAATTGCCTATTTGTCACAATTAATTTCAGAGCCTCTACTCAAGACCCCTTGATATTGATATTGAATTTCCCATTATTACATTCCTGAAAACCTACTTGTTAAATGGAGCTGAATCCAAAGAATTAGTCTGTGTGTTAAATGGATGATAAAAAGGGTCAAGGCAGGCGGAGATAATTTATCCATCTGATTGTGGGAAGAGAGGGGAAGCTCAAAGTAAATGTGTGTAGGTGACACATGACTCCACCTCTGTAGTGTCACCAACATGGCCTAACCCCATGAGCTGTTGGCTCCTCGCCCCAAGCATGCACACCATTCTTTTTCTCTCTCTTCTGTACAGGATATCAGGCATTTTTGTGTGAGTGCTTGTTAATGTATAAGGCACAGTGTATACACGCAGTATGTAAAAAGGGTAATCCTCTCTTGGACAGGGACCAGGGGAGGCGAGTCGCTCATCTTCACAGGAACTAATCACCTGATCCCGCCTGCTGTTTACAGAGGCAGTCTCGCCAGCCAAAATCAAATGCAAAGCCCATGTTAATTACCTTAATGCTGCCTGCCTGTCAACCACGGCTTGGCAGCAGCCACCAGCACTGGGCCACGAAATAAATTCTTTTCACTTTTTCAGTGAATACCAAAGACGAAAAGACAGGCTTCTCAGGATTGAGAAACAGAAAGCCATTTTTTACCCTCTGATATTTTGAACCGGAGAGAGCAGATGTGGGAGGGGGAGTGAAAGTTGGGGCGTTGTGGAGTCGGCAGGGGCATGGAGTTCAGGTCATTATTGGTCCCAGAACCATTAGTCTTGCCCAGGTCCAGTGTGTCAGAGATGGTAATTGAGTCCGTCTCTGTGCAGCCCGCTCTAATGAGAAGCTGCAGGCCTAAGATTTGACTAATTTCTTTTATGCCCAGGACGATATGTCAGCCTGGCTGTCCCATGCCTAATGACTCCAGATACTTAATGAAGGATTGGTGGGATTTCCAAAGACTTGGATGAAGCTTTATATTAGTGCACTTCAAAAGTTAGTGCACTCGGGAGACTCATGTAATGATGTTGGAAGGCCCTTTGATGTCCTGACAGTGCATCGTGCCAATGATCAAAAGCTGTGTGCATTACATATATTTGTATTTACACATTTTTTGATCTATACGTATATATTATTGATTCCTTACATAGTTTTATATATTGTTGTTCATGAACAGCTCATTCCTCATAACTGTGAAACTAGGAATACTTAATAATCTTCCTCTAATTAAAGAACAACAAGCTTTCTTGGAATAACTGATGATGTTGAATAAAGTTATTTATCTTTTTTTCCCCTGTGGGTGTTAATTAGCGATATACCAAAACTAAATAGCCAGTCAGTCTCAGTCTTTATACTCAGACAATGGCACGTCCATCACCCTGTCAGTCCAGCTTCAGACAGGTAATCTTTCTGATGCAGCTGAATTTCCCAAGTGACATTTCCAAAATGCTAAATGTGCTCACTGGAAAAGATGTGCACAAAAATGCCATGCACCCTCAATAACCACGTGCTTTTAGAGATGCCTTGACCTGCTTGCTTCCACGCAGCCTTCGATGGGATTGAAAATGTCTTATACGGTAACCAGTCGAGCTGGTAAACATCACATTTCACCCTCATGTGAGTCTCATCTCCACCGTGTCCGCTATGGGTCAGGAGCTCATCTGTCCTGAAGGAGCAGCACAGCAGCTGATTATGATGGATTATGATAGATTCCTCCTTGACTGACCTCTGCAGCCAGTCACACAGACTTCACTGCACTTACACGCACACACACTTAGACACTCATAAATCAACAGACACAAACAAGTTTCAACAAAGACACATAAATACTGATACACAAAAGTGTGCACACTTGTGCTGAAACTTAAATGTTAGCGTCGCAGTGAGAAGGCACATTCACTGGATAGCAGACATGGACACACATACGTACTGCAAGATAACACGTCACAGTATAAGATCATACGTGCTACGTAGTGTATCTTGTCAGGTTGGCTCCGATCTGTAATCTTCAACCAAACCCAATTAACTGACCAGAAACTCGCATGAAAGCAAATACAGCCACCAGGAAATAAAAAGGACAAGGCAAGCCCAAAGAGTCAGAGCTGCTTCCATTGGTGGCCATTAGTTTTCATTTGGCTTGGTGTCTTTACTGGTGCTGTGCAGAGCACTTTGAGCAGTGTGTCTCTGTCAGACTGGCCACCTCCGTCTCTGACTCCACCCGCAGCCTCCGCCTCCCTGATCCATTACCACTGATGGTGCTGGTGCAATGAAGAGAAATGAGGCCAATGGCACTAATCGTTGGTGCAGACTGATGCATGTCCAGTCACCTGGTCAGCTCTTTGCATTTCAAAGGGAGCAGAGGCCATCAGGAACAATAGCAAGTGAGAAGAGACGATGGCGAAATTGAC